>NC_140703.1:63640357-64250000 GCF_050655825.1 Lonchura striata | reverse complement strand
AGCTTCTGGCATTCCTGTATAGGGATCACACAGGAGGCAGGCTCCAGAAGTGATGCAGAGTTGGGCAACCAGGAGAGAAAGTTCATGTGTTACCTGTGGCCTTCATGGAGAGATTAATCCAGTCATAATCCAGTTGGAACACTCTCAAAGGACAAAATTAAGGTCCCTCAGAATGGCAGAAAGCCATTCTTTATTCAGAGTAAAGAAACTTATTGTGTAGTTGATTCTCCCTTCATCACACATTATCTTCCAACACCTAAGGCAGCACCAAAGATGAAAACAGATTTCTATTCTTAACCAAAACAACTCACAAGGCTTCCCATTTTAATTAACAGCTCCAGTTCAAAGGGGAAACATGTGGTCATCCAAAATTAAGTTAGAATATATTTTTCTCCCTCTACTCTTCCATGACACCATTCCAGTGGTTCTTTGCTGGAAGGGTGATGCCTTGTGGGCTCCCAGTGCACGTACACCACATCATTAGAAAGCCATTCAAAGAGGTTGAATGCAGATCTGGTTTAAAAAGTGACAGTGTAAAAATGTCACTCTCTCACTTGACACATCTGACCAAGCAGAGCATATCTTTATGTGCACTTGGAAAATTGCTGTTTACTTTCATGACTGAAATGAAACCCTCACCCCACAAGTACACACTGTTACGCTTAGCTTTATGCATACGTGGCATTTGGTTTATTCAGTCAAAATAGCTGTGCACATTGTTATTTTCAGGCTTTGAGAAGCTATTGCCATGGGGACTGAAGATCCAAATAGATCCTGAGATCAGATCACAGGAGGTTTAAAATAAAATTGTCACTTTTGCCAATAATCATGTGAAACCAGCTTCGATGTGTAAGCACAGAGACTCACCACCTTGGTGACTTCTTACAAATCATAGTTACCGAAACAAGAAGGATATTCGATATTGTTCATAGCAGCCTGGTACCAAATGCATTTTCAGGATTTAAATATACAGAATGTCTCTTCAAAGGAGAAGGAGCTGGCAGTAGCCAGCTGTAGAGGGTTTGTGCTGGTACCATAACCATAACTCCAGCTGACTTTTTTTCCATCAAGGAACACAAAAGCAAGATCTTGTTCCAGATTCACACAGAACTGCACTTGTGACTTTCTTATCTCAACAGGAATACAAGCTATTACACAGAGAGAGAGAATATGTATATATATAAAACTATGTATACATATATATATAAATATATATGTATTAACTTATAGTGGAGAAGAAACTAGAACTTGTTTTGCAGAACAGAAGTCACTGGAATCTGCCTCTACTTCTGTGTAATCTCTGCAGCGAAGCAATCTCAAGCTGTGCTATCAGCTCTGGTAAATGAAGTGATGTCAGGGCAGGTTAATACTTGGATATGAGAACGTGAAAGAAAATCCGCCTTTCCAAGGATGCTGTAATCAGAGCTGCATTAACCAGGGACAGAAACAGCCTGCTCTGCCTGGGTGCAGGGAGGCACTGGTTGCACAACATGCACACAGTGTGCAAATGCATGTTGTGTTGCTGGGATTAAGGGAGGGGGTGTGGGTGTTGGGGTGGAACCAGAAGCCCCCCAGATCCACCTCAGTAAATCTTTGCCTTTTTTGTCATAAGAAATGTCACTAAATTACCTTTGCTTACACACAAAGAAATTCTTAGTCCGAGTTAGTGAATTTAGATCAAATCCAAGTGAAGGATTTGGTGTCACTGCAATTCCACTTTTGAGATACTTCTGTCTTTTTTCTGCAGTGCAGATGTAAGTCCTCAGCAACTGTGTTTAGGGGGAAAAGTGTATTGCTAACATGTACCAAAATCTGAAGCAGGCCATCATGCTTTGTGATGGTGTAGTGGTTTGACCTTGGCTGGACCCCCAGTGCCCACAAAGTCACTTTATTACTCTGCCTTCTCAGCAGGATTTCTCCCCTTCTCAGAGGAGGAAAACAGGACAAATGCTTATGAGTTGAATTAAGGACAGGGAGGGATCATTCATCATTCACCAATTACTGTTGTAGGCAAACAGACTCAACTCAGAGAAATTAATTTATTGCAAATCAAATCAGAGCAGAGTAATGAGAATAAAACCAAATCTTTAAACACTTTCCCCCCACCCTGCCCTTTACAGTTGGGTCCATCTTGGACCCGGCTGGCACCGGCTTTGTAGGACACAGGGGAAGTTTCTGGCAGCTTCTCACAGCAGCTACCCCTGTAGCCCCGCTGCTGCCAAAATCTTGCCATGGAAGCCCAGCACAGATGGTAAAGTGCTGGCTTTTCACATCTGTGCTAGCTAAACACCACTGACTATGGTTGATCCAACTACTCTCTCCTATCCCAGTGCTAGCTGTTGTTAGCTATCACTCATCACCTCTTCATAGCATCAGTGTCCCAGCGCCGTGGTGTTTAGGAGGCTGTCAGGATGGCTTCTCATTATCATTCTAGAGCTGATGAAGGTCACCCCACCCACAGAGCTCCAAACCTGCAGTTAGGTTATTTCAGAAGTGATCCTTCAGTGCTACCAAATCAGAGGCTACGAGAGAAAAAACATCCTTTTCCCTTGTGCTGCCATATACAAGATCTTGTCTGATATGCAGGGCCAAGACTTGGACTTGATGATACTTGTGGGTCTGTTCCAACTCAGGATATTCCATGGTTCTGTGAAATGTCTCATTGCTTGGGGTTGTCAGCTAAGGGCTTGTCAAACTAAGGGAGTTTTCAAGCTGAGATCTGACCTCACAGCACTCCAGAGATTTTATGTACTCACTGAAATGAGGTTGTCCCGTCTGGATCATCTTTGAGAGACCAACCAAAGCCAACCAGGGCTCTCCTCTGTTTAATGGTAGAACTGAAGCCCTGAGGTGGGTGTACAGGCTGGTTTGCAGAAGCTGCAATAGCTCTGGGGAGGACAGGCCATGGGCATGTGTCCTGCCAGCTGTCAGGAGTGGCCTGTGACAACAGCGCTGCCATCCCTGCTGAACCTCACCAACACCAGGCCTGAGCAGCACACCCAGCTCTGAACTGGCCATCTTGTGCACACACTGTGACCACACAGATATGTGCAATACCAGCACACTGCTACAAGTGATGCTGACAGTTGTCTCCATTATCCCAGTGGCCACCTCCTCATAGATGGAGAGCAGTGGCCTTTATCTGGCCCATGACTCTTGAAGGATGCAGTACAGGGGTTTTGGGGAGCTGATGTGAGTCCCACGGCTCCCAAGACAGGCTTTGCCTCAACCACTGTGACATTCTCCACTTGCCACAGTTTCCACAGCTTGCATGAAGACTTTGAGGAGCTCTTCTGCCTAGAAGATGCAGTGAGTCAGGGAATAGGAAGAGAAATGTCAAAAGATAGTGATTCTCACACTGGTGGTCATCATGTCTCATGGGAGAACATCACAGCAGGGCTTGCAGGTGAAAGGCCATGACAATTAAAAAAACCTCCCAATTATGTCAATTGAATTATCCACTTTGAAATTTAAATTAAGAGTTATCCTGCGGACAGTCACTCCCAGGTCCTCAGGGACCTTTCCTGTAAATTGCATTCCTTTAATATCTCCTTCAGCTACAACATTGCCTGTGCCAGAAATTTTATGGCCCTTTTTGGTTCTGGAACTGGGCTTCAACCGGTGCATTTCCAGGCTGCCTGTGCCAAAGGCTCTGGGCCATGGGTAAGACCGCCCAGAGCCATTTCTACAAAATGCTTTTTAGATAAAAAACACTAGCCCATCAGGCTTTGCTGTTCGTGGCACAGCCCAGCCCAGCCTCTTGAGCACCTGCATCTCAAGGCCAAAGCCAAGAGGGTGGTGGATCCATGGTTCTGCAAACAGTATCTCAGAAGCCCTGGTTGGATCCTCTGGGCAGGATGACATTCTGGCTTCTGATCATCATCTAACTTAAATTTGGAAAAGTTGGTGTGAATACCTGTGACCTGTCAGGTTTCAGTGGCTGCCTGGAGCTCAGACATCTGGAGAAAGGGATGTCTTCAGCTCTAGGTGGGTGCCCAGGCCCTCAGCACATCCCCCTCCTCCTGGGGCTTGGGCGGCCTGGGCCCAGGGCCAGCTTTGACAGTGCAGCTGCCTGGCCTTGAATCAAAGAGCTGTTTGAGAACAAGCTGTGAAGAGTCTTGGCAAGGACTCACTCCCCTTATCTCAGGCACTGTTTTTAAGTAGGACTTTTGCCCTTGGTTTTTTCCTGAGCTACATTGCAGCTATCCCTATACCTGGCATATAACTCCCTGGTCTGGCCCTGGACATCACCTGAGACCTGCCTCAGCTCTTCTTGCTTGGGTACCATAGACAAGATCCTTGCCCATGAAGCCTCTATTTCATGCCCACCTTGCTGTCCCCCCAACAGGAGCTCACCAGCTCTTTTGTGGAGCTGGCTAAAAACAGGGAGCAACAGAAGATGAGAAAATATTGCAGATTCTGGGATTTCCTCTGAGAATAGCAGACAAGGAAAGTGATACTCTGAGCCAGAAGGAGCAGAACCTATTCTCCCAGTCAAAGCATGGACAAAGATGCTGAGACAGCAACTTGGCTCAGACAGAACACTGAGAACCTATGAATAACCAGAGGTTTTACAGTTCCTCCTTCATTAACAATGTTCCCCAGATTCTAAAGATGCTAGCAGACTATCCAGCTGCTCCCTCAATGCTTCTGTTCCTCGTCTGCAGATAATGAGGCATTTGTTAATCTTGACCCTGGGCTGTTCACTGCTTCTCCCAAAGCCAGCCTCATGCCAGCTCCCTCACGAGCTCTTTATGTTGCCCCCAGAAGTGACTTCTTCCAGCAGAAAGGGCAGCTCTCTGGGACTGGTCCTGGCACAGAGATACTGAGGAGGGTCCTCATTTCCCTGAGCCCTTTACCAGTCTGCACAGATCCTGAGAGCCCACTGGAACTGCTTGTTTTTGCAAGGTGCTATTGACCATACTGCCCATAGGTAACGGGATAAGCTGCTCTGCTGTAGAGAAGTATTTCAGACTGCCAGGTCTACTGAGACACTGTTGAAAGACAGGGAAACAACATCAGAGAGCCAAATTGATGAGATGCACACCCCACTGCAGCCAGAGAGTGTTTCCTTGTAGGCTACATCCAAACCTATGGCTGGAGTTTTCTTCCAAAAAAGCAGGTATTTTCACCCCAGACTGGAGTCTGGCACAATGTAAGCTGTCTCCAGGGTCGGTGACCAGAGAAGGGACAAAACAGCAACAGGACAACCAAGTGACACCCATAACCACCTATTTTGAATGTGGAGGACCACACTGTACTCTGGGACTACTCGGGTATCAAATTCACACTGACATGGTTCACTATTATCTGCTGTGAATATAGGAACTATTGTGGGTCACACCAAAAGCATGTTTGAATAAGAATTCAGCAAGACTGTTGCATCTCCAACAGTCACCAGTAAACAGATGTATTGAGAAAAGCATAAGAACAAGAAAAAAAATGATGCTCCCCCAGCACTTTCCCAGTGTTTCAACAGTTTTCAGCTTAGGGGTTTCCTTACCTGGGGGTTGTGGATCTTTCTACACAGCAACTTACCATGGGCTTCTCTTCAGTGGATCTATCTCATGTCTCCTGGAGCATTACCTCTTAGCTCACACGGCATTTGTTGGCAGCTTTTGACAAAGCTGGAGTGTTCACTGTCATTACGAAGCCACAATTGCAGTGAGGTAAGAACATAACTCTTTTCCTTGAAGACAATTTTTTTTTACCTCAGTGATGGAGAGAACTGCAAACACACATTAATGGTCTCACCAAAACAATACATGTACCTTAAGGGAAAATGAGTGTCAAAGGCATTGCTTTCACTTAATTCATGCGTTACTCATCCCTTTTTGTAAGAGAGCAGCACCCGAAACGCTGCTCAGCCAGTTGGTGGAGAGCTATATGTACAGCAGGACAGCCACAGAGCATCTGGGCAGGGACCCCAGCCACACAAAGGTCTGGGCCTGCCCCAGTCATGCTGTCTCTAGAGGTACTAGAAGGCAAGGCATGAAAGTTAATGTCTGCTGAGAGTTAGAGAGCACATGAACAGTGCATATTTCATAGGGCAAAAAGGCTTTCTCTCGCTCTGCCATGCCAGTGGTAACACCTCGTGACAGCTATCGTGCATCCCGGGTCAGAGGTGCTTGGATATCCCATTTTGAGGTGGGCAAGCAAGGCACGAGACCCATGGGTGATTTAGGGAACAGCTTAAACTTCTGTAGCAATCCTTGTACCTTCCTGTGATTACAAGTTGCATGATTTTACAGACTGTTTTTGAGATGCGGTTTGTAGCCAAGTGAGCAGCAGTGTTTCAAGATGATCCCACCTTGCCAGCCATCCCGCTTCTCTGCTGGGGAGGCATCCATACCTCCTCCACCCTAAAGTCTTGGCTTCAGCTGCTCATGGCTGTGAACAGAGACTGAGGAGCTGACATGTTTTATTTGTCTCTCCTGCCTCACCTTCTCATATCCATTAGTAGGGTGGGACTGCATCTCAAAGCAGTGCACCTAAACCTCCCCAGTCCTTCTTGGAGGGATTGCCAGCAAGAATATGACTCAGGTTCATTACATTTTTTTTACATGCTGGTTTTCTTGCAGCTCTATTGACTGGTGGATACAGACAAAATTGCTGACTGCAAAAGAACAAGTGACTGTCAACCACAGGGTGAGTGGCCTCTGACTCTGACACTGAAGGTGGACTCCTGAGCTGATCACGTGCTCTTCCCAAAATATAGCAATAGTCATTGGGCTGTTTGCTGGAGTCAACAGGTCATCCCAGAAACAAGCACTACTCAGCTTCACCCAGTAATGGGACACCAGAAAAGTTGTTATTGCCCCTATCTTTGAATTATGAAAGATCTTTCCTCCTCATAGCTCTTTAAGCTACAGGGTTTATGTTGTCAGGGCAGTGAAGGCACCCACAGACCTTGGTGGCCCTAACCACCCTCTTTTGCTTCCCTTCACCTTTCCCATTACCCAGCCAGGACATCTAGCACCCACGTTTGGGCCAGGGCTGCAATGGAGCTTGAGTCTGGCACCACTGCAGCATCACTGGGGCAAGGGATGGAAATGGAGCATGGGGAGGCTGCTCAGGGTCAGTCAATCCTTTAAATGTGCTCATGGCCCTGACACATATCTTGCAGGTCTTGGCAACATGAACACATTGATATGAAACTAATGGTGATGAAGAACGGCCACCCAGATCCACACGGCTCGTTCTGTTTTTAAAGTAGCAAAGTAGTCATTCCTTATATTTTAGTAGTGTCTGTTAATTACACTGCCAAAAGTATGATTTGGTTAACTGCATCAGAATGTTTTCTCTGATGCAACTTCAATTACCAAAACTCTTTGTGATGAAGACTTCACCACAAAGCTTTATTCAGGCAGTAAAGCCAAACTAACTTCCACGTAGCTCTGTCTAAGAGGTGTTCAATTCCTGGGTGTCTACCAGGATTAATGAAATGCACTATAGAAACTCTGAAGGGCTTGTATCAAAGAAGATATGGGGAAGAAAAAAACCAGTGAATTTATGAATCCTATCTAGTGGAAGGAGTATAGATTTATGGATTGGTAAATTGAGTTATCCCAACCTGGAGACACTTGATATTCAGTTGCAAGTTTTCCTTTCACCTCTCAGTTTACGCTGACTGGTGCTGAACAATAATCTTTTGTTCATGGTAAATGTGACCAGTTCTTCCAGAGGAGAACAGATCCTGCCTAGCAGGGATCATATCAGCATTGCTCTGCTGTCCTACCAGGCCTGAGACAGCCACAGCTGGCAGCTACATCCACCTTCCTCGGAGGGGTAAAACAAAGCTCTCAGCTGCCGAATCTGCTTTGGGAGCTCTCCTGAAGACAGCTGGAGCAAATTTTCCTTCAAAGGTGCAAGTGACAGAGCCCAGAAGCCATTTCTGCCAAACGCTGGCCACATTGGTTGTGCCTTTTTGGCTTTGCCTGCTTCTGACTCCTTCTTCTCTTCCACTCCTAGCAACAATGGTGCAGCACGCTCAGATAAAACTCTTGGGAAAAGGCACGAAGGAATGTGTATTGGGAGTCTAAACTACTTGGAAACAAGAGAGATGGAAATGCTATATTGATTTGTCAGATAAGAACATTTGGCACGCAGCTCAATGACGGTGAGGAAGAGCATTCGTCTTCCAGATTTTTACTCATCTCCATCAGGCTGCAAGCCTTGTTTTGCCAGAGCTGCGAGGTACAAGTTACAGTCACTTGAATGATCCGAAGAAGGGTTGGGAGAAGGCAAATAAAAAGCTGAGTTGTCAATTAGAGACCTCTGAAAGAGGTTTGTGAAAAATTTATATATAGCTATAAGGTTCTGTTGCAGAACCTGAGTGGTGTAAGATGAGCTAGATGTGAAGGTTACATGTTTTCATTATTTTGGGGTTTTGGTTTACAAATGGTGTTACATACTGCTTACCACTGTCAACACCTACATCATCCACATACATCCTCTTTTCTACCATGAAAATTCCTGGTGTGACTTCAGGGCACTCTATTTGACCCAAACTGCTGTGCCCAGGCTACCATCAATCTGGAGGTGCTGGGTCTGTCTGCAGTCTGTCCAAATGCTCCCAGAGGGAGTCGTGCTGCAATAATTTTGACAGGTTGGGGACAATTTGTTGGGCTGGCAGAGCCCCTTTGTATTCTGCATTGAAGCTGGTATGTAGCTCCAGCTACCACATAGAAGTGGCATGAAGGGTACGTTGGCAAAGTGCTGGATTTGCTTTTCCCAGGCAGGGCTTGCTTTCATGGCAGACTCACCAATGGGGACTCAAAGCTTCCAAAACACCTGGATTTCTTAGATGCTTGCTGTGCAGCATTTCCCAGGCTGCATGCAGCAATGTTACTGCAGTCATGAGGAGCAGAGGGAGGTGCAGAGCAGACCCACAACACAGCCTTGGCTGGCAGAGCTGCCTGAGGCCACTTTGTGCATGAGCCATGCCAGTGGGGTCATTCCAGGGTGCATTTGTGGGGAAAATCCCACAGCTAACAAGACCAGTGGGATCCTGCAATGCATTAGGAAGAGCATTGCCAGCAGGACAAAGGAGGTGATCCTGCCCTTCTACTCAGCCCTGCTGAGGCACCTGCTGGGGTGCTGGGTCCAGCTCTGGGCTCCTCAGCACAAGAGACACACGGAGCTCCTGGAGCAGGTCCAGAGATGAATAAGGGATTGGAGCATCTCTTTTGTGTTGAAAGGCTGAGGGAGCTGGCCCTGTTCAGCCTTGAGAAGAGATGACTGAGACATCTCATCAGTGTCTATGAGTGAGTGAAGAGAGGGTGCCAAGAGCATGGATCTGCTTGGTGGTGCTGAGCAATAGGACAAGAGGCAATGGGCAGAAACTGATGCACAGGAAGCTCCACCTGAACATGACAAAAAACTTCTTTACTGTGTGAGTGACCATACACTGGAACATTTACCTGGAGAGAAGACTGTGGAGTCTCCTTTACTGGAGATATCAAGAACCATTTGGACACGATCCTGCGCCATGCGCTGTCAGCTCGCCCTGCTTGAGCAGGGAGATCGGACCAGATATCCCACTGTAGTGCCTTCCAACCTGACCTGTTCTGCGATTCTGTGCGCACAGTATCGTTAGGCCCTCGGCTCTCCCGCCGGCGTCGAGCTGGAGCCCCGCGGCCGGTCCGCCGCTCCACGTGCGGAGCCGCAGCCTGCTGGCACTACACGCCCCAGAATGCCGCGCGGGGCGGGGGCGGGACCAGAGCCGCGCCGCCGCGCCGCGATTGGACAGCGTCCGCCCGCCCTTCGCGTCACGTGCGCTCGCACCGCCCGTTCCCCGCCCCCCCGCCCCTCTCCCAGTCACTCAGCAACGGCGCGCGCGCGCCAGCGGCCCCCCCCCCTCCCCGCCCGTTTCCCCCTTGGCGCTCGTCACGGAGCGCGTCCCGCTTCCCTCCGCCCCTCGCGCGAGCCGCCGCCGGGAGCCGCCGGAGCCGCCTCGCAGGAGCCGCCATGGCCGAGAACGCCGCCGCCACCGGCCTGGAGAGCCACCGCATCAAGAGCTTCAAGAACAAGGGCCGCGACGCGGAGGTGCGTGTGGGGCCGGCGGGGCCCCGGCCGGGCCCGGCCTCCGCCAGCGGCCGGCGGAGGAGGGGCCGGGCCGGGCTGGGCCGCGCTCGCGGCGGGAGGAGGCGGCGGGGGGAACGCCTGGGGGGGTTTTTCTTCGCCGTCATGCGGGCGGGCGCGGCCGGCGGGGGGCGGAGGCGGCGGCGGGGGAAGGGTTGGCGCGGCCGGGCCGCCCGCGGGCCCCGGGCAGGGCCGGCGGGATGCGGCGCCGTCTCTTCCCGCCGCGCTCCCCGCTCCACGCCGCTGGCCTCCGCGTCTCGCCGCCTTCCCCCGCCCGGCGCTCGGATGGGGCCCCGGACAATGGTGCCGGCCGCCTTTTGTGCCGCCCCCCCGGGGCGGTGGCGGCCCTTCCGCCGGAGCTCGGGGCTGCCCTGCCCTCGGCCCGCGGTGCCGCTGCCGCGCACGGAGGCCCCTGCCGTGCCGGGGACCGCTCCCACGCTCTGGTGAGCCTGATTGCGGTGTGCTGCGCTGGCCCGTTTTGTTTCTTGTATCAACCCCTTTCTTCTTTTCAGTTTTTATACTTTATTTTCAAATGCTGGTAGGCACGTCAGTAATGGTTTCCTGGGCATCTGCGTCTAAATGGGGAAGGAGTGCGGTACTCGGTAAGACTAATGGGGTAGTAGCTTACTACCCCGAATTTGAGAGTTTCAGGGTTATTGGGAGCTTAGTCCCCAGAGATGTTCCAGAGGTCTTCGAATCTGCGTGTCATTATCGGACACATCTTCATTTCTACTCGCAACTGAAAGAGGAAATCCCAAATCTCGTATTTAAGTTTCTGTAATAGGAAAGGAAGGGGGAGGGAGCTCTGAAATCAGGCTAGAATTGAAATCGGCTTAGGATTCGCTGGAGTGAAAACCTAAATATGTGTCGGATTACTTTGACTTCACCTGAGAGTGTTTTCCATGGTTCTGTTGATTTTATCACTTTACTCCGTAATCAGTAGACTGGAATTTTAGTGCTCTGAAAGCACATTCTGTATTTTGGCAGAATTCACAGTTCTGCTGCTATTGTTTGGGTGGAGACAATTTTATGCAGGTCAGGCTTAGCAGCAGCAATGTCTTTAAGATGACATTCGCAGTGTAAAGCAATCTTTAATTTTTATTTAAGACTGCATCAGCGAGTCTTTCTTACAGAAAACCTTGCATGTAAGGAGTACATAACTTCCAACACTTCTGGCTAACATTAGTAAACGTTAGAAAGTAACTAAAAATGGCCCATCCTTCTGTTTAGCAGTAGCTTCTCAGGGTAAGGAGGGGGCGTGGTGCATTTCTTTTTCCTCTTCTCATCCAGTGAGGCCCTTCCTGCTGCTCCTCATTCATTTTGTCCTTGTCTCATCCCTCCGTATTGGTTACTGGCTTTGTTGCTGCTTTCTCAGTAACTGGCCTGAATCCATCAGAGCTCTAAACAGGGAAAGGTTAGGTATGTTCATGCCTAGTGTGAGCTGATCTGTCATCCACGCTTGCTTATATTATAGCACGCTCAAGATGAGGGGAATTAAATATCTGCCTCCATGGGGAGGAAGGAGAGAATGGACTGCCTAAGCTTTGCTGAGATTACTTCTGCCAGACCAGCTAAGGTAGCTTAGCTCTCATTTCCCCCTGAAGAGGAGTTATTATTTTGGAGTAGTGTATTTGCTGTTATGGAGAAGTATATCCCAGCCTTCCAGTGTACTGACTGATTTCCTTTCTGTGGCTGAGCCTAAGACTGGTGGAGAGCTCCAATAATGGTAATGTAGTTAAAGCTGTCATATCTGCTTTTGAAAAGGGTTAAAACCTAGGTAACATACTTCGTTTGCACTAACAAGTAGATAAAATGCAGAGGTGTTTTAAAGTTGTATACCCATGGAGATATGCTAAAATGAAATTTAGTTTCATGTAAAGGACTGTTAAAGATTGGAAATGTTTCAGTGTCTTTCAAAACAGTTTAATTTGTGTTAAATGTCTGATATTTTCTACTAAACATCCTTTTTGACTCTTTTCTGATTTGGGTATTTAAAAGTTCATGTTAGAAGTACCCTTCTGGAGTAAACTTTATCTAACTTAAGCCTCTAAAAGTAAAACAATGTAAATTAAGATTAGAGTGGAGAACGAATGAGCACAGCAGAGCTATATAATTGCCATTAGGTACTGTGCCTCTCTTGAGGAACTGGTACACAGACTGGCCTGCTGATTGCGCAGATTGTCTCTATGTAGTCAAAGTTACTGGCTCTTCACAAAGTATTTGTTTTCTAAATCGAATATACCTGATTCTCAACTGTCAGCAATTAAATACACTTGGTTTGCTCCCTGTACTGCGATAAAGAGTTTGACATAGAGATCCTGCCTCCACTTTTCTCTACTCATCTTTGGACATCAGGAGGCAACAGTGCTTTCATTGGCATTGATCTACATCTTCTTATTTTGTCAAGTTCCACCAGAGAGAAATGAAGTATTTAGAATGATGACATGATAAATCATGATCTGATATCTAGATTATATCCTTTGGAAAATTTAAAATACTCAAAGCTGTACCGTCTCAGCTTCAGTTTGAAAACAGTTGCACTTGAGTCACCTTCTGCCTGGAGACAGTCATTGCCTTTGAACACATCAAGCTTGAACACATTCTTTAGTAATCTTCCTTTGACTGCTATTAAATACTTAAGAGTTGCTATTGATCCCCTCCGGGAACAGACTCTTCTGGCAGACCAAAATACTTACTCCTTTAATTTGTACTTAACCTGTATTTTATTACTGGGTTTGCTGGGACATATAATTGTCTTTGCTTTTTCTTAATGCAACTTTAAGGGAAACAAAAGATGGGTAAGTACATTTGGATTTTGCTATGGATCCCATTGTGGTTTTCTAAGAGTAAAGGAACGGATCTGTTGAGCAGAAATCAAAGGTTCTGAATCTTTGACCTGTAGAGGTTCATTCTGCTTTTTCTAGTTTCAAGTTTGGGTGGAAGTTCCATACCTCTTTGTTGTCTTCCTCTTGTAGGGAGGTAAAGTTGTTGATACTGAACTGGAATTTTGATTTTGGGGTATTAATATTCCGAAATATATTTAGTCCTCAAAAGGGATAATAGCAGTATCAAATACTTACCACTTGGTAAGTGTTCTTCACTGAATGTGAGTTTCTGTTCGTTCTTTAATTAGTGAGATATTTTATTTTTATAGGTACTACATGTGATTAGCAGTGGACAAAGTTAACCTCAACCTGCAGAGCTGATCAATAAGGAGCCAAGGCACTCATGGCTTCATCTGGACAAACAACTGCCAGTTCTCTCCTCACAGCCTTCTGAATTCTGTGTTCTTCTAAGATGTGAAAGAGGTTTTTGAATTGTTACAGATAAAATAAGAAAGCTTTCCTGTGTTGATTGTGGACATGAGTATTAAGTCTCAGTGATGTTTTTTTTTCCCTAAATGTCCAGCACTAATTATTGCAGTACAGTTGAGGCTTCACAGGACAGAATTAAACAGTTGCAATCACTTAATTTGTAACACTCACTGTAACTGTGTTTATTTGTTTATATTGATATCTAAGCTAGCTTAGATTTTAGAAAACCTAATTTGCATCTTCTGACTTTTGCAGTTCTTCAGCTTCCTTCTTTGCTAAGAAACATCCTTCCTATCATTATTTACTCCATCAATGTTTTGAATTAGAAATGTTGCTTATTGTTTATTACAGTAGCAGGCACCCATTTGTTGACTCACAGTTCTGATGTTTAAGGTGATGGATCAAACAATCAGCCCGTTTATTTCTGTCAGGATTAGTCAGCATCCCTGACTAAAACTGAGGAAAAAGTCTTGATAAGCAGAGGTGTTATAATTTGTAGGGATGTCTGCATGACTTGCTGGTGTTTTTTTGTGTGTGATATAATGAGACTGTGTGGTCATGAAATTAGCAAAGTGCATACTAAATTAAAACTCTTATGTGCACTCATTTAAAAGAAAAACAACCAATTAGAGAAAGAAATCCAAAACCTAGAAAGAAAGCAGTTAGTGAGTTATAAACTGAATAACATTATGTAAAAACACTTCCATGACTGGGATTAACATTTCCTTTTTGTATTCTTGTCATACCCCTAGTCATAAGTCAAAAGAAGACAAGTCCTTGATCTTCTGTTGGTTAGGCTGTAGGGTTATCCTTCTGTGATTTGTTGAGGGCCATTTGCCAAAAGGAAATGTAGCCACTCTGTCATCTTTCACTGTATTCCTGCTATATTTGATTTTTAGTTTCTGAAGTCCTGGTCACTGCTGTCTTTTTCCCACTTACAGGCAGTTGTGTGATCTTTAAGTCTGTATCACCTTTGGGATCAGGAACTTCGATGGATACATTTTCATTCTGTACTTCCAGCATTCTCACCCCAAATGAGGCAGAGAAAGAAAGTGGGCTTAGCCTAGATCTCAGTCATCAGCTCTGGCAGATTCATTGTATTTACTGCTCCTGTGTTGCTAACAGTGAGGATCTAGTTTTTGAGGATGCTTGAATTCAGTCCCATTTTTCAATCATGCTGCAATCAATTTTTTGTGAGCAAAGGAACATTGTTCTGGGGAGGCCAAATCTCTGCAGTCTCTGGGCATCTGGAATTGGACTGGCTTAAAGCCATGTTCCGGTCAAGTGTCAAAGCCTTTTTGCAGTGGAGGTTCCGTACCTGCACAGTGTTAGCAAATGAGTGGACATGGCTGCCAGCTCAGTTCTGGGTGCTGTTCTGTGCACTAAGCAGAGTTTTTGCTGTCTCCTCATATTCCCCTCCAAGGCTTCATGAAACAAATAAGTGTTGTAGCAGTCACAGAAATCTTGTTACTCCTAGCAACTTTGTACCAATGCAGTTTTTTTCAATATTTCACAGTACAGATTGGTGAGTTCTCTGCATTTCACTTTGGCACAGGAGAGAGGATACCAGAAGGGAGTAGGGATTTAACAGCTGGTTTTGGTGGGTTTAAGGTACTGTGGACCTGCTGTAAGGTTCACTGACTTGTTGAGTCTCAGTAGGTAAAGTGAAAACACAGGTGGCAGGTAACTTCCTTTTGGGGACATACAAGATTCAGTACTCTCATGCAGAGTTTTTTTTTTTTTAACTCCAGTTGCTTCTTTATTACCCTTTAAACCCAGTATATATACTCTTGGGAGAATAAAAGTGTACGTGTTTGTACCTTGGAAAGAAGTACATGGATAAGAAGTAAGGTACAGGTGTGGGAAGCCTCCTTGGTTGCTATTGCTGCAGAATTTTCTAAGCTTTAGTCTACAAGTACATGGTTGAACACTATGAAATGTTTGTGACTCTTGGCAGAAAGCAAACACCTAATAAGTCCATTTAGATGTACTGTGTAGTGTTTTCCGTGAGGTTCAAAATCACTCGAATACATTGCATTTTAAAAGATTTAAATACACACATATATTAGGAAATCATTGTTTATTTCCAAAATACCTGTGGAGAATGCGATTTGGAGATGGTATCTTGTGATGAACATAATCTTCATAAGCTGATTGGGATCTTTGCTTGCTGTATTGAGGCCCAGTTACTGCTGTTTGCTGTTGTGATATACCAAGCCTCTGGTAATCTTCCTGTAATTACAGAATTTGTTTTTCTTCATTCTTGTGTATTTCTAACACTATAGCAGTGGCACTGGTATCTCTAAAGTTTCTGTTGTGAAAGGATTAATTTTTAATTTGTAGAATATTGAAATCTGGTCACAGCTGGTAGCAGTGTAACAGTCAGACTAGTTTTAAGGGCTCTTTAACTACTTTTTGCCTAAGTTCTTTAAGGCTTTTATAATTGTATAGTTCCAGCACATATCTAAGGAGAATGTTTTGTCATTTCAAACTGCATTATATGAAAAGACGGCAATTAGGAAGATGCAGCAACTACAAATAACTGGATCAGATTTGTGTTTGTTGTAGAGTTAGAAGTGGAATGAGGCATCTAATTTATAACAGGCTAGAGGCGGCAATGAACTAGTAGATAATAGGTTGTGTCATCAGGTAGTAAAGACAAATTATCAACTGACCTGATTTGAAAAAGAAGTCCAAAACCTGTATCTTTTCCAATAATAGGGTCTGTCAGTTGTTTCCAAAATACCTGCTGTGGGAAACTCTGATACTGAATTGACATTCCTGCTTACTAATATAATAGCAGAAACTGAGTTTTTTATTCTATTTCACAAAATTTGATGTGGGTAGTCACAAGCACTGGTATCTTCCAAAGTTAGTCCTTCATCAGAACTGTCACTGTCTGTGAACTCATGAAGAACCAAAGCTCTTCATGTTTCTTTAATTTTCTGCTCCCTTAGCTTCCTGAGCTAGCCCTTCACATCTGGAGAAGACCAGTGATAGTTCAAAGAGGTCAGTGTGAAGGGGAGAAGGAATATCTTGTCTAGTGGTATTTAACTGTTGGATTGTTATCCCTTCACAATCAGATTAACACCATTAAATCTGCTGGGGAGGCTCCTCTGGGTCACCTGACACTTGTCTCCTTTCTCAGGCTAAGCAAATGTTGCAGTCGGCTTTGAACTTGATTTTGTGTGTATTTAAGAAGTACAGCAAGTACAAAATAGGAATATATAATGTACTAGTGTCTGCAGAACAGGAGACAAATTTTTATCTTCTTCATTCAAACACCTGTTACTGGATTACTAATTTCCCTCATACTCTGTCATGTCTTGTCAGCTGAGGACCTCTTCTTGAGCATTTTTAAACTTTGTTACTGTCAGATTCAGGAACAGGTGGACTTTGGAGGTGGTGGTAGAATAAGTGATTCTCAAAATCAGTTTGGAGAAACAGCTTCCTTTCAAGACTTGGGTTAATGGAGATGTGTTTTATTGAGTGTTCAAGCCCCACTGCAAACTTACTGGTGTGGGACATAGGGCTCATCTGTACTAGGAGAAGAAGGTGGTCAGTCGCATGGGGTGCTAGCGTGGCTTGTGCCCAGGTTTTCTGAGGTGCAGTAGGGGATTCCTGACCAGGTAGAGTGTAAGATTTCAGGTTTAGAGTGTTCTAGCAGTTCTTAGAGTGCCAGTCCTTGCCTTTTCTTAATCAGTTATAATGTAAGTCAGAAGGTTGATGAAATTCTGCAGAGATTGTGTTGTTGTGTCTTCCCGAGGTAACTGAAGTCACCCTAATCAGCAAATACTTTTTGTATGCAGCTTTTTGGTATCACAGCCTCTCACTTCTTTCTGTGCACTTGTAATGTTAGGTGCAAAGTCAGTGGTAGTGATTTCTCTGCAATAAAAATTTGACTTTTAGCCAGATACAGAAGGCTTTCCACATCAGGAGAGAGCCCTGCTGCAATTCATCAGGATCCTGTTAACCACTGTTTGCCAGGTGTGCACTAAGCATCTGTGGTGTTCACAGCACTGATCAAACACCGCTGGGGAGCAACCTTCCAGACGAGAAGAGGCATTAAAGGACCACTGACATGAACAATCAGTGTGACAGCATCTTTTTTTTTGAAATGGAAGAATGTATAAATTGGAATTTTAAGAACTGAAGGAATCCTCAAGGAGAGCAGTATGATACCCAAAATGTTCAAGTAATGTAAGCACATTGATTCTATGTTTGTCACATAAAAAAGTGAGGTAGAAGCATCTAGTATTCAGGATACTGAAATTATTAAATCCAAAGGGCAGCTGACAAGGTTCATAAGACTGTGGGATGTTGCCAGACTGTATTTTCTAATTCCTAGTGCTCTATCTTCTTCTTGCGTTGTCAGCTGGGTTTGTTGTTTTCTCTTGCATCTTGAGCAGAATGATCTCTTCATAGAATTAATTAGGCAGCTAGCACATGTTTAATATTTTTTTTGCCTTTTGATTTTATCTTTCAAAAAACAGCAAAGAAAATCTGATTTCATTTGAGCCATGTAATATACCAAAAAAGTCTGCTGTAGTTGAATATAGTCTAGCTCTCTAGGGACTTGATTTATTGTTTTGTTTCTTTTCGTGGCATCCTGTGAATGTATGCAAATTGCAATTATTTCCCCATCTTATAGATGGAATTAAAAAACTTTTTTGCCCCACTTCACCACAGGAGGTGTTTATAAATATATCATGCATTCATACAATGATCATCTGAGGTAGTTTGGTATTACAGTTAAAGACTGCTTAAGTATCTATAAAGGGAGTGTCTTTATTGAAACACAGATTGCTCAAGAAGATATCTGGCTAGTATTTAGCCTTGTATGATTTTTTCTTTTTCTTTCTAAAGGAAACTAGTATAAATATTTGACATGCTTAAGAATCTCTGGTCTTCCAGTGTTTGCCTCTGAAATCTGGGAAGCCTTTCTGACCAAACACTTAATTTTGTAATTAATTTCTTGAAAGTGGTTATCTACAATTTCATATAAGTTTTTACTTTTGAAAGTATTCAAATCTTCATGTTGATCTGAAGATCAAAATTTGAGTCAGTTGTTTGCACCTAGTTACCATGAGAGGTCCTAATTTTATGTTGCTGCTTTGATGTCTTGTATACAAGTGAGTATGAGATTTTGTGTGTGAAATGTAGCATTAGGTGGTAGGTTTGGTTTCTGGTAACATTTATTAGTAAAAAAATGAAACTGTACCCGAGTTGGTCTTTTAGACTCTTCTTCAGACTCTGCTAGTCTTCTGGAGTGTGGAAGGGAAAAGGGCTTCCTTGTCTTTTGTGCAGGCAGTCGGGTTTTTCCATTTGACTAGATAGGTCTGCTGCTTTCCTTGCTCAAAAGGGATGTGAGGGATGCTTGCTTAGAAACAGGATAGAAGGGGTATAATGTCTTAGGCAAGACCAAGGAGTTGCGTAGGTATTTCATTTGTTCTCCCTCAAGGACAGGTTAAGATGCTCTTTCCAAGAAGCTCTAAAGCATTTACTATACTGTGCATATAATGCTTTTTCTCTTTAAGTTAGGTCTTACATGCTCTCGGAGATAAGCATTATACTCTTGATAGCTCAGCTACCTCAGGTGGCATAATAGAAGAGGATGGTTCTTGTGACAGCGTTGGAAACAAAAAGTTTTAATAAAAGGCAAAATATAAAAGCTCTTTACAGAGAAAAACTGAGCTAGGGTAAGAGGTTCTCGCTCTTGCTAAAACACTCCATAGAAGTGATTACTTCTTTTGTTCTCTTCTTTTTCTAGTGAATTTCTTAGGTGTGATGTTTTGGCTTTTGTCCAGTTAGCTATCCTTAAGTTTGAGGTGAAGTCTCTTAAGGTTCTATGAGGTGTCTTTTAACCTATTTACTCCATCAACAAAGGATACATTCCTACACTCATGCAATTAAGCTAAATAACTAATTACCTTTTCAGAAGTTTGTGTACTGGCAAAAGCATATTCCTGTAACATAAAAGTACCAAATCTCAAATCCTTGTACGTATTTAATGTGTCAAGAAGTCTTAATCTGTTGCCACATTATATCGCAGTACAACCTGGCTTGTACTGGGTGTTAATCCACTTATAAATAAGAAACCCAGCCCAGTTCCATAAACTAGCCTCTGGGTTGGTACAGGGGCTCTACCCAATCATCCTTTCTAAGCTGCAAACATATCACTGGTCCAGGATCTGGGGGGCATAAAGATGCGATCAACGAGCTGTCTAGACCAGGGAGTTTTGAACTGCCTATTATAAAAGAGAGCTTGGAACAATAAAACATGTTGTTTGCTCATGACCGACTGGTGTTTTGTCAAGTGTCCTGTCTCTGATGCCTGACCCTATGGTAACATTAATTTTCTAGCTTTCAAAAATATGGATAGGAATCACTTGTAATTAGACTATCTTGGTTTCCACTCTTCTTGGTGTTTATTTGGTGTATTACAGTATTCAGATAGGGCAGAGCTGGCATTTCTTTGTGAAATTCATTGTGCTCTTCTCTTTCCAAAAGATACAGGAGGAGAAGAAAAACTCGATGCAGGTATCCATGAGTTTATTTTGGGCTGCAGCATAAATGACCAAATGCCACAGTTACGTTTTTCAAGGTAGACCATGTGTCAAAATGGAGATGGCAAGTGACTGCATTACCACTGCTTTCTGTGACATTCTGTGGAGAGATTCCTCATCCGTTTAGGACCACCAGTCAAAAGTAGTACTTGGAATTAGTTGGTGATCCTTGCTGCCTACATGTTGGTTGGTGCAGACCAGCTGTTGCCCAGTGGTGAGTTTGTCTTGGGATGATGATGAATTAACCTGAAAACTTGATTTTGCCCTCAGGTGGCGCCCAAATGGGTGCATTGTGGTCTTTGGTCTGATGTCAGTAAAGGTGTGATTAACAGTGTTAAGATCTACATCTAAATGGAAGTCCTGTAAAACTTCTAGCAGGATATAATGTCCTTGATTCACACAACAGTATTAATTGGAAATGGACTGGATTTTATATTCCTTCTTTGAGTTTTGATGTTGAATAGAGAATTCCAGCTCTTTTATTCTATATCAAACCAGGTGACATAGAATAACCTGTTCATTGTATTCCAGTATTGGTGCAATTTGTGTTGAATGCAGCCAACCTGCTTCAATTCCAGTCTGCTGAGGGTTGCTTGATAGGTTTGTACTTGTAAACTGGGTAATTGGCATTTGGGAATGAAAACAGGAGTGCTCACTTCTTTGGTGATAGTAGGTCAGTATGGAGGTTGGACAGTTGCAGAGAGGATATCGGGACCTTGAAGAATATCCTTACAAAAGAGCTGGTAAGAAATAAATGTAGCAATTGCTTTTGGAGCAGTAGAAGCAGACAATATGGATGGGCAGCTCTGTCTGCTTCCACATGGCTTTCAGGTGGGTCAGCATCATGAGCAGTAATAATTGGAGGTTTGTGGCTTTCCATATTGACCTGAGAATCTGACTTCAGTGAGTCGCTACCCACCACTAAGTAAAAGAGTTACAGTAGATCTATCATTCATCCAGTTTGCTGAGATTAGCCAGGTTCAGATGCTTGAATTATCTTGCTGCAGACTAGTTAACAGAGGACAGGAGGGCTTAATTTCAGGGGACCCAAACTAGGGGTTAAAAAAAAAAAAGTGTGGCAGCTCCAACTGCGAAAGAGCTAGTTTTCTTTTAGTGGCCTTTATTAGCCCTGAGGAACATAGGTCCCAGATGGATCATGGCATAAGATTCAGTAGCATAAATACTGCACTCTGCTCTTAATGTACCTAGTACTGTTAAATGTTACAAGCCAAAAGGAAACTTTAAAATATTATGGTCCTGCAACACACAGGGAATCTCAACTAAGTTTTAATACCTTCTGCAAAATAATAGAATATTTACCTAAAAGAGGAGCAAATACCTTTTGGGTCAAATAGTAATCAGATGAAATAAAACTGTCTTGGAGTATCAGATCAAGGTACAGACACATTTTAAGGTTTTTTGGCTGCTTTGTACTGTGGAATCCATGCCCCCTGCCTGAATTTTTAACTGGGTCAGCATAATTTAATGTGGAGGTATGATAACAAAGCTGGAATTGTAGTTGTTCTAACTTTGTAGTCTATACAACTGGGAAAAAATATCTTTTTTTTTTTTTCTTAGAAGGACAATTTAGGGTTTTATATAGGAGCACTTGGTAATTAGGCAAGTCTCAAAATTTGGCTTGGGGAAGAAGAGTCTGCCTAGAATATACACTGGTTGGGGGGAAAAAAGATGGCTAATAATCCATGATGCTTGTGAGTAAGGGAATAAACCTAGCTAGAAGGGTTAATTTGGTCTAAACATGTGGTTTACTTTGGCATGGATGTCAAGTCTTTCTGTATGTCCAAAAGGACTAGATGGGATGGGTGCCCAGAGCATCATTGTTTTTAATTCCTCCAGCTGTGATTAAGTAGTTGTGTTCAGATCATCATGATAAAGTCCCAGAATTCTTCCCTCATGTACTGTGAGATACTTGCAATCCTTGGAGTAAGGGATATGCACTTCGTAAGTATGAACAGGTAGAACAGCCATGTCACCTCCCATCAGTGTTCTTAGTCTTTGTTTTTATCTGAAGCCAGCTGTTATCAGAACAAGTATCATCAGTTTAAGCCTCAACTTTACACGTACTAATTATATGCCTATGCAAATGACAAATATTTAGCTTCTGATGTTAACCAAAGATAGGCAGCTGACAATCATCTAATCAATTTTATACAAACATGCATTTTGTTTTGGATTTTTTCTGCCCCAAACCAGCCTGGCTCCTGAGGCTTCTGCATTTTCAAGTGCATTGCCGTAATTCATACTTTTGAAGAGGTGTCAGGGAAGGAATAGGGGAAAAAAGGCCAGTAAAGCAATTTCTAGGAAAGATCAGTGTTTACTTCATCTATACAAACATCACCTTTTACTGCCTTGCACCCGCACCTATGTTGTGAAGTATAAAAATTGTACTCAAGGGTATTCTCGTATGCAAGAGGGAAGGCATTTGTTAAATTCAATCCGGCTGTTGGAACTGGGCCAGATTTTTCTTTCAGTTAGACAGGTGGAAGTAGTCTAGAATTGACTTGCAAATGCTAAGCTAGCGGGGCTCCCTGTATGTTTAATCAAGCTGCTTTACTAACTCAGCTATGTGTTCAAGGTAGCTCTTTCCTCTAAGTATGTAACTTCAGATTTTCTGAGACCTGTTTCTATAATGTTGAGAGACAAAAGCAGAAATAAATAATTTAATGTTGTTTGTAGATTCATAGAAGATAGAGTTGGTCAGTGAATTTGTTCTCTCCATTTAATTGAATTTTCAAAGGAATTAAATTAACATCTTACTAAAATTCCAAGAAACATAACTTGTGTATCCACAGGATAGCCAAAGCTGACATTGGGCTGTGGTGTTCGAATGCCTTGAGAGGCTACCTAGAAGAGGGGCTAGACAGTGTTAAAGGAATAAAGTAGGTATTTATTAAAAGGCCTTCAAAGGATACACCTTGGGCAGTGCAAGAGCCCAGCTGTGGCTCCACCCAAGATGGATGATGGGTCCAATATGTAATTGGACCAAAACTTAGAAAAGCGTGAAAAGAATTTTCACACTTTTGTAAGTTTTCATCCAATTACATATTGGGTTTAATTGTCCAATTACAGCTTGAGGTTATGAAGTCCCATCCTCCCAGACTGCTCTCCTCAATTCACTGTTGTTTACACTTTTTGGGCCTGAAGCTGCAATGGTGTCTTTGGTTCTCAGGCTGGAAAAGGATTGTTTTGTCTAACTGAACTGTGATGGGAACTTGCTATAATTTTATATGAAGTTTGGAGTTATGTACTAATGTGGTACAGAATGTGAAAAATATGATAGCTAAAACTTAATGCATCAGTTTTGTCAAGATGGTTCTGGCTTTCCCACTTCCGTGGGCTAGCTCGAGGCTGATATTGCTGGCTGGCCTGCAGGAGAGTGGGAGTAGGCAGCTAGCTGGTTGTGGGGCAGCTGGCACTATTGATGTGCTGCCTGGATAAAAACATCTGTTTCCTGCCTCTTCATTTCTGATTGTTTGTGGACTTGCTTGCTCAAGTTGTAATGGAAGTGGTCTGAATGTGTTGATTAAAAATTGACACTGCCGAGGTATCCCTCTTAATAAGGTGGATGCTCAGGATGTTCACCACACCGAGCTCCCTATGTTGTTACAATGGTGGATAGATTTTTAGTTGTTAAATTCTGGTTATGCTTTAATCTTCTTTCTGACACAATTGGTATAGCTAAAAGTGGTTAAAATTATTAAAATTCATACCACTTACTGTTGCAGCATTTGATTATTTTTTCTGTGCAGCAAGTCTACATTGTTAAGCACCCTGTACATGAAACTTAATTTTTAATTTTGTGTAAGGATTCTGTATCCCAGCATACAAAATTAAATGTAATGACCTGACCTTCTGACTAGTTGTATCACCCATACATTTAAATAGTTTTGGATTGCTGATTTGTACTGAAACTGGCAAAGTTATCTTACCCAGTGTCCAGAATTCTGTGACTCCAAAAGTTATATACTTAAGGAATTTCAAAGTGTTTATGATCAATTAAGATTGATTTTTAGATATGAAGTAGATTACTATTCTGACTACTTTGTCTAAGGTGTGGTTATTATCCTTTTGGATTAGCTTGATTTCTTTTCCTGCAGCCTTGTATAATTGTAGTAGGGTTTGGAGTTTTGTTCCTCCCCCCACCCCCCTCCCCAGTACAACACTTTACTACAGAGGATTTTGAAAAATGTTATCTTGTCCTCATGTACAAGTACAGCTGATTGGTTTTGGGGTTCCTTAATTTTTTTTTTTTTTTTTTTTTTTTACTACAGAATGGGTCGCCTTTTCATGTAGTTTAATGTATTATGCAGTTAAATGTTTTTTATATTAAACAAAGGTTCGAAAAGCTCGTTAGACTTATCACCATAGAATCTCAATGTTATTCAACACTTGAAAGTAATACTTTTTTTCCAGAAAGGTCTGCATGGCTCCATGGTAAGGCACCAAGTGGCACTGTGACAGGAGTAGTATTGGCTCTTTAACACATAATGCGCACATACATCCTGTGCACCCTGATGTGCAGTTTCATGAATGTTACTTGGGTGGCATGTGTGGTTTGGTGAAAGGTTTCCAAATATTTGGTCACTAAGAAGTAATTCTTTGAATTGCTGGTGGTACAGCTTATGCTGGTAATTCAGAATTTCAGAGGTCATTGATTTTTGATATCAAGAGTTTGATGCAGTTTTGTGTTCTGTCATAAAAGAAGTATCAACTGAAAAATAAGGAAGACATTTCCCCTTGCCTCAGGTGGCTGAACCTGAACTTTTGAGATTCTTGTCATCTTGTTGAGAGATCCGAAACACTGATCTGATGAGGACAGCTGTATTCTGTGTTCCTTCTGCCCATTGAGTGTGTCAAAAGCAGTTTCACAGGGACGATGGCATTTTCCTTTTTTTTTTCCCCTAAGGTCTAGTGTCTCTTAAATCTCTTGTCTTTTTTCAGCTTAGCTTTTTTGTTCCTTGTATCACAGTGAAGCAAAGTGCCCTTCCAGCCCTTAACACAGCAACCCTAATGTGTCCAGTGATTTTCTTCTTTGGCATATGAAATTAATTTCAGATTTGAGGGAACTAGGAATTATTTTTCCTTCAAGTGGAAGGTGATGAGGAGTGATTTTTCATAGGTAACTATTTGTGTCTGACTTTGGAAGAATATTCAGAAATTTAGGATAGAAATGAAACACTAATTTATCCAACAACATCTAGCAGATCTTTTGGGGGTTTTTATGCTTTATTTTATAAAATAACAAAATGCTGAGGAACTTGAAATTATAAATACTGCTCAATGTCTACTTTTGACTTGTAACAAGATTTAAAATACTTGGTGCATTACTGTGGTCATGTCAGCCTGTCAAACATAGTGGTAAATAATTGTTCCTTACATATGGTGAACTGGGGAAAAGAAATCTTGTGTTACAGAAGCCTTATGAACTTAAGTCTGCCTTGAGTCATGTATAACGATTGAGGTGTAATGTTGTAGCACAGCTTGATAAGTGTTGTGTTCTTATTTTTTAATGCTGACTGGCAGTTACTAATTTTTACTGTTTGCACTTAGTGCACAGTGCATTAATACCTTGTGTTTAGGAGTGTCCTCATGGTTCAGATGCTGCAGCTGTTGTTATTTTGTGATTTGTAGGATTTTGCCTGTGCTGTGTTTTCCCTGAGATTTGGAGACTCTTTGTTTATCCAGTGAAACAGTCCAGCCTTGGCTTGGGGGTTAGTGTTGAGGTGTTCTGTTTCAGTGTTCCATGAAGTTACTTGTTTGAGCACATTATGTTGAGATGTGATCATAGTCAGAAGCTGTGGATGTCAAACCCTGTATTAGATCCACTGGTAACCTCTTGCTAGGCTTTATCTGGTATCTATAGACTTCAGCAGATGTCCTCCCAGCCTGGAACCTGAGAATGAACTCTAGGTTAAGTTGCAGAATAATTTTGTCTCTTCTGTTTGTCTTATCTGACCTGTATTAGCTGGGGAAAATGTTTAGCTTTTCTATTGGAGTGTAAATCCATTGTAAATACCTATCAGTTTCCTACATGCTGGGTCCTGCAGGTGTTGTAAAAATGTGTTATTCTGCTTACAGTGGTAATGGTTCCTTGAAAGGAAGCTAGCAGTGGTACTTAAGACTGCTTCTTTTATATGCTAGTGCATTATATGTGTGTCTGTTCTGAGTCTGTAGGAAGGTGCTGATGACCTGCTGTATTTCTAAAATGGTTAATCTGAAACACAAGCTTTAAATACTTCAAAGAAGTGGCAAATCAGGACAAAAAATCGTCTGAATAATTTAGGTCTGTTTTTTGGAGAGTAAAATCTGGGCTTTGTCAATCTTCCTGTCATATCCTGTCCCACTCTCCCCACCTCACCCCACCACATAAGATTGGAAATTATGCCTTTTGGTCTGCAAGTTTTAAAATAAAGCTTCTAAAAGTCCAGCAAGAGTATGCAGAATATGGTGCTATATATATATATATACCTGCATTTTTTGTAATTGGATGAAGTTGAAATATGTTTTAGGTCTTTCAAGGTAAGGATGACTATATTGCGGACATTCAGAGTCTTACCATAGAGCAATCTGTCATTAGTGTATCAGCTCCAATGGTAAAGAGGAGAAAATCAAGCTGGGCAACAGTCTGGTGAAATCCTCAGTAAGAAGCATGAATAAAATTAGGTGATCAAGCCAATGTAAAGTGCATTCATGTGTTTTTCATGTACTGTAATCGCCACAATTGACAAGTATGAATTAAGCACATTGATATGCAGCAGTCATCTTATGTGTCAGGGACATGAAGTGTTGGGTTAGAAATAGTGTCAGCAGGCTTCAAACAAGGAGCACTGCTCATGATCCAGCCATGGCAACCAAGTTTAACTGCCAGAATGCACTGCAGGCTCTTTGGCAATTTCAGTCCCATGTGCTTGCAGCAGGCTCTAGCCTCAACATTGTATCTGATTCTTGGTGATCCTGATAACCCTGAAAAACTGATTTTTTTTTTTGAAGATGTTGTGCCAGCAGGAGGCTCTGTAAGACTGGGAGCCCTTAGTTTAGTGGGGGGCACTAAACTGTTCGGTAACAGTCATTGGTTCCATAGAGTTAAAACTGATATCCCAGTTATCAACCTGTACTGTCTTTTAAAGGAGGATGGTATAAAGAAAATGTACCAGAGCTGCTTTAAAAGAGAAAACACTCCTAGTAAGTTTAAAATGAAATACAAAAGAACAGCTAAAAGGATAAAAAACAGGTAATATGGAGATTGTCTAAAGAGTATTAGAGCTCATAAAATCTGTGGTACAGATAGCAAAAATGTCTGCAGAGTTATGAATATTTCTAAAGAGTGGTAGCTCTCTAAATGAGGAAAAGATGGGAGATTTTTGTACATTAAATGTGAAAACCGTAATGGAGTAGTGAAATATTTTGAAGACCAGCTTGATAAAAAACAAGAAAAAAAGTAAAAAAATGTTGAGACAGATTTGTAATAGGGTAGGATCAGACAGACTGAAGTAATGGAAGTATGAAACAAACATAAAACCCTAATGGAAAATCTGAGCAAATTATTTGCCCTTAGAAAAAAGCTTGGAGTCTTCCCAGTAGCAACTTTATGAATGGCTGACTCTGAGTAACTATCTTTAGTCAAAGTATCCTTAGAGAAGGTTTTAGAGTAAGTTGATGAAATGAGTAATAATGTCTTGCCTGGGACTTCTCGGTATTTGGGTTTTTTTCTAAACCAGGAATATCAAGCTCCTGAACTGTTGAACACAGCATATAGTGTTTCTTAAATCTGCCCTGCTTCCAGAAGAGTGGTAGGTGGTAAGTGTTATCATTGTCCTCTAAAGAACTATAGATTTAGTCTGATTTTTCTGTTCAATATAAGTGTTCTAGAGTATTCTTGCATAGATAAATGAGTAAATTGTCATTGGGGAGCAGATCTAAAAGTAAATTGTGCTTTGCATCAGTTAAATCACTAAGACTTCAAATTTAGTGCATACAATATTGGATTTTGAAGAGGAAAGTTCTAGTGGACACTCAAGTTGACTGATTATGATTGGGTATCAAAATTTAAGATAAGTAGGAATAAAAGACAAGATTTAGGGTAAAGTGGGATGGTGTTGCTAGTGAAAAGTTCAGTAAAGAGTTTTGAACACAGAATGATCAAGAAAAGGAGACTTTACAACATTGTTTAGTTACACTCTTTTACTGAAATGCAGAATTACAGAATTATAGAATGATGTGAGTGGAAAGGAGCCTTGGAGATCCAGTTCCAATCCTCCCGCCATGGGCAAGGATATCTTCCACAAGACCAGGTTGTTTAAAGCCTCATGTAACTTGGTCTCAAACAATTCCAGGGTTGGAACATGCACAACTTTTTTGGGAAGCCTGTGCCAGTGCCTTATCAACTCACAGTAAAGAATTCCTCCTAATACCTAGTCAAAACCTGCCCTCTTTCAGCTGAAAGCCATTCCCCCTTGTCCTATCACTCCATACTCTGGTAAAAAGTCCCTCTCCAGCTCTCTTGTATCCCACTTTAGTACTGGAAGGCAGTTGTCATGTTGAAGGAAGAAGTGTTGAAAAACTTCAGGCTGTATGGTGTCTTTAAATTTGATACAGTTATTAAGATTATTCAAATATAAAATTCTAATAGAACAAGAAATTTGAGTGACTGGTCTTGCTAGTTGCATATGATGACTTCTTGGGTTCTTCATTTGTTCAAATGAACCTATCCGATGCCCTCCCATTCCCCAGCTATCCAGTTCCTATCATACAGAGCTGTTGGAGCAGGCTCAGATGGTCACAAGTATCAAATGATTTACCAAAATGATGAGAGGGGGATATAACATAGAGTGCTGGTGGATACTGTAGTACTGGTGTCCTCTTACAGTAATGAGGACTTTGTTTAAAGTAGTAGGGTTCAACCCTGTAGATGTGAAAGGATAATGTTGTCCGTGTTTACTTGAGTGAGCTGGTTAATCAAGCAGTGGGCAGGAAGACAAGCCTTCCTAACTCTCAAGTGAACCCAAGGTAATGAATTTCATGGAGAATTTAATGAATTTCATCATGGAGATGAGACAGCTTCAGGGAGATCTCATTGCAGCCTTCGAGTACCTTAAGGCAGCTTACAAAAAGGAGGGAGAGAGGGTGTTCATATGGGCAGATAGTGAGAGGACAAGGGACAGTGTTTTTAAACTGAAAAAGAGTAGGTTTAGATTAGATTTCAGGAAGCAATTCTTTACTGCGGGAGTGGTGAGACACAGGCACAGGTTGTCCAGAGAAGTTGCTGATGCCCCATCCCTGGCAGTGTTCAAGGCCAGGCTGGATGGGGCTCTGAGCAACCTGGTCTAGTGAGTGGCAGCCCTGCCCCCATGGCACTGCTGTGCAAACTGGCTGAGAACAGTGAAGCTATTGTAGTTGTCCTGTATATATTCATGGTGTGGAATCTGTTCATTTTTTCTACCTGTGTTTCATCTTTAGCATGTTTATTGTTTTCTCAGATGTCTGATGGGGAGTGCTGGTGTTTACTGTATAGTGCTGGTCTTCACTGGTAACTTTTTTGCTCAGGGAGTTATTTACCCTAACTCAAAAGGAATGCAGTAGTGGCAGTGAAGGTCAATAGCAAGGATAGGACATAGAAAGTATTTTAAAAGGCTAATTTTAGTTAGTGTGGGTGATCTTACTGGACTGCCAGCAGTCATTCAGTCCTCTTCTCCTTTGAATTGCATTATGAGATGGTATATGTCTTTTCCACTGATAGTTGAATGAACTGAGGGAGATTGCCTTCAGTAGGCTAAAATTCTTTCTCGGTCTTCTGGTCTCTCTTATCTGAGAGGTGCAGCAGTATTGTCAGGAATGTGTTCTGAGTGTCCAGTAAGTATTTTTAAGGAGCTGAGATGCTTATGGGCCGGTTTTCCTTTGTAGTGTTTAGGCTGTAGATCCTAAGGAGACTCAGTACCACTGTAGTACTTTGTTTGCTTTTTCTTCAAGTCTAATTGGTCTTGTTGCATTGAGCTCAGTCATCTTCTGTCAGTCATGATTGATTTTGACCAGGGAACTGTTAAAGGTTATGTGTTTAGGTTATGAATGTGATTATATGGGAATGTGAGCTTGTCTAACCTTGATTTACTGCTGTCTATGGTCTACACATATGACTCTGGAGAGTCATCTCAGTGAAAACACCTGGAGAATCATTCTAGTGAAACTCCATGGGGAAGTTGATATTTTGTACCTTTGGGATACTTCTTGTGATTTATGACAAAGCTCTCTGTAAGGTGTATGATAAATAAAAAAAGAGAACAAACCAACCAAACAAAAAAATACCCAACCAAAGCAACATTGCAAAAACCATGTGCATCCTCCTAGAAAAGATTTGAGTTATAAATTATGCACAGTTTTCCATGTCTTTTGATGAATAGATTGAATGCACTTTTTTTTACTAGAAACAGCTAATTCCAAACCAGAATACTATTTTCTTGACAAACTTTTTTTTTTTTTTTTTTAACAGACTATGAGAAGACACAGAAATGAAGTTACAATTGAATTGCGGAAGGTGAGTCTGCTTTTGTTTATCAACTGTGTTACTTTGCTAAAAGTGCTCTGGTGTCTTAACTAAATATTTTTCCATAAGCTTTGCTTTATAGCCTCAAATGTACATAGAAATGGTGTAAATTTGTTAAATAATAACGGTGGATTCTAATTTATTTCTCTTCTTTCTCCAATTTGTGAGGCTCAGTACAACAAAACAGTACTGCTTTACTCCAGTGTATCACTTGGAAATAATCCTTATTTGGTTTCTGTACCAGTTATTACAGTGGAGCTCTCAGCTGTTCAAATGCTTAAAATCTTTGAATGGGAAAAGGGAGAGTTTTAGCATTTAGAAAGTGACGTTGTTCATTTATCTTGTTTTCTGAAAATTATTACTTCCGTGCTGTAAAGGGAGTTAGTTTGGGTGTCAGATTTTAGCTGTATTGGGTAAATGTCAGTATGGCTGGGAAGATCATGAGTACAAGAGCTGATCTAGTTTACTGCTCTGCCTAATTAGAGCATTTGTTACACCCTCATCTTTCATAACTCTTCCAACTGCCTTTCTCGGCACCTCAAGGAGAAAGGGCAAACATCTGTTTGCTTTTGGTAACCTTCAGTGTATTTGAGGACTTCATACTGACTTCTTTACCTTTATCCTGTTGAGACAGCTTCAGTTCTTCACCCTTTCCTTGAACATTCTCTTTCCTAGATTTGACTTGTTGCTGCTTCTCAGATCCAAATTGCGTGTGTTTTTCTGGAAGTGTGGAAATCTGAAAGGATGCAGGCTGCAGCTGAGTTTTAAATGGAATAGCGAAAATCAGTTCCTGATACAGTATTCCTCTTTATACTAAGTGTGTTGTTGACAGGCACACAGTCTGTGTATGCTTTGTACACTTCTTAGATTACCACAAAGCAAATGTAGTTCTTTCTTTTGTTTGCATCGTTGAATAAATGCAGATTTTTTTTTTTTTTTTCTTTTACAATTGACTTCTATCTTCTGAATTATATCTGCTTTTTCCAGGCTTTCCCATTCTGTTACCCAGTATGTTTCCAGGCTTCTCCAGCTTGGTATAACCTGTATTTTCTATTTTCATTAATGACCTGATAAGTGTTTGGTTTGAATATTCTCAGTATAACTCAAGCTCCTATTGGTCTCCCATTTGATGCTTCTCTCCAGTTTGTCAGTTGAATCCTTGACAGTTTAAGTGGTGCTTGCTTAGAAGTGCACACCCCCCAAATTCTGTCTTCTTTTTTTTTTCATTATTTGCAAACTGAGGAGACAAAATCCTTGCTAAAATCAAAGTGAAGGGTTTGTAAATAGGAACTATGTTGCTAGATATTAGCTTGACTTATTTTTGAGAAATTTTGTTTGCATTTATCACCTGATTGTGTAGGAGCAACCAAAAAATCTTGTGCTAGTGTTTTCCTGGGATCCTTCTGTTCCTCTTGGAAAAAGGGACTTTGTTTTTTCAGGTCTTACAAAAAATCTTCTCTATCTCATTACAATATAAACTATAAATATTTCTATGATTCATCCTGAGACTATAATAATTAGTCAAAGAAATCTAATTTGACCGAGATGACTGGAAAATGATCAGCAGTGGAAGTTGATGCTGACGTGTTAGAGGTCCTCTTTGTTCAGAACTGGTGTAAAACTTGCTGTGTAAATAATAATAAATGAATGAATAAATAAACTTGCTGTGTAAATAGTAATAAATTAATGACTCTTCCCAGTCCAGTGGAATCTGTGCTGGGAAGTCATTCATAGCACTCAGGCAGCGTGTGCCTGCAAGCAAAGCAAACCAGTAAAAGATGCCTTAACTAATGGAGCATATCCTTATACATCTCGTTAAATTGAGATGGAATGTGAGCATTCCAGTGTAATCTTTGGAGAGAACTTTGCAGTGCAAAGTGAGAATTTTAATTTTAAATTCTTATAATAGGTTTTTGTAACAGGTCACAATTTCAGGACCAGTTTATTACAGAAGCGTGGTGGGGAGCAAGTCAGGCACTTAAGGCAAGATATTATCCTGTGTGGAAGGAGTCCAGCATGTGCCAGTAATATGTGAGTGAAAATGAGGAAGCCTATGAGCTGCCAGTGACTTCTCACTGAAAGCTGCACAAACAAAGATCAGTTACACATTTAGAGGAGAAGCCTGAGCACTGGATGTAGGTCAGACTGTAAATCAGGAGTGAGCAGCAGCTGCAAAACTCTTAAATGCAGGAATTGGTGTTCTTGAGTGTTGGTTAAACATCTTCACTGCAGAGACCAGAAGAAATCTGCTTTAATAATAAATTCAGCATGTGTCAACTCAGCTGGTGCTGGTGGGCAGCTGGTTTGCAGTGGGAAGTCTGTGGCAGATGAGATTCTGTATCATTGCTTCTGGTACAGAATTGAGACTGAAATGTTAAGGGATGTGTTTTATCACATTCCAGGAGTGGAACGGATAAGTTGTAATGTTATTGCTTCAGTCTTTACAATTAACACTGCTGGTCTAGCATGAGTATGCCAAATTCAAGAAATTTTTGGCATGACCTTAGTAATCCACTGGTGCCTCTTCAGAGGAAAGGGATGTCTTCTCTTCATCCCAGCTACCCAGATGTTGCATGTACACCTGGCTTTGAAGAAAAGAGACAAATTTAGTGTATTCTTGATCTGTACGGTTGAAGCACTACATAGTTGTGGGTTTGTATTTTGAATCAATGTGGATATAAATATTAAATGAATGGATCTGATGAAATTGCTCACATCTCTGTTTAGTAAGATGGAATAAATAAAAAATCATGGCTTTGAACAGTAGTAAACAATTTCTGCATGCATAAGTGTGAGGTGTTTATTCTCTTGAAATTACAGACATCAAGGTGCCATTTGCAACACATTCTGTATTTCAAGAATATATTATCTCTGTTCACTGTCTTTACACCACAGCTCTTATTCAGGAAGAAACTATTTTTTCCCTGATTTTTATTTCTCAATCACTTATTATTTGTTTAGGAATTTAATTAACAAAGCTATCTGATATGAAAAGGTAACAGTAGTCTGGCAGATTCCAGGTTGAGGCATGGGTTGGCATCATGAGCCAGTCAGATGACACTCCTCATGGTCAGGTTCTCTTTTACTGATTCCACATTGGCTTTGTGTTCTGTGCATTTTGAGAATGGATCACTACATTTCTGGAAAGATATTCTTGGTCTCTGATTATATTACTTGTATAAGAACAGGTCTGAGAGCTTAAACAATAGCCATCTCCCTTTCCTGACAGGTAACAGTGTCAGTTTTGACACTGTCAGTGTCCGGTGATGGAGACTGCATCAAGATTTAGAATATAAAGCTCTTCAGTGCAGTGTCTTGGTGAAGTCTGATTTATAGTGTTTATCACTTGGTTTCAGCATCCCAGAAACATGCTCTGTTAGCAAGTAACAGGGACCCTGGAATTAATTGGCTTAGTCTGTTAGTCTCAATCTAAAGGGGCATGGTGGATGAGCAATGGTTGGGATTCAGTTTAAGGTTCTATATCTAAATGAATCCTGTAACTCCATTGCTCTGAGACATCCTTTGATTCTGGGTGCTTGGCTTTCTCTGAAGATTAAGTTCGATTTGGGCCATTTGTGTACCTAAAGAAAGGTAGTCCTTAGCTAGGTCAATGATATGGTCATTGAGGTTAGATGTCACCCTTCAAAGGAAGCATTAGCACTCCTAACTTCAGCAGAAATGCAGGATACTATCCCGCTAACTGGAATCCTAAGAACTTCCATGATCTCTCACAAGGTTTATTTTTGGCTTTCTTGGCAACTCAGCTGCCCCTGAGAGCTCACAGACATAAGCACATGAAAGCTCTAATTGCCAATTAAGTTTGGTGTGAGGCAAAGCAATTATTTGCTAAATAAATGGTGGATTAAAGAGTCATGGGCATATGTCTTTTTTTCCCTCTCTCCCTGGCATACTGTCCTTTTTCTCTGATCTTTCTTAAATATAATTGCTTATGTCCATTATAGCTCCTAAATAAAGTAGAGTACTCCTTGGAGAAAGGAATCTGTCTTTCATGGTTGCTAAGAGTGCTTTGGTGGAAAAAATATTTTTCTGATTCACAGTGAATCTGAAAATCCAAAAGAAAAAGAAAATTCTTAGTGTCAAGATAGTAAAACTCGTATCAGTTAAGTCTTTTCCAGTTCAGTGTGTATATATAGCTTTTCATTCACTGTAAAGAACATAATTTAATACATAAATCTACCAGTTTGATGAATGACTACAATGACAGGGACACTGAAGCACTATTAGTATGTTCTTCAGGCATAGTTCAGGCAGTGTAGATGGTCTGCCCTTTAGAAGGAGACCTGCTGAATTTTGTTTGTGACAAGGTTTTACCCTTCATCAGACATTCCACTCTGGTGCTTCTGCCTTTGAAAGGGCTCTCTCGCTAGTCTTTAAAGAGGACAGCTGTATCCAGTGTGTTCATTTGTCTTTGTTTTCATTCATCACAGGAACCTGCAGATGAGGCCAGTGCTTTGATTTAGGCAAAACCTTTTTGAGTTTGCTACAATATGTCAAAATACAATAATTATAAAGCCATGGCAGGCTGCAAATTGTCTTTTACCTTCTGTAGGAGGGTGATTGGCCTGTCAAATTACTGGAGAGAGCAGTTTAGCTATCCAGGGATTGGACACTTTTGCAGATGGACAATGATACTTCAAATAGCCTTAGAGACACTGTTTAGGACTGAAAGGTTTCATGAGCACTTTGACTTTATAAGAAGTGCTAATTAGAATAGAAACTTTTAGTACTTTTCAGTAAGTAATATCCTCTCTGCCTCAGGCTGCTGTTTTGGTTCTGTCAGTTGTTTTTCTACTCAGCCACCTGCAGTGAGTAGCTACAGGAACGTTGTTGCTCCTTCTTTCTTTCCTTGGCTGAGTTAATTTTTTCTGGAGCCCATCACACGATATCACTGATGACCTGAAGACATTGTCTACACTCACAGAAATTGCAGCACCATTCAGTCATGTCCTGTGAAGTTTCTTTCTCTGTGTTAAGGGGGTGTAATATCTTGGCCTTAGAATATGGACTGTTACTCGTACTTGTTTCAGTTAACAGTAGAAGGCATTCTTGGAGGATTGGATAGTTGTGTGTGCAGGTATAGAAGGGTTACTGGTACAGGAGAGGCTCTGGTCAGGTCAATGTCTGGTGTGGGAAAATCAAGTAAACACATAACAGGTCTTTATGATGAATCCATCAGTTAATGCATCCTGCCTGGTGCAGTTTGTCGGCATAACAATACTTTCTTAGTGTTTAACTGCCTGCTCCTTTCTATCTTCCTTCTCTCCAGCTCTGCTTTCCAACAAACTGCCTGTGGTGCTTCTTTGTATTGATGGCTCCATGTATGCAGACATTCCTGCATGACTCTGGAGCCAGTCTGTGTGGTCTTGTGCACTATTTGAGGATCTAGTTTCTGTACTTAAAACTTGACTAAAATTAAACTATGCTAAATCTGTGGATTGTTTTCTGCATTAAATGGTTATTCTCATGCTTTTTTGTAGTTATAGCTTTGTTATATCTCAAAAAAAGTTGATTGAGAGGATTTCAAACTTAAGTTATTTCTAAGATGCCTGAAAAGTAAGCAAGTCCCAGAAATTTTGCACCTGGAATTGCTGGTTTATATAATATAAAATAAAATACTGGGGACCCTTCAACACATCATTTAGGGGCTTTTTTAGATATTACAAACCAGGTGTGGTATAGTAAAATTTCTTTTAAGGAGTACTGTGGTTATCAGATAATTGGAGACTGAAGAGCCTGCCTTTCCTTGGTAGTATACTAGATTTCTTATAGATGTTAGAGCAAGCTCTTACTCTTTTCCAACATATTGCATCATTAAATAATTAAATCCTAATTAACTTATAAAAAAACCAAAACCAAACATAAAAAGGTGTTCAGATATATTTATACTGCACTATCATATTCTATTGCTCCTTCTGTCTTTGTACCTCCAGACATACCAAACAAAATATAAAGTCTAAAATTTAAAAGAGACCATTTCACAGTTTTGGTGTAATACTTTTAATACATTTTAAATTTATAAAAAAAATTCTAAAAAAATTCTAAAAAAAAAAAAATTCTAAAAAAAAAATTCTAAAAAAAAGTCTAAAATTTAAAAGAGACCATTTCACAGTTTTGGTGTAATACTTTTAATACATTTTAAATTTATAAAAAAAATGTAAGCAATCGATTATTTGTTTTTTTTATTTTTGAGTTACTGTTTTATGTCTTCAAATTCATTAAATTAGGACTGTTAAAATGAAATGTTAAATGGGTATTTTACCAGTGAAAATACAATTTTATTCTTTTGTAATTCCTTAAAGGAACTAAGACTAGAGGGTGTCTTGGTTTTTGTCAGAAATTAGGCTAACAGCATGAGTGGGAAATCCTGCAAGTGCCAGTGTGCATGGAGCATGCTGCTTTACACAGAAAATGCAAATAGATGTGACCAGGGAGCTTCAAAACAGGTTTAGCTGAAAAATAATCTTATGCTGAAAAAAAATTTCTGTTACATGTGGCTAAATGTTAATATCATGCAGAGCTATGAGTATTGTGAATGCCTGTTAGAAAATTAATCCCCAGACTGTGAGTTTTAATTAATTCAAATGTCATGGATTGTTGTAGATCTGTCTGATTAACAAGCTGCCAGATTATTACAGCTAAAATACTGCAAATTCTATTTGCAGTTACAAATGCCTTTAAAAAAGGCACCTTCATCTATACTTAAATGTTGAAAGGGTCCATTGTACATCACCACCCTGTACTAATAAGCATTAAAACTGGCTTTATTTTTTGTTACTTCTTTACAGAACAAAAGAGATGAACATCTTTTGAAAAAAAGAAATGTTCCTCAAGAGGAAAGCTTAGAAGATTCTGATGTTGATGCTGACTTCAAAGCAGTAAGTTCCTTGATTCTGGAATTATTTTTAAAACTTTGGTGATGACTCTAAACAATGTATTCTGTTATCTTGCAGTTATTTGAAAGTAAATTTATGAACTGATACACTGTTAAAATAAGTTTTCTTGTATTAAATGCTTAAGAAGTTTATAATTTATCAGCAAAAGTACTAAAACTTTTTTTTTTTTAATTTTCAAGCAAAATGTAACACTAGAAGCTATACTGCAGGTATGTTACATTTAACTTTTTTTTTACTAGAAGTGTGGGTTCTGGGCATTTTTAATTTTTAACTGTGTTTTTAACTTTCTTTTTCAGAATGCCACAAGTGACAACCCAGTGATCCAATTGAGTGCTGTCCAAGCTGCAAGGTAAAAATAAATAAAGATACAGAAACATAATTTATACACATTTTTTATTATAAAAGTAACTTACTTTTACTTTCAATTTCACAGAAAACTCCTATCCAGTGACAGAAATCCACCTATTGATGACTTAATAAAATCTGGAATTTTACCAATTCTGGTAAAATGCCTAGAAAGGGATGATAAGTAAGTACTCTTTTAAAAATCTTCACTGTTACTGGAAATTTGCATTAGAAAGAAAATAATTATTTGAAACAAAACTGAGGATTCCAGCACCATATAATCTGACACAGTGGATCACATTCCATGATGATAAAACACAAGTTCTCCAGGAATATTTCTTCTGCCACTGAAATATTTTTTTTTTTAGAGCATGCTTGAGCATATCCAGCTAATGGAGAAAACCTTAATACATTTCTCATTGGTTTTGAATATTTCAGCCTTTTACCAGTTTTTTTTAAGAAATCTGCTACAGACTTGTGTGTATTTTTATGAAGGCAGAGAACATTGTCTGGTTGCGAACAGGGTTTTTTTCCAAAATATATTTGTCTCTGCCATTAAGATTATTAGCTGAAGTTTCTGGTTTCTTCTCACTGCAAGGTGTGTTTTCTTTTGGCTCTCTTATGTGATGGTAGAACATGGTGAGCGTGCTCTCTGAGTTTTTATTGGAAACAAAAAGCTTCAGTAAAGAACATAGAGAACCGAGCATATAGCTGCAAGCATTTAATGACATGTAAGAAACAGAACACACCATATTCAACAAATATTGAGCCCCTGATTTGGTTAGATATGGATTAACACAATTGAGGTAAATATTTTAGCTTGTCTTTGATCTAAAGCAGACATGCATGTATTTCTAGTATTTCCATTTTCAGTGTTATTATTGCAGCTATGAGAGCTAGGAACTTCAAAAATATGTAGTGGTATTTTTGGTATATTGTGATGACTGCAAAACTATGAACTGCAAGTAGGGTTTTTTCCTAGCTTGTTTAACAAAATATTTGCTTAGAAGGCAGCTGACAATAACATTCAAATCAGGAAGGAATTTTAAAATGAGTCATGAACACTTGTCTGCTCTAGAAGTAGATGGTTCCGTGCTTTGAAAATTCTTTTTAATTTGAATATTCTGCTAGTTTTTGTGTGATTTACCCTTGTAAATGTTTACTAAGTTTTTAAAAATTGAACTCAACATTTTTTTAAGCAGTCCTTTTAATCATGATTGCTATATAATATTTAGCAGAGTTCAAGTCTGAAAAGACTTTGCCTAACAAATCATGAAAGCTGTTGTTCATGTTGTACTTTAAAGCTTAACTTGAGAGAAAGAAAAAAGGGACTAACCTAAAACTAGAGTTATAATACACTTGATCCTAAAATTTAAGGGTTTATAGGTAGCTGCTGACAGGTGTGATTTCTTTTTACCTCCTGTTTAATTATTTTGCAATCCCATCCCAAATAAAACATCAAATTGCTTTAGAAATGAATACGCAAAAAAGTTTAAAAGAAGCAGGTGTTTACAACTATATATAAAATATGACTGGTAAAGACACAAAACCCATGGAAATGAAACAGTCACCTTACAGTAAATATTCTCTGTTTTTTCTAAATTCAGACATTTACAGTTGTGCTAATGACCATGGGCTGTAAACTCTTTTGTAGCATGTAGAACTCTTTACTTTTAGTATTTGCCTGAACAGCAGCTTTCATGCAAACTGTTTTACTAAACTGCTGTTGGCATAGACAACAGTTGGCAGACATCTTGGAAGAGATAGTCTCCCAGTTTTCATGACCTTTGTAACTAATTTTATCTGTATTTAAATAACTAATTTTATCTGTATCACAGGTGTGATGCTGTCTTTCTATACTGATTCTAGATCTTTCACCTGTCAGTGATGGTACAGAAAAATGTCTGTATCCAAGTATACCAGCTTGCACTTGATCTAGAATGTTATGTAGGAAGAATCAAGTTTAATTGGTTGTTTGATTGGGTTTTTTTGTTACTAATATTAATTCAGAGTGATGGATGGTCACACAAGGTGACTGTCATTTATAGAAGGTCACAGAATGCAAGATCTCTTTTTTCTTACAGCTTTTCCCCTGAAAAGTCCAAACTTTGATGTTGGAGTTTTTTACATTTTAGCCCAGTGGTACTGCCTAAATGTAGAGTATTTCTTATGGATATGGCTAGCAGTATTGAAATGAACCATAAAATAGTTTTCAGATCATGTTTCAACTTACTAGTATGTAATTCTTTCATTACAGTCCTTCATTACAATTTGAAGCTGCATGGGCATTGACTAACATAGCATCAGGCACTTCTGCACAGACTCAAGCTGTTGTACAGTCAAGTAAGTATTACAACTTTGTTTTATTGGGGGAGGTGGCAGTGGGGGTGGATATTGTGGGAAAAAGAAAGTATTTGATAGAACAACTGCCATTTCTTATCAGTACCATTAAAGTAATAAATAGATGCTTTTCTTAAAGATTTAGCAAAGATTTCTGAAAGATTTCTACATTTGTTCTTAAACATGAATCTGCTTGTCACTTACAATTGATGTTAAGGATCCTAGACAGGATTTCCCATAAAGAAGATACAGAATGACAGATGATACAATAACTATCACAAAAATCTATGTCCTTTCTCATTCTTGGTTTGATTTCTGAAATCATGTACCATTAACTGCTCTGTGGCTAACACGTAAGTCAGGAATTAATTCTTTCTGCCTCAAAGTGTGTTCATAAATCTTATTAAAGTTGTTAAATACATACAGTTATATAAAGTTGCACATTTAAATACATTTAAGAAAATTACCATCTTTTCCTTGTCTGTATGATTTGTATCTCCTGTACACACAAGCTTGTTGAGCTGCTTTCATTTCTTGTTTAACCAGACGGTGAGAAAGGAAAGAAATTCTAAAATCAAATTAAGATGAATTAATTTAATCAAAGCATTTTTTCGTTATTATATCTATAGCTTTTATGGACCATCATGCTTATCTTAAAACTATCACCTTTATGCTAAATACAATATGTTGTCATTAAACACTAGATTATAGATAAGCAAATATATAATAAGCTGTCTTGACTTACTCATATTCTCATTTTTATATTGGAAAATGATGACTTAGTTATTTGAATTTTTTTTGTGTATCAACCTGCACTTCAAATTAAAATGCTGATTTGTATGTTTTCATGGCTAATAAAATAATAGAATAATTATTAGAGTTTTGTATATTTAAGATATTGGAGTAATGTTATTATTCCTATTATTATTGTTATTTATTATCCAAAATAATATTTGGATAAAGTAATCTTACCAAAATGAGCTTTGGATAAAAATCCAAAGTCTTTAAAACAAACAAAAAAAATCAATATCCTGAATTTGTTTTAAAAATTTCTGATGTGATTTGGGCACCTCTGTTTTTAGATTGCTTTTCTGGTGTCTAAGTACCTTTGAAAATCTACTTCCAAGTTTTTTCTTCCTTCTCAACTTGTTCATTGGTTAGTCATTGTTTTCTTTCTTTTTTATGTCACACAATGTTGTCCTGTTTGAATGAAGCTAACAGAAAGTATGTTTATAGTATTAGCTTTGCAAGAAAAAAATCTGGAAAAATCTCAAAGTAAAAATTAAAAGTGGAATAAAAGTATGTACAGCACAACTAAAAGCATTATTGTTACCTGAAGAATTACTAGAAGTTCAAGTTGAGACATGTTTCTCCCAAAATGTGTTTAGTTAATGCTTGAAAAGAAAAAAATTTGCTAAATGACTTCACAGAATCCAAAAGCATTTTACTCATGAAGAGAATACGGATTAAGTTTAGTCTAAAAGTCATGCTGCTTTGACTGGGAGATGACCAAGGGAAAACAGTCTCCCAGTTCTTCTCCCTTTAGGTAAGGAAGGGTTTGAGGAAACAAAGCAATAGACCCTTGCAGCTACAGAAGAGGCTAATGCAGCCTTAATACAAAAGAAGGCAGCCTCCTGCAATCAGAAGGGACAGATGGTACTTGGAAGGCCCAGCAAAAGAGAAGTACTAAGTGCGCAGAACAGCTCTTGGCAGGAGCTAGTTTGAAGCAGGAATAATTAAATTTTTGAGAGCGGTAGGTCAGATAACCTCAACTCATGCTCTCTCAGGTTGTCCTCCTGCCTGAGTGCTATTATGAAATAACTTCATTCCTGGTTTTGAAAGCATACCAGGATTGGAGTGCAATATAGACTACATAGTTGACCCTCTTCTCCAAAAAATGTTGAATGCATGTATGGCTGAATTGTAATCTCAGTAATTGCTGAGAAGGAAGCTAAAATATTCCACTTGAGCTAATGGAAGTGGGATGATTTTATTACAAGAGTGTTCTTAAGCAATAGCGTGTTGCTTGTCAGTTATAGGCAATGGCTGAATCACTCCTGTGGAGTGGGGAAGGAATTTTAGGTTGTCTTTGTTTTTCATGGCTCTGTATTTTCCAGGAAAATACAGAGTTTTTGGCTGATTATCACTTTTCATTATCAACACAATATTGATTCACAGTTGCTCACAAACTGTGTTGCACTTTTTAAAAAAATTGTGAAGCTATTTCTGCAAGAAAAATACTCTTTTACAGTATATAAATTGATCTAGTTTATTCAGACTATAGGATGACTATGGTCATATATAGATTTTAAAAATGGCTGCAAGAGTTACTGTCTTTCAAACAGTATGGGTTGTCTGAAGGAAAACAAAAGCATGGGGATAGTAGTGGGATGGTTACTTAGCTCTATCAAACATATTTAATTCCACAGAGAATGATATCTAAAATAAGTACCACTTCCTTTAATTTGGTATGTTGCTGGCATTATATAAGAGCAAATTAAAACGTGTCTTGGGACTGGCAGATGGATGTAAATCTTCACTGCATATGGAAACTAACTATAGCCATCTCTTGGGAGGAAGCTATTTTCTTAAAGCCAGGATATGAAGCACGTTTGCACAAGTAGGCATGTCATTCTGCTTGGTATGTGTTGTGATCTGGGATAACTGGAAAATCTGAATTACTGAAACATGAAATCTCATGCCTGCATACTTGAGGGTCTAACTATCACTCTGAATATGGGGAACGTTTAAATGTGGAGCACTGTTGATTAATAAGTCTGTTCCCAAGTCTATTTTTCCCTTCTCTAGATATATATAGAAATGTTCAATTCAGGTTTTGTGCACCCTTCATAATTGAAACATTTTTAAGGCATGGTGGAGAATGTGTTCTGTGTAAATCAGTGAACATGTTGCTCATATACCAAGATTCAGCATTAAACAAATCTAATCTTTGCATTCTGCAGATGCAGTACCCCTCTTCTTGAGACTACTTCATTCACCACACCAGAATGTTTGTGAGCAAGCTGTCTGGGCTCTTGGAAATATTATAGGTAACTTGTTGTTTTAATGATTTGAATTCAGGGAATGTTTCATTTTAGAACTTGACTTTTTGAACACTGGCATTATCATAAAGAGACTATGTTTCCTCTGAGTTCTGTGTCTTTTTTAAAGTTTATAATATGGCCAGAATTATTTAAGTACCTCCTGGGTTTTTTTCTAAATAATAATATCACTTGCTATGCAAAATATTAACAGGATAAATTTTGTGTTTCCTAAAATATACATACATAACTTTACGTATGTATATTTAATCAAATATGACCTTTTAGTAGTAGACTATTGGTGAGGAAACATAGAATTTCAGTATCCCAACATGTCATTGCATACATTTCAAGATTTTCCATTTTTAATGTAATTTCTTTTGCAACAATTTTCATTTCTGTAGGTGATGGTCCTCAGTGTAGAGATTATGTCATATCACTGGGAGTTGTCAAACCTCTTCTGTCCTTCATCAATCCCTCCATTCCCATCACCTTCCTTCGGAACGTCACATGGGTCATTGTAAATCTCTGCAGGAATAAGGACCCCCCACCGCCTATGGAGACAGTTCAGGAGGTAAATAAAGAATTATGAGACAGATAATGTTTTATACTCTGGGCTGGAGGCCAAATGTTTTACATTGTCATACTGTGAATTTTTGCATGTTTTTTTGTCAGTGCACATGTATTGTGCCACTCTATCATGTGTTAGATGAAATAATTTGACCAATTTGATGGTCTTGCTACAGCTGTAATAAAGGTAACATCTGAAATTTGTAACATCTGAAACTGAGTAAGACTAAAGTGATGAGCTATACAGCAAAAAAACTAACACAATAGAAAGCATTAAAATACTCAGCATTACATGTTTTCACTAAAAAAAATAAAAGCTACCATGTGATTTTGTACGTAGAAGAATTCAGATGTGATTATTTTCAGCAAGAGGAAGTGTAAGTAAACTGTGGCATGTAGTGTGATTTGTGTTTCAACTCTCGTGTGCACATGCAGTCAGTGCCAAGTCCCAGCCTGAGCAGAAATCCAGAAAATCCTTTTAAACTGATGAACAGAGCAAATGCTCCATTCACAGCATCAGCACAGTTAGCAAAATGGAACTATTTGACTAGAACTGTAATTGTAAGTAAAGTTCTTGATTTTAAGATTAATTTAAAAGTGTAGGTACAGTTTTTGAAGCCATGTGAAGTATGTTACTGTTAACAGCTAAACCTTAATGAAATTTTAAAAATGAAGCAGAGAAACAAGGAAACTTTTGCAAGTAATGCTTTACTAAATAAAACACTCTGTTCAAAACAGTTTTATCACAGCCCACTTTTATATTTTCTCCATTTGTGATTATAAAAAATTAAACTTAATCCAAGAGGTTTATATATTGATATTAGGCTAATAATTTTTATTGTCTGATAATAAAGCTTTTACAATAGCAGCAGGGTATCTTATCTCTGTTATTTGCTTGTTTTCCCTCAAAATACAATCTACATTGTGTGTCTGGAATCTAGCACTGTCTCATATTTTCACAAATTAGAAATACAGACAATACAGGTATTTTTATACATACTTTGAGGGAATGACCAGCTGCTGGAAAGTGTGTGATTACAATATCCTAAAGCAGACTCAAGCTAAGGTTTGTGATTGCAATACTTGGATTCATAATTTTACCACCAATTTTGTTCTACTGTAATGACTGATGAACTTCTTTTCAGATTTTGCCAGCATTGTGTGTTCTCATTTACCATACAGATATAAACGTAAGTAATTTCCATAATTTTAGATATTTAGATTCTTTGTTTTCTCTAGAAATATAATGCTACAGGATTTTGTTAGAGTAGTAAACCTGGGTTTGTGTATTAATTTATGTATAATTAAGTCATAAATACATAATTAAATATGAAGACGAATGTGATTGTAGCCATTCAGAGCATGAAAAAGAAAGTACAAATACCATTTCTGAAATAACCTTTTGTAGAAGATGGCATTTTTTATCCTGTGCATTTGACATACCTTTAAAAAATCCTGTCTTGAATTGAGCACTAGAAAATTAAAGTGTCAGCTTTACCATCAGCTACACTTTAATTCTGCCCCAGTTTATCATTTTGCATAGATGATATATAATATGTGCAAAAAAATTACATGTAATTCTATATATCAGTCCAGTCAAATATTCTGATCATAAGGGTAAACCTGACTTCTGTAACCTGTTGGGTGCCTGACTTTGCAACATTTAATTAAAGAAATCACATATGAAAATATATTTAAACAAACAGCAATAAACTATTGTTTTGTGGCACCTTTGACGACCTTCAAGTTTTTAATACTAAACCTTCAATAATTCCCACATACCTGAATCATGAGTTTACCTGTGTTTTTCCAAGTAATGTCCTAGGGCGTGGATTTACCTCATGAAGCCTTATATATTGGGACTTCAGAACAAAGATCTGTGTAACTGAGGGATATTGAGCTGTTATTCTCCTCCATCTATCAGTACTTTATAATCCCTGTAGTGATCCTTTAATTTAGGGAAGAAGGAATTGAACCCTTGTGTTGGTTTGGGGATAAAATAAAGCATGAGATCAGTGAGACTGTCATTTGTTAGTTCAATGCTGTAGTAGCAGTGTTTTGGCTGCCTTTTTAATGGTGAAGTGGGCTTGTCTCCACAAAATATTTGTACAGTTTAAGCTGGGATTTTGTCAGGGTTTTCCCAGTGTAATGTGAGTGGGAGACAGCACATGGTGACTTTTCAACGAGTAATTTGGACAAAGCTGAACAGAATTTGTTACAAAACCAAATATACTTCTAACCTGTAGGCTCTTTTTCTGTGCCAAATTTTAAAGCTTTTTGCAAGCAATGATTGTATGAGAGCTTATTGATGTAGGTATGAGACTGTGATGCCAGGTTTTGACTGATCTCAATTAGGGTGTCCGTCATTTTGATCCTGAGAGTCAGGTACTAGTTTGGAGGTACCAGTCTGGTCTCAGCCTCTCCGTACTGGAGCAGCAAACCTATCTTTGGAGATGAGTCAGTGATGCAGGTAGGTCAGCCCACAGTCCTGTGAGCGCTTCTGGCGGCTGCTGCTCTTGTCACCAGCAGGGCTGTGGGGCAGCAAACTGGTGAGGCACCATCTCTCACTGCTTCTGCTGCCATAGTGGCTCCACTGCAGCACGTTCTGCTGTCCCTGCAGCACAGGAGGTGAGGGCAGCAGCAGGCTGTGGCAGGAAAGCCTTTGGGCTGTGCTGGCTGGCATCTGGAGCTGGGTGGCTGCAGCCTGTGGGTCAGGACTGTAGAGTCCTTCCTGTGTTCTAGTACTGCAGTATTCAGCTGTTCTCTTAACTGGAAATTTTAAACGGCCATCTGTTTTAAAAGTAGGCTAGATATAGGTACCTCAACAGATTATGTCCTTAGTGGGGTCCAGACTTCTTTTCCTGCAGTTCCTAACATCATCTCTATGTGATGTGATATCCCTCTCTGCTGGCTTTGTTTCTGCTTCAGGTACTACCTTTCAATGACTAACTTTTGTACCTGTCTATTTTTGAGGGCTTTCTAATTATCCTTATCAAGTCATCAGTGACTTTTTTTCTTTTAAGATTCTCAGATGGCCCTGCATGATAGGCATTTGTCTGTGAGTTTTGCTTTGTTTGAACACTTCAACAGTTGCCACATTACAATAGTTGCCAGTACTTAAGTTAGTATAAGAACTCCTTTCCTTTGCTGTGTTTTTTATTCTTAATATGAAGGCAGGAAATGGCATACATCCAGACTTGTTTGCAGTTTCACTTCAGAACTGCAGTATGGATCAGAAATTCTAAGGTGTCAGATGGATTGGAGACTTAAGGGAATTAATGTATTCCATAATCATAAGACAGCACATCTAACAAATTATAGCTATGCTAAGGAAGCTGTATTGGTATTTTCTGCAGACAGTTACTAGCACATCTACTTACCTGAGCTGGTTGTCTATCTTGGAAATGCAGATCAAGCCCAACAGTTTACATTTGTGAGATGATGTATGCTGTCACTTTATGCACCAAAATGTGGTATTAATTGAAAAGGAATTTGATAGAACATACAGAAATTACTATGATGGAACAAATGGTTCTGGTTTTCATAGTTGTACATAATAATCTAGCATATTACTGATAAGGTCTCATCACAATCATGTTTAAGTTTTTCCTATAACTAAATTGCATGTTTTCCCCTCTCCACCCCCAGATAAGTAGAATGTTGTTCACTAAATTAAGCCTTCATTATAGGGATTTTTCTGTTCAACATGTAAACCATGTTCTCTCCAATTTGTAGATTCTTGTGGACACTGTTTGGGCTTTGTCCTACTTAACAGATGGTGGAAATGAACAGATACAAATGGTGATTGATTCTGGAGTTGTACCTTTTCTAGTTCCCCTTCTGAGTCATCAGGAGGTTAAAGTTCAAGTAAGTCTGATTTGGTTGTGTTTGAATAATCCTTTGTATGCTGTTCGCTAAAAAAAAATGTGCCTTTCAGTATTTATTAGTGGAGTTAATGAGATGAATATTTATAGCTACATTTTGTGCAGATAAAACTGAAGAAAAAATATTACCTACACTGGGGGAAAACATATTAAAAAGAAAGAAAACTCAAGCAAAACAATACTAACAAAGTTTTAAGTAATGACAGGTTAAACATTAACTTCCATTACGTGATTATCGGGGGTGCCTTCCTTTTGTAGTCCTAAAATATTTAATGACAACAGATTTTATGTTTTCTGGAATTCAAGTAATATTTACTCTTTCTGGTGATGCATATATGGTTGTGCGTGTTCTATCTAGTTCATGGAATTCAGTATTTTGGAACCTTTAGGGTATGGAAATATTTGCAAATGCTGGGTCCTTTTAGTAAAGTAAGTTTATAATTAGCTGTTAACTGGGCTTTATTAATTTTAAAGACAGTTTGAAACTAAAAGCTAGTTAATGTGTACTGCTCATTGACTCATCTGCTGTAATACCGAGCTCTTCTGTGTATCTGTGCATTTGACATGTTTGTTTAGTTTGCACTGTGGATGAGATTTGCCTGTCTTGAAATTTGTTAGGCTAGTTCATTTGATGAAAGAAGTCTCTCCAGTATTCTGTCACTTTTAAGGCATTTACTGAACAATACGTAAAGACGTAAAGTCCATTTCTGAAATCACCTGAGCCTCAGTAAGTAGTTGTGAGGTTTGGAAAGCCCTAGTGGGGAGCTGAATGGAGAAGTGAGCAACTTCAGCAGACATAGAGCCTAGAAGCTGTTGTTGGAATTGTAACACAGATCAGGTACATGGTGAATTAATCTTCTAAGGTTTTAATATTCTTTTAATTTCTAATCTATACACTTTCTGAGTTGAGCTGAAGTTCATTTATTCTGTGATGTACTGTGTTTTTTGATGAACCAGTATTCCATTTTTCTGATGTAGCTCAGAGGATGAAGTGCTAAATTGTATTTTGCAAAGTGTTTTTATAAAGAGATATCTTAAAATGCTCTTTGTTATAGCATAAGTAACAGCAATGTCTTTAACATGCAATTTTTTTTCCTTCCCACTTTGGATATTCAGACAGCAGCACTGAGAGCAGTAGGCAACATAGTAACTGGTACTGATGAGCAGACACAAGTTGTTCTCAATTGTGATGTTTTGTCTTATTTCCCACATCTCCTGACGCATCCAAAAGAGAAGATAAACAAGGTATGATTTGCTTTTTCCTAACTTAGTATTAAAAAAAAAAAATAAAACAGTAGCCTGTGGAATATTACAGAAGAATTTCCTACAGCTGTTATTTCCAGCAATGTGAGCAATTTTATATAAAGATGCAGCCTTTGAGGCTGGTGCTTAATTAGGACTGAAACCAAACAGCCATAGTGAGTATCCATACATTGGTGTTGATGCCTTGTGCTTTCTGGGAGGACTGAAGGGTTTTGCTTTGGAGTGAGATACTTTTTATTTTCATTTGAAAAGTGAGTAACTGGCTAACTTCGATTACTGTTTTTCATAATTTTAGTTGAGTCCAGTGAGTTGCATAAGACTGATCCAGCTTTCCCACTTCACCTTTTCATAGTGAAGTTTGTTCACTTGTTCATCTTCACCTAAAAGGAAGGAGGGTGTATCACTGTTCTTTCCTGAAAATTGTCTCTGCAATCTCCTTCCTTTTGGCAGAAATAATTTCACTGCTGCAAGGATTGGGTGGATGAGGGAGATGAAAATGATCTGTGCCTCCTTTTCCAGAGATGTATTTCATGTTATTTGGGTTTTTTTAGTTATTGTGCCATCTTTTGTTGCAGAGATGGCCTGGCTGAGGCGAAGGCTTTTTTTGTTTAGATTATGTAATTCCCCCATATAGTGTATCATTGAGGAGAAATCTATTTGTGGGGAATCTGTTTCTTCAGGCCCTCTCAGCTGTAAAGATCTCTGAAAAAGTTATCTTTGACAGTCAAACTGATGTGATTTATTTTTGCCTGCCCTCTTAACTCTTACAAAAGAGTGATGAAGAGCTCTTTTGAAGGCCAAGGAATTATATTTGTACCAAAAAAAAAATCCAGAAATGCTTTGAGTTTTGTTTCAAGTCTGTATTGTGAGAGGCAAATAGAAATAAAAGCAAGATACAAGTCCCTAAAATAGGAGAAACCCATGGGTTTTTTTCCTGTAGAGCTTCACAATTGCCTGCTTGCCACATCTTTTACTTAAGATTGGAGCCTTTTTAAGATGTTCTGGATTGTCATGACAAGTATCCCCCTTTGTAACTGGGAATTTATAACTGCCATGAGACAGGTGATAGCTATGTAGATGAACCTCCTGAAGGAGTAATTGCTGAGCAAAGTCACAGGACAGAGTATCATATGTGATATTTGAATGAGATTTGTGGACACCATGTCGCACAAAGAAAATGGTGAAAGTTTAGAGCCTGTCGGTGACTCCAGCAGTACAAAGTGGATATAAGGCTTACATTAGCATTACTCTTGAAGTATGGAGACACGCCTTGTGTGAGAGAGAATCTGGCCCTGTGAATCAAGCATATTAATTTTACATTGATTCCCTCTTGTCTTTCGCAGTGCAATAAACGTTTGTGTGCTAGAAGTGCTACTGATGAGGAGGCCTGTTTAGCAATTGCTCATCGTATGATTTTAGGTTTTAAGGTGGTCAGGTTTGGTTGAGTTCTTTTTTTCATCTGCTGACTATTTTGTAAAAGTGCTTTGCTTTTTTGCTTTATCCCATTGTAGGAAGCAGTTTGGTTCCTTTCCAATATCACAGCAGGAAACCAGCAACAAGTTCAGGCTGTAATAGATGCTGGGCTAATCCCCATGATCATACACCAGCTGGCTAAGGTCAGTCAAGCTATCAGCTATGCAAGTTGTCATCCTCTTTTTATAAATCTGACATGGGGAGTTTGTGATTTTTAATAAGTTTGACAGATGTTTCCATGCTGATTTTAATAAGCTATTAATTTTCTTTTTCAGGGGGACTTCGGGACACAAAAAGAAGCTGCTTGGGCAATTAGCAATTTGACAATAAGTGGGAGAAAAGACCAGGTATGTGTAGTGGGATTTCAAGCTGTCACTAAAATGTTGCATATGCAGTCATTTATGTAAGGAGCACAATGTTGAAAGAATTTTTTTTTTGTTTTTAATTATTTAGGTTGAATACCTTGTTCAACAAAATGTAATCCCACCGTTCTGCAATCTACTCTCAGTAAAGGATTCTCAAGTGGTGCAGGTGGTGCTGGATGGCCTGAAAAACATCCTGATAATGGCTGGTGATGAAGCTAGCACAATAGCTGAAATTATAGAAGAGTGTGGAGGTAAGAGCTTACTAGGCTTTTAAAAAATTTAATTGGCTGGATGTCATTCTGTCTTCCCCTTGCTGCTGTTGATGTTTACTGTAGTGTTATTTAACATGGTCAATTTGAGTAAACAAGGGAGCCTTCTTAATGAGAAACACTACTTTTCTTTTTCAGTTTATTTCAGTTTGGAGATGGCTGTGTAGAGGCAATTGTTGAAGGAGCTTTCTGTAGCATAGGTATTTTTTAGGTTTCAATGAGAATTGTAATTCTTTTCATTTGATAATTGCACATACTTTGTCCTGTGGTAAAACACACAATTCTTGCTCTAGTTCATTGCCTTGGAAGCAGTTATAGGATCATAATTTCATTACAGAGCAAAGGATGAAGAGTCTTTTCATTATCACAATCCAAGTTGTAATGTATGCTAATTAATGTATTCTATTAAAGAGATACTAAAGGACATAATGCACTGGAAGCTTTTCCCTTGTTTTATTACATATCCAGTTTGAAAATGGGACTAGTGTTTTAGCTGCTTTGTTGCTTTGCTGTTTTAAACTTACAGACAACACAGAAATGTAGCCATTTCTTTCTGGGGATACATAGAAATGACTAACCCAAAAGTTACGTAGTAGGCAGAAGTTTTAAAAAATAAAGAGTGTTATATAAACAAAGACAAGACTCCACTATCTGTTGTTCATATAATGGAATATTCCCTGTCATATAGAGTTCACAAACTACTTCTCTTTCCTCTTAGAGACAAAGATAGCTGCTGTGTAGATCATATTTTCAAATTGAGCTACATCTTTTCTAACTTGTTTCAGTAGTAATGTTTAGTTATTTTTCTTATTTTTTTAAGTAGTCAGTAACTCTGTTTTAATCCTACAAAACTCTTCTCCATTTTCTTTTATTCAGGACTAGAGAAAATTGAAGCCTTGCAACAGCACGAGAATGAAGACATTTATAAACTAGCATTTGAAATTATAGATCAATATTTCTCTGGTGATGATGTAAGTATGCTAAAGATGGAAAAGTATATGCATTGTGCTCTTAGCTTAGTAAGTACATTGTCTCTGTACCTCAGCTCCACTAGTCACAAACATACATTATCTCCAAAGTCAGTTTTTCTGGTCCTTGTTCAGTAGAGTTTCTCTCAGTTTAAAGTCTTTGAAGAGTTTCTCAATACCAGGACTTTCCTTCAGCAAAATCTAGAGGACTACTCTAGTTTTGCCTAACAAATTGGTCAGTGCCAACTTAATTTTGTCAGATTGACTTGTAATTACTTATGATTAGAATCTGAACAGTTCTTTGGCTCTCCTTTTTATTTTTTCATACATCAGTCTTTCAAAGGGGCAGTGGATCCTTACTTTCAGATAAATGTTTATATTTCAATTCTGTATTTGCTCAGTCTAGATTCTGCAGTGAAAAGAGTCATCAAAACTATTAACACTTTCTGCAGCTGGTTGATCTAGACCATTCAATATTTTGTTGCACCCAGGCTGGGTATCTTGACTCTCTGATTCTAGCTCTTCCTTCTACTAGCTGCTTGTGAGTTCCTGAGGAGCACTTCAACATGCAGTTTGAAGACTAATTATCTTTTATAGGCTTTCCAGGGTGTCTGGAGTTCTACAGCCTAGTTCAACTATGTTTTCAGTTCTTCTCTTAAATTGAACTCTCTGAATACCAGCTCTGAGTTCAGGACTCAATAATTTTCAATTCATGGGTCAATCATGTGATTGGGAAGTTAGTCACCAGTGGTTGAGAGGTGAAAAGTTCCCTACAGCTGTGATTCTGTGAGCAGTGTCTGAAGAGTCTCAATAGAGACTCTAAAACTTCTGTGTCTAACTGAAGAGCACAGTCAGGTCGATGTGAGTGGAAAAATATCCCTGTTGAGGTTAGTACTCGCTTTTGCGCATTTACTTTTTACATTAACACAGTTTAATCTATACCTGATGGGATTAATATGCCTGCTTTACTCAAGAGCAGAACTTTTTTTCAGATTATTATATTCTTACTATGTTTTCTAGAGCTTCTGAAACTCAAAATTGTAGGAATTCCACAATTGCTTCAGGGAGACAAGAGATTGGTTATGGTAGCTTGATTGGCAGTGTTACGATGGACTGTCCGGGAGTGTTCTTGCCTTCTGTCACTTCAGGATCTTCTGTATTCTCATGAGATGTTGCTGGCTGTTTGATGTCCATTCATTGCTATTCCCATCTGCTCCTTTGCTGAACCCTGTAAAGTGCACAGCCTGTACATCAGGACTAACACTAACAGCTTCCTCACTTCTGTTTTTTATGTTAAAGGCAGATGAGCTTAAGTGGGGTTACTTTGTAGTATCTCTGCAGAAGACAGAAGTGCTAATTTATCAAAACAAATACATTTTGCAAAACATTCTGAAACCAGACTTGGTCTTCATGTGGGCATGATGTGCAGATTGTTGTGGTCACAAAAGGCCTCAATCACTCCCCCCTGCTTTAGATAGTGTCACCCCAAGTAAAGAGAAAGATTTTAGATTAGTCAGTTCGGATGTGTGCACTACTGCAAGGCCAGGTCTCAGAAGGCTGTTCAGACCCCTCACACAAGGGCTCTTTCCTGCTTCAGAATGACTGTGATCTCAAATGAGGCTCAGAGAACAGTGCAGCTGGTGATTTGCAGGAGGATGGTTAGGGTTTGAAGTGGTACATTTTGTTGTTTACTGACCATGTTATTTGCTATTCCTTGAGGCTCTAAATATCAAATTCTAACATCTCTGAGGAAGCTGATTGAAGTTGGCTGCTGATTCCTCTCACTCTGTATCCATAGAGCAATGAAGTACTGTTGATGTAAAACCAAATTCAGATTGTGCTTATGAAACTGCACTGAAATGAGTTCTAAATCTTTCAAATTTTGACAGGAGATACTAAGAAGTCGTTTAAGCTTTAAAAAAGTATTTTTATCAGCTGCTGATGAAAATATATTTTCATGTTGAAAGAAAATGGGAGAAAGTACAAAACTAATTTTGGAATCCACAACTAATGATTAGCCAAGTCCAGAAGTACTAAAAATTGGCACTGGAAATTAAACTGCACAGCTAAAATAGCAACTGCTTTGACCGAACAGCAGCACTGTCCCTAACCATTACAATTTTTTGTTTCCCTAATGGTATTAGAACAGAGTTGATGTGTTGTTCTTTTTAGATATATTTGGGGAATTTAATTGGAAAAACTGATCTAATTTTAGTTTGATAATTAAAAAAAAAAAAAAGGAAGAAAACATGAACATTTGTGAATTTCTTCTCTGTGTACCCAATTATGCAGGAAATCAGCCTCTCATGTGTTTCTGCTGTTGTTTTGTAGATCGATGAAGACCCCAGTCTCATTCCTGAAGCCACTCAAGGAGGTACTTACAACTTTGACCCAACGGCCAACCTTCAAACAAAAGAATTTAATTTTTAAGTTCAAAAAAAGTGCAGCTTCTCTTGTCCCACACCAGTACGAAGCACCACCAGATGGCTACCAAGTGAAGAAACAAAAGGCTCCAAGACACAATGCCTCTTCGTTTTGATGCTTCTAAAGCAAGCCATGTATTGGTCACTTTGCAGTTGCCAAACATCACTATCACATGGACTGTAAATGCATATGCATGATCTCTTAAACTGTTTCAGAATTCTTTTTAACAGTCCCAACTACCTTTTTTTGCCTTTTTCCTGGTGCCACATGCTGACAACCACAACCTGCAGTTTTGTTAAGAATATTCCATGGTGGTGGCACATTGGCTTTCCACAGAAAAGTAGCTTCTTTGGAGAATGGTGCGCTGTGGATCAAGACACTTTGGTATGATGCATACATTTTGGAAGACTTTAAAGGGGCCCAGTTTGCTCTGAGCCTTCACCATCGTCCTCCACAAACATATTTTCATAAACTTTATGTGGAAGAATAGATTCAAAAATGCAAGCCAAATGAATTTCATTGGTGAAACTGAAATAAGAATAATTTATAGAAACACAACACTTGGCAATTGATTAAACACTTAAGTTTAAAACAAAAAAACTACTTCAGCTATCAGTAATTGATGTGTGTTCATTAACTGCCTCAGAAACCAGGGTTGGAGAATGAACTGTAGATTTGGACTGGTAAAGCTTTTGCCATTATACCTAATTTTTGAGAACAGCGAGCCCTATTTGACCACTCACTTCAGCCTGTGTGTTCCTGCTGTTTTGAAGTAATCAAATGCTGTGCATGGTATTTTACCTGAGCTACAACCTGTTATGGACTTGAACTTCTGTTTAAGCTGAAAGCAAGAGTCCCAGACTATAGAAAAAAAATTCTGTCCAAAAATGTATTAGTTAAAAAGAATCTTGCTTTCAACTTTCAGTAGTCAATATCTTCTGTTTTAAATTGATAATTGGATATGGTTGATTTATATTGGGTTTAAACTGTGGAGCTTTCATGTTTACTGTAATTTAGTCTTAAACTATTTTTTACTTAGTAACCAGTGCTTATGATGATGTGGTTGGCAACAAACCAGCAACTACTTAGAAGCGTCATAAAAGCTTCATTCTTGGAGTATTGGAAGAATAATTCACAAGTTAGTCTCAAATCTTATTCATGTGATTAAAAACATACAAACTGGTTGATGTGTGAGGCTGTATCAAAGCTGCTGTTACTCAGCATAAACCTGATGTGCAGCGCACATTAAATAACTTTCTCTAAGGTATGTGAAGTCATTGCTTTTGGAAAATCGCCTGACCCAGTCACTTTCAAAGGGATTTTGGTATTGCTGGGGCGAAGATCGGTAATTTTGAAATTCTGTAAGCTATCACACAAACTGGTTTTGTTGCTCTTGTTTACTGGGTGTAATTTCCCAATGCATTGATGTGAAGGGATAGAAAAATCTAAACTAATTTAGTTATTGGATGTGGGTTGTATTTACTGTGATGAAGATAAGGACAGATGCCATCAGAGCTTTGTGGATCAGCTGTTTTTCCACTGATGAACAACACATAGCAGGTGTGCATTCATTAGATATATATCTGCCAAGGTGGAGCCACTTTAAAGAGTGAGTTGTCTTGTATCTCAGCTGGATACAAGCGTATGTTTAAACTGCAAGATTTTTACTTGCTAGATAATCTGTTTTAATATAGTGGTTTGGCCTCTGATTATTTATAGGTTTTATAAATTTTAGAATCAATTTCTCTTTAAGGTGGCTCAGATTTTTCAACTCTTGTGCACATAAAATTGAGTTGAAGTTCATTGTGCCTTTTTTCTTTTCCCAGAAGTTGAGTTGAAGCTTCATATGGTAACTGCATCCTATTCACACACTATAGTCTAAAATCTTGAAACTGTGTGGTGTTCGCTAAAAAACTAAACAATAAAAAGTCAAAGTTAGGTAAGGTCACAAAGTTTTTGTGAAATTAGAGTTCCAGCAGATGTTATTGTGAACAAATATTTCCCCCCCCTTCTAATTCAGTCTAGTCTCCTGCCATATAGACTGATCCATACCCAGTTCAGCCTACACTCACTGTTGTTCTAGAGATTACATTCAAATTGATGCTGAAACAACATTTTTCCTCTACTGTCAAGATTTGATAATTTTCTTGCACTCAATGCATTACAATAAAAGTGAACATCGGAGGACTGAGTAAGGCAGGTCAAAGTGCTTGCTCAGTTCTTTCTGCTGTGACCTTATCAGCTTTTGATTGGGATTGCACCATTTCATAGTTAATAAAGGAAACAAAGTATATTGCTGCACTTTTAAGTTTTCAAAACAGTGTTTAAAATTGCATTGTTTTTATTATTTTTTTAAACTATCAGTTAAAATAGACTAAAACGTTCTTTCAAAGAGGCATCTAAATGTGTTCCTAATTTTGTATATGGGCTTAGGTTTTGTAACCAATAAAAAGCTGCTATCAAATACTATAAAACATTCAAGAACTTATTTTGAAAGTTATGGAACTGCTTAGTCTTCATGGATTGACTTAGGGGTTTTTGTCTTTGACTAGATATTAGTTAGCAGAACTCCGCATCGAAGTTGGAAGTATGCTACAAGTATGAATAAAGTAAGCTGATGCAGTCATCTCTGAAACTTTGGATACGGAGTTTTATACTTTGTATGGAATTGTTTCCCAGGTGTGTACAGGGTGGGGGGCTCTGGTAAGTGGGCTGCAGCTGTTCCATGTAATTATTAAAATACTGACTTCAGTTCAAAGGCTTGAAGGTGGACCAAGAGTGTCAAGGAACTTCCACAGTCATCTTCTATCTCCAGAAACATCCTTTGAGGCTCTTGGTGCAAGGCTGATTGCCGATTCAGCGTTAGTTTAAACTCAGAATGCTGCACAAGGGAGGCCCAACACCTGCCCAGTGTGGGTTGGGAGGGAGTGTGCACCAAAATTTTTCTTGGGCTAGACAGCCTTTCATGGCCAGTGTCCCTCCCACTGGCACAAGTGACCCTGTTGGGCTGCTGCATGGGAACAGCTTGGAAGTGTCAGAGATTTGCATTGTCCAGCAGCCTCCTAATTAATACAGTCCTGCTTTAATTACAGGACAGCGCCAGTGCAAGGAGACCACTTGAACTGTTTGAAAGGTGCCTGTGACTGCAACTGTGGCTTTGTCATCCTTTCTCCGTCTCAGTTGGCTGAGCCACCTGGAGAAACCTCTGTCTCCATAGGTGGGAGATGGTGATAAGCTTCCAGTGCTGTATTTAAGTCTTTACAGATGTTTGCTCATGGGGATATAAAGCACAGAGATTTCATAAGGACCTAATTCCCATTTCCAAAAGCTGTTTAATCCCTCTGGTTCCTTCAGTTTCAACCCAGCAGTGTTGGGTTTTTGCAACCTGATAATCATCCTCTAGATCCTACCTGGAGGACTTGAAAGACACTATATTGGAATAAATAATCCGTTATTTTAAGACATGTCTTACTTAGAGTAAAATGTAGATGATATCTTAATGATCCCTATACTGTAAAAGTACAGACACTTCTATTTTGTTTGCTTGATCTGTAAAACAGAGAAATTAGTAAGAAGAGCCATTGACAGGCAGATGTTTAATTGATAATAACAAAGTAGGCCTCAACTATCACTGAGCACAGTGAGATTTAAAAAAAAATCATCTTCTCTAATGCCCTCTAGATTCTGAATGTCATTCAAACTAGTCCTTTCCACCAAATGCAGTGTGTTGTGTTCCTTCCTATTTTGTTGCATAAAAAGTATTCCTTTTTATGGCATAATTATGCTTCTATTCAAACATATGTAGGACAACAAATTATGCCAAGCCATTAGGAAGCCCTTTGCAGGAAGAAAAGGATAAAAACACGATCAGTAGAAAACTGCGGGCTCCAGGAGGGAAAGCCTTGGGAGATTTTGCATGATTGTCACTGTCACCTTGACAGCAGCATGAGCTGGAGCTGCCTGAGATGCACAGGTCTGTTTCAGGTTGGAACATTACTGAAGGCTGATCAGGTAAACTGCCTCGTGTTAAGATGCAGAATTGGGAGCTAGGGCAGCTTTCTGCTTCCCTGATCCTGGTTTGTGTGTGTATCATCCTGCCACAGAAATGGTAACAGGCAGGGCAGGTCTGCTCCATGCTGCTGGCTTGGCCTGGAGCTCTCCAGCTGCTGCTGAAGGCACACATGCAGCTTCGTGTTCAAATGCACTCATGATACAGCTTTCTTGAGCAACATCCCAGTTTGTAAAGGAACCTAAAAGCTGATCTTTTTCCAACTTTAGTTGTAAGGTTTTAATGTTGGAGAGATCACAACCTTGTGTATCACACCTAAGAATGTTAGTAAGATGATTCTTTCGTTTTAAAATGACAGTTGGAGGCTTTAGGCCTTTGCCTTCATCTATAGCAGTAGAATAGGTGAATGTCACCACACAGCCACAGAGGAGAACGGCAAGTTCTGTGAAGGATTTCGATGCAGGGAGGCTCTTCCCTGGATGCGGTGGGGGAGGAAGTTGGTTGTCTGTTTGCTCCATACACTAAATAGGCTCCAGGGACACACAAAGGTGTGGAACATGGATTAACCATCCTCTTTCAGTAGGGTCCTGTGGAAAACTGGTGGTTGGATTTTTTTAATGTGCTGAAATGAAGTGTAAGGGAGCATGTCTGCACCTATTTGCAGACTGGTCATCTTTAGTAGCTTTATTTGCTTGTTTTTAGCCCTAATTCATGGAGCCAGATGATCACCCATACAAAATTGTACATGAAAAGGGAGGATGAAATTAAAATATTTTGCCAGTGGGCTTCAGCAAGTTCAGTTCTAGGTTTGTGCAGAGAGATGCTCAAAGGAAGCTGCAGCTCTTGCCCTGAGATTAGACTCATCACTTTTCTGTTTGATGCAGTTCACAGCTGGTTTCCCCTGCATTACGGAATTTTATATCCTGGTAGAGCTCCCTGAAATCTGCATGCTGCCTCCATCTTATAACATTGAAAATAAAGGATAAATTCCTTCTGTTCTTGCCATGATGATCCTGGCTTGCAGGAAGTCTGGCCCAGTAATTGCGAGAGTGTTTATTTGACATTGGTTCTCTAGGGGTGGTTTGCCTGGTCATAGGTTTTGTCTTGCTAGGCACAGCAGCACATAAATCTCAGGAGGGGATGCGTGTAGAAGGAGCATTTGGACTTGTCAAACTCTAATGTTTTAAATCACATAGGTAGAAAAATGTGTTGCTTTTTCAAAAGAAAAGTGCTCTTTCAGTTGTTTCAGATCTCTCAGTCATTGCCTTTACCAGTTTAGAACAAATATTAAAAATTTTAGAAAAAAAGAGGCTAACCCCCCCACCTTTTTAAGTGTGTTTGTTTCAATTGCTACTAAAATGTTGCATCTCACATGGAAAAATTTCTGTCCAAAGGGCTCATTTGTGAACACTTACAGGGAGCTGGATGTGCTGGATACTTAGCAATAATGCTTCCAGCTCTGTAATCTTAGTCTCAAATTCTCAAATTTCAGTGCTCTGCGCTGAAATATTTAACCCTTTGGTGAGAAAAGGACCCAGTCCAAGGGGCATAATTAACAAGGTGGCACCTTGCTCCTGCAGCCAGCAGCGTGTTCCTTTCTCCCTGCCATCAAACTGCTGGGGTTTTATGCAGCCTCATTGTCAGCAGCATAGAGCCAAGAGTTTGCACTGAGCTTTGTGTGGCTATTGTTATCCAGGGAGGTGTTTTTATGTGAACTCAACCAGAGGTCTGTTCTTGAAATATTAATAAGTGATGGAAAGGGAAAAAATCACTTCTTGTAAAGGTCACAGTTTTTTCTGTATGTGATATTTTAGTCAACATCTAAACGGAATTTTTCCAGGAATTTTACTCACCTCAGTTGTGTATTAGTTTAATAGAAGAAAGACTTGGCCCCTAAATATGGGGAAGAAAATTTGCAAATATGAGTCCTGCATGCTTAGAAATGGAAGTTTACTGAGGTCCATGATTTTTCTTGATGTAACCTGGGGGCTGCTTCTTATGCTTCCAGTTGCAACAACATAAAATGTATTCCTCAGGGCCTTACTTAGCTGTTACCCCGGTCTCAGTCACCCACTCAAAGAGAAGCACTGCAAGCACTAAAGTGTTTCTACTGAGGACATGGGGCTCTCTTCTCCCCCCTTGGAAATAATCAGACAACAGCATGTTGAACTGCTTCCATATTCCTTCCAACCTAAGATTGTGTGAGAGCTAGAAGGGGTGGTGGAGAGGCAAAAGCTCCTTGCGAGGTGGGTGTCAGTGCCAGTTGCAGGCTCTGTACCTGAGGACTGACTGCCCAAGTCAGGCTGTCCCCCTCCATTACACCAGAGAAAGTTGGTGTGGACATAATTGGCTCCTTATTCGGTGTGTAGTTGCTCAGGGTTATTAAGCAGATGGCTGGAACTGAACTACTGACTTGAGGCTGCCTAGCTTTTGTTTTGCAGCTGAAATTTCCTGCACTGTCCCTGGTTTTTAGGGTTGGGGTATTTGTTTCGGTGGGGGTTTTTTGTTTGTTTTGTTGGGGTTTTTTTAACAACTGTATTATTTATATTGATATTCTATCAAGGGTACAACCTGCAGTCTCAAAACTCACAGCAGGTCTGTCATCTAAAGCTCTTTCCTGGTGCATTACCTTCAAGAAAATGGCAAGAAAATCCATTAAGTTCCAGCACCAAAGAGACTGAAAATTCAATGAGGATGCATCTCCTGGAAGGAAGTTGGCAGAGACTGTGAGATGCTCCTGCGTGGCCGTGGACAGGCTGCTGGTCCAAGTGACAGGCAAGAGCAGGGTGAGCTAGGGCCAGCCCTGAGGGCACAGGAAGGCTCAGCCTGTCAGAAGCCATTCTGTGGCATTTTCAGCCTCTCTCTCTGGTCGAGGCCCTCATCTCTCCCAGATAATTAATCTTCTAAGGATCTGTTTTCCAGCGATTTTTCTGCCTCCAGCAGCCCAGGAGCTCCCATGCAGCAGTGGAGGCAGCCAATAGGGTCTTCAGCTCTGCTGGAGAGGGTACAGTAAGGTCATTTGTACCTCTGCTGATGATGCTGGGGGAACAGATAGCAATGTGAGGGTTTTAGTGGTGTGGAAGAAAGGTAGGGTGCAGAAAAGAACAACAAAATTATAGAGTCTGGATTTTTTATTTAAGATAGAATGACATCTCATTGAAGTAAATCACAAGTGCTTCTTCCCAGGGTGTAAATACAGGAGAATAAAGGTCTCTCCAAGGGGGAAAGCCTGGGGAAACCAAGGGGTTAAATCAGCACCTTCCTGCCAGGCTGAGTTGCCTGTACCACCTGAAGGCCTGTGGTTGCCTGCAGCCATCTCCAGCAGGACATGTCCCCCACCCTCCCAACCATTCCCAGGCACTGTCTTTGCAGACCTACTTTTTCTCAGAAGCATGGTGGACATCATGCCCATTCTTCCCAGGGCAGCTCTGGAGACTCAGGATTATTTTCCCATGTTTTCAGTCCAAAATCTGCTCTTCCTGGCTGAGTTTCCCTTGCTTTGCTAGTGATGGGTCCACCCCATCATGCAGAAATGGAGCATCCTCAGGAATGATCTATCATGTTTTGTCTCTGTATTAGCCTTCCCCAAGGAACAGGGAGAAGCTACTTCTCCATCCTTGTGCAAGCCCCACCCCGAGGTACGCTGTGCAGACACCTTACAGCTGGTGCACTGCTGAACCCCTGCACTGACCCAAACCTCATGTCTCTGAAAATACTGCCTGTATTGAAGGGTGGACTTTTAGCACTGGTCTTCATCACCATTATTAAACAAAAGGATGTTAAGGGATGTCAAAAGCCAGAAAATCATGAGGTGTAAATTTTGTGTTTTTATAAGCAGAACAGACTGTCCCCCGATCCCCCGGGAAATGAGGGCCACAACTCTCCTCCCAGCTGGTATATTTCTTCCCCAGGAAACCCCCAGTTTGGTCTTTCCAAAGTCCTTTCCCACCATTACCAAACCTCACATGGTTTAATAATGTGATTTTGTCTCTCTGCAGAAACCAGTGGCTTTGTAACCCTATGCTGTTCGATTAAAAAGCAAATATTTCTCTTATGCCCAAAGCAAAGCTTTGCTGCAGAGCCACTGCTCACCAAGCAGGATTTTTTTGGTACTAGTGATTGTGGCCTGTTGGAAAAAAAACCCTCATTAGCACATCCAAATGTGTTTAGCCAGCACAAACCAAAAAAGTCTTTAAAAAAATCTGAGGTGTAAGGGAGAATGAAAGAACAGTTTGTCAGCTCTAGGAGCTCCAGAGAGATTGTTTCTCACAGCAATTAGCAGACAAGACATAGATGGTGCTGGTCTGCCTTAAAGCATTAGAACTTTGGAGAGGAGAAGTGTGCAGGTTGGGTTGGAGCAGAGGTTTGTGCTTCTGCTCAGGCCACAGAGAGGCAGGTGGAGCACAGGCAGAGGGGGACACACTTGTCAGGTCTGGGTCACAGCAGTTGGTTAAATTATCTTTTTTTCCTCTTTTGGCAGGAATTTTATGCAAGTCACACTGTGTGAAGTATGAGATGTGGGGATGATGCACTCCTGGCTATGAATGCATCGCTGAGTTCCTAACCGAAATCCCAGCCATCACCTGGCATTTTTAGTAATATCCAGATGGCAGACTCAGGGCTTTGACTCAAGCAAATGCATAATGAAAAAAATCCAGTGTGGAAAAGCTTAGATGAAGGCCAGTTAATGAGCCCTTTGAAGCCTGTGATGTATTGAACAATAGTTTGTAATTTGTCTTAATCATTATTGCATGACTGGCTTTTAATACCCTTTGGCACCAGTTTTGATTTTTTTGAGAGATAGCATCACACGTGGTTTTGCTCCTTGTTTTTTGTTGGTAAATTACCTGTGGAGAATCTTCATAGGTGATATTTCAGGGTTTCTTCAAGAGGAAGAGGTGTGAGGCATATTAAGCAAAAATTAAGACATTTCACTGCATTATACAGCCTGTCTCCTAACAAAAAAGGGGAATTGGAATATTTTTTTCCATATTGTATTTGAAAAGAAAGCTCTTCTTTACCTTTAAAAAAAAAAATCTGATTGACCTTTCTTCCCCCAAACATTTTCCAGGTCGCTGGCTGCTGCCCAAACACTCTCTTCCCTGTGCTACATCCGGTCCCAGATCCCTCTCATGCACTCTGTGCCTGCCTATTCCCTCTAAATACTTTTGGCAACTGTCCATGCCCTCACCCTGCAGCCCTGGGATCTCATGGTTCCCCTCTGATCTCAGGCCTTTCAGCAATACTGAAACCCATCCAGGAAGCTTCACCAGAAACTGCAGGACAAATGGAACATAGCTCCATCTGAAAAGAAAGCAACAATGCCAGCAGCAGAAATCAGCTACTGTGCAAGTAGAAACTGTTTTGTGTCGTGGACTGGCTGAAAAATGGAAGCTGTGAAGAGAGCAGGAAAAAGGTGAGTCACCTTTCCTGTGCTGGTGAAAAGGGAAAGATTAATCATCAGTCCTGGTTTTAATGTTGGTTGTTTGGGTTTTCTTTTGTTTGCTGCTTTCCTGCTCTCTGGAGTAGGATAGAAAACTTCTTGATAAGAATTAAAAAATAAATCTGTGCTGGGTTCATATCAGGAAGCGGCTTTAAAAACCAGTCCCACAGAAAAGTTAGTAAATCAGTGAGGGATAAGATATGTCCTTTCATAAGCAGTGTGAAAGATTAATGAAGTGTCTTGGTGTCCTTGAAAAAACAGCAAGACATGGTGGTAACTCCCACTGCAGTGATCCCTGCAAAACAGAGATGGGATGGGAGGCCCAGGGGCTGTAATTGCTGATAGACCTGGGCAGGGAAGCTGCTGTGACAGCTCCAAGCAAGGGTAGATGATTGTATGGCTCATCTTGGTTGGGGGGTGGCTGGGAAGATTAATGCACAACTATGGGTTCTGGATATGTCACTGTAAAGGTCAATACACACCAGAGTGCATCCAGCAAAGTTTCTACAAGGGTCTTGGGCAACCAGAGTGGGCTCTGGGACAAATAACCTGAAGGATGCTTCAAATTTGTGAGGAGCCTGAAACAAAGTTCTAAGCATTTTTCTTTCACCTGCTATTCAGAAAGAAGGTGTGTTATTTTCAGAAATCAGTGCGGAGACTGTGACATCTATCACATGCCTGAGAAGAAGGAAAATAAGTTTGAGGGTGCCCTTCTGGCTGAAATCTATAAGGATAGGTGATTTAGGGATTAATATCACTCCACGTGGCAGGAGCTCTCCTGCAGAATTGCCAGGAAAGAGGTAACAAACTTTCCTCCCTAGAGCTGGCTGCTTCCTGCAGACTGCCATGCTGCTCCCTTTGAACCAGGCAGGAGTTTTGACACCGAAACATTTAAGTGCTCTTGGGTGAGCGTCCTGCAAGCCTTGGATTAGAGCAGTGCAGTGATTAGACTGACTTGTTTTAGCAGCTGTCCAACACAGAAGAAAAGAGACATCACCAGAAGCAAACTCTGTGTTGCTATTTCAAATATTATGACCCATTATTGCTCTGACAGTCTCTGAACAATGGCTGAGTAATGTGACCAAGCGTCCAGAAAAGCCTTCTTCCAGAAAACAAGGATGGTAAATCACATGATGCCCCATGAGATGGGGTGTTTTGCCAAATTACTGCTTCAGGGGAAGTGAGAACAATTTCAGTAACTGGAATGTTGCTTCACCAGTTTAAAACCCTCAGGATTCCCATTGCCCTTTCTTTCCCACCTCCCACCTTGCTGTTTTCATTTTTAATTCATGATGTCTGCCAAAGGCTGGTGGTTACCTCTATTTGCTGCCAGAGGAGCCTATTTTTTGTCTTTTAGAAGAGCTTAAAAAACACTCAGAGGAAAATAGGAAGGTTTCAGTGCCTCTTTTAACTACTAGCAGACAATCCTGTAGAGTCAAAGCAGGTATCAAGGGGTACTTAGGAGTAAGACATCACCACAACAGCCTTTTAGTCTCTGTTGAATTTACCTTGATGCACAATTCTCTGTTTTGTGCCATGTGAGACACAAGACCAAAACACCAGAAAACTCAACAAGGACAATTTTTTTTGGCATGGCAATGTAGCATGGAGTCTTTCATGTTGTGCCTCTAGAACTCGTGTCCAAAATGGCCAACAGATGTGTTGGAGCCTTGCATGCTAGAGACAAAAAATTACCACCTGCAACAAGCTGGAGGTAGATCAACCAGCTAATGTCACCTGCAAAGATTTGAAGACGTGATTTTGTCCTCCTCACCATGTACAAAGGTCATGGAATTAATTATATGGTTCAGTGCTGTTTAAATACACTCATAACTGTGATTGCTTAGGCCACATTGATGCTGCAGCACTGTTTTATAACACATAGTAGTTCTACATTAATGCATCTAAAACAGTTGGAAAGGATTATTTTATTGAGACTTCCCTATAAATGTCTGCTTCTGTTTCTTTGTGACAGTTTGAGCTCTCTATTCCAGCTGCTGCCTCCTATGAAGTGTGGTTAATAACAGCACCAGGACCAGCTGGACAATTAATTCCTTAACAACTGTAAAATGATCTGGTATGAACAGAGGGGGATTTTGTTGTGTATTTCTCCTTGGTGTTTCTAGGCTGAGTATGCCATTCCTTGAAAGCAGCTGATTTCTGAATAGGAACAGAAATGGAAAATAGAAATAAAAATGTATCCTATCCCTCCCCTTCCCCCATTCATTTCATAATGAAGCAGAGACTACTATGAAATATTTTAATTTTAACTCTGGATAACAGAATCTTGGATACCCATTTTATAGGTCCTTCCAATGGTACGTTGAACAAGATTTGATGTGCCACATGGTACATTGTACTGTTGTGAGCTGCCAGGAGCGTTTTCATTTGCCCTGACACAGCTGAGGTTGGAGACACCTTTGGTCACCAAACCTGCCTGTGTCCATAGGTGCCCATGGTTACCAACCAATGCATGTGGAGTGGTGTCATGTAGTTCCAAAAGTCTCCAGGGTTTTCTTTTGTCTGTTCAGGTCACCCTGAGAATATTTAGAGGTGGCCATGGAGACGTATTTCCAAGCATCTTAAAGTCACACCTGATTTCTTTATATTTAAACATAGTCCAAGGAAAATGAGGGACCATTTTCTTGAAGTAATTCTTTGATAAAAATGATGGAGAAATAAAGAACCATTACAAGAAATGCATAAATTAATATACATACATCCTCAAACTGCATTACACCATAAAATCCCAGCTTGCTTCCATGGTTTTAAGATTATTATACCTGGAGATGCCACACTAAAACCAATCAGTTGCTTGGCCATTTGATGTCCTGAGTTTACACTGCTCCCATTCAGCCATTTTTTTCAGTGCTTTCCTGTGTTCCCAGCCAATGAAATGGGATCCATGCTGAGAGACAAGCAGAATGGGGCACATCCAAGCTCCCCCCTTGTGGGGATCATCCCATCCAGATAGATGTATCTGGGCTGAGAGCTGCAGAATGAAGAAAACTTCTGTTCTTTGCACACATCTCTGTTATAATTCTTAAATGTTAAAAAGCATCCTTGCTGAACCTCTGGACAAACAAGTGCAGTGGATGAGTGGAACATGGTGACAGTGGGACAAGCTGCAGCCAGAGATGAGAGTCCAAGAGATGTGGCCAAACCTGCTCCATGATGGGAGTTTGCTCAGAGATCCTCCTGCTGGGTTTTGGTGGTGAGGAGCTGGGTGTTTCACAGAGTGTGCCAGCTGCAGCTCTGCTCCTTGTAGGGCTGCCTGGAGGCTGGAATCCTCCATGACAAACCTGCTGGCAGCCATGAGAGGGCGGGGTCCATGTGAGGTTCAGGTTTGCTCTGGAGCTTGCCTCCTTTCTGCCAGCCCCATGATGAACTGCTCCTGGGATAGGGAGCACTACTCTGAGCCCTGCAGCAGCATTCCCAGGATGGCCAGGACTTCTTGCAGGCCCTGGCCAGTGTGGGCACTGCATCCCTGGAGCATCCAGTGGTGCCTTGCCAGCCCCCCCAGCTGCAGCATCTCCCTCAGCTTGGCTGGAGCCAGCGCTCCCGGCACGTCCTGCTTGTTGGCCAGCAGGAGCACAGGGATGCCAGCCATGCCAGGGTGGCTCAGGGCCTCCTCCAGTGCTGCCATTGCTTCGGCCAGCCGGGCCGTGTCCGTGCTGTCAAACACGAAGACGAGGGTGTCGATGTCCTCCAGGTAGTTAGGCCAGCTGGCCCGCAGGCTGTCTTGTCCGCCGACATCCCAGAGGGTGAAGGAAATGCCACAGGGTGTTTCCAGAGACTCCACGTTGAATCCCACCGTGGGGCAGGTCTCCACAGCCTGGCCACTCTTCAGTTTGCACAGGAGGGTGGATTTGCCGGCAAAGTCGAGCCCCAGCATGATAACTTGCGCATCTCTTTTCCTCCAGCATTTGGAGATCAGCTTCCCCATCAAGATACTGCCGGGGTGGGGGGAATGCAGCCAAAAATAAATAGCAAGGAAGCGTGTTTCCTCGATGATGTCAGTCATTAACAGAGGGCTCAGCCCTGCCTCTCCAAAGGAGCACCCTCGGTTTGCTGAAGATGCGGGCAGCCGGCTTCTGCTTCTCTCTGTAGGTGAAACGAGGTGAGAGCGATTATGTACGAGGTGCGCAGCAGAGCCCCGGAGTGATGTTCACTACAGCAGTTTCTATACCCCAGCTCCGCTGCCGCTCCTTTTCATTCAGGATCCAAAGAGATTGGTGCAAAAGAGAGCTAACATTTTGCAGGAAGAGGTGGGGAGACTGGAGTAAGTTTCCTCTTCACCACATACATAAATAAATAGGCTTTTGTTCATTGGCTTGTCTAGGAGAAATCCACCCCTGGCAGGATAGGACAAGGAGGAACCCGGGCTTCAGACCAGGGTTACTCCAGGAATTTGCTGAATCACAGCTCAAGGGTGGGGATTTAAAGCCTCTTGAGCAACAAGACTATTTTTCTGCCAGTCTTACGTTAAAAAGTACAAAACAAATCACTATATCATCAGCTTTTACTGCCTTTTGTGCAAATGGTAACAACAGCAATTTAAAAAATGCACACAAGCATGTTTTTTTAATGTCTCACTGAAATACAATGAGTCAAAATGCCATTCCTATGGCAAAAATCCATAAAATTCTTTACATCGAAGTATTTACAACATTTTAAGTTTTTAAAGTAAAGCAAAGTCAGTCTTCTGTGGCTGCAGGGGTGCAAAAATCCCTTAAAAGAACAGAAAACTGTTTAATAAGACAGCAGCTCTTGCATTTTACATGCCAGAGGCAAAAGTGTTCTGCTGCAACAACTCCCAGACTCGCTTGTGCAGGAGCAGCTGATGACAGCCAGCAGCTTCCCAGCAAAGCCAGTATTTATCTCCCTTCTTTATTGGTTGGGTTTTGCTCCTAAGGGGCTGCTCAGAGGTGTGCAGAGGTCACATCATGGCAGTAAGGCAGAGCTGCTCTCTAGCCACCTTTATCTGAGAAATAAATGGGATTTACCCCTGCTTTCCTGGGCCCACAGGGGAATTTTTAACACATCTGTGGGAGACGCAATTTCCTCAGCAATAATCTCCACATGACAGCTCCACGTCACAAACATTCCTGAAGTTCAGCACAGCATGTGGAAGGGACTGTCTGGTCAGTTGGTCACTGAGAGGCATATTTCTTCCTCTGGGGGCAAGATACTTGAGTTTTCCATCTTTTACAGAAAGGAAGATGCATGAGAAAAAAAAAAAAAAAACAAAAAACACAAGGATTCCAGCCCACTTAGGCTGCATGGGATTACAAGGTGTGTAAAACAGACCACATTTTGCAAGACACCTCTCTGATAAATGTCTCTCCCATTGTTAACCCACAGAGCTGGTTGGCACCAAGAGCCTCCACAAGATTTATGCAGCTTGTGGATACGTAAGATGGGTTTTAACAATTGTGGAATACCAGGTTGGAAGGACCTTGAGGATCATCTGGTCCAACCAACCTTTCAAGGCAAAAGCATGGTCTAAAAGAAGCTCAGCACCCTCCCTAGCCAAATCTTTAGTGTCACTGGGTGCTGGGGAATACACCACTTCCCTGGGGAGATTATTCCAATGGTGGATTGTTCTAATTGTGAAAAGCTATCCCCTTGTGCACAATCAGAATCTCCCCAGGAGTAAATTGTACCTATTAATGCTCATTTTTTTTTTTTTCCCGTAGACTCCTTATAAAAAGGGATTATCTATCTTCTTTGTAACCACACTTTGAATATTGGAACACAGTGATCAAGACTTTCATAAGCCTTTTTTTCCTCAAGATTCAACAATAAAATTATGCAGCGTATGTTCATGTATGATCTTTTCTAAAACCAGTCTGTAAATGCAAAATTGGCAGAAAGCTCCCTAGATGTGGTTAAGAAAAGAGAACTGTAATGTGCAGTGGATTCTGGCCCTTCAGGGCACTGCTTCCACACCCAAAGTGTGCGTTGTTGCCTGAGGGTTATCCTTTTGTCCACGTTCTTCACTTTTTAAAATAAATCCTTGATCTGCTTGTTCACCGTAATGGAATAACCTTCCCATATTTCATTGTCCTTTAAGATCAGTATAGCTGGTATTTTTAGACATAACAGTGGGTCAAGTAAATTGTGTCTTGATTTTTTCATGTTTCTCCTGCCTTTACTGCTGCTCATCCTCTCTGAGACTTGGCAGGTAGCGGTGACACACATCTGTTTCATCTGACCAGACATTTATAGTACCGTAAATCCTTTAAAGTAAATTGAAATATAGATACAGGAAGCAGGGGTGGAGACTCCACCATTCAGTGAATAATTGAGCATTTGAAATATGATGTGATGGAGTCTTTGATTGCACTCCCTTACATGCAACAGAAGAAGGCTGCTTCTAAAAAAACAAAAAGGAAAAAGAAAGGGAAAGGGGAAAAGGAAAAAGGAAGAGGAAGAAATAAAGCCAGAATAAAGGAAGCACAGTTTTAGTGATGATTTCCTTCAGGTTTTCTGTGGCATAGAATACAGAAATTCATGGGCAAATACAGGAAACTTTATGTTCTTTTTCTTTTTTTACATGCTTATACCCTATGTATTGAACCAATTTTCTTTCTTCCTGACAATTATTCCAAATGCAGGGTGCAAACTGTGCCTACAGAGTCGTTGCACCCACAGCTATATTACACAAGCATAGTATTTCCAATAAATAATACATAGGAGCAATTACAAGTCTGTTTAAGATAGAATGAAAGAAAAGAAAGTAAAAGCCGACAAGATGAGTTCTGAGTGCATCTATTGCTGGAACAGAAATGCCAGGTACTAAATAATTCAGACATTGTGTTCAGAGACAAGGACAGCCCCTATTCAAGCTGTGTCTTCTGTGGACAGAATAAATGCTCCTGTCTTTTGTGTCATGTCTCCAAATTCTCAGAAGCAATGCTAATTCAATTTATAATTTCACATAATTTCAACCCATTTATTTGTTTGCTGTTTTATAGGCATGCATTTTTCTGTTTCCTAGATATTCATCCCAAAAAAAGCAATAATCAGTAGTAATATAGGAGAGAATGACCCAAATATTCCAATTACAGGGATTTTGTCCTGATCACTATACTAACTCACATTTGTTCCAACCTGTGCCACCTCTTTGGAAGGCAGCTCCAGGGAGACAACCCTTCACAGAGCCAGAAATAACAGCTGTAGTTCTGGTCCTTGTTGTGCATCCAAATGGCATCTGCTTGGAACAACAAGCACATCTCAGTCCAGTGAAGGCAGAGTGTGCTTGTGTCCCTGAGAAAGGCCACCAAAGCCACCGTGCACCCAGCTCTGCCTGTGTTTCCTGCAGGTTCTCCTCACTAAATCATACGTGGAAGCTGAAGGAGGCCCTGGACACAGGCAGATGTCTTGACCTCCAGAGCCCACTTGTTCACTGCTGGCAGTCACCTTAAAGGGGACTTCTCTTGTTTGGCCTGTGACAGTTCCTTGTGGACATGCTGGGATCACTGGATTTGACCTAGCAAGGGCCCCAGGCTAAAACCACAGCAAAGCCAAATGCAATGGTTCAGACTTAGAGAAGTTTGGACTTTTTCTTTCCTGCTCCATTCCTCTTGCTCTGCCCCTGATTTCTGGCGTGCCCGCAGGAAACTCCTGCTAACAGACTTGTGCCAGTTCACTTGGCACGTGCCCAGGAAGCTGCCTGTTCCATCAGGGTCAGTAGGTAGCTGTGAGAGCTGGCAGCTGAAGGCAAGCTGCTTCCTCCTGAGACAAATTCCCAGAGGTTTGAAACATGGTTTAGCATAGTCTGAAAGTTACACAAGAGAGCCACAGGCTATGACATGCCCTAGAAAAGTCTGCCTGCAGTGATGTCTCTTGTCTAGATATGATCACTTAAAGTTGAATCAACACCCTGAAGCTCAGAATGACGAGACTCACACAACAAAAGACACAACAGATGTTAAGCACTTGTCCTTCAGGTGCCCATCAAGTACTCTGAGAGGTGTTGGCACCTGCAGGGCTGTTGGGGAAGATGAAATGGGAAAGTCTTATAAATATGATTGCTTAGCAAAGGATTTGGAAAATACAGAGACTGTGAGTGAAATTGAGATGAGAAGAAGCTTTGAAATTTCGGACCTTGGTTGCTAAGCAACTGGTGGACTGTGGTGTCCACCAGTAGAAGGTAACACCTTTTTAACTCCCTTTTTTGACCCACGGACAGATCCAAAGGTCAGATAAAATGTTCTGTCTCATTCCTCAAAAATGTATAGTTTCTTCCATGCCTGTAACCCTCCCCTGAAGTATCATGTATCTGTAATCCCACTGGTCCAAAGTCCTATTCCACACCCCCCTCTGAAACCCCCTTGATAAGGTGTTCCTGGGAGACCAGACTCTGTCTCCTGCCCCTTGCTCCAGCCCCTTCTCCTGCGCCCTCTTGCTCTCCCCCTTCTCTCTGCCCTCTTGGACCCTCTCTTGGAACTCTTATTGCTATCTTGCCCTGCCCCCACTCCTTGGGGCCTGCTTTGAGCTGCGGCTGGCAGCTCTGAGCAGGGCCCCACAATAAACCCCATATCCTAAGACCTGACTCCAGAGATCACTCGTCTCCATCCATCCCGAACGTCCAGGACCAGCCTTTGTCACACAGGGCATTCCTAGTGGGGTTGGAAATAGGACATTATTGTCAAGGTCCAGCTCATCCTGTGGTCCTTGTTTATCCCTCATTTCCTGGGACAAACATTTGGTGAAGGAAAATGATTTTTGGTAGCATAACTGGCTATCAGCTTCCTGCTTTCCAAAGTTAACTCTTTCCAGTAGGGAAATGACTCTAGCTGGAAAGCACAAAAACTCACCTGCTACACCCTCGCTGATGCCATGTCGCAGTTCCCAAGAGAGGAAACTTGGTCCTTGTCTCTTCTCAGTCCCCACCTGTCTGGCCTGCTGGGACCCATCCCTGTGCTGGAGGATGGCAGCCACTAGGACACAAACATGCCCACGGGTGTGAGATCCTGCTCAACGCAGATGCCTGATGGCCAGGGCTGGTGGTGCCCCTGCATGTCCCCAAGCCTACCTGCTCCCTGGCTGGGGACGGTGGGATGGTGCTGACCCTCAGACCCTGCCATAACTCCCTGCATTGCACCCTGACAACAAGGTGAATGTGGAGAAGTATGGCACAGAGCAAAGACTTTTTCCCTCATGTTCTCATCCCTTCAACAGCACAATGACATAGAAAGGAAAATTATTTGCCTTGCTTTGATTTCTGTTTGAATTACTATGTCCTTTGTATATTACTGTAGAATATTCTCCATAAACATTATTACTCTAGTATCTGAAATTATAACTTCTGAAGCTGTTTGGAATTTTATCAGGATGCAAGTCCTCTCTAGACTTTCTTATTCAAGTGCTACCCAAACTGTTTTAGTTTTTCCCACATTGGCAGTGCTCTGTGTTCTTCCATGTCACTGAAACTCTCATTCCAGGTCCTTTTATGTATGTCTTAAATTTACAGAGTTCTTCTGCCTTGACTCCTAACATCTTAGCTTTGTCTCCTCAGGACAACTTAAAACTAAGCTTCTTTGGCATCTTTACCTATCCTGACACCATCATTCCCTTTCTTGATACTATTCATTAACTCTTCCTCTTACAGTTGGTCTCTATCCCAGCTTAGGTAATACACTCATCTACTGCCCACAAGCCACTTTCACCTTAGAATATAAATAAAATACAGCTCTGACTATTGTGAGAGGCCTTAAGCTCAATTATTCATTATTGTTACCATTTCTAGCTGTAGAGAAAAAAAAAAGAGCAAAAAATGTCTATGCTTACAAAAACATCAGTGTTACCACTGAAGTTTTTGTGCCAAAAAAAGGCTCCAGTATCCTATTATTTGCTTTTCCATCTGTTGAATGTAAAAGCCGTGAAACAAGGACGGTCTTTTTGGGGGCTTTTTTTAGCATTCCTTTGGTTTCTAGTGAGAGGAAGCCCTAAAGAGATTATCTAATGATGCTTAAACCTACTCCCTACCTGCACTAAATATAATACAGGTAATATCTTACCTGTTACTTCTATGGCAAGTAAAAATTTATACATTGAAGGTATGCTGATGAAATTCATCTCTCCAGATTAGTCTGGAGGAAATCCTGCTTTGCAATATAGAAATCTGATTCCCTTGTTCCAGCTGCAGAGGAAGAAAATGGGATTAAAATGACAGTGCAAGCATGGTCTTGAAAATGTACTTTGTGCAACTTAATAGGCTCCAGAGCAACAGCGAGGTCTCACTCTCCTAGTGCGCTCCTAGATTCAGAAGGTTTGGATGCAAAGTTTTGTTTAATAGTTTGTTTTTAATATTTGTCTTAGCTTGCCTGTTCAGGACACTTTATACCAATAAACAAAATTCACTGAAAAGACACTGGAAATTTTCAGCAAGAAAAGCTAGAAACTGTTCTTTACTACATTGCTTTTCGGTAAAATGGAAGAAAGTGGCAAAAATCCGTGAAATTTTACAAGTTGCATTTTATCTGTCTGGCCACAGAGTGTCAATGTTTTCCCACACATTTCTCAATGGAGAGCCAACACCAGTGTAATCGGCTCCTGCCAAACAGCAGATATCAGAGTTCCTGCTTTGATTCAGCGGGAGGCCCTTGACACCCTTTTGCAGGTGGATCACTTTGAAATGGGTTTTGCTGAACAGCAGCTGTAGGCTTCTTTTGTGTGCCACAAAAAGCTAATGGTGAGAACTGCAGAACAGAACTGGAGTGAGATGTCAGCTCCATGCAGGTCACATTTAGCTCCAGATTGTTTTCACATCAGATTTAGATGGCATCATATCCTAGGACTCCACAGTTCAAGTAAAAACAGTTAGCCTACTGATGGAAAAATATGATGCTTAATGAGGAGAAAAACAAGAAACACTTTGAAGAATTTTCTTCCTTTAATATCCTTTAACAGGTCACTGACAGTTGCTGTCACAACTCTTCACTGTTTGTGGTTACTTACAGAGCCGCAGAAACAGAACAAGCATTTAAATCCACAATTAACAAGATCATAAATTCCTGTAGACTTGAGTTTATCTATGACTATGCACACCTCTGTGATCTCTGGTTTTGACAACACATCATTAGGGATGAAATTACAGAATCAGGATGTATTAGGGTTTGGGGTATAATTCCATGCCAAGCTATTCTCCATTTTGAATTTCTAGTGTCCCCACTTTGGTCACTTGAGGAAAGCCCTTCACAGTCACCTGCTACTGCTATCAAGAGATGCAAACTGAGGCTGTTGGTGTAAGAGAGAGGCATCAGCACCTGAGCTGACCCACCAAGGCCAGCAGCACACATTATCTGTGTGGTGTCTTGGGAAACAATTCCTTTTGTTCTACAAAACTTCTCTCTGAATAGCATTGCTTTGCCTGGTTGGCCTATTTAATGCTTTCATAACACTTCCAGTCGGTCATAACTTTTCCAAGATGGATATCAGGTTTCATAACCCTTTTCCTCGTAGAAAAAAAAAATGGTAGAGGAAGGTTGCTTTTTGTTATTGCTGGCTTTTACAGAAAGCCACATGAAGAGAAAAAGAACTGAAACTAGTTATTTGCAAGATAATAAAATTATTTTTGCTCCACACAGAGCACTTCTGTAGCTGTTTCAGCTGCTCATAAAGCTCAGACACAATATAAACTGTCTGCAACTACTGTTTAAGGACTTATTGCAGATAAAATTAGTGATAACTAATAAGAAGAAAAATAAACCCATGTGAATTAAAAAAACCCTGACTTGGAGCTTGTGTTCTGGTGCTTGTTAAAACAACCAGGTTTCTGTATACAGAAACTAAGCAGGGCTGTCCTGCAGAACTAAAATCACAATTTTGTTTATGCAGCTCCACCTTTGCACCATTTCCCAGCAATGTGAGGAAAGGCAGCTGTTCTTGACAGACAACTCCTTTGTGAAGCCACAAACACTACCTGAAAACAAATGTTGTGTATGTTCCCTTTCTGGCTCTTTTGGGTCTCCCATGGAGGCAATGATGATACTTTTCCATGTATCTTATTTATGCATTTTTTTCTGTTGCTCCAGAATTCCCACAATGTATTCAGCAGTACTTTCCTGATGCTGGCAGCGCAGCAAGCAGCAATTTGGCAGGAAAATTCTCTTTCTACCCTGGACCTACCACTGTGCTTTCCTTGCCTCGTATTCCAGAGCAGAATTTCTTCAGCATCATTGATTCCTTCTCAGAGCAACCCATCCACATTTGATCCCTGGGTTACTAATTTCTTCTTTGAATTTAGCTTTTTCTTAAATTGACCACTCTCAAAAAGAGATTGATGCCTCCAGTGGGCTTGACCTTACTGCTTTATGTTTCAGATCCATCAGCTCTCCACTCTCTGCAACCCCCAGCTGCTTTTTCACCCACTGTCAGGAAAAAAAAAAAAAAAAAAAAGTAAATTTTGTGAAAGAAGGAAGCTATTTCTTGGTAACAACTTTGTGTTAACAAAAGACTTCTCCTGGGAATACTGGTTTCCAGTCTTCCCTTTCCTGGATCCTTCCTACTTCATCTGCAGGTATTGCAATGGAACAGTGAAGGGACAAGATTGTGCCAATGCTAAAATCTACCAGGGGTTTATAGGCTGCCTAAATACTTTTGAGTGAAGGGAAGTCGCTGACTGACTGCGTCAGAAGAGCCTTAGCCTTGTCTCTGGGATCCATCTGGACTCAGGCCTTACTGGCACCAGCTTGCAGCAGAGCCGGCAGCGACCCTGGCGCGGGCGGGCTCTCTGCGCCGCCCCAGGGCAGGAGCCTGGGCTGCGCCGCCTCTGCCCGGCCCCGCGCCGCTGAGGATGGGGGCTGGCCGTGCCATCAGCTCGGGAAGGGCCCTGAGGCGCTGGAGCGGCTCCAGAGAGCCGGGGAAGGCTTTGGAGCAAAGTCTTACCAAGAGCGTCTGAGGGAGATTAGGGCTGAGGGCATCGTTCAGCCTGCAGGAAAGACGGCTACGGGGAGAACCTCAGCGATCCCTGCGGCTCCCTGGCGGGAGGGTGGAGCCAGGTGGGGATCGGCCTCTTCTCCACGTAATTTAGCGGCGGGACGGCAGGAGAAAGCCTCAGGCTGTGATTGGGCACTGGAACGGGCTGCCCCGGGAGGTGGTGGAGTCACCGGTGCTGGAGGCGCGCAAGGAAAGGCTGGCCGTGGCACTCAGAGCGAGGGCCCGGCTGTCGCGGTGGCGTTCGGCCGGAGGTGCGGCTCCGGACGCCGCCGGGGCCGCTCCCGCCCCGGCCCGGGGGAAGAGCGGAGAGGGGGACGCGTCACGCGCCCGGCGCGCCCGCGGCGCCCAATGGGGAGCGAGGAGCCGCCCACGTGACGGAGCGCGCGCGAACGGTCAAGAGGGAGGGGGGGCGCTCCCCCCGCCCTCCAACCCGCGCTCGCGCGTCCCTCCGGCGACTCACGTGATGCGGCGCCACTCCGCCGGCCCCGCTCCCCTCCCTCCGCGGTCACGTGCGGCGCGCGCGGCCCCGACGGCCGCGCGGGGCGGCGCGCGCGGCGGCGGCGGCGGGCGGGCGCGGGCGGCGCGCGGGGAGCCCGGCGGGAGCGGCCGCGGGCACCGGGTGAGCGGCGCCGCCCCGGCCGGCCCTCGGGGCGCCGCGGGGGCGGCGAGAGCAGAGAGGGAGGGAGAGGGTCCTCGTCGCCGCGGCAGGGCCGGGGCGGGACCCTCACCCGCGCTCTGGCTCGCCGCCAGCCAATTTCCCCCACAGCCCTCTGGAAGGCTCCCACTGCACCTACTTAACGCTGTGTGTTCTTACTGGTTTTTTCGTTTTTATTTTCCTGGTTCGTGGTGTTGCGGTTTATCCTTCCCTTTTGTCGCCGGCTTCCTGGAGCCTGACTGAGGTACCCGGCTGGTCGGGAAAATAAAAGGGGGCAGGAAAAACTCAACGCTTTTTGTTTTTCCTCGCCCGGCTTTCTATGAACACTTAACAGCGATTGTGCGGCTTTTTAACGCTCTTCTAATCTAAAGGAGTATTTGTTTTGTTTTTTTAAAGGAACTTGCAGAGTTCCAATTTAGAAAATTATTTTAATTTACCACTAAAGGAATATTTACCTATTTTGTAAGGAGCTTGCAGGGTTCTGATTTAGAAAGTTCAAGTGACCCGTTTCTGCTGTCCTTCACTGACGGAAGGTAAAATGGGCTTTAGTTGTTCCGACAAGGGGTGGGATTAAGAAAAAAGGGTACAAAAGCATCATAAATTGAAATGTGTTTGGAACTCAGAATATTTTAGGAAAAACTTTAGAAACTGGAAGATGCATTCATTCTTTAGTGCCTTAGTATGAATGTTTCCCCATGAATGCTTATCTCTCTCTCTCTAATGGTCAGATTGGAAAGCAGGCATTGCTTTAGAAGACGTTCTCAGTGAATGGATTTGATAAGTTGCACTAATGGTTTAGTGTAAGGGGAAAAAAAAAAAAGAAAATGCGAAGTTGTGGTTGTAATTACAGTTTTGTAATTGGAGGTTTGTTATGGTGGGTGGATGACTGTCATCCTCATATGGGTGGTTTCCTGTGGCTAAACCAGTCATGTTCAGTAGCGTTCACGTTCATGATTGTGCTTTTTACTTGCTTGTCTTTCTCAGGGGGTTGCTCAAAGCAAAAAGGGGGTCTGGTTGTTAGACCTTGGATCAGCAGTTCTTTCCTTCCTTTTATGGTTCATTAAAGGCATCTGAAAATAAATTTTGTAGAGGCTTGGAACACACGAGTTTTGCCATAGACATTTTGCTTTCTTAAGGTCCAAGGAGTGCAGTCTCTTCATTGGCAGGGAGAATGCCTCAGTAACATCCCTTGGTTCGTACATCTACTTAATATCAATAGTATTGTTAACGTAATGATGGTATATGGTTTCTGTATTTCTTCTCTATGCCAAAACTTGAAATCAAAAAGTGTGATTTAAGTGTGCCAGTCACTCTGTGTTGTTCTAGAGCCAGATATCCCAGCTTTTGTGTTCTCACTGCTGTTCCTAATTCCCAAAGATAATTAGGAGAAATGAAGGCCTGAGTTTGCAGTTTTTCTGTGCGGGAGTAGGTCTGCCTAGCTGGAATAAAGTGCAACATTGGAGCCTAAGGAGGGAGTGAAATAAACAAGCATGTGATTGTGTATCAGCAGCCTTTGCAAATAGGGGGATAATCTTTGAGGAGTTAACTGTAGGGTTTTTTTTTTTGTTGTTGCGAGAACAATTGGTACTATTTCCCTGGTAGGATGTTGTGTTAGGCTATTGTTCTATCCAGCGTGGATTTATTTAGCTGAACTATAAACTCTAGAGCAGTATCTAAAATAATTTTAACAAAGCATTTTGTAAACGCTGACTTTTTTTTTTTTTAAGGCAGGGATTCATGTTTGTCTTTCATGTGCCACTGTGAATCGGTTTGCAGGCTGTTTATTTAGTAAGCAAATTACCGAGGAGGTGAATGTGTAGGCAGCAGATTAACACAACATTTTTGAGGGGCTTGTGTCTCCAAAAGCGTGTGGCTTTTTAAAATTGTGAGCAGATGCAGATGTTTTTCCCCTAATGTTGTGCCTACACCGAGGTCAGTTTCTTTTTCATCACAATATGTGGCCAGTTCAGTTTCCTTTCTTTTAAAAGTTGCCTTTTCCTGCCTATTTTTAGCCTAAGTGAAATTCAAGGAGTGATCTCTGTTTCTGTTCTGAGTTTGGATACTGAGGTTGTTGGATCATTTTGGTGATGGCATAGCCATGAGGTGTTGATGTAAACTCCCTCTGCCGGTTCATTTTGCAGCAGAAATAAAGCTTTGTGTTGTAGAATTGTTTATCTCTGCATCATGCTGCAGAAATTAACAGTTGAGAGGTGGCATGCAGTGTTTCTAAAAGCAGCTTGAGCAACCAGTTTAAGCTCAGGGGTTTTATACTCATAAGGTGTTTAATTGCAGTTAACTTAAGAGCTGTATGTTGAGGTATGACAGATACTCCTGAGCCACTGCTGTCTTGTTGCACACAGAGTCTGAGCAACGGCTTGAAGTTAATATATTGAGAGAGCTATTAGCATGCAGATTGAAATACCTTGACTGCTTGGGGCTCCATCTGGTACATTTGCTCTTACAAACTTCTCAGCTGAGGTGCAGCTCTTTTGCAGTATATGATGTAGCAGGGTCCTATCAGGTAAAGTAAATAACCTTAGGTGTGGGACTGACACACTGCAGGAAGGGTGAATGAAGGACACTGGGTCTCTTTGTGCTACTGCTTGCAGTGCCATGTCTGGAGTCTCTTGGATCATCAGCCTTCTGTGGCAAGGATTTGCCCAGAAGAAACTTTCCACAAGCCTGTCTCCCTCAGATTCAGGCAAATGTTGCGCAGGGATGAAATGTGAGTGTGGTTGGTGTGACAGGTCAGTCGCAGTACCACAGAGCATCTGCTCTTTTGGGAAGTGTGCAGTGTGTCTTACATGATCCTAGAATCAATTTGGTTTCAGTTTTGGTAACACTGAGTTACTTTGCTGAAACCTTCATTTACAGTCCTACATTTAAAAATAGATTTCACTAATACTTTTTTTTCTCACTGTAGACTTTTATTTTTACTTTCCTGTGGCTGCCAGAACTTTTATTGGACAACTAGGAAATTGGCTGGGGTTGTTAAGGAATCTATTTTTAGAGAGAAAAAGGTAGTGCTTCTACCTAGGTGGAACATTTATTTGCTGTGGAAAATGAATAAATCAACTTTATAGTTGAATGAGTTGAATTGTGCTTTCTATGCACAGTTACAGTTAAGAAACAGTAGTCAGTGTATAAGGCCCGGAACTTTTAGGTTTGTGTGTAATTTCTCTCTCTTAAACAAGAGGATAAAGGAAAACAGCTGCTGTTGCTGCCATAGAAATGTTGAAAGCCAGTGATGGTAGGTACTCCAGCAAATAGCAGAATCTAAGCACAGTAGTTAATATTTCAAGAGTAGGGAAAAGTGTGTCTTTGAGGAGAAACAGTACATATTGCATAAAAGACAAGAGAGCGTTTTTTGTTGTTTGGTTTAAGGATTTTTATGTACCTTCATTGGTTGCCAAATCCTGGATAGAGTTTAAGATTGAGATTTATTAAAGAAACAAACTTACCTGTGGCAGATGAAGTTGTCCTTAAGAACCTTTTGAGGAAAACCCCTGAAATAACTGTAGAATTGTAGTAACAGCTGAAATGGCTGAAAATACACAATGTGTTTTTGGGTAAAGCAATGCTAACACCTGTTAACAATTGTAAGGACCTTCACTTGTGGATTGAGTTAATTGCTCATATCTCCATTTTGGGAAGTCTCGTGTGCTTGAAAACTTTTATCTATCAGTATTTGTCTGACAAGATGTCAGGTTGAGCTGTGAGGTGTGGGAAGTGCAGCATCACTTGCATAAGCTTTGTAAGTGCTTGGAAAGGTTTTTTAAAAGAGCAGTGATTAACTGAGTCATAAAGAGCAGAAAAGAAGTCAAATGGATTAGAGACCTAGTGTACAGATCGGGAAGGGAGAGAAAAGGCAGGGCATATTACACTTGTTTACTTTTGGAGTAGAATAGGTTCTCTGGGTGCTATAGAACTTGTCAATTGGCTAGGATATTCTCTAGCAAAATAACAATTTGTCTTCCTTGTCTTCACAGCTTTTGTTGAAAATTACTACAGTGAAGAAAATAGTTTTCTTAATATCCAGGTTGACACGTTTATTCTTTGGCAGTTGTATATTATATGAGGCAAGTTAAATAGGTGAAGTCAGAAGGGACACTTCCTTGGTTTGCTCAAAAGAACAAGTAATTGCTGCCTTGTTTTAATTGATTGATAGTGTCATATGTTAAAAGATTTGCCAAGGTGAGGTGACAAATCTTAGCAGCTAACTAGCCTGTGCTTGTAACTGGACTAGAAATTAAGAAGGCTTAAATGCATCCAAACCTGTTTAGGTGTGTAGAATCTGCTATGCCTTGGCATCAGGTAGACTTAAAAAAGAAAAAAAAAAGCTGTTCTACAAATAAATCTATTATGAATTTGCTGTCTGGAGATTGCAGGTGTTTTCAAGATCTGCTTCAAATGAGAAATGGAAAGTTAAGTCAGGCTCCTAGTAAGAGAGGTCCCTGTAAACAGAGCTGGGTTTATTGGCTCAAAGTTATGAAATCTGATAAGGCAGCAACCCTGCCTGGGTTTTGTGTTAGGATTTTTTTTATGGACATAATTCCACAGTGATCTCAGTGTTTCTCAAACTTTGCTTTTTATTGTTATTATTGCTACTTTTTTTAAACTCCCTTCTGCCAAGAAGCATCTGCACTGAGTAACAGTTGACTGCTGTTGTTAAATGGCTTTCTGAGGCCAAGTCTTGGTTGTCAGCAGTTTGGAGAACCAAGCATCAGAAGAAGAGCAGAGAGGCTGTCTTGTGTTCTCACTGTTACCCATCTCTGGTACCTGGGCATCATCAAGAGATAGCCTGACTTGAAAGCAGCACAGCAAAAAATAGGGGGATTAGGTTGTATTGAAGCAAACAAATGAAAAGAACTAAGCATTGATAGGAGGATGGCATGTGGGTAGGGACTGCAATTCTACCCATGGAATGATTCCCTGCCTTCTTGGTTTTTAGTGTTTTATAATGATTTGTCTTGTCACTGTCGTTCTGTGGAATTCTTCACCTAATGCTCTCCAGATTTCACAGAAGTTGCTGATAGCCCTGGGCATGGATCATAGAGTGTAAGCGGCAGAGTCCCTTCAGGGTGTGAGTGATGTTATGTGCAGGGTTGAATGCCTGGATAAGCTCTGGGTGTTTGTGCTGTCAGCTTTGCTTCTGAGCTGCTGCAGTCGTGTTGAGAAAACTGGGAAGAGGGAGCACTGGAGAATAATGGGTTCTGTACATTTGTGTACATTGGCAAACACCTCTATACCCTGTCATGTTTCCAGCTGTTAATGTGATCCACCTGGTTTCTAACTAACAGATTATGGCAATTTCACTTAATTGCTGTTCTTTGATGTGTTTCACTGCCTAATTACACAAGCTCGTGCTTTCCTGCTCTCACAAATATTTTTTGACCATAACAGCTTTTGATTACACAAGAGATGGCAGATTTGGGTCATGTTCACAACAGCTCCAGCCTTATTTTTATTTGCATGTTTCACATATATATCAACTGCTTGCTTACATGACATTTGTAACTTGCAAGATTACCAAAAAATTCACAAGCGAAAATTTTATAAATTAGAATTGCAGCTGAAATCCCCTTTAAAAATTCCCTCAGAATTCCACTCTGCCACCAGTGGATATTTGTTAGATCACAGATTTTTAATAAGTTTGCTTGTTAAAGAGCATATGTTCAGCTGTATTGGATATAGTTTACTTAAATACCCTGTTAGGAAAAATAATCTGTTTTGCCAGTGACTAGCTTTTTGTTCACCTAGATACATGGAAATACAATTACATATTTCATACAGAACACAATATTTCCTTTCAGAGCTATGTGTCTTTTTTCTTCACATAAAGGAATTTACCTTACTGTCTGTTAATGAATGCACAAAATACTCTTTTTAATAAGCTTTTTGTCATGTTTTTTTTTTTTTGTTACAGCAATGTACTCTTGCTTATAGAGGCGTCATGACACACAGCAGCATCATGGTGGATGTAGGCAAGTGGCCAATATTTACCTTACTTTCCCCCCAAGAAATTGCTTCCATTCGGAAAGCGTGTGTGTTTGGAACATCGGCCAATGAAGCCATTTACATCACACACAGTGATGAGGTGAGCTGGCATCGAGTTGGGCAGCTGCTCCACAATTAACTATATGTTAATAACTTCTCAAAAGCATTATGTGAGATTTGTGTTTTCCAAAACATGGTGGATATAACGTTTGGATTTTGTTTTTTTTTTTTTTTAAGTTTTGTGTGGGGACAATATAAATGGACTATTTAGAAAAAATTTGCGTGACAAAGGCCAGGGTGGATTATATACACTTTTGAAGACTGGCAGAATTTAAAAGAAGGTGTGGTAGCTCGAAGTTAAGCGCATACAGGTATGAAGATAGAAAGTGAGGTTATGGCTTGCTAAGTGAAAAATACCATGAAAGATTATCTGTAGATTTTAATGATTCAGAAACACGTGAGTTAGCATAGTGCTGCTGAAAGAAAATGAGGCAGGTATTCTGGGATGTGTTAATGGGAAGGTTTCTTGTAAGACTGGGTAGAGAAGGAATTTTTTTTCCCAGAGTCCTGTCAATAGTGCCTGTAGGATGAGTCGCCCATGGTATAGCTCTTTACGTGCTTATGCTTTATTTGCTATTTAGAGTCTGCTTTTAAAAGAAGCAGTTCCACTGCTTCCACTTCCCACAGTTTCAGATTTTTTATGGTGAAGCTTCTGAAAATAAAAAGCCTAACTTCCAAGACTGTATGAATCTGAATAATTCACTCATCAGTTAATATCCAAAGTGCCCTTGTGCAGACTCTTGAGGTTGTTAATTTCCATGTGGGATGTCTCTGGCCCCTGGAGGTCCAAGGTGAAACTCTGTCCCCAGTTAATGAAGACCTGGATATGGCCCATCTGTGCATACCTGAGTATAAAACATTTGAAGTGAGTGTTCTTTTTTTTTTCAGGTATTTGTTTTTGGACTGAATTGCAGTAATTGTTTGGGAACTGGAGATAATCAGAGCACAATAGTACCAAAGAAATTAGAAGCCTTATGTGGAAAGAAGATCTCCAGTCTCAGTTATGGAAGTGGACCCCATGTTGTTCTTTGTACTGAAGGTAGAAAATTAACATTTAGTATAGAAACATAAGTTAGAAATTTTAAGTTAAACTCGCATTTAACAGGAATGGATTATGGTGTAATTGTATTAACTTGTTAACTAACTAATGTACACTAAGAGGTTCTTGTTGGTCTTAAGTGGAAGTAAATGGATTTTGTAATTGCTAAAGTTTCCATTTCCACTGTGTTGAGGTTGTAGTGTTTTACTCTGTCACTTATGATGTACTTTGTTTTACCTGTGCGCTTCCAGGTATTTCCACAATCTAGAGGATATGCTATGACATTTGAATATAAAACAAAGTATATAATTTTCTAGCATACAGATGAGTCTTGCAATAGTTTCAGTTTTTGTTAATATTCTTTCAATTTCTCATTGGTGTTTGCTAATTTCTTGAAATTCTGTCTTAACCTCCCTGGAATTTTTAATGGTTTTTATCACAAATATTTTTGCAGATGGTGAAGTGTATGCTTGGGGACATAATGGTTACAGCCAACTTGGAAATGGCACAACCAATCAGGGCATTACTCCTGTTCAAGTTTGCACAAATCTGTTAATAAAGAAAGTGGTGGAAGTAGCCTGTGGCTCTCATCATTCCATGGCGCTCTCATTGGATGGGGATGTAAGTTGAAACCTGTTCAAATCTCTTAATCTCCTTGTTGAAGCGAATAGTGGAGGTGACCTTGCAGTTTGAACTTCTGTCTGTTTCTACAGTGTAATTACAAATACAACCTTTTCTTTTGCTGTCTCAAAATAGGGTGTCCTTGTTTTCAGAGCAGACTTGAAAGCAACAACAAAAAAAAAACAAACAAAAAACCAAACAAAAACAAACAAGAAGAACCTGTAGAAAGACCCCCCAGAAATCAAATTACTAACCCCTCTGCCAAAAAAATAGCAACCCCAAAACCAAGGGAAATGCAACTTAGTAAACTTTTGTGTCTCTCACAAAGGTGAGACAAAAAAGATGTACCACTTAGAGGTGCGGTGCAAAATGTAATCTATTTGCTTGCAGTTCTGTTAGTTAGAGTGTGTGTTGAATTTGAATTTACTGGGTTAGAATTTAGTCCTTTTCTTGTAGAAATGTTTTGCATTTCCACACTGGTACTGCACAAGAATGTTGCTCTGCACACTTCTGAATACCTTGTTGTGTAACTAGCTAATGAAAGAGCACTTGGTTTATATCCAAGTCTGCTTCATGCTGTTTGTGTGGCTTCAGGCTACATGTCATGGGAAACACATGCAATTAGTTTCCAGTTATGCAGATTTGACCAATGTATGCACAGTGGAAAATCTGGTTTCAGCCGTGCACTAACAAAAGAACTCTAATTTGAAAACCTTTTAACAATGAAAAGGGAAACTACAGCTCTTCTCATCCTGGTAATCTGAGCATGTCTGTGTTGTGGTCCAGTATGGAATAATAGTGCAACAGAAATACCAAGTATTTTAAGGGTAGGAAAGAGATTGGGTTAAGTGATCTGTGTTTTATCTGAAAGAACAGCCTACACTTAGGAAAGATTTTGTGCTGTCATGTTTGACTTGGTTAAACTATATAACCTGGTGAGCATGCAGGAAGGAAAGGACGTTGATGCATTACTTACACTAGAGGTGCCAGCTGCTGTGTGGTAGCTGCCTGTGAAGGCCATGCTGTTTCTTGTCATAAATGTGATATGCTTGAAATCTCAGTGGAAGCAGGGAAATGTCTTTGTGTTGACCATGGAGTTGGTATTTGCAGCTGGCTCACCTGTGTGGCTTGTTAATGCACCTTGCAGTAACTTGGTCTGTTTGTACTCTGGGCTTTTACCAGAACTGAGTGCACTGAAAGCAGCAAAATGTGTTAAGCAGTGTTATAGAAAGATTTGACTGCCAGCCCCCTTGTGTCCTAATAAGCCTGAAGCCTCAGGGAGACACTGAATTTGGAAATACTTGTGGAAATACCTGGCATAATTGGTTGGCATGGTTCAGTGCAGTTTTAATGCAGTGCAAATTTAGAAAAGAAATATTTTAATGATAGAATTAAAGGAATGCAGACATTCATGCTTCTCTGGCACGTCCTTTGGCGTTTTGATCTACCTTCTGAGATTCTCTACCTAAATATTTGCTGTTATTGAAATTACTTTAAAGTATCTTCAAATATTCAGTAGGGATCAAAGATCTAGCAGTTAGAAGTAACAAAAAGCAAAGGATGGATTCTTTATTTTGTTCATGTTATTCGTTGTAAATGAGTTGTGTGGATGGAGGGTCTCTTATTCTTGTCTGTGGTGGGTTGGAGCTTTTTTTTTGTGCTGATGGAGGTGTTAGTTTTTAATTATTTTTAATGACTTAGTTTGGTGTTGCAGTAAACAGGCTGCTTCTGGGACCACAGGATGTGTCAGCTTCTCATGAAGGGTACCTGTCAGTGTGCTTGTACTGCCAAGCATGTCTGTGGGAGGTTTTCCATGAGGGCAAACTTTTGAACTGGATGAAGCACCAGAGAATAAACCATCAGAAACAGTTTTATGCCAAGCTGTGGGCATGTATACATGTAATAAAACTTGGAGGCACCAAAACCACACAGTTAGTGTTTTTTTAATACCAAACAAATTCCCTGTCTTCCTGACTTTCAGATAAAAGGAACTCGAATTTTTGCTTGTATTAGTGCTAGTTTGCCATAAGAAACTTTAAACTGACAAGAAATTGTGGATTTTTTTTGTTAATGCCACTGTATGAGAGAATTCAGATACTGTGAAATGTGAACTGATAAAACCCTGCTCTTTCACAGCTCTTTAAAGATGTAGAAGAGGTATGATGAGTGTCCAGCAATAAACCTGGTTTAGAGTTCTTTGAAGAAAACTACATAGCTCTAAACTGGGAGTTAGTGTGTTTGGGAAACAAATGATGTTGTGGCTTGCATTCCTTTTCCCAACATAATGAAATTATGAAGACAATCACTATGCTCTTTGCTTGCAGTCTGACTTGTATTTAATATGGAAATACTAAATCCTTTTGTTTTCTGTTTTAGTCAGATGCTGTCATTCTTTTGTAATAAGCTAGAAAAAGTGCTATATTCCTATTTGCTAAGTGAGTCCTAATGCTGTTTATAATTTTCTTCTATTGAAAATGAACATGTCTGTTATGTCAGTTTAAGTAGTGTAGTTTAACCAATCTGGTGCTGTCTACAGGAAGATTATCAATTTGCTATCATTGCTATCATTAAGCTTTAAACTGTGTGGCTTTGTTTGTTTGTTTTTATGGACAGCTGTATGCTTGGGGCTACAATAACTGTGGTCAAGTTGGATCTGGATCTACAGCCAACCAGCCAACTCCTCGCAGAGTTTCCAACTGCTTGCAGGGTAAAATTGTAGTTGGCATCGCTTGTGGCCAGACCTCCTCCATGGCTGTGGTAAACAATGGTGAGGTAAGTGCTGCTGCTGCATTCCCTCATTCTCTGTTAACCTGCTTCTGCCAAGTTAGTGTCTAAATATGGAGAAATGCTGGCAGGGAATGCTCAGGGTAGGGCTGTTATTGATAGAGTTATCCTGATAACTTCTGTGAACCAGCTGCAGCAAGACACTGCAAGTAACCGGAGATGCAGTCTTTCAATATTGCTTCTTATGGCAAAGACTGTATTGAAACACAATTCTTACTGAGTCTGCAACTGCAAGAATTTGAACAGTTGTATTAACCATATCTGTCTTCATGTTGCAATTACTTAACATAAATTATGTTCAATTCTTTCAATTAATTATATTAGTTTCAGCTTATTTCTTTAAAGTATGCACAATTAAACAGTTAACTTTTCTGCAAGGATACATTAGCTGATCCTGTTTTTTAAACACATTGCTTAATTACTAGCAACAAACCCAAAGCATTCTTTTGAACATCGCCTTCCCATTGTGCAACTGTTCCATTTGACATAACTTTATGGTGCTATCTTGCTTTTAGGTATGAACTGTAACCTCATTTCACCAAACAGAGGGTAGTATGTCCTTGTGAATGGAAGGACTGCAAAGTACTGGCAGCTGAGATAGGTTTTCATTGTACTTACATATGTCATCATGTAACAAAACTAAAAAAACAATTAGAGATAAACTGGGGACTTCAATTTAAACTGATCAGCAGAATAACTAATTTAATGTTCCCAAAAAAAAAAAAGGGGAAAGTAATAAGGAGAAAGGATGGCATAAAAGTCAAAGTGTTCATGCTATGGGAGAGATTTTGGTGTAGGGTAAATTTATCGCAAAATTCCTAGTACTTCAAAGACATGTTTTTTAACTTCTTTAAAAGGTAAATGCGGGGTGGAGAAGTTGAGTGCAGTAAGTCATTGCAGTTTACTTAATATCTTTCAACTTTCTCTGTATTGCTCTTCAAATAGCACACAATTTTTTAACAATAAGTACTTTTCTTGGCTTGTGCTTGATACTAAGTCTTAAGTGCTCCGTACTCCTGGTGAAGAGTGACTTAATTTTGTTTTCCTTGTGCACTCAGGTTTATGGCTGGGGTTACAATGGCAATGGTCAGCTCGGCCTGGGGAACAACGGGAACCAGCTGACGCCGTGCAGAGTGGCAGCGCTGCACAGTGTCTGTGTGCTCCAGGTATGCCCAACGTGGAAGTGAAAGTGCATTCCTGCTGCTAGCTTCTGCTGGAAACCTCTCCTTGCGGTATTATACCTGCTTCTAGATTTCATTAGTTCCAATGCTGAATTTTTTTTAGCTACAATGAATTATGTTTTGCTTATACAACGTGCAAGTAAGCTGTGAAATACTTGCTTTGGTAATTGCTTGGAAAGATTTAAAGTTAGCTACTGTAACTACTAGTAAAATATGATGGGGATACAAATTGCATTTTGTTACAAAGTTAAATGAAATGTGCTAGTCTAAGACAAGGGGAATCAGCTATTCAAATTTGTGCTCAGTATTCTAATTCTAGTGTTCTAATTAGTCCTTTAGAAGCAAGGGGAGAGAAAAGAAGACGTGGGGGTGGGTTTGATTGTTTGGGGATTTGGTTTAGTTTGGTTTATTTGGATTTTGTTTGTTTTTTTTTTTTTTTTCTAGCTAGACTATCAAACTAAAATTTGGGATTTCCTGGGTTTTTGGGAAGGTATGCTGGCTGTTGAACTGCAGCTCTCCTCATTACAGTGTACTCATATTACATGGTATTCAGAATAATCCAGTACCTTCAGAGCATTGCAAGATGTGATGAAGTTCAGTGTTCCTCATGTGAAAAGAAAGCGGGTAGCATCTACTGTCTAATGTGCAGTAAATTACTTGGGAGCAGCCAATTAAATTAATGAAGCTGGGACTTGTGCAGTACCTACAGCCAGCATACCTTGTGTTAGCTGCAAATGGTGAGAAGTATCACATTGTGGTGCTGAGTGCAGAATGCCTGAGATACTTACCAAGAGCTAGGTGAAGGTAATGTGCGCAATATTTTGTTTTTCATCTGTGTTTGGTTCAGGAGTAACGCTGTATACATTTACTTACAGATTGCCTGTGGCTATGCACACACTCTAGCACTAACAGATGAGGGCTTGCTCTATGCCTGGGGAGCTAACACTTACGGGCAGCTGGGGACTGGCAATAAAAGTAACCAGCTCAGCCCTGTGCAGATCATGATGGAAAAAGAAAGGTAATCTTGCTCAAGCTTTTTCTGGATTGATAAAGTCTGAGCATGTATTATGCTGTCTCTAGCACTGGAAGCATGCATTTGTAGGGCTTGGTGGATTGTTTTCCTGTTTTAATGTTAAAAATGTGGGAAAGGATGGCAATTTACTGTTTACAATGAGCTTTTTGCTGTCTGTTATGGTTATTGAACACAAACACACTTTGCATTTACCTGATACTGAAAGATAATGAAAAGTGTTATGCTGTTCTGTATATGGTTCCATTGCTTAAAACTGGAGCTATGAAATCAACAAGCCAAACCATGAGTTGGGGTCTACATTAAAAAAAAAAAAAAAAAGGAAACACCACCTTTGTAAGAAGTGACATGTGAAGAAAAACAATTTTTGAAAGGTTTAAAATAGTCCACCATGAAAACAACTCAATTTGCAAGCTTGCTTGAGCTAAGGACAGTACCCATTTTTATTACCAGTTAGTAGTTTGTAGTTTTTTAGTTTCCTGGACTCATAAAAGAATGAAGTTAACCCTTGTCAATCCTCTTTCATCATCCTCATATTTGGGGCTACCTCTTTTGCTGCTCACCTACAAATGTGGGCCTTGGTCTCATTCTCTGGGCCCTTGTGGATACCTACACATTAATGTACCTTGTCCTGGTCTATAGATGTCTTAATTTGCAATCTGCTCTTAACTAGGAAACACTTCTGCTTTGTTTTTCTCCTCCATTTGGGAAGTCATTGCTATTTTTTCTTGTTTGTCCCACTTAGCATTAAATTAAAAGCTTCACAGTATTGAGAATGTTTAAGAGCTTAAAAAATGGGGGGTGGGGAAAGAAGAAAGGAACTATCACAATAAAAACCACTGAAGTAGGGCTGGTTTGTCTGCGAAGGAACTGACACTAGTGAAGGAAAATAAAATATTCTATAAAAAGCAGTGAAAGAGAAATGTGTATGTTTGCAGATCAGCTTTGTTTAGTTAGTGATTTATTTCACGAGTGAACTAAGGGGAGCTATTGCATTTAGAACTGAATGTGAACTCAAGCATGGGGTTATAATAAAACTGGCATTTGTTCAATGGATGAAGGAGGGGGGAAATACCATAGAACTTCTGCTTGGGATCTAAGGGAGAGATAAGTCACTCGAACTTACTCATCTTGCTTGACTTGGCTCCCTTGGAAACAGTGCTAAAAGCAGGTCAGCTGTCATTTCCAATGAAGCACATTACTGCTGTTCCTGATCTTTTAGTTTATGTAATTCTTTTGTCATTTATATTTAATGCTAGCAGCAGTTACTTAGGAGGTTTCATTTGGTGATGTCTTGAAAAATATTGCACATACAGTGTGTAAGAAATGTTTAGACTTTATTTTGTGTTAACTCAGAAGAACAGCTGTGAAGGTCAGCTTCCTGAATTTTGGTGTTAAATGCATGTTTAACATGTTACCCTGTAAATGTACCATATGAAGTACATGTTCTGCTGTACTGCTGAAGTATAGTATAGTCTTCAAAAAGAAGAATCTTTTCTGCTAAGAAAAGAAGATTTGGAGAAGGAAGTAGTTTAGCTTGATAGCTGTGATAAAAAGCAAGTTGTCCCTAAAATAAATACTCTGTGTCTCACAGAGATGTTGCATAGAGGTTCATAAGTTGATAGAAAACTGATTGGTTGTTTTACACTGTTATCTGCCAGAAATGATTGGTGCATATACTAAAAGTGATGTAGATTCTTTGAGTTTTGTCTTGAAATAATTTTTGCACTTAAAATGTGAACATTGTTCTAAAACTTTTTTTTGTTGCCTAAAAATCTTCACGGGCATTGTCCTGTAAAGGAACACACATTTGATTCCTTGGAAAGATATTTGTTTGTCCTGGTTGATGTGTATCTGGCACAAAAGCATGAAATCCTCTGATGTGTTTTTACCACAGAGAAGAAACAGGAAAGCATAGCTTTTATTTTGAACACGGGAACCGTCCCTGTTTTGCTTGTCACATGCACAGAAACTCTGGCAATGTCTTTGTGGTGTTTTAATTAGAATTGTGTTCCTTCTGAGTTCTTGAAATGTTTCAGATAAGAATCTAGCGGATTGCCTGAACAATGGGAGAACAGAATAGATAAGTGAGCATAAGCAGCTTTAGTATTTTAAAAAACTGTGAGGTGGGTGAAAGGACTGTGTAGACTGTGTTTAAAAACGACCATAGCTCTTAAAGGATTCATTCCTCTCAAATGAAGCACTGTTTCATGTTGAATTCCAGTGCTGAGAAAAGTAAGCTTAACAGCAAAATAAGAAGTCTAAAGTACAGGCAGTGGGTCAGATCTGTCAACCTACAAAAATCAAATTGAAAGGAGGTAGAAGAAATTTCTTCTTGAGAATAAGTTTCTGATGTGTGTTGGCTTTAAGGGGGAAAAACAAAACTTTTTTCTTAATCCCCTTTCCTATGGTTATGAAAAAATAGGAGGAAAGTCAATTGATAAGAATTACATAGTTAAAGCAATATCTAATTACAATAAAATCTACAAACAATCTCAAAATGTAATTGTGGGATTTTTTTAATACCCATTCAAGCAGTATCACACTTTGGCAGGACGAAAACCCAAGTACAGGAATGCTGCTGCATAGTTTGCTTGGCTGTTATTTTGGTGAGGCCTTTGGGAAGTCCCTCGGTTCCGTACCTGCGAGCGCCTCACCTGTTTCTCGCGCCGCAGGGTTGTGGAGATCGCCGCCTGCCACTCGGCGCACACGTCGGCGGCCAAGACGCAGAGCGGCCAGGTGTACATGTGGGGCCAGTGCCGGGGGCAGTCCGTCACCTTCCCCCACCTCACCCACTTCGCCTGCACGGACGATGTGTTCGCCTGCTTCGCCACCCCCGCTGTCATGTGGCGCCTGCTCTCCGTAGGTGAGCTCCAGCTCCCACAGTCCCAGTGTCCCCTCATGATTAGTATGGCATACTGCTTCCCTGGCAGGCTCCTGTTTTAAGGAGGGAAGCTTGGCAACGCGGTGGCTAGTTGTTTCTTCCTTCTGAAGGAAACAGTCTATTTCAGCAGCTGGGGGTCCAGGGTAGGGTTAGAAAGATTGTTTGCCGGTGTGCATCCAAAGCAAACCCTGTTTTACCATTGCACAATGAATATTGTATATTTCTTACATTTGTGTTGTTTGAACTCCAATTCAGGTCCAGAAAGGAATCCTAAGTCATTTAACAAAACTTTGGGGATTTATTCCTCTTAAAACTATTTCTGCTTGGAAGACTACTCCTGAGGCTTGTTGTTTTGGTAACTAACAACTTTGGCTTTTAAGTGTCATCTGTAGCTTTTCCCTCATTAGTATTTGCCCTTCTAGGAGTGAAGCTTTCCCCTATGTTTTCTTGTTTTGAAAGTAACAGATTTTTTAGTTTTCATTTTGTATGATGATTTGTCTCAAGTTTATTTAGTTTGACTTTCCTTAAAGATGGAAACTATTATATGTAAGTAATAGTCCCTATGAAACAAGACTTATATAATTGCTTTTTCTGTTGGAACTCTCATATACTGTCTTGGATTACTCTGTGGGATTCAGTCTTTGTGTCCAAAAAATAAGCTCAAACTTTTTTTTTTTTTTTTTTTTTAATTTTTATTGATCCACATACTGCTAATTCTTATTTGAATCCAAATAGGATGTAAAGGGCTTAGCTTGCATTTCCTGGAAAACATGAAGGTGTTTTCATGTTCAGAAAAATAAGGATGTTTCATCTTTCATCTGCTGCCTTAGTTCTCAAGATGTCTTAGGACATCTAATCTGTTTTCATATTGACAACAGAGCCTAATTTTGTTAGTCCCTGTATGGAATTGTTTTTGGGGAGTGATGGATCACATCCCAGGTAGCCTCTCTCCAGTTAAGTCTCTCAGATTTTACTGTTGCATTTGGCTTATCCTAACCCAGCTTCTCTGTGATAACTTCTCATTTAGCATGTTACCACATTTGTAAAGGTCCAGGTAGCAGCATCTCACCTGTAGGGGAGAACTGAGTAGAGTTACTAAAGAGAGAAGATTAACTTTGAGCAGTCTGCTCCTGAGTAAATCTAAATCTGCTTTTATCTCATTTGTCACTTTCTCCATTCTCTAATCCTCTGCAATATGTGCTGGTCTTGTTCTCTCTTGCCTCCATTCTTGTGGAGGTCTGATGGTTGTCCAGTCTGTTGCCTTTTGCTAATAGTGTGAGCTGTTTAGATGACATCTCTCCTTGGTGTCAAGTCCCTTGTTTTTATGAAGTATTCCAGACTGAGTATAGCCAGGTGTTTGACCTCTATTACCTGCACTTTAGTGCCTCTTAGTCTTTGGGGATTCTTCCCCACATACTCTGGCAATCTTTAAACTGAATATTTAAATTAAAAAAAAAAAATTAATGCTGTGGGTATTTTTAAATCTCAATTTTCCATATACATATCTTCCTTTCCTATCTGTTTTAATCACACAGGAGTAAACACCTCTTTTTTTCTTATGTTTGTTTGTTTGGGTTTTTGGGTGTTGTTTCGTTTTGTTAGGGAGAGCTAATTCTGCATAAAGGTTATTGTTCTGCTTAGTTATGATGTCTCTGCCCAAAAGTGAATCAGCCACTCAGGATTGGCTGGGGTGAAATAAAAATTTGCAGAACTGAAAGTATTTGGAGTGAAAGTTGATCTGCATAGCTTAAGCTAAGCTCATGACCTAGCAAAAAAGATCACATGAGCAAATGCAAAGGGATTGGAGCATGGTTTAGTTAGGCCAGAGGCGATGCAGTTTCTGTGGGTGATTTGTGTAAGTCAGAGGAGTGCAAGGTCTTCTGTGGCGTAGGCATGACTTGCCAGTTCTGAGAAGTTTGTTCCAGCAGTATTTCTTCTTAAATATGAAATAATTTCATGTTCCTAATGGTGAAGAGTGATGTGCAGATTGTATATAGATGAACACTATGCAGTCCTGTGGGACACAGAAGACCGATTGCATCCCATTTAGTAGAAATCCATTTCTTTTTCTTTTCCATGCTTCACTTCTTAGAAGCCACATGCTTTGAAACACACTTTTAAGATGAATCAAAATAATGGGTCAAATTAAGTTTTCTAAAACTTCAGAGGCCTTGCTTTACCAAAAGCCTCAGATAAATTGTGCTGCAATTCCTGTATGATTTCTAGAGACACAGAACGAGACCTCTGTGGGACCAGTGCCACAGGCCTCAATAGAGAGCTGTGGTATCTCTGCTTTAATCTACTTCCAGAGAAGCTGAGGTTCTGTGTCCTTGGTTGTACCTTCAGCAGATTCTGTGTTGTTGTAACTGACTCATAAACTGAGTAATTGGTGTCAGTGATCATTCATGTTAATGAGCCCTGGCAAAGACCTCATCAGCCTGCAGGCTATATCCAATCTGCCAGCACAGAAAGGTGACCATGTGGTGACCTGTTTTCTTTTTAGGCTCAGGAGTGCTGCAGGCCATGTCCCCAGGGAGTTCAGGGGTGTTGCAGACTCCCATTAGCAGCACTGTGCAGGTCAGGGGGATGAGCTGAGCCATCACAAGCACTGAGCTGCCCAGAGGCTGGGAATGTCATGGGTAGGGCCCACATCGAGACAGAGTTCTCCAGGTACTTCCCTTAGTGCTGTGCTACCTTTGTGCAATGGGATGGAATGGGAACTGCTGACCACTGCTGCCTGTAGCTGTTGTGGAGCAGCCCTTTCCAACAGGAAATGCTATTGGATTAATTAGTCCTTCCAATTTTGCTACTTAAGCCAGTGGATCCCTGACACAGACCTGTTTTTCTTGATATACTCTTAGTTGAGTTTCAAGCTTTAGTTAGTGATGTATATGTTCCATTTAAGATACTTTCAACATCTTGTTTTGTTTGTTTTGAAATTGTTTCTGTAGAGCATGAAGATTTTTTAACAGTAGCAGAGTCTCTGAAGAAAGAGTTTGACAGCCCAGAAACCTCAGACCTGAAGTTCCGTGTGGATGGAAAGTACATCCATGTCCACAAAGCTGTTCTGAAAATCAGGTAGTGGTTGTGTTTCATAGCTCTTATTTGTACAGAACAAACTTAGGATGTCATCAAAGGGGAAAAAAAAAAAAAGTAAGAGGGAAGGAGGGACCCCTAAACCTGTAGTAGGTAGCATCCATTAAGCTTTAAATGAAGAGATTGTAAAAGGGGTGGTCCACATTAATTTTTCACTGAGCCTGCTTTTCCTGGAATAATAAATTCTGTTAAGTTGGTCTGACTGCAGTGTATACACAGGTGTTTCTGTAGTATGGATAAAATAAGAGGTTTTTTTAAATGCATAATGAAATCTACAGTGTTAGGAACCAAAATATGGACTGCTGGCCCTGATGGGGCATGGTAAAATATTTGTGAGTATTGCGGAGTGCCCCAAATATCTGTTTCAGGGGGATTGTAATGTACATTCTTATATGTGTGTGTGTATAATAGTGTTCCAGAGGCTGTCTCTGTCTCCTAGGTGTGAACATTTCAGAACCATGTTCCAGTCATACTGGAACGAGGATATGAAGGAGGTGATAGAAATAGACCAGTTTTCCTACCCTGTGTATCGTGCCTTTCTTGAGTACTTGTACACGGACAGTGTTGACCTCCCGCCTGAAGATGCAATAGGTACTGCTGATGGGTCAGAAAGCAACATCCAGAAAAACTGGGGCAGGGCATGCAGTATAAGTGACTAAATACAGGCTTCTAGTCTAGCATATAATGTGCTTTACTGCTGATTAATTAAGCTGTCTTTACAATGCTGTTGTAGCAAATTTAACTACCGCAAAAATGGTGTATATTTAGAAGTAAACTATGAGCAGTTTGGTCAAGGCTGGGAGAGAAGCTATTTCTCTGGGTGAAAATATTTGCATATTTTACTAAATTGAGTCAGTTACTGTTTGGCATACTATCAAAGAATCTCAGTAGATCTAATGGGGAGGAAACTTGGACAGCAGAGCAATTACAGCAAGCTGTAATTCAAGCGCATTTCTTGATAATAGTAGATTATTATCCATGTTGTGGTGCCTGCCACTAGGTATGCAAGTCAGTAGGACGGCATTCATATTTACAGAGATTAACAGGAGTACAGAACGAGATAGTAAAAAGCCTTTCTTTGCTTTTAATCTGCATTTTCTGAATAGTAACCTGCTTTTACATTATAGAGATACATAGCTTTGCAGAAGCAGAAACAGATGTTGAAAGAGCAGAGGTCATTTTACAACTGACTGATACGATGATGTTTTAATTGCAGGACTTTTGGATTTGGCTACTTCATACTGTGAGAACAGACTGAAAAAACTGTGTCAGCACATTATCAAGAGAGGAATTACTGTGGAAAATGCATTTTCATTGCTCTCTGCTGCTGTCAGATATGATGCAGAGGTAAACTTCTAAAGTTCAATCTCTTAAATGGGTGGCTGCTTCCTGACTTAAACTACAGAGAAAAGCAGCTGGTTACATTTTCATATAAGCTCTCTCTTACTTTCATTTAATACTATTTGCCATTTTCAGAATTTGAGAATCTTGGGCTTGCACCTCATGGCAAATACAGTTTTTGTATCTCATTTTTTAAGTTTTAGTTTTTCCTTATAAACCAGTACTGGGAAGGTGAACTAGTACGCAGATATTTCTGAGGATGGAAGTACTAACTCAAAAACAAGGGGAGAGTGTAAACAGAAAGAAAAAGCAACATAATGAAAAGCAGGCTTTTAAGCCTTAAGTTACTTATTTGTAAGGCTGTGTGTTGTGTGTGATGACATGGTGGTAGGTTGGTGTTTGAGTGCATTTGGGATTTTTGTTTTTTTTGGTTGGTGGGGTGGGGTTTTTTTGGCTTTTTTGTTTTGTTAGGTACAGATACACTTCCAGTTTTCAGAGTATGCTAATGAAGTGTCAGGCTAGGAACTATTTCATGGGCCTTATAAATGTTGATGACAGAGTACATTGTATGAAGAGGGGAGTGAAGCCTCCTCACTGTGGAATGTCTGACTTCACTAGTAGATCCCTAACATGCTGCTTTAGGAACTAATCAGGAAGTATTCCTGGGCTTGCTTTGGCTGTTTGTGTTTGTGTCCATTGTGTTGGCAACTTTGCAATTGGTTGGTTTTTGAACTTGCTACTTATGTTTATAAAGCAGTTTTTTGGTACTCAGTAAATCCACTTACTGCTTTTTCTTGTGCTTAATTTCCAGCAGCTGGCATGCAGCCTGCCCTAACTTATTTCAGAGCCTTGAAGCCTTGATGCTTGTTTGATAGATCTTACCCAAAGGCTGTGTTAGTGTCTGTGTTGTGGCTTTTGATGTACTGTGAATAGTGATGTCTTTCATAGAAGTTCTTCAAAAATAGGAAGATTCCCATGTTTTGTCCCCCAAAGATGGTTTGCAGGATGGGTCTTTGGTGTGTGATTGATTCTGCCTGTAAGGCTGTAAGAAATCCAGTTACTTTGCCTCACCTGTGCCTCCTTAGCTAAGTCAAATTAGAACCATAGGCTTCAATGCTGCTTCCAGGAGAGAATGGGTGATGCTGAGGGGTTGGGCTTTATCAAAAAGTTGGGTTTACATGCTGCAATGCTGGCAGGGGGCTTGGAATTGCTTGGCTGGTGTAGTCCATTCAGGGGGGTGTGTGCCTGGAAGACAACACTTAAAAAAAGCTGCTTCAATAATTTAAAATACCTCCATGACTCCTGCAATTTCTTTTGGTGACAGACTGAAGTGGCTCAAATTAGGTCAGGGCTAACTTCTCATTGTAGCTTTTAAAATAATCCTTAGGTGTACCTTGTGCCTTTATTCACCTAAGTCTATATTAAGTCCAGTTTGCTGGGAGCTCATCCATCTGCAAACGAAACTTAGCCTTTCTTTTTATACAAAACTTTTTATTTTCCAGAGTTACTAATACTACAATAATTCTGTTTATTGTATGCTTCTGTTGCATTGACTTGGAATATGAAGTTTTTAATAAAGCAGTGCAAAATATTGTAATGTGTATGATGTAATTTTCTTTAAAATGCTAGTTAATTCTATTATTAAAAAATACCACAACTGTCAGTGTTCAGTTCTAATAAGCTTGTCTTTCTTTGTTGCACAGATGCCACACAAGTCAAGATCTGCAGCTTCAGAATGCCTGGTTTTAGGCCAGGATGTATTTTTATATTATTGTTGTGTCAAGAACTGGCATTGGCACACACAGTTGCTCTAGTGACAGTATTGACCTTAAGAGAAAACATGAATATTCAGTCTTTCCTACCTCATGGGGCTTAGAGTTTCTGCAAGTTTGTTATGCCTTCCTGCAGTTCCCAGTCTGCTGAGCAGCCAAGGAAGGGTGTGTTGTCACATACAGAGTCCTACAAACATCTACTAAAGAAATTAGAACGATGTGAGCAGTTGCCCTTTTGTCAGGGCTGCAGCATCCTCCTTAGAGCAGCTTAGATCTGCACCACAGAGTAGACTTCCTTCTCAAAGGAGGAGTTGGAAATAATCTGAGTGGGAAGTGTTCTGTGGGGAACCTTACATTGACAAGGACTGTGCCTTTTTTTTTTTTTTTTTTTTTTTTTTTTGTGCTCTTTAAGGCATCCTCTCTGTCTGACATCACCTGGGTGCAATGAGGGTTGTGAGGGTTTTTTAATTATTACATGGGAGGCACTTCCAAGTAAACTCAAATATCCAGAGCCCACTTTCTGCAAGGATTGCTGTGCTGCACTGTGTTCCAGTACTGCATTTGAATGACAGCCCTGTGAAGTACTTTGTAGCAGAGTCTGTTTCTAATGCACAGAAAGACCTTCTGCCTAATCTTTACTGTACAATCTATCCAGTCAGGATACACCTGCACTGAGCCTGGGGGACATGGACCTTGAAGGCTCTAGCTAAGCCTTTCAAGAAGCAGGAAGGAAGTCAAGCAAGCTTACAAATAGATTTGTTCATACTGTGAAAGGGAAGAGCTGAGTTTTCTTTATCCATAGTCTTGGTTATACATCATTACCCCAAGATCTCCTATTTACATGAGAGTTTCAAAGTTGTCAGAGAATGCAGCTGAAACTCTTCAAGTGTGAGAACTGAAAATAATATATGGCTCAGAACAGCTGTTTTTTGTGACTGCTGCTGTATAGTGAGAAACAAATTTTGGTTACTTCCCCTTGTAACTGCATTTATGTAATGATATATGTGGGTAGAACCATTATTTTCTGTTGCATTTACATAGTGACTGTTGGGGGGAAACACTGACAGCCACTGGGTGTGTTTGTCCAATTCGCTGCAAAAATAAAATATAAACAGGGATTTGTGCCTCAATTATATTTTTTTGTGATTGAAAGCAAAGATAACATTTCTTCTTTTTGTTTTTCCCCCCTCTTTAGGATTTAGAGGAATTCTGCTTTAAGTTTTGTGTCAATCATTTGACAGAAGTGACACAAACTACAGCATTTTGGCAAATGGATGGTCCCCTGCTAAAGGAATTTATTGCTAAAGCCAGTAAATGTGGAGCCTTTAAGAACTGAAAAAATGAGGCCGTAAGTCAAGGTGTTTGTGGGGTTCTTTTTCCAGCTACAACATAACTGTGTGGGTCCAGGCAAGTGTTATGTGGTCTCTTCCATCACAGAATGTGAAAGGCCACAGTAAAAACAAATGTTTTCAGTGCTCAAGAGTGAACTGTTGTAAAAACGTCAAGCAAAATACTCACTTGCATTTAACAAACCTGGATGCTGGATCCAGCTGAAGTATTCAGACAGAGAGGAAACGCTGCAGTGTGCAAAGGATTCCAGCTGGCGTTCCGGACTTGCCTTTCCAGCCTAGGAAATCTCCATTCTAGCACCGCCTGCTTATATTTCCATTTTACTGTTTGGGGTAGGAAAATTGTCTGACCTGAGCCACTGAATGATGTCACTTAAATCATTAACTCCCTGGGATTATAGAGAAGCAAATGGCATGGTAATCTCTTCCTGCATTTGCATGATTGTGAATGAATTGGCCATTTGCTGTGTATAATTAACCAAGTGTATCCAGTACTTCAAGTGTGCAAAAATGACGTATCTTCAAAGCCTACATAAGTGACTTTGAAGAAAGGAGTTACTAGGAAAACTAATTTGAAGTAAATCTCTATATTTGGGTATATTTTAATATAAGTTGTAATGTGTACTGTGTAATCTGTTCAAGAAATATTTATAACGCTTAATGGAAATAATTCCACTCTTCAGTGTCTTCAGATTACATTGGTTCCCTCAGAGGGGGAAGGGAAAGCTGTGTGGGATTTTGCTTTTTATTATTGTCTAAATTTAAACTACATGTAATAAAAATCACTTTTTTGTACCTCTTCACTAGCAAACTTTGGATTTTGAAGCACCAGTACTGCAAGCTTTTTATGTTAGATACAGCATCTAAGTTGCTTCATTTAAAAAGCTTCATCAAAACAACAAAGGAAAACCCAAATAAACAACAAATAAAGCCAAAAGCCAACTCATGCTATACAATGAATCCTGCTGATTTCACTGTGCCTGACAAAATTACCCATGATCTTGATTTCAGAAGTTCACAAATTTCTTTGTAGGCACTAATTTTAGACCTCAGTGGTTCACTCTATGGATCTGATTTTTTTATACTAAGTTATCCTTAAGTGGCTGTAACCCTTCAGAAGGTATGTATGGACATCCTTATCATTCTTACTGTGTTTAATATCAGCTTATTACTGCATTTTTGGTTTGGGCCGGTTTTTTTTTTTTAGGCTGAGTGGCACTGAAGTCCTGGCCTTGGGCAGTAAACCAGTGATGTTTCTAGGCCCAGAAGGGCAGCAGACTTGAACTCTAAGCATTTAAAATCACTGTTATTTTATTGAATCGGGCACCTTATAGTTCAAGAGCTCGTTTTGAATGCTGTTACTCTGTGCTTATCAATGCCCACCTTCCTACAGAAGGAATTCCAAGTGGTCATGAAGAGAGTACAGCTGTTGTAGCATGTGCCACACCAAGTGGTGTTTGCCAGTGCTCTGCTTGTCCCTCAGCCAAGGGCTGGGTAAAGCACAGCCTGACAGCATTCCCTTTTCTTGGGCATGTCCTGTGCAGCGGCTTAGGGACAGGGAGCACAACTCCATGCACAGCTCCTTTAAAAAATGTTTTATTTCATTAATTTAGCCTGTTGTGGCTAAACAATGCATTTCTGTATTCAAACAATATTCTAAAGACAAAACACATGAAAGTTGAACCCTTTCTTAAAGGATAAAGGAAGATGCAGTCACTGCTTTGCCCCATTTGACATTTTATCTTTTCTGAATGCCCACCCCTTTCTGGTCTGCCTGCAAACACTGCTTTACCACTGCCATTGCAGCAGAAACAGTACACCTTGACCCATCAATAAAGAAGAGTAATTGGGTTTTTTAAATTAAATTCCTATTTATAATCCAGAAGACTTCTTTTGAGTGCAACTTCTGCTCATTTTTTTTGGAAAACCAAAGCAGCACTATGATCCTTCAAACATCACTGTCTAGACAGACAGTGAAGCAGCTACTGCCCAGCCAGGAGCAGGCTCCCATAGTTTTAAATTACTTTAGCAAGTGTTCTGTGGCAGCTGAACATTCCCTTGGCTTTGAGAAAAAAAGTCTTCCCTGGAGGGTTCTCTTGGGTTTTTGCAAAAGCTAAATTTGGTTTATAACATTTATATTCTATTGTGCAATATAAATGGAAATTTATAGTGGAACCAGGCAAAAACTTGAGGATGAAAATTTGAAAACTGGAAGTTATTGCAAAAGTGAGGTATAAAAAGGCATGTAACACCACATTCTTGCACCCATTCAGCCCTCATCTTAGGGAATTGGGCACTGACCAGACTGCTCTGGTTTTTTATCATTAGAAAATCCTAACAATTGCACCATTGCAGAGAGAGGTTATTCAGACACTGTACTGGATGTACTGGCTGTACTGGCTGTGTTCTCTAGAGTAGGAAGGATGGCTTCTTTTAAGTCCTGCAGTAGCTCAATCTTGTGATCCAGTCTTTTTCTGTTTTCCAGAAGTTTCTGGATTTTTTCTTCTGTTCCTATTATGAAAAAGGGATAAAAAGCTTTCATTATTAAGGAATAAAAACATTTTAATATTTAAGTATTACTAATATAAAATACATATTAATTAACTCTGCAGAGCTACCACTGCTTGGTTTAACCTACAATAAAACCTTTGCCTTTCGGCAGCAATGCTTGTAACCCACTGCCCTGCACACCTTGTGTCTTCACAAAGAGCTGAACTCTGTCTGCTGAGAGCCTGGATGGTGTGTCAGAGGAAGCACAGAGCAGGAGTCACATACTCTAACAGAGCTAGTTTTGAGATTAAAATAGCTCCGTATATGTAAAAATTACTAGCTTAGCTACTAATCCTCTGTGTTAACTGGCCTATGAGCTGTAAAGGTTCTGTTTTCAGAGCCCATTTGTGTGAGAATTCCCCCAACAATGATGTATTTTAAATCTTTAAAGACATCATCTCTAAATTACACTCCTAAAGCAAATTTACAAGCCGAATGGCTTTTAACCAACAACAAAATTAAACCTAAGACCAGATGCTTTGGACAACTGCATTCAACGACTCGACTCTCAAAAATACAATTCAATAGCATTTATTCTTCTGCTTCTGGCAAAATCATTATTGACAGTATCCTGATGGGATTAACCAAGTTGTTTACCTTATTTGCAAAGCCCTGCTTTACTGCATTTCTGCTTCCCTCTCCCTAGTGTTAAAGATTATTGAAATGAGTGAGAGCTCAGTAAGGAACCCTGCCAGTATTCAGAAGCATTACCACAACCTTACAGTGTTAATTGCAAGTTTTAAATGAAGCACCTGCTTTGTTCAGTTAACACACCAAGGTCTTGGTGACCTCTGAGCAGCAAGGCTTGTCTATGAACAACAAATTACTTCCTCAGTGTGTGACAATGTTTAGAGTTCAGATTCTTGTAAGAAGGAGAAGACATTTTGTACAAGCTGAACGTATCTTTCCTCTTTTGGGGAAGAAGATGTAGAAGGATGTCTCTGAAGTTCAGTGAGTAAAGTGGAGAAATCCTCTCCAGATGTTTACCCTATGCCACTCAGAATAAAAGAGCCTTAACTGATTTTTAAAAAAAAAAAAAAAGGAAAGCACTTTGGCCTTTTGCCTCCCTGCTGCTTTTTCCTCTGTAGTGAGAAAGCACAGCACCTGCTGCCTGTGGGTGGATGTGGAAGGTGATGGGCATGGACACATTTTTAAATCCATTACCCAAAGCTGCGTGTGGGTGTTGAACATGGGCAGCCAGAGCACTGTTGGTGCCTGCTGCCCATGGGAAAATCTGGTAGCATTCACTGAAGAGGGGCCTGGTGCCCCAGCCTAGCTCTGACTGAAGAGAAGGAGATGCCCCTTCCCTCTGCACTCAGATGACACATACTTGATGAAGTTGGACATGTACAAGTGGAACCAAGGGAAAAAGCTCGCTCTCTCTTCATCTGGATATTAATTAATTATCAGAAATTAACAAAGCAGCTCAGTTGGTTAGAACATCGTGCTGGTAATGCCATGGTTATGGGTTCAATCCCCATATGGGCCACTTACTTCAGAGTTAGACTCAGTGATCCTTGCAGGTCCCTTCCAACTCAGAACTCTCTCATCCTGTTGATTCAGCATTTGGGAGAGCTACAGATGGAACACACACAGCTCAGACACACAGCTAAGTTTCTCTTGGGCCAAAAGGATGTGGCAGAAATAGAAGTAGCCCAGATAAAGATATCAGTGATAGGAATGACTGGCCTACAGAAATGCTTCCACAGGAAGACGGGTAACAGATTGGGAACCTTCCACCTCATAGAGGAAATGAGCTGAAGGGAAAGCAAATGTATTTCTGTAATCAGGAATGGCCTGAGGGATGTGGACCTGGAATGACTGCCCCAAGTGCTATGGGGCTCTCACTGAAGGAACTGCACAACAGTTTTAAAATTAAGTATCATGGCCTTTGTCCCACAGCCTTTGTCTGAATTGCGGAATTTGCTGCTGCAAACCTCCTGAAAACAAATGTTGTCAAGGAGCTCAACAGCTTCTGTCCAGACTGTTGACCAGCACAGAGAGGGAATCTGATGGAAGCATCCTGCCCAAGCAGAGTGCATGACAGAACTGAAAGCAAAACTAAGTCACTTTCCCTTGGAGGAGAGGAAAAGAACCTCCACCCTAGAAATCTGAAACTGCTGCTGAGTCGACAGCATATCCTCTGTGGAAAGTTTTGAATGCAGTTGAGTTTGCAGTAAAGCTGCACACTGCAAAAGGAGTGTGGATCCCTGTATAGAGAAAGGGATTTTAAAAAGCCCTTTCGCCAGCTACAGTTGTGTAGCTGTGCTGTGCTGGCATGTAAGGCTTCAGAACAGGTTTTGCATGATGATTCAAGAAGTGACAAAAAGATTGAATTTAAAGCATGGCATATGACCCAAAATCATCAGCTTGAGACACAGTATTTATACCAGTCCTATTTTATGTAGTCCTTGACTTATGTCACCACAGAGACTTGCTACATAGAGCTTATAAAAGGTTATGACAACACGAACAATAAACAACAACAACAAAAAAAAAAGCAGCTGTGATTTGCTTCCCCCTCTACAGTTTCACTTGTAATTAACATGGTTTTCATTTTTTTCTCACTGCTTCATGTTAAGAGCTCCTCTTGGATCAGTTTTGGAACCAACCTCATTATTATTGACCTTGAAATTAAATGGTCTCAGAAAAGATTGTGTGGCACAGGAAGAATTGAGCTGCTTGAGTTGTGGGGATTTAGAGAGGGGACAACTAGTACCCATGAGAATCACATGGTTGTGTGCAGGGAGGTGCCAATATAAAGAGATTTTCTTGTAAGCTGAGAAGGGGATGAAATAATTGATACAGCAGTGAAAGAAACAAGTGTGACCCAAGGTTGTGTCACATGAGGAATTCTGAGCAGAGATATTTTAATGTCCTCAGATGGAACCTTGTGTTAGACAACTGCAACACTGGACACTCCAACTGCTGAAAAAGGAATTTAAATGCAAGAACAGGAGACTGAAGTGAAGGGGAAACACCAAACATCATCTTCACATACCAAACTTCAACATTGACTAATTAAAACCCTTTTCACCAGAATAAATTAAAGCAAATGTCAGAACAAATCTTTGAGAGGGAAATGGGAAGCATGAGACTTGCCTGCCTGAAAAACAGCTTCAGCTTTGTTGCTTCAAACAGCTGAGAATCCAAGCCCCACAGTTTCCTTCCACACAGGTGCTCCTAAGTAACTGTTCCTGTCTTTGCATTTCACTCTGAGCATTGTCATCTTGTTTTTCAAAGCACAACTGCCGCCCAGTCCAGATGAGTTCTGCTGGCCTTTGGCTGCTGTGTTTCAGTGGAAAGCATTACTCTGACCAGCACTTGTCAGCCAGCAGCAGAGCTGTAGCACTGGCAAACTGCTGAAGGGAGGCTGTGGAGAAGGAACCCAAATAAGCTGCAGGAGACGGGAATCCCCCTGGGGCGGAGACCCTTGGGCATTTTAAAGCTGTGGAACTGTAAGTTGCTCCCTCCTTCAGGTCAGCCAGCCCTATCTGATATATTACATTTCTAAGGATTCAGCTAGCCATGGCTTCAACTGTTTATAAAAAATTGAGAAAAAAATTTCCTTGGAATTTTCATTTCAAATGATTGTTATATCAAAATTCTCATTAGAATAAATTCAATGCCAAACCCCAGACCAACTGTTCCTCTGACAGCTTTTCTGCACCTACCTGAATAAATATTTGTCAGTATATTTTCAAACAGTCCACAATCAAACAGTGCCATCACTGTCTCTTCATACTCTGGGAAAAGAGATAATTTGATGTAACACTACTGAGTAAAGGTTTACAGAGCCCTACATTAGAAGTACCACGAAACAGTAATTATTTTCCATCACACTGACTGAGGTTTTAAGATGTCTTCCTTCTTACATAATCTGTATTGAGAAAAAAGGATCAAGTTGTCAATTTTTTCTTTTTAGTTTCATACAGAAAATTATTACCTTTTTAGATCTGCACCACATGAACAGTGCATTTAAAGAAGAGCAATATATTTAAGTCATATTTCACTTCAGTGTGCAAGGACTGTGTGATGGCAGAGCTGACTGTACCAACTCCTCCTGACAGATCATGTGTGGGACTGAGCTATCCCTGTTTGCTGTTAAGAAACATCCAAGAATTACACCTCAATTTCATACCTGAGGCTTCTACTGAAGCAAAATACAAAACACTTGCAGAATTCAACTGACACACAAGCTGCTCATGAAGGAAGACTTTCCAGATGGGACATTTCACTTTCCATGCATGTGCTTCAGTTACTTTGCATAAAATAGTCTTCTTTATGCAAAGGTATTACTCCTAACTTTGCAAAACTGGGAGGACAATTGGAGAGGAAAGCTCAAAATTTTCTTTAATTGGACAAAGCAACATCAGATTGGACTTCTTTAAAAACAAAGTACCCCATACAAAGTCATAAACGCATAAAAACCCCAAACAGACATTATCAGCTGACAGTACACTTGTAACAAATCATCCAAAACTTTAAAATGTACATACTTAGGGATTTTCACTCAGAAGAGAGTGCTGATATTAACAGACAGCTGGTACCTCTGTGAAGCTGCAAGAGCAACACAGACTTACGACCTAAATAAAACCTGATTCTCTTCAGGACCTCTCAGCTCTCCAGTCCCTGGGAGGACAGGCTGGACTGAACCTTCCTATGCTTATGCCAGCATGTAAAAGTGGCTTCTAAAATTCAAGTCAGAAGGTCTCACTAGAGATGCTGAGTCGGCAGCTCTTACATAATTTTGAGAAAGAAGTTTCTTGGAACTTTCATTGTAAGTGGTCATTTAAAAGGGGAGGTCATTCTCAACCTCCTGCACAGCTGCAGAAATAAGGACTGAGTTATTTAGCACCATGGTATTCTCAGGAAGGTGGCCTAGGGCCAAGTGCCTGGGATTCAGATCTGCACCTCTGCTCTGACAGCAGAGTCTCTGCATGGGTGCCCATGAAAATACCTGTTTCTGAAGTGTTGTCGTCCATCAGTTTTTCCTGAGCCAGGTGAAGTGTGTCCAGCATTTCTTCAAATATGTCATCCAGAAGCCCAGCTTGTTTGCACTTCCTAACAAAGTCTATTCGAACTGTTAAAACACAAAAGCATTCTCATACAGAAGTGATCTGTAAAGTGGGCTTTGTTCCCTCTCTTCAGAAACTAAAACTTAAGCCAAAGCCCTTCCACCAGAAACAAATAGTTTTGCAGATCTCTGGCTTCTCCAGCCACTCACACAGCCCTTTTCAGTAGGGCTGAACAAGTAGCTAGGCAAACGTAAGCATTGTGCTGGGTGTAAAATTCCCTAAGCTCTAGATTTGGCTTCATTCATCACAAGCAAACAGCTCCACAACTCTAAATGTTCCATTCCTAAAGCTCATGATACCCCCTAGTGATTTGTCTTGCTTGCTGTTTCACCAATCCTCAGGACCACACCATGGACAGAACAGGCTAAAGCACAGAAAACAGAGAAATAAATGAATCAATATTAGATTTGGTAAAAATTGAGGCTACTTTTACTCCAAGTGATCCAGGCAACTAAACTTTTTTATTACAGCCCATTTTATATACCTACTTTGTCAGATTTGGATTAATAGAGAAATAACCATTTTTTCTTTATGCCAGAGCAGCAGGTCAGTGACAAGTGATAGTAAGATCAATGCAATGGGCTGTTCAAAAGCAAAGAGCCATTGGACGGCTCACAAAAGTCTGCCAGTCGCTGTTAAAAACGATGTTACATTTTACTGGGGGCATCTGTGAGGAAAGAAATGCCATCTCACTTACACAAGATGCTCTACGAGAATTTCAGAACTCTATAGGTTTCCTGTTCTTTACAGTGGTAATGGAATTCAGAAAAGACCACTAGGCAGCCACTTGCAAAACCATGCCCATACATTAAGCATATCCACAGCAAGGTGAATAATCACCACTAGCACATTCTAAACTTCCAAGTGCTAGGAGAATCCCAACAAGCAACTGCAGCAAAAGCTTCAGGGTAACACGAAAACTGCAGCACTGAAGGATAGGTTCTGTGATCCATCTCACTGTTTTAACACCATATGTATGCAGTGAAAGCCTATTTTGTGTTAAGCACCCTGTGTACACCCAGGCTTCCAAAGGCGAGATGTGCTACCCACTCTGGGCAGCTCCCCTGTTAACATCTTCCAGAGTTTCCATTTTAGATTTAACTGTTCTGATACAGAGGAGCAGCATCAGGCAGAGGCACCCCTGTCTGCAGGAGACAGAGCTGAATGCAGCAGCCAGCCAGAGTGGGGCATTCCCATCTGAATCACCAGCTCACATCACACAGCAAGTCTCACTCGGCCAAACCACAGGCATTTGTTTGCTGCACAGTTATTAAAGCATTCTGCAAATCAGACTTCTGCTGCCACGCCAGAGCACAGAGCCACTTGTCTCAGGAGAATCATAAAGATACATTTACAGCACAGAATTTGCTACCAGCCATCTCCAAGCTCTGCACTTCAACATTACAGATCACAGTACCTCCTACTTGTTCCATAAAGTTGTTACCAAATGTCCAAAATGTCAGGATAAGGCTCCTTAACACTGAAGTTAAAGAGCGCATCCTTTCTTCAAGCCCAAGGTCCTGCAGGGAATACTCCTAACCTTACATGGACACCGTGTTTCTACGTTAAAAGTGTTGCTTATATACACACTCCCTACATATATATTACAATTTATCCATTACCATAAATCCCACCCCAGGCTCCCAGAGACTAAGTCCTTTGTTCCATCTATCACTGCATTCTTGAGCCACGTATTTTCTTGTCTCGCCACTATCCTTGCTGGAGGAGCAGCATTTGCATGACCTGTTTCTCTGCTAGAAGTTTCACAGGCACAGTAAAAAGTGAATTAACACTTCTGGTACCAAAGTGAGTCTCACCTTTATGCCTGTTGTTTTTCCTTTTTACTGTTTGTAAATGGTTTTCTTCGGCTGTCTCTTCTGTACTCTGTAAGAAAATCAAAGCAATGTATTTTTCCATCATGCTGACATTTACTGCTGTTCTCGTTACCATACTTCTGTCTTTGCAGAAAGACAAAAAGCAGTCCACATTTCTGTGAACACAGTCAGCTTCTCTGAGTGGCTAACAATATTCCTCTGCAGACATTCTATTTTGAAAATGGAAGAAAAAACTGCTTCAAAGCAAGAAATGCTTTAAGAAAAGCCAAACACCTGGGACACCACCCTCCTTAAGCATTGCATTTGCAAATAGCAGAGAAGTTAACAAATTCCTACTGGGAACTCCCAAGGCTCTTTCTGAACACTGTCAGAATACTTTGATAAGCAAGTCCTTTGCTGTAGCAGGTATGGGTCTTCTGTTTTAGTATTACAGAAATTCAGAATTACCATTTCTTCTGTGATGGTGGGAGATGTCAATGTACGTCTTCTTTTCTTATTAGCTGCATCTAGGAATTAATAAACAACAAAGTAACAAAAGTGACAACCTCAGACTGACCATCATACATCATTTAAATTCCTTCTTTTCTCAAAACGCTACAGAAGTGAGGCACTTCTGTATGGTAAGGCAGATGTATGTTTCAACTTCGCCAAAAACCTGACATTTCAGCAGAATTCACACTGTTTCCATTAAGAAAATTGCAAGCATGAACCAACCATTAGGAAAAAGTGCAAATCATTATAGCATTAGTATATCACTTAACCTTTTCAACTCAGCAGATTTTTAATTGTGGCAGAGTGAACTTATTCCTCCTGACAGCAGCACTACCTCTAGGTGTTAAAAAACTGTTTGGTTTCTTTTCCAAACAATTTTTACGTAAGTTAATATGCCCTCAAAACTACAACTATATAAAGAATTACTTAGGTGTCTCAAAGACATAAACATGGCATTAGGGTTTTCATCAATATAAGGACCCTTCCAGAAAACCTCCAAAAACCATTTGACTTTTCAGTTTAATATTATTTATGCTACAAAGTGTTTGTAGTGATGTGGCATGAGATCTTAAAAATTATCTCTGCTTTCACTGTTTCCTTTCCATCAGCATGCACCAGACTCTTGCCAACATCATAACTGGCAGCTTTTGGAAACAGTTACAGTATCACAAGCAGAAAAGGATACCTGGCAAGGAAGACTTGGCAGGAGCAGAGAAAGCAGAGAACAGTGCAACCACCCAACAAAACCTGAATGTTTAGTGTACAGTGGGGTTATACTTCTCCTTCCCTGCTTAATTTCAGAACCTCTGGGAAGCACTTAGGAAGGCCTTTCCTGTTAGAAATCATCCTGTCAAGAGGAGTAGGGAGCCACTGTTGTATACGGAGGCTGCAGAAACATATTTGGGCTTTGGGCACTGGTGCTGTACATTTGCATTTTTCATGGAATGAAAGGAAATTGGTCTCACTTCATCCAAAACAAACCTGTAAGGCCAAATTTGGGACAGTGTGGGAGATACTGCTGTAGGTACAAAGTGTTCCCTATTGTCCAGCATTGTATTTTTGACACATGATGGGATTTTCTGAGCTCTCCCTGGTATCTGCTGTATGGATGCCTTATACAAGAGGAGCATAGTCTGAAGAGCAGCCCAACTCCTCCTGCCCTGCGCAGCGCTGGCTGCTCTCCGGCATTTGTCAGCCTTTACTCTGTCCACGTCTAACTCTTCCAGTTAAACAGAGGTTGAAGCCTGTTTTCAAGTCCAAGCTGCTGTCACATCCTTGCTGCACAGAGCTGCAAGGAGAGCTCTTGGCCCATAAGACACCTTATCCCTTTCCAATGACACAGCAGAGCCCTGACATTCCAGCACAAGAATATTGTATGAACCAAGAATAAGGGCATCTTCCCTGACCCCATTTTCTCCAAACTATGAAGCAGGAGCCACTGGGCCTGGGGAACCAAGTATCTTCTACTCAACTCTCCCACTGGCTCCCCACTTCCCAGGGTACAGCTACCCTCAGGAGGTGAGAGAAGCTCATTCAGGAGGCAGGGTAGACACTGCCAGCAGAATCCATTTAACCCTCATAGACAGAAGGTCTCTAAATCAAGTGCCTCTGGAAGAACTCCTCTAGGAGAAAACTCTCTTCTCAGGGAACATTGCATTTGAAGACACAAAACCCATCCAGTATATAAAGGAGACTACAAGAAAGCCAGAAAATGACTGTACCAGAGCATGTATTGATAGGACAAAGGGATATGGCTTCAGACTGAAAGACACCAGGCTTGGGTTGGATACAAAGAAATCCTTTACTGTGAGGGTGGTGACACTCTAGAACAGTTTGTCCAGAGAAGTTGTGGATATCTTGTCTCTGGAAATGTTCAAGGCTGCATGGGGCTTTGAGAACCTGGTCTAGTGGAAGGTGTGCCTGCCAAGGCAAGGAGGCTGGAACTAGATAATCTTCAAAGTTCCTTCCAACCCAAATAATTCTGTGATCCAACCTTGTAAGACTTAGGTGTTCCAGATGAACAAGGTGGTCTAGAAGGTTGGACCTAATGCCTGAATATTATCTGGTACTGGAAACAAAGCAGTCCTGGGCCTGTCCAGCACTTGTGCAGGAGATCACCCGAGACCCTGGGCAGCCCCAACAGACACTGACAACCATTACACCACAGAAATCAAAACAATTTTGAAAAGGCAAGAAAGGTCATGATTCAAAACTATGGATAAGTAAAAAACAAAGCTACTAAGTAAACTAAGAAGATGCATTTGGTTAGTGAGCCACAGCAATATCAGATACTAAACAGACTTACATCTGGCTAAAAAGTGAGATATAGGTTAGAAATTAATTTAAGGTAGAAATTAATTTCAGAGTTAGGATAGCTGTTTTAGACATGTATGTTGCTTAACCTGCTTAGCTTGTAACTTGCTGTGCTTGCAAAGGCCTTCGAAGATGGACAAAGGAATGCAGGGATCCTGATAAGAAGAGCTCATTACCCCAAACAGGGTGGAAGGAATGCAAGGCCTGCTGGAGATAAGAGAGGCTCCTCAGACCCTGCAGCAAGCTTCAGAGAGACCCTGTATGCGCCCAGAGCTGAATAAATACCTACCTACTTTACAACTTTCACCAGCTCTGGAGTCTTTCTGAAGAGCCCCAGCCCTCATGAATAAAAGCTTAAATAATAATCACCTAACCCATCTCTTACGTGTCATCAGGGTGGAGCAAGACTCTGTCAAGAAGACTGGCTAAGATTTGCTAGACTTCAGTGGGACCACACCACGGTCAGCACAAGTGCTTACAGTTCCATTGAGTTCAAATTCAAACTGAAGGCCAGTCTAGGAGCCACTTCACTGTGAGCAGAGTCCTATGCATTGGGCTAACAAGGTCCAGCTTTGGTTGGGATTTCCAAATACCTCTGAATCAGGAAGGGCCAAGACTGCCAAATGAAGCTGTATTTCTGTAGCACAGGAAGCAGTCATTAAGCAGGGGTTGTACAACCCTTTTGTTACACTTAAAAAGCTCTTTGGGATCCTTCAGAATGAAAGGCCCTATTTTAAAAACTACTGTAGTGAGTACAGAAGATGCAAATGTGAATGTCTGCATAACCACAGATAAAATCCCAAGCTGACCTCTCCTGCAACAGCCTTTTCCTTGCTAATCTAGCAAAAACTTGTGTGTGGCTCTCCTGTCTCACAGGGGTTTTACAAGCTGCTTGGGCCTACTTGCCCAAAGAAGAGTAAGAATGATTCCATTAAGGACTGGGTCCATTGTGGTTTAAGTCAGTTTTCAAGGAGATTTGGGGAGGATTAAATTTAACTTTTCCCACTTCACAAAACCTTGATTTTTGCGCATACATGTGGATCTCAACCAAACCACTCTTGAAAGATTAGAAATCCCCCACTCAATATGAAGGTGGTGATATTTATCTTGCTCTTATGAATTACTGACTGTAGGATGCAACTTCTAAAACAAATGAAATCAATGAAGTCATTAAAGAAACTCACCATAGTGATTGGTCCTATTCCCTGGGTCATGTTTTGGGCAGAACACTCTAAAATTTAAGTTCAATTTCAAGAAAAAGAGAAGAAGTATTAATAAATATGCAGAGTTATGTTGACCTATTTTAACAGATATTTTCCCTTCTTTCCACTGAACATAAACTGAAACAGTCCAAAAAAAATCAGGATTTTTGTTCAGCATTACACACCTCAAAAACCATCTGCTTTAAAGTCTCGTGCATGCACAACCTTGTATCTGTACTTCCAGAGCCACACTAGACTCTCAGCACTGAAGCTCTGAATAATCAGCTCCATCAGCCCACCCTGTCTGGGCCTGCCCACTGTTCAGGCCCTGAGTCAGGCACATTTCATGTGCGTGGCAATCACTGTGTCAGAGACACTGAAATGAGATTAACGCTCCCAAGGGGAAACGCCACAGTCCTGACACTGCTCCATCACAGCGGCTCTGCCCCCTGGCCCTGCCCCACGCAGGCCAGGAGCCTCCTCAGACACATCTGCCCAGCGCTGCCTTCCATTCCTCAGCCCTGCAGGACGCTGGCAGCGCCACACGGCACCACCATGCACAGCACCCGGCATTCACCCACCTGGAGATCTCTGTGCCCTCCCTCCGCTGCTCATGGAATGGCCCCCAAATCCTGACTATGTGGGGCAGCCCTGTGCAAAAGCTGCTCAGTCCATTTGTTACTTAAAGACTTCAGTAATACATGACATGGGAATATTTTCAGTGGTTCTAGGAGAGCAATGTGAATTCTTTTGGAAGAGGCAAAATGAAATAAATTTATCTGAAAAATAGTCCTTATCTTTTGGATACAATAATGTGCAGAGAACATGAACCAACTTTTACAATATGCCCTTCTTACAGAAGGATCCCAAGTCACTTTTTAAGCAAAAATGCCTTGTCAGGAGCATGGCTTAGTTTATCTCTTCCTTACAAATTTACTTGCCAAGTAAATCAAGTCTGCTGCAATTTTTAAAGGGAACTGCATTTACTAGGCCATTTTGTAATTATTGTCATTCTTTTAACAAAAACAGAAGCACTGCCCTTAGAAATGCAGACTGTTGGCTTGATGAGGAACTTCTTTTGCATGAAATGCATCTTGAAGCACAACAAATCAGATTTAGGTATGCCTAACAATACAGTCAGAAAGCTGGAGACACCTTATTTACATCCCTGAATTTCTACTACTGCCCTTTAGAGAATATTTTTTAGTCTTCCCCTCCCTTTACTTATAGTCTTTCACAGTTAAAAAACAAACCCATCCTAAGGACAAGAACATCTTACAAAGTACAGATAATATATTTTACTTCTCAGGCCACTTTATTTGGAAGCACTTCTCTACTATCTACTATAGTTTTGCAAGAGAGTAGTGCAAATTGCACTTATTTCTCCATCTCTACTCTTATTGGCCACTTCCACAGCACCCTATGCTTTCTCTTTTTATTCTGCTCCATTTGTTTTGATGATCACTACCCATCATCACAATGATGGCAACTCAGAATTTAACGCCACCAGCTCTGCCTCTCTCAAAGGAATTATCTTTTATGAGTATGTTATACTTCACCATGAAAATGTGCAGGGGCTGTCAATCCACATTCACTGTTTTTCAAGTCTATTCTCCAATAACTTCAGCTATATACAATTTTTGTGCTTTATTTATGCCACTGCTACTGTGCTAAAGTCTTTAGGTTCAAATCCTTGAAAGCTGTCCTAGTATCCTTCTCTAATATAGTCCTTTCCCAGCTCTTCATTACAGGTTGCTATAGCCTAGTTTCCTAGGCTATCAGTGTCACACAGAGACTTAAACCAAAGCATTTTTAAGGGTCCCTCTTCCAAACCCCCAAGGTCACCAGCTCAAAAATGCCACCAAACCAAACTATATATGCTAGCACTTTTTTATCAGTTTGTATCTAGACTGCTGTCAGTCCCACTTGTTTTTCAATAGCTTGAGTTCAGTCTTCTTGAATCTGAGTTACCCTTTTAAAAGCTATAAGATGAAAGCCATTTATACTGGGATCATAGAAAGTTTCCACCTTCCCAGCTACACTCTTTCATGAGCTTTGCAGATACACAAAGATTTTACAGCTTTCATCGTCCCTTCACAGCTGGGCTTGCAGCCTTGCACAGATGCGTTCATTTTAGACAGAGAGCACTGTGAACCTGCCAGAGTGCAAGTATCTTGACACAAAAGGACCCATCTTCCACTGCTACTAAGGACTGCACTAGTCCACTCCTTTTTGAAACAGTAGTGATTAGATGATCCCCAAATTAATCTAAGTCTAATGCGACCTGTGACCTCTCTGGTCTTGCACAGAAATGAGCATCAGGGCTTTTATGCACCTCAGATCTCAGCATTTCAAAAGGTCCCCAAAGCCCCAATTTTTCAACCCCTTCATCTGCATCCTCCAAACAATTTGTTTCATCTGTCAATGGCAATGCAGGCAGCCCAAGGACAGTGGACACCAGGACTAGCATGATCAGGACAGAAAATTTACTTAGAATCCATTAATTCATGTTATTGCTAACAACATACTTGACATACAAGGCCTTTAATGGGAATCAAAGTTCTTTGCTAGCATGGGGAGGGAAAATTACCCGAATTTGACTAATGTGAGCAGACCTAGAAGGGTTATAACCTGCTCTATGCTCAGACCACATTTATTGGAGCTTCTGAACCAACAAAAAATTTAGAATCTGAGTGACATTAATAAAAGTCTTGGTTATTGAAGATTGGCTAGAGAGTCACTGAAAGACTGACTTTCTCAGTTTTTGCCTTGCTATCTTTCAGTGATGTTACAGGCTCAACCACTAAACAGATTCCCTCCCACTGCAGTAAAGTTTTCCTGTGAAATGAAAGCATTTCTCCCACAGTTTGCAAACAGAGCATCAAGCATCACTTTAGGAGAGGGGAACTTATTTCCTTCCCTAAAAACCCTTTAAACCCCACCCAATGAAGCCCCTCTTGCTGACACCCCCAGAAGCTGGCAGTGACAGTCAGAGCACACTTGGTGAGGTACCTGTAGACGCCGTTGACCTCGTCAGTCTCCACGGCTGCATCATCGCAGAGCGCGCAGAAGAAGTGGTAGCTCCTGCGGCACGCACGCTCCTCGCAGCCCACCGTGGCCCCCTTCTTGCGGCAGAAGTTGCACACCTACAACAGGAGGGGGTTCACCAGGTAAATGTCACAGGCAGATGTTGCTATCATGCTGGCATGGTGGAGTGGAGGAAGGGTTTTAGAAAGGCCTTGGGAATGGGAAACTGAGGGAAAGATACATTTCTGTATGCCCCATTGTTTCGGGAAAGTTTCACTTCAGCATTTCTCTGGAAACCCCCTTCTCCCCACCCCTGAGCAGTTCCCATTGGACCTGACCCCTGAGGTGGTTCTGATGTGCCCAGGCTGGACACTGTCTCTATTGTTTAGACCTTATCTCTTAATTTTGCTGTATAAAATTGTATCTGGGCAATAGCCCAGGATCTTTGGTCCCTGCTATGGTTCAGGCAATACAATCTCTCTGGACAAGCATACCATTGGTCTCTCTTGGTCTCTTTATCTCGAACCCTTGCGGCGACTGAGGCAGCGCCGCAGCTCGGACCGTGCTAACCCAGACGCTGCCTGGTGAGCCCAGGGCAGCGGGACCGCGGGAAACCCCGGCCCCGAGAGGGGACAGCTAGCCGGAGGGTCCCGGGGGGCCGGGGAGGGACGGGGGACAGCGGCGAGTGACCCCCGAAAGCCACAGGCAGCTACTCCAAATCCTGCCAGACAGGGCAAATGCCGTTCTCTGTGGGAAAATCCAGTATTCCATTGCAAGTCATCTCTGTGTAATTCATCAGGCAAATTCACACCTGCAAACACCTACCCTGATCATTATTTCAGCCACCTTTTCGCTATCTTATCCCTATTTCATACTGATACATTTGTAAAATGAGTCAAAGAGCCATATGAGGGCACTGAGCAACTTTTCCAAGTTATTTCAACATTAATTGGTGTTAATGTTTGTATTTATGTTTTCTAGGCTAACTTCATAATGAAAAGAGTTCCACCCAGGACGTAGCAGAGGAGGGCAGGTGAAGACAAAGGCAATTATAAAAATCCCTTATTTAAATAATCATATTTCTGCTAAACTCAGAAGGTTTCCCTTTACAATTGTGGATTGCATTCTTTTGTTTCAGGCACTGGCTTAGTTCTTTACCAAAGTCTCAGGAAATTTTGACTAAGGACATAAAGGCCAGAAAAAAACCCACCTGTGTTTTAATGCAGAATGAACTAAATTTCACCAAACCATATCTTAAATCAATTACTCCAACACTAAACCTGTAATTTCCCTAATCTCATTAGATCAGAAGGACCAGCTACTTGAATGGTTTTTTTTTTTTTAAAGCACAGAACAGGCCAGACAACCTTCAATAATATGAGATGGGACTAACTGCAGATTCAGAAACATCTCCTTACCAGCCGCTTTCCTCTCCTGAGCTCCTTTAACACTGATGACACATCAAACCTTATTTCCAGATTTTCTGGGTTATGATCTTCAGATTCCACAAATCCTGAGGAAAATAACTAAAGACAAAAGAGACAGTTTTAAGAAATAAGAATTACTCAGTCACCAGTGCTGAAAAGAGACACGGAATACATCTTTTCTTCTTTCAGTTGCCCTGCCTAAGAAGGCTGATTTTTCTCTGTGTTAACAAGAGGTTTCACCTACACTGAACAAGGAGCAAAGCTTAAATATTTCTGCCATAAAAAGAAGTTCCTCCTTCCACATAGGAGATTTCACATAACCTGACAGCAAACTAAGAAAAGATAATAAGGTGAGAAAGTTAACTTATCAAAAACATGAACAAAGAAAATGTGAAATTCCAAGGTGCCCCCAGAGTAGGGATGAAAAGATCTTCATGCAACAGACCTCCACACCTTGGACATCTTATTATGTGCTCAGTTGTTCAGACCTACAGCTGGATGCAACATTTCTCTGTAATAAGATTTCCATACAGCCCAATGCTGGCAACAGCTGACTGCAGGAAAAAAACAGAAACATTGTACACATCCCGGAAGAAACTCACTAAAAATGCACACATGCACACTCAGGCCACTTTAATTTCCATAGAACTGCTGAGCCATGACAATGAGGAAGGGGAAGTTCTTGGCAAATATTTCCTAAGCATTACATGTAGCTAATTCCAAACAAAAGGGAGCTACCCTTTCATCAATTAGCAGGCACAGTCTGTCTGCTCGGAAGGTGATAGCTGACTGCAAAAAAACCCAAACAGTGCAAACAAATCTAAGGCAGAGAAATGTGTAAAGGTGCTGGGAGGAGAAAGAAGAAAAAACAGAGACAGGGGGAAAGAGAGAGAGAGAGAGAAAAGTTTTAACATTGGAAAAACATTAAAGCTATAATAAAACCTGTTTCAAATAAAACACTCAAGTGCCATAAAACAATGCTGTTGTGAAACATTCTGATAAAAAACAACTAACCAAAAAAGATATTAGAAAAATACAGATGCAGATATAACTATTGTGAGAATAAGAAGGCTAGGACAGTGACAGCCAGAAAGCTGCTCTAGCAGCAATCTCCTGCATTAAATGGCCCTCAGCTATATTCTCCCTCTGCTGAAGGGAGAATACAGCAGCTGTAATTGATTCTGTACTCCAACAACCAGCTCTACCAACATTCCAGAATAAAGGGGAGGCAAGAAAAGTAGAAGGATCGCACACACTTAAGAGCTTCACAGATATTTTTATATAATCAACTTCAGATATTTTTATTCCTTATTTTAAATAAGGAACACACTGGAAAGATTTTTAACCATCAAGTGATACGGATATTTTCCTGCAAAGGTTTAAGTATACAACTTTCTGTGGTCTGAAAGTCCTCATCCAAGAGGATGAGTCTCAATAGTGTCTCAAGCAAGACTTACTCCTGTTGCTAGACCATATGTGGTCTTTGTGGTGTTTTCATGTGTCTGGGACCACTGCTCAGCAACAGACATGAAAACACCACAAATCAACAGCTCCAGCTGTGCAAATACATCCTCTCCCACTCCAAAATCCCTGCCAAGCCCTGTTCCTTTTTACAGCTTTTCAATCAAATATAAACGTGCTGGTTTGAGTAACCAGCCTTTCAATGCAGACATCACTGCAAAACCAAAAACTGATAAGCAGTGGAAACTTCCCCTTATCCCTTCTCCACTTCTCTTTGGTACTGACCAGCTAAAGGCACTCACCAGACAATCCTGATGAGCTGCAATATTTTTCTCTGTGGCGATATACATTACAGAGCCAGCCTCCCCTTCTGAACAAAATGCACATGTTGTTCTCACCATCTTCGCCATTATCCAGAAAACACCTAGAGCAGGAAAACTGGGACAAAACACAAAGCAATCAACAACTTCCACAGGCCAAGCACGACAGAGGAAAGCAGAGCCTGCCAACACCTACCCTCTAACTGCTTCTTCTCCTACATTCCCTGACCCTTGGTGCTTTGCTCCTCCAGTAATGACTACCAGTAGAACAGGCACTTGGCACAGCAGTGGGATGGAAAACAGATCCCAGGAGCTCCAGCAATTAGTGCAAGAGAAAGAGTGGTTTATCTCCTCTTGGAAAGTCACTAACAAGTCATAAGGGGTACTACAACAGTTTTCAAGCTTGCTTGAAATACCTGCTCCAAAAACAGACCCAAGAGAGGCCTGGCAAGTCATGCTCTAAGGTGTGGAACTCCCTCTGTTTGGAGGAGGGTAATCAGTCATAGTATTGTCTTAACCCACTGCTGCTATGTGTGGGTCTGCAAGTCAACAAAGAACAGAAAAACAGGTGACCCCAAGCTTCACTAGTGCTTCCAGGAGTTCACAGAAAACAAGAAATACTAATTTCTTTCTGTAAGAAGCATGGAGCACAGTAGTGTGGAGTGGTCTGCAAGTAATTTAGGGCACAAAAAAATCATATATGAGAGATTCAGACATTCTCTCTCAACAAGGCAAAATGCTAACAGGATGACAGAATTTCCCCTGAGCCCTGGGAATTGCCCCAGGGACCACCTGTTATCTTTTCCTGGCCATATCCACTCAAATCTTAATTGTTCTTCTTCACATAGTCTTTCTCCAGCAGATACAAAATTCTGAAGCCAGATATTTACTTCACAAAAGAAGTAAAAGTGTTTCTGGACAAGCCTTTACACACATCCACCACCAGCAGGTTATAGCATCACCCCACCCCATTTGTAGCAGAAATTTTACTTTGTTTCTTTCTTTTTTTTTTTGTTTGTGCAAGTCCACCAGAGAAATCTTCAACAACTTCCCACTCCTACAAGGTGTGATACTCCAAATTATCCTCTGCTGGAGACGTCACCTCTGACAGCACAAACTCCTGTATGACAAGGGGGAAGAAAAATCTGTGTTTACTTTCAAGAAATAGGAAGATATGAAATTAAATTATTCTTGTGAGAGAGAGGTAGTAAGGCCCAAGTATAAAATAGGCAGCATATCTCATAGTCCAACAAATCCTGCAAACTTTTTTTGCGTTTCAACAGATTGTTTTTGTTAGTTCCCATTCCCCTTGCATAAAACAGACTGGGTAGCCCCAGGTCAAAACACCACCAGAGTAGAAGATTTTTTATGTTTTTCCCCTCTGGCTTACACTACCGACAATTTACTTGTAATCACAAGTCACTTAGCCTTTGCACACAGCTGGAGTGTTTTTCCCTCTGTCCTCCTATGTCTTGTAAGCAAGGCAGGGTAGAAACTGACTTCCAATACCCATCTATACACTGACCATCGTATCAGTTTCAGAACCTGAGCAATAAATAAATACAACAGAAACAAACAGAAATACAAAGACATATTAGAACTAGAATAAAAAAGAAACTCAAAAGAAGAATGAGCTAGAGTTTGAATGGCCTAGAATATGGGGAAAGCTCTCTGCAGCAAACCAATATCTGGAATCAATGTAGACACATAGGCCCTGCTCAGGCTGTCAGAGGATCCTGCTCTAGGAATTTTTTAAGGAAGGGGCTAAACGTGGAGTCTGCAGTCCCTGGTGTTCTTTACAGGCTCCAGAGAAATCCTGGTGCTTATGGAGGACAGAAGACATTTAATCACGGTCAACCTTAGGGTGACTCCAGCACCTTTCTAGGAATGCTGAAGCAGTGAAGTCCAGCTCTTGGCCATTCCTCTGTGCAGAAGCAGCCAGCCTGCACCTACAGCCCCTATTTAGCCCTGTATCCTGTTCCCCTGTGGTGGGACGGCCCTGGCTGGATGCCAGGAACTCCCCTGAGCCACTCAACCACTCCCCTCCACAGCTGGATGGGGAGAGAAAAATATAACAAAGAGTTCATGGGTTAAGGAGGTGGGAGCAATCCCTCACCAAATACCATCACAGGCAAAGCAGACTCAGCTTGGGGATCATGAGCTGAATTTATTACTAACAAAATCAGAGCAGGATAATGAGAAGTATAATGAATTTTAAAACCACCTTGCCCTCACCTCTCCCTGTTGCAGTGTAATTTCGTGGTTTACCCCCAAACCCCAGGTTTCTCCCCTGAAGATTTCCTCCCAGGTGTGTCAATCACTCCTCCTTTCCCTACCCTGACCCCTGCTCAACATTGTCGGTCACTCCTGGAATTCCAAAAGGGCTTTGGGTGATTGAGCAGATTCAAAAGATGCCCTCTACCCCCGGGGGACATTGGGCCATCCAGGTTCCTTTGTCCCTTGAGACCCTCCCCTACCTGGTTGGCGGGGTCCCTATCCCTTCGCTCCTCCCCCAGATAAAAGGGAAAGCAACCATGCAGGCCCAGAGTTCTGTTGAAGCAGTTGCTGGATTCAGAGCCTGCGGGCCAGAATAAAAGCTCTGGATTAAAACTCTCCATCAGAACTGACTCCTTTCCTTCACTATTGCCTTAAAAGCCTCTCCAACAGCGGGAAACCTGAGGAGCAGATCCTCTGCGAGCGGAAGCTCCATCCCACTGCCACCGGAGCTCCGGCATGCCTGGACTTGTCTCTATGCTCCCAGCTGCAACATCCAGCTAGCCAGAAGTGTCTCTGGGTGAAACACCACAGTTGCCACTATTTGGTTCAGCTGCATGGGCCAGACAAGCCAGGGCACTTCCCGTCCTCAATATTGGTAATACCAATACCTCCCTTCTTTCCAAACTCTACCTCCTTCCCCTAAGAGGCACAGGGAGATGGAGATTGGAGGTTATGGTCAGTCCATCACTCATTGTTCCCACCACACTCAAGGAGAGTCCTTCCCCTGCTCCAGTATGGGATCCCTCCCAATAGACAGTCTGCCACAAACTTCTCTGTGAGTCCATCCCATGAAGAACAGTTCTCCACAAACTGCTCCAACATAGATCACTCTCCCATGGAGTGAAGTCCTTCAGGCACAGCCTACTTCAGGGTGGGCTCCCTCTCCATGGGTCTGCAAGTCCCTGCCAGGATCCTGTTCCAGCATGGGCCTCCCACGGGGTCACAGCCTCCTCTCAGGCACCCACCTCCTCCACAGGCTGTGGGTGGATCTCTGAATCCCATGGACCTCCCTGGGCTGCAGGGGCACATCCTGCATCAGCATGGTCTGCACCAGGGGCTGCAGGGGAATCCCAGCTCTGGCACCTGGAGCACCTCCTGACCCTCCTTCTCCACTGACCTTGGTGTCTGCAGAGTTGCTCCTCTCACATATTCCTGCTCCACTCCTCTCTGCCCACAATAATATCTGCCCATTAACTTTTTTTCTTTCCTTCTTAAATATGTTACCACAGAGGCCTTACTATCATTCCTGCTGGGCTTGGCTTTGGCCAGCAGAGGGTCAGTCTGGGAGCTGGCTGGCATTGGCTCTGCTGGACACAGGGAAAGCTTCCAGCAGCTTCTCATTGAAGCCACCCCTGCAGCCCCCTCACCACCCAAACCTGGCCGTGCAAACCTGACATAGCCCCCACAGGAGCCTGTGCTCTTCCTGAGCTGTCTGCTTAGAGTACTACCAGGAAGAGGATACAGAGCTAAACGGGGCTGGCTGGCTGCTCCTATGCAAGAAGGGAGTGGCTAAAGGCAAGTTTCCAGTTTCACAGTTTAGTTACATTTCATCTGAGCAATACCTTGCTTTTGCAGGCTTAAGCCTGCCACTCAGGGATTCCATTTGAAACACTTGGATCTGTCTGAAAAGGCACGAAATCCTTGTTCCATTCTTTCAGTAGCATTCATGACAGCATTGCCTGTTGCTATTTCTCCTGCTCTCTCTTTGTAAAGTCGAAGAATCTGAAACTATTTAGCTCTTCTTTGTACAGAAGTTGGTCTGCAGTTGTTCTCCCGTCTGTCATTTCTCCATCCCTCCTCTATAGTCTTCTGGCTATACTTTAAGAGGAGCATACCACCTCCAAAATGATGGGTGGTTACCATTTACGAAGTCCTAACATCACTCTGTATTTTCCTTTTCTCCTTAATAATTCTGACTATTTCAATCACATTTTAGCCTGCTTGAGTGCAGAGCTGACAATTCCAGAGAACTACTGTTGGAAGCATAAAGCAGTGAAAAAAACATGAAGCTCAACAAGCAATAGGGTCCACGGTGATCAGAGCAGACAAAACTGGGTGGAGGGCTGGTGGTTTGTGCTGCCACGGGTCTGGAGAGGAATGTGAGGCAGCTTGGGAGCCCTGTGGCCTTGTTCTTTCCTTTGTCTAACAGGAAATATTTTGCTCCAACTGCACCTCCGGGGCATTCTGTGCAATGTGACTACAAACAATGGAAGGTACAAAAGTACCCTGATTTGTACCTAGCTGGAGGGGGAGAATTCAAGACAGAAATCATAGGGACAGATCCACAGGTTTGTCCTCTTGGTCCTCCCAGAAAAGACGCCTTTCAGTGAGAGTCACATACTTGTCACAGAATCAATTAGGCTGGGAAAGACCTCTGAGATCATTGAGTCCAAACAATGACCCAATACCACCCTGTCAACCAGACCAGTATTACAGGTCTCCAGATCTCTTTCTTAAATGGCATCAGATTAAGTAGGGAGTGCATCAGTGTCATGGTTGTTTCTCTGCCACATCCATCATCTTCCAATTATCAATGCTGAATTTTCACCTGCTGTTTTACAGTCAATTCCTTGCTGTCCCAAAGTCCTTTTGCAGCCCTTCACTTTCACTGTCACCACCACAGGGAATCCAGGGGACCTAATTCAGCTGTAAGATTTGGGGGCCCTTCTGCTGCCCTCTGCTCATGACAGGTCAAATAATGCTGCAAAACGGAGGCAGAGCAGCAGCTGAGAGAGCAGTCACACCTGTACCTGTGCCATTTCCTAGAAGGAGGGCTGCTGGTTTTGGTTCTTTATGTTTCCACAACAGTGACTAAAGGGAAGGAATCCAGAAATGAAACAGAAAGTAAAAAGGAAGAACAGTGCTGGCAAGAGTTCAGGGCTTATGTCACTTTGAAATTCAGTAATTCTGCTGAAATATTACCAGTTTGTCTAAGTATTTGCTCTCCAGACCCAGTTCTGAAAGCATTCTTGTATGTAAATATCCATATTTTACACAGGAGGAGGCTCACACACAGAATCTCTTAGTATACCCATAGGAAGTAAGGAAAAGAACCCAAGTCCCCTGAATTCCAGCACGCTATTGAAACCCACTGCCCCAGCTCCTGCTCTGCTCTCCTCTTCCTTTCAGCGCAGTGCAGGATTGCATCTATGGAAGTAGGAAGAAAGAAATCACACACCTGTCAGCCCACACTCTGTGTCCCTCATTTGTACTTTCTAGGGAAAGAAGCACGGCTGGAAATTTCACAACTAAACACGACTGACACTCAGTTCCTCATTCTCCTCCCTACGTTATTACAGAACAGGCACATCCAGGTTTCGCAAGGAAGAAGAACGAACAAACAAAGCTGTCTTTCTGGTGGCCCCTCACTCGAGAGCATCTCGTTCCAGCCCCCGCCGCGAGCAAGGCACCTTTCGCTAGACCGGGCTGCTCAGAGCTCCATGCAGCCCGGCCCTGAACGCCGCCAGAGACCAGGCACCCGCAGCTTTTCTGGGAGCCCGTGCCGGCGCCCTCCACGGGGCCCCCGGTGCCGCCTCACGGGGTCCCGGTGCCCCCTCACGGAGGTCCCGGTGCCGCCTCACGGGGGTCCCGGTGCCGCCTCACGGGGCCCCCGGTGCCGCCTCACGGGGGTCCCGGTGCCGCCTCACGGGGGTCCCGGTGCCGCCTCACGGGAGTCCCGGTGCCCCCTCACGGGGGTCCCGGTGCCGCCTCACGGGGGTCCCGGTGCCGCCTCACGGGGCCCCCGGTGCCGCCTCACGGGGGTCCCGCTCACCCGACCCCGGCAGGGTCCACCCACGGGCACTGCGGGGAGGGGATGCGGGACCGGCGCAGAGGAGGCTCCGCGCTCCCCCCGCCCGCGTGCCCGCGGTGGCACTTACCGCCCGCTCGCGGCGCAGCGCGGCCCGCGCGAGCCGTCACTCCTGCCGCCCCCTCCCCCGCCCTCAACTCTCCCGCGCGGAAGCGAGCGCGCCCGGCCGGGGCACGGAGCATGCGCGGTGGCGCCGGCCGATGCTCCGCCCCGCACACCCGCACGGCGCTGATTGGCTGCGGCCCACGTGTGGCTGGCGGGAAGGCGCCCGCCACGTGATATAGGAGGCGTGGCCGGGCCTCCCTGGGCGTGCCGGGCTCTCCGCCCCCGTGCCCGGGTTCGAGACCCGTGCCGGGCACTGCCGCGGGCCGCCGTCGGGCAGCCATTTCCCGAGGGCTTTCACCATGGGAAAGGCGATAGCCTACATCCCTCCCTAGCCCCGTGCTCACTTTTCACAGAATCACAGAACTGCTGTCCAAGCTAAGCCTCCCCGGATGGAGCTTCTTGCCACTTGTTGCTGGGAGGAAGATGCCGACCCCGTCCTGGCTACGCCTCCCTTTCAGGCAATTCTATAGAGGGGTAGGGGCACCCGGGAGCCTCCTTTTCTCCAGACTGAACACCCCCAGTTTCCTCCGCAGCTCCGCACAGGACGGGTGCTCCTGACCTTTCCCCAGCTCTGCTGCCCTTCTCTGAGCACCCTCCCTGATTTTAGGGGCCCAAAACTGAACACAGGATTTGAGGTGTGGCCTCACCAGGGTCAAGTACAGGGGTACAACCACTGTCCTCATCCTGCTGGCCACACTATTGCTGATGCAGGTGTGAGAAATCAACCCCACATTTCAAAATTTTTAGAAGTTTAATAAGGGATAAAAGGGGAAAATCAACAACAGCATTGGGTGCTTGGCTAAGGCCAGAGGCACATCAGCTAACCACAGTAACTCTTCTTATATACTTTTTCTATTGCATTGGTCAAATACATATTCATAAAGATTACACATGTTCGAACAATTATTTGAACTCGTTTACATGTTCTGGGAATTCTTTAGCTTGGTTCGACCCCTAACCTACCTTTTTATTTAGAGTAGGTGCAGTAATCGTGGATTTCATTTTATGGGTCACTTCCCCACAATGACCCCCTATTTTGTGGTTTCAGCAGGTGAGAGTTACTGATGGTTAAAGTAGCAGGGTTCCTCATCCCACCTGCTCCTTAAATATTATCTGACCATGCAGATGGTTTTAGCTATTTTCACAAGTACTTCAAATCAACATCAGCTATTTCACAAATATATCTGAGTTATTCTCATTATTGTCAGTTACAAAAAAAAAAAAAGAATAATTATTTCACAACTACAGCTACTTCTGCAAAAGTTAACGTTGTAACGCACAACACAGCATCCACTTACTAATTTGCAAAAGCCAATACATAATTAGTGAAAGCCAACAACTACATGGTTATTTGAAACACCAAGATAGCAAAGGCAGAGAACAAAATACCTTAAGAGGAGAATACCAAATCTAGAGTGGCATCAGAAGACCACCCCAGACTGCCTCCCTGATGGACCCTTGGAGACTGTAGCTGTGGACTTAGGCAATGCTGTGACAACCTGAGGTGGAGCTGTGGTAAACAGGCCCCGAAAAACGTGCAAAGTCATTTGGCGAAGTAATGCAACAGTATCAAGGACTGCTTGCTACAGATTTGGGTGTGCTTTTGGCTGTTGCCGCACACACAGTTGTGCTGTTACTTTTGCTTTCTTGATCTGTCCCTTATTATCCCTTATTAAAGTCTCAAAATTTGGAGGAGTGGGCTTTGTTTCTCACACAGGCCAGGATGCCATTGGCCTTTTTGGCCACCTGGGCACACTCACGTTTAGCTGCTGTCGACCAATGCTCCCTGGTCCTTTTCTGCTGGGCATCCTTCCAGACACTCTTCCCCAGCTTATAGGGATGCCTGGGTTTGTTGTGACCCAAGTACAGGACCTGGCACTTGGTATTGTTGAACCTCCTCCAGGAAGCTCATCAGCCACATTAACAGGCATATTCTGGTTCATCAAGAGGCTACACCAAACACAACATGGAGCTTTTAAGATCAATTCTCTTTACCAGCTAGGCCAGCTTTGGCTTTTCAGCACTGCTGGCATCATTCCAGTTGGTTTCCCGAATTCCTTTGCACCTGCCCAGATGCAGCATATTGGAGCTAAAATCAACCCGTGTCTAGGCTTGCAATTAGATTATATCTATTAGCTAAATACAGCTATACAATTCCAATTCCCAGATCTATTACCTAGATTATACTCAAAGTAGTCAACATGATGCAAGCACCCACAGGTGCATAAATCTTAAACTAGTAAAATCTTCCTAAGTGAAGTCTGTTCAACACAGGAAAAATTCTCTGTGGAGGAAAATCAAGTGCAAAAACCTTGCGAGCTCTTCCTCCAAACTGCTGCTCTATCAAGCCATGTAGTTCTGTGAAAGAGATGAAAATTAATGCTCAGTGCTTTTTTGGCAAAAAAAGGAAGTCAGTTAATATGCTCCAGTCCCATTTCTTTTATACTTATACTGTAAGTGATCTTCAGCTGTCTCTGCATTTGTATTTGTCTTGGGTGCTAATATTTATTATCATGGAGCCCTTATACATCCTCACATCCCTACTGTCTCTCTATAGGAACTATCTGGGTCACTGTAAGAGCTGCGATTCACATCTCAATGCAACTAATTCCCCATCAGGCACTCTTCATTTATGACGCCCCGACAGGCTGATGAGAAGTCCCAAATGTGTCATTCCACAGGTGCTTTTGAGTACTTGGAATATCTTCACCTGTTTTTCCTTTAGTGCTTGTACTCAGTGCTTCTACACACTGCTCAGAACAGGTGACACGAGGGGCTGTGCTCAGAAATATCCCCATCTGTGAGCTGTGACAGGCAGAGGAACAGTCGGCCAGCAGAGCAGAGAGCTCAGGTGAGCATTACCTGCAGAGGATACTTGCAGGACACCCTCAGCAGAACATGTTCTAGTAATACTACAAAAGCAGACAGAAATCACACCTTGTAAGGTGATTTTGCTCATGGATAGTTATGATCTCTGGTCTGGAGGAGAACAATGAAGAAGCACCAGCCTGGAGTCAGACCTGATAAATGCAGCTAGCCAAAAAGCCCTGTCTCATACACATGCCTTCTGTGACATCTACACTCACAGCAGGCTCTCCCTCCCATAGTTTCACACTACATGGATCAAGTAAGTGCTCCCTCTTTTGAATCATCAGGTCTGCTTTCCTGCATTAAGAAACAGGGCTCTTCCTCACCAGCCCAGTTATCATTAATTCCTACCACTGATCTGGAATATATAATCAACAGCAATAAAATGTACCCCCCACCCCTCCCCCAGATGCTTTAAAAACATTCCCATCTTATTTTCCACATTCAAGTCAAGCACATAAACAATTTTTCTGCATTTTCATTTGTTTAAAAGGCTAATACCACTCCTGGGTTACCTGTGGGTTTTGTCATACACTTTGCCATGGCTCTGGTTAATACTGAAAGACGATATCCCAAGGCATATTCCCTCTGAGTAGAGACAGATCTTCAATGAAGCAAAAAGCAATTCAGCTGAGTGCTGTCTTCAGATCACACAGGGGCTGCAGTGACAGAGGGGCTGATCAGGGCAAGAGTGGATGGCTTTGACCTTCTGAAGAGGTACTGCACCAACACTGGGATACAGCATTTATCCCGGAAGATGGGTGGTGAAAGCCCACACAAACCCAGACTGCGATGACAGGGACCAAAGCTGAGGAGAGGTTTGCTTGCTGGGTGTGTCAAACTCTCAAACAGCTGAGGGAGAGAATATCTGAGGTTTCACTGTAAGCAGAATGGTTCACAGGTCTGTTATCTCTGTGAAAGGTCCACTTTTAAAAGGCTGAAACTCCTTATGCATTATGAAATTTGAAAAATCCAAGAGCATCCTCTGTTGCAGTATAACTCCATTATTTTTAAGCTTGAAGCGTCCAAAGTAAACTAAAAAAAAAAAACCCACTTAAGGCCACAGAAACCATGTTTGTCCACAATTACACAGCACAGATACAACCCAATTACAACAGAACCCTAAGCCATGTGTGCACGAGACATCCACTGCCTCTTGGCCTCAGGGCTGAGAACTAGTTCCAGCTTCTCTTTAACTTAGCAGTATAGGCTTGAACATGACAGGCCAAGACCTCCATTTGTTCCAACCATTTCTCTGAAAATCCCTACAGGAGCAGAGTGACATGGTGAGCACTGAGGCATATGGAACTTGGAATCTGGGATACTGACCATGTAAATAACACATGAATAATGGGGTGGTTCTTCCAAGACTCATTTATCAAGGAACAAAGAAAAGTGCAGGTACAAGACTCTCATGTTTACATTCTCCAACAAAGGTAGCTTGACCTCAAGCTAACCACTTTATTCCATAAATGACAGCCTGAGAGAGCCTTTTTTCTAGCCCACATGCTAATCAGCTGGCTGTATGGCAGTGATTTCCCTGTGAGCTGGGATGCTCTCAGTGTTACTCCTCCAGGCTCAGACACACCTGATAAACTGCAGGTTTCTATTAAGTGACCAATGTCACACACAGTCTTGTACTACAGTGCCACTAGATTTTGAATTAGTAACTTTAAATCATTATCATATCCTCCGCAGTTACAGAGTATACTTTGCTATCAAATTATGTTAAGTCTTACTTTTACAACATTTTTAATAAAAACACTTTTTTTGAAACCTTTGGCAGTGGTTCTTCAAATGTCTAAATTGCTCACCCGTGCCACCTCTTTGCTTGTCCAAGGCTCCAACATATTCAGAAGCCATGCACTTGCACATCCATCCCTTGCTCCATTTCAGAGACACCTCCTGCATCTGCACTCCAGGTCTCCTAGTGTAGCTTGTTTCTTTCTTACCCACAAACCATGTGGTAAGGAATTCTGTGGCCAACCTGCCCCATACACAATATGGCACTGAGATGAGGCACACTGGATTTCTCAAGGATTTCTCTGTGTGTCACAAATGTGGAGAGGGGTGCAATCCAACAAAACCCAGTCATTTTGCTCCTGCTGCAGCAGGACTTGTCCAGCTCATTTTGTAGCAGAAACACAGTTCTGCAGAACTGTTGTTTAATGCTGTCTCTGTCCAGGGCTATTTGTCCCACTGGATGCAACAGGCTTAGGTGTATTTAAACAATTCCCAGTGCCCAGACAGGCAGTCTTGCATCCATAATGAATTTCAAAAACCTGAGTTTCGCTAACTCTGCACTGTGGAGGGACACAGAAAGCACCAAGGAACTGCTGCTCTCATCAGTCATGTCTCTGCTGCAGATGGCATGGAGCACAAATTCTTCCAGTGCACTATGAACTTTGCTTGTGGATTAGAAGAGGAGGAAGACCAGGAGAACAGAAATTACCTCGGAAAAGTCTGATGCTTGTTCTTTGGACAAACAGTTCAAATTCTGTAAACTACTAAAGTGACATTTAAATGTAAATTTAAAAAATCATCAGGTGAAAGGCATTTTAGTTGAAAGCAATTAGCACCACAGACTTGAGGGCTGTTTGCTGAGTAGTCATCCCTTCCAGCATATAAATCCCAGGTACAAGATGTATTGACAGTAGGAAAGCTTTGCCTATAAGGTTTTTTTCCTGCACTTCTGAACTCCACAGTGACAGGAAATCTCTGTCTCTGGCATGCTTCCAGCTTCATAACCATAATCCCATGTGAGTTCGGTTCCAGCTTTCACATGTCTAAGAAATAAAATAGTCAATTTGCTTGAACTAAGCAGAACAGTACAGTGCTAACAATTTGTCACCACTGACACACAAACCCAAAAATTGTAGGGGGCAGGGAGCATCACACAGCCAGCTTGTTGGGAAGGAAACAAGGCATACAAGGAGTCGTTGACACACTCCTGCTCCTTTGGCTACACAAATTGCTATGGAATTGCAAATAAGAGTTGGAATCTAAACAATGTGCTCTTATTTAGAGGGAAATTCTGAGAAACAAAAATCAAATAAAAAGCCCACAACAAAACCAAAGCAAACAAAATGAAAAATCCAAACCAAAACAACAAACAAAAAACACCAAAACAAAAACCCAAACCACCCCCCCAAAAAAAAATAAAAAGGGAAAACCACGTGATATATCTAAATGAATAACACAGTTTTGTTATTTTTCCTATGTACAGTGCATCATTGAAATTCGAACAGAGCTCTAGATATATTGTTGAAGCCTGTTATCTTTTGTCTGACAGGCTACTTTTTAATGCAATTGCACTATGTGCACAAAGCCAAAACTCAGAATTAAACACATGCTCTTCAGGAACCAGCAGCTCTGGTAGTAAAATAGAAGAAATGTCTAAGGTAGGAAATTCATTGTCCAAAATGAATGCCAAACTAAATACCTGAGACTATGATGCTGAGGGACAAGTGATGGAAAATATAATAAAATATGAATATTGTGAAGAAGAGAGTAATTCTCTGATGTTTCTCACTAGATATGGTATAGGGGACATCCAGTGAATTACTAGGCAGCTGACTGACAACAAACAATGAGGACTTTCCATACAGCATGTAATTGCAGCCTGGGACTTGCTGACTTGAGATGGTCTGGAGGCCAGACATGTAAAACAAATAAAAAGGTGACTGGGCAAGTTCATGGAAGGCACACAATTAAGCTCAATGATGCAGATGAAGTCCTTAATTTAGAAAAGATGTAAAGATGTAAAAGGGTGATGCCCAGAAAATGGAAGAACCAATGAAGGGAACTCTCCTTCAACAATCTTCCCTAAGTGTCTGCTGGTCACTATTATCTCTCTCCAGTGGCCTCAGTCCTCACTACACTTCTCTACCAAGTACGTGAGCAAGAAAGACTCTAGCTAAAACAAAATTCTTTTTTGGATGTATTTCAAGACATTGTCTTCACAGTTCTTGGAGACTTCCCAGTGCAGTCCATAGCATCTATGTCAGTATGGAGCAGAGTTGCAAGGCTTCACAGAAGATCAGTGTTCCGTGGAACTGGTTTGTCAGCACAAAGTCTCTCCTCTCTGTTCTGTTCTCACCTAGTACTACTGCTGGCATGCATGTCAGCCAACTTCATTCATACAATTAATCTTTCCTCTCCTGGGTTGAGCTGCTGCCATACTGTGTCTTGCTGGCACCAGCTCTCTGTACCTCTCTGTTAGACACTAAGGAAATACCTGCATCTCTCACTTTCAGAACAAATTTTCACCTCTGAGTATCCTATTGTCACATCCCCAGGACATACTGGGCTACATAAAGTCCTGCTTGTGTTGACAGCTCTGAGGAAAAGGACTCAAGCCAGTTTGTCTGGCCCACAAAGTGTCTCAACCTTAATATCCTGTGGGGCTCAATCCTGCCCTATGCAATGCAGATCTGGTGGCCATTCCTTAAGACACAACAGTGGGATGAGTGGATCTTGGCTTTCTGAATGACCATGCTGAGTTAAACCTATTTTTCTACTGAAGAAGATTATCACTGAAGTGGAAACGTCAAAATTAACCCTACCTACTTAGCATTTCAGTGCAAAACTGAAGCAAAACTCGTTAATGATAATCAATCACTGTATTTCTTCTGCCTTTAGTGCACAATAAGAAGTCACCTATAAGACAGGTTTTCCTTTTTGATCTGAGCGTCTGCCCCACCCCTCAGTGTAATTATGCTCTAATAAGTGAGCAGTGTTTTTTTCCTTCTGGTGCCTTGAATGAATAACATTAAACTTCCAGAAATTCACCTGTTTGTGAAGAATGCCACCCATGGAAAACTTTTGTTGTGAGTTTCTACAAACACACTTTGTGCAAAGAGGTTTGGGCAACAGCTGTGCTGTAAAACAGAAAATACGAATTAGAAACAGTCCAACCGTATCGTTGGCTGAAAAAAACTATTTTGTGTCAGGTATCTGTCACCAGTAGAAGTAGTTTCTTCCTTCCCCTCCCAAGCCTACATGGAAAGTTTATCACCCAATGCCATTGCCAGGGCAGTAGTGCTAGGGAGCAAGCAATGGATTACATCCAAGTACAGCATGTGAAAGGTCGCTCAGGTGCATGTAGGAACATATGTATGCTCACGGGAACAGAAGGAAGGTTTCTGCAAGATGCACTGCTAATATTAACACCAAATTACCTCTGCAAGGAAGAACAATTTAAACATATTCAAGGGTTTTGCTGTAAGACAGTCATGCCAATGAAGAGAAATAAATTATTTGCAGTGTACCTGCAGATGTGTCTATGAACTATTTGTCTTAGCTGGAGGTACTTGGCAATTGAACAGCCAGTGTGACCCCAACCACCTGTGATAGCAGGGAGTATCACATGTGTCTCTCTTGTCATGGGCCCATCACTCACACTGTTTATGTAAAAAACTCTATGTAAAAAAGCTTAAATAAGTAAATGATGTATTTGCAGAGGCAACAAAGAGAACCATGCAACTTAGTACTTACATTTAGAAAACGACCCACATTTCCTTCTTTTGTGGCATCCAGTACATAAATACTTTCTTCATTAGCATTTTTGGAAAGCATCCCATCACTATCAGACTCCTCACAAAGTGCATCTTGTTTTGGCTGCCTGCTACTTTCTTTGCAGTCAGCTTTTAGGGGTGCATTGTTGGAAGGCCTCACATCACATGTGTCATCCAGCTCACCGGACTTGCCACAATCAACACCCTGCAGTAGCATACTCCTTCTTCTGCATCCTGCACTCTCTACACCAGCATAGCCAGTCTGTCCAATTTCCATCAGATGTTCTTCCTTCTGCTGCTGGGTAGATTCTGTCAATGGATATGTATGTTACTTCTCAACACCAGTTTAAGGCCAAACCCTTTCCCTTGTTTGGCCCTGAACTCTTAGCCATGTACTTTTCCCACATCCTCCAAAATCTAAGCAGCTTTCTTGCTATCTACAAGTACGCAACACATTTTTTCTATGTCTCTCATCAATTCTCCCACAAATTACTGTTTCCTGCTGTGATGCCTAAAGCACTTGCTCAAGGTGCCTCTGAGTGACCTAGTGTCTCACTCTTCTCAAATCCCATTCCAGACTGACTTTTCCCACATAGCATTTTTTATCATCCTCCACCTTAATTCCTATGAGAATCACAAACTGTACTTAAGACAGAAGCAAGATGCATGTGCAAATAGCATCAGTTTCACACTGCCTCTCAAGCTTGAGGTCCATCCACCCCAGTATAATATCCTGTTCAATTTTTATTGGCTGGAACAGGTACTGGGTGTGACATCTGCAAGGCTGACTTCCCCACAGCTGCAAAGTATTTGAGAAGCTGCTGTCTGGACAGTTCAACATGTCTCAACATCTACAGACAACATTATTCTACTCTAAAAACTGGTCTGCCCACACTGTCTACATTAAAGTCTATCACCTGATGGGACGCAACTGTACAAAGCATGCAGTATATAGAGCTCTGCAAACCTACTTTCTTTTCCTTTCTTTGTTCCACTGGTTAGTTTTGTTTTGCTTGATTGATGAATCTGAGAACTATCACCTTCATCTGAGCTGACACTGTGCACCTGTGTATCAAATGAAAAGGCTGTGACATGCAGCATGCATCTCTGGGCCAAGAGGGCACAACAAGTAGCTTTTAGAACTCCAAGGCTGAAGTTTCAAAGCTACAGTAATGCATAGCTGTGGCTGAATTAGAAAAGTTAATTCATTTACTGCAATGCAAAATTTATCTTAATTTCAATTTCTCCTTCATAATAAGCAGGAAAGAGTCCCCTAGTCAATAAGACATGTAAATAAGTGCTTAAGTCCCAACAATTTCACCAGAATTGTAAGTTGCTGAGCCAAATTCCAAACATGCTTTTTACACAGTTCCAATGAAATGACCAGATGTGGAAGAATTTCTCTTCTCCCATCACAAAAAGGCAATTTGTTACAGGACCTCTAGAATGGACAGCACTGCAAAATTTGCATGAAAATTCCATGCACATTTCTTAAGGGCAATGAATCCAGTAAAAACCCAAAGCATAAGTTTACACTAGTTTTCCTCCTTTGCATATGTTTGCAGGCAATGTTTCACGCTCATGACAGGTCAGGAGTCACATTCAGGTCAGTTCTCCCAACTCTGCCACTGTATGAGAAAACTGCATAGACATTGTGAAATTCCCTTCTCTCCCTGCTGTGCCATTCTTAGGGGAGATATCACAAAAATATTATCACTCTCACCCCCTAACTCTGTACACACGGGGTGCAGGGGGAGAATAATTACTTCAGGCTCTTGAGGAGTGTAAGTGAAGGGTGAAGAAGGGAAGGCCATGGGAGTAGATAATGCTGGTCTGGGGGAACACGCTGAAGGACTGGTAATGGAGAGGGGATGGGATGCAGTTTCCAGCATGACAGCCTAGCTCACAGTGTGACACAATCTCCTGAAGAAAGGTCATTAGAACTATCTAAACACACAAGATGAAAATGTCAAACTTAACAGACATATTCAACACAGTGAAAAATGAATCTGTTAAAGCCATTTATTACCATTTTTAGCTGGTGATTGCGAAAAACAAGTGTTTTGGTTCCAGGCTTTCTCATAGTTGCATTACTTGAGTTCTTTAGATGAACCCTGCACAGAAAGGTCAAAAGGAAATGATAAAAGACAAACAGACTCAAAAGTAACTCTCATAGCACGTATTTCTTTCTCTAACAGTCTCTATTTCCAGTCTCTTCTCTAGAGGAACTACATCAGAGCCTGCAGTCTGACCTCACCCCATCTTCTGTGAGTATTTTGTTTTTAAGAATTGAGAACCTAGGCTAGGTTCTCTATTGCATTTGTAAGAAAGCGGTCGCTCAAACTTTTTTGAGAGATCAGCAGCTGCTTTTACATACTTTTCCAGTTATCATGCTGAGAACCAAATTGTCTGTTGCATTACTATTATTATATCAGATTATCTCAAAATAGAGCACCTACAGAGCTTTGCCTTTTCCTGCTACTACTTTCAACAGTTTTGACAGCACAGCTTTCAACTAGGAAAACATTCTCTGCAAAAGTGAGGTGTTGTCAGACTCTTAACAGGGAAGGTTAAGGTTTCTGGCAGGAAAGGTTATGTTACAAATAACAAAAGGTTTAGAGACTGGGAGCAAAGGGCAGTACACCTGGTGGCTGATGTATTATCAAACCCTTCAGTGTCTTCGAGTATTTAAAAAAAAATTATTTCAAGTATATTTTATTAATTCTTTCAAATTAGCATTACCATTAATGCCCTGAACAGATCAAGTACACCCAAGAGATGAACTGAATTTCTAGAAAATGCCAAGTGGTACACACAAGTAAAATTAATACAGAGGGAAAACTCTGTCCCACTAAAATAAATAATTGGCAATTTAAAAAGAAGTTCAGAAAGAAAAAAAACACCACCTTCATATCAGGACATACTCTAAGTTATACAACAGAATTTCGAGATTAGCAGAATATTAGTTTTGTTATGCTTAAGCTTACTTTGCTAAACTTACAGGGTTGACTTATTTTCATTATTCACAGACTGAAACAAAGATTCCTGATTCTCAAGAACGTCATTTTTGTCAGTCTGCACTAGTTCAATCACTGAGTCTGAACGATAAAGGTCAAGTTTTCTTTTTTTGGAAGAAAAGTCATGGCCTCCATCATTCACTGCACTTTTCTCCTTCAGCTCTTGCTCAGCATCTCCCAGTACTTCAGCTCTGCTCATTAATCTACCTGAAAGAAAAAGAAAAATTTTCCTGTTTTTTTTTTTTTTTTTCCCCCCGTCCTTGTTTGCTGAGTCACACTTACTATCACAGGTCAAATTTACATTAATAAATACAAGAGTATTGCTTGGGAAAACAAATTATGAATGCTGCCTATAATTCTATTATGTCAATATAGGCTGAAGTACAAACTGAATTAGACAAGGGCACGTAGTGATAAGACAAAGGACAACGGCCTTAAACTGAAAGAGAGCACATCTAGATTAGACAGTAGTAAGAACTTCTTCACTGTGAATGTGGGAGACACTGGCACAAGTTGCCCAGAGAAGCTGTGAGAGCCCCATCTCTGGAAGTGTTCAAGACCACTTTGGGTGTGGTCCTCAGCTACCGGCTGGCTCTAGTGAAAAGTGTCCCTGCCCATGGCAGGAATGCAACTAGATGTTTTTTAAGGTCCCTTCCAACCTAAACAATCCTATGATTTTATGGTTTTTACAAAAAAAAAAAAAAAATTAGCCCTGGCATAGGATGCACAAATTTGTGAGGGAAAAAAATCAGCAGTCTGAGATATCTTTTGCTCCATTTGTCTATCACCATCTTTTCACAGTTTTTCTTAATATTGATCATGTAGCAAGTTAAGATTACACTGACACACTTCTCTTCCAACCCTGTATTTCCCTGTTCTCAAAAAAAGATCCAGGGCACACACCATGGGAGAGGAAGAATTATGCTACATGTCTTCACAGTTCCCCTCCTGCTACCTGAGTAAGTACAAACAAATGTCCCCTTGTCGATGTCATCCAGGCAGCGGACACCCCAGCCCTTCTTTTCCGTGTTGAACACTTGCAGCCTGACTTGAATGCCATGCTGTACAACTCTGTTCTGACACATCAGCTTGTCACATCTGCACAACACACTACACTCATAAATCCTGTCAAGAGAAGAAACACAAAGCAAAATATAAATGGATGCATTAGCACAACAAAATTCCTATTATTAATTCCCCTTCCAAGCATCAATAAAGCAGTGGGCTGAAATGTAAAGACTGGCTAAAACTGGTTGTGCAGCAATGTTCTGAAGTGTGTGACTTTCTTGACTGCCGGTTCACTAATTTTAAGAGTCTGTCTGCCAGATTTTGGCGTAAGTATACATAAGACCACATACATTTTGACATAACAAATGCTATATTTTTGTTTTATAGGAGTAAATCACACAGAAACAGAAATCCCTAAGAAATACCTAATTTTACACTGGAACTGATTTTAGCAAGACAACATATGCCTGGACTTCACTGTAGCTGTCAATGCTAAAGAAGCATTTCCAAGAGGTCTCATAATTGTGCTTTTTTTGCATCTGTTTCTGGTGTCTCCAACAATCTTAATTCTCCACATCAGCCAAAAACTAACATCACACAGTGGTCTGAAAGAGGCTCCTCAAGCCTGTAGATTGAAGCCTTTGGCTACTGCAGAAAGCCTCCTTGCATAATTCCTCTCCTAGACGCCTGAAGTAACTGGCATCTTCTCCAGGCCACCTATTAATCCACATGAGCTGAATAAGAGAAAGGGCAAACACTTGAAACATTGGATGGCTTTGGAGATTCTTGGATGAGTCACCCATAACCAAGTCAGGCAAAAGCAGCTGGCTGATGTGTCTTTAGGATTTTGGTCACTCTTCACACTTCTCCTGGACCTTGACCTAAGCTGTGAAAACTGTAGGACCTGCAATACAAAAGTTTTTTTTTTCCTCCTTTTATTCAAGTCACGTTAGTTTTTATCATCCTGATCTGTCACTAAAATTGTGTCAAAAATAGAAGGTTTCGGTAATCAAAAACCTCCAGTTATTTTAATCCTGTGGCACTTAGACTTAACTGCTGTTTTGCTTGTATGCTCTTATTTTACTCCTGTAGTCTTTCTTACCCACTAGAAACAGGTCCCTCCAGTCTTTTGTAACGGTATCCACAAGATCTTTTACTACTTGGAGATAGAGAAATTTTACTACAGCCTCTTGCTGTCAGCTGTAGGCATGCACACTTTGACCTAAAAATAAGAGTAAAACATCTCAGAATGGAAATGAAATAGTATAAAACAATAATAAATCTAGGTAATTTGAAATGCACTTGACTATACACACACATACACTGTACAGAGTGTACTCCGCCTCCACAAGGCTGTTTCAGGCACCTTTTTCTTAGTCTCTTGGCTGGTTACCCGTGCTTTACAATAACCATGTCCTCTCCCCCCCAACCCCATTCTTCTGCCAAGCTCCTTAAATGGCACATGCAAACAGCTGAAGTACAACAGAAACTTACTATAAGCAGGACATAGTCAAATGGATCAAATGAATAAAAATCACCTCTTCTGGCACAGCATCCCAGCCTGTTTGCCACTACTTTATCTTCCTCCTTCCTTAGCCCCCAAAAAGTGAAGAATTTTACACTGTGGAAAATTCAAGCAACAGTGCTTGTCTTCACCATTGTATGTCATGACAACTTCAGAGAGTCACAGTAATTGTGCAAATCCTAAACCCCAAAACTGCACATCAAAAGCATCTCAATTCTTGTGGAACTTTAGTGCAAAGAAGTGGCAGGCTGTGCACTTGCTGTTTCTCACCACTCAGCTGAAACTAAATTACTAAAATTAAGTTTCATTATACCAGGCTGTGATTTCAAGCTTTTGTTGAGCATGAGTAACTATGTTGCACAGCAGCATGTGCAACTGCCCTAGATGTCAATAATACAAAATGGATGTAACACTAAATAATGCCTATACAGAGGGATCAGACAAACATCCTTCCAGAAAGTAGACAAAAATAACACCAAACTTGCATATGGTAACAGTGGTAGGTTTTCACAGTGTCTGTAGCTCAGAGTTACTGGGATTTAGAAAAAGATGACAATGAGCAAGAGTATTGGAACTGCTCAGACCACAAACATAATCTGTAACCACTGAGTTTTGTAGTTTCTGTTTAGCCAAGGGGAAGGATGACATGCAGAGGTTGGGAATGGGGATGTTTCTTCACCTGCCCTCAGTAATCCTCTAAGTTCCAAATGATTTGATCCCTCCAGGCTTTCCCACCCCATCTACAGGATGCCATTTAACAGTAGGAACTGCAGCAGAAATTGTCAGGCAGGATCCTGCCATGAAAACTAGCCTGACTCTGCTGGCACAAGACTCCCTTCCCTACTCTTTTTACAAAGCCAAGATGTCTGCTTGTCAGCTCCACCTGTAGAAGAAACACTGCCAGTTTGAAAGAAAGGAAAAGGAACACAATAATTTGCCAGTTGATCGCTTCCTTCCCTACAACAGAGGGTGAACCAGTTGGAGCACCCAAGCTCTGGAGAAGAGAAAGACACAATGGTATCAGTCAACACAAAGCATGGCACAAGATACTCCAGCAGCGCCGGTCCTGTTTGGTACTGCACCTTCACACCCCACCACCCTGCTACTGAAGCATCATGTGTCACCAGCCTGAGATGAGATCTTTCTACCTACCTATCAATGCAGCCATCTGTGCAGTCACAGGAATCAACAAACAGGCTGGAGAGATTGTTGAGATAATATCCACGTGGCCACGACGACTTCCGATACTTGAAATAAGGCAATCTTGCGTGGTCGAGATTGTTACAGAAGGAGATGGGCACAGACTCGGCTCCATTGCTAATATCGAACTCAAACACAAGGGGCTCAGGATTCATGGTGTTCCTGCACAACAGCACATATGTGTTGAAGGAGAAGTGATCAACAAATAAGAACTTGCACTCTGTTTCAAACAAGTAATTTCGCACATCTCGAAAGCTTCTCAGACTCCGACCACAAGGAGCTTTGTAATTCACATCCAGTGGCTTCGAAAGGCAGTCTGCTTTTGCATGGCGTCTTTGAAAGTCAAACAGGATTGGGATCTTCAGAGGATTTTCACCCTTGTAGGAATCCACTGCTCTGTTGGCAAGACATGCACTAGAACACTTGTGGCTCTGATACTTCACATTTAAAGGTAAACCTAGAATTTTGCCAGATCCTTCTTTACTCCCTGAGCAAGTTCTTTCCATATCCTCTTTTTGGCTATTTGAAATAAATGAGGAGAAAAAAAAAAAAAAAAAGAGAAGCATCTTAGACAACCAGTGCTGTGCTCAGTTTTTTTAGCACTTCAGTATTTTTAGCCCCACTGCTAGAAGGCCCAAGGTTTCACATGTTGAAATTGTCCTAAGAACATATAAAGATATATTTAGTTGCATAAAAAAAGCTTCTTCCTAGAACTTGTATGCTAAAACACAGCAAGGAAATTAAAAAAAAAAAAAAAGAATTATGTATTTACCCTCACCTTTCAAATCAGTACCTGAGGCTAAATACTAAACACAGAGAGACTAAGTTACACACCTGACAATCTGTGCTGTAAGGAAAGCCTGAGAACTGATGCTTAAGTCCTAACCCTGATAACACTCGTAAACCTTTATTCACTACCACACCCTATTCTGCAACGTTCTCATATGGGAAATTAGACAAGTCTATCCAAAACCTCAGGTTTTCCACAAAGATTAAATTAAAAACATTTTCACTTTGAAAACTCACAGGATTCAAATTGGGCTTAAAACACTGACTTGAGAAATACAAATTTTAGAACTCTGTCAACTGCAGTAGAGAATATGTCAAAGAAGGAACTGAAATGAAGGCACTGACCTGTCAGAAAATTCTACAGTGTCTGCAGCATTGTCATCTGGAAGAAGAGGCTGCAGTTTGGGTTTGGTTTCCTGTGCACCACCTCCATTCAACTCATCACTTACTGAAAAAAATTGAATGTGAGCAAAATCTTCATCAAAACAGATTTCAATTTATGATTGAATTTACTTTAGTTACTAATGAGATAATTAACAAAACACATTACAAACAAGGCATTGGTAACTGTAGCTAACAAAAATCTTGTTGGTAAGTGTCCTACTGAAAAATCTTCCATGTGGTTTTCAAAGTGACCAGAAAGAACACGCACGTGAAACACTTTTACAGATCTCCCTTATTTTTAGAGATAAAAGGATGCCAAGCTATTACAGCCAGTGGAGCCATGCACAGGATAACTGCCCACAGACAGCTTGGGTTCATAAGGGCTTACTAGTTCAAATTCTCTTTCTGTGGTACAAGTACCATACATACACAAACAAACCACAAAAATACAAACCCAGGTGAGAGTTCACAGTTCAATACTTGAGGAGATTATTAATCAGCTTTTCCTCATTGTAATGCTAATGGCCTTTTCAGATCTATTTGATTGATTTCAAAGAAGGGAATTGAGCTTCTGGCAAGTAAAACAAGACAAATTAAATCCACATACCAAACAAACACAGTGGAAATGCACGTACCATTTGTCAAGGTTAAGAGATCACCTAAATTAGCTTCATTCACCAGTGCCCAAGCCTGCCAGCACTCTATGCAAAAAAACCAAACCAAAACAGATAGTAAGTTGAATTTAAGTAATGATAATAGGTAAAACAAGGTATTAAATCCTCTACAGACACTTGTTTCTCCTCACTTGCTCACCTAGAGCATCGCAAGACTGATACAACTAGAAACATGCTGCACCACAGACCCGAGCAGACACATCTGGGAATTACAGAATTGTTACAGCTCACAGTAGTAGTTGTGAATTGGCACTGAATATCCATCAGCTTTTGGAAAGCTGCTGGAATGTCTCCAAACACACAATCTGGTGGCCTACAGTGGAAGCATATATAAAGACAATTAAGTGTAAGCTTCAACCTTGGTCATCAGACTGATCATCTTCAGGTTAGGAAGGGTTGCAACTTGGCAGACCAAATTAATGCTACTTCTAAATTGGTGGAAATGGCCTTCAGATAGAAGAATGCAAGAGACCTGTTCTGTCTCAACCTCTTACCCCATACAATAAATATTACAAGCTGGCAGACAACGCTCACCAAAATCCACCTTAATATTTTAGCTTGAAACCTTTACAGAACAAAGCACAGAAAAATTCAAACTGAACTTTATCAGAGATTGCATCAGATGGTGATTCAAGTTCAACTTTTATCTCTGCACCGCTTTGATATTTTGTCTTAACAGTCAAGATGTGGGAGCTCAAGAGCACAAGAAGTTGCACTACCAGTTAAGAGGAAGTGTTATATATATAATGCAGAGTGTGTGGCTATATTAGTTTAAAAGCATCTTACACCACTGCACATTTTCTTGCACAAAAAACCCCAATAAGATCCAGAGATTACATTTACATGGGTGACTTAATAAAAAGAAGAAATTTTACTCAATTAAATAAACCAGTAAAAAGAAATCTCTGTACTGCTCCAAGCTTATTAGAATTATGATTTTAATGTATTTTGATGTAAACAGAGGAAGCTTATTTCCTTGAAAACCAGGAGCAATCTGAAATGCATTAGTGTCACATTTTGCTACTATTGTTTCATGTTATAATAGTGTCTCTGACAAAGAATAATACTGAGGTGATTATTATCCTACCCCAAAACTACTCAATTCTCTGACAACAGCTTGAAAGGCTAAAATTTCTGATGATAAATGAAACATAAGGCACTGCAGATATTTCATTACTTCTCTAAAATAAATTATTTCAGTTCCATGTGCTTAAGAGCCATTCATTTTTGAAAAAGTATACAGGTGAAACAAGAAAATAGGCAATTGTACCTGAAATTGCTTTTGTTTTTTAAAAAAGAACAGACATTTTTTAGAAGTACTTAAAACCAACAGTTAAGTTATTAAAATTCAGAGATACCTGGATTATGGCAGATATCACACAGACCTACACAATGCAGGCCACAGCTACTGTGCAGTCCAGTTTAATCACTACTAGGATTTCAAACCTTGGTTTGTTGCAGTTCCATTCTTGATCTTTTCCTTCAGCAACAACAGCACATTTTGCAGCTGCTCAAATATGACATCCACTCTTCTACCTCCCAATTGTGTCCAAAATGTCTTCACATCACCTGAAATGCAAGTTACCATTTACAGCTCCTGAGAAGTCTAAAAACACTAGCTGTTGTGGTGTGTTTTGCTTTGAATCTATGTTTGACCCATTCTCCTCCCTAATCCCCTCCCTTCCCCAGTTGCCAATCTTCCCAAGTCCTTCACTAACCTTCTCCCTTCCAAGTTGTCAATTCTCCCTACTCCTACCCCTTTCTTCAGAGAGTTCTGTGTCTGTCTTGTTATCCTGGACACCCCATTCGTTACTCTGTATTATTCCCCTTCCCTGTTTCCCCTGATAGGCTCATAAACTATTTGCCCCACCTTATACTCCTCTCTTACCATATCCTCATTGGTTCACTTTCCTACACCCCACCTCCTGCGCCGCTGTATAAAAACTTCTGGTCACCACCTCCCCTGTCTTGTCTGGGAGCCCAGGAATAAATCCATCTTGTTCCACCCCAAGACCCGTGTCTTTGGTGTCTGTCCCTGTGCCGGAGCTGCCGATAACTGGGAATTGCAGAGCTCGCAGGGGGACGGTCGTGCCCCTGCCACAGCCGCCCCGCACGGCACGCTGCAACATCTAACTCCTAGTGGACTATTCAAAGGCTCCCACTCATTTAATTTGGAGGCACTTCTGAAAAAACAATCAGTACAGCAGGATTCATTAAACCTCCATAAGTCTTTTCCTAAACCTAATCAAGAGAGTGAAACAGAAGTCAAGTAATGAACTGGAGTGGCTTCCAATGGTACACAGTGCTCCTTCAAGCAACTTTTTAAGCAGGTCACAAAGGGAGCTGTGGAAGCCTTTCTTCAAAAACCAGCAAAGGAGTCCCACTAAAAATTAATCACTGAAACTCACAAAAGTGACACAGGAGAATATTTTCAACTGAATGAACTGAATATTTTACTTGACAAAAGACACTGGGATTTTTTTTTTTTTTTTAATAGCTGCAACCACTCTTAGCTGCATAGGCTGACTATCCTGTCCCATCAGTAGTTCTGGCATGTTTTTCCCTGTTTTGTCAGGGAAAAAACTTTCAAAATATTTTCATATAAAAGCAGTTTGAAGAATTTTGTTCAACAAGGGGTATTAGCTGAAATAAACACACCCTATATATCATGCTTCCTTCCTCTACTAGAAGTATTTATAGACAACATTTTGTTTAAATAAATGTTTTATAAGCCACTAGTTTAGAACCTTTGAGGTGCTAAGCCCATTCATGAAGGCTCTTGTTAAAACTTCAGCTGTGCATCTTTGTCAAGGACTGTGAAAAGGAAATATGTTTCAGTATGTCAAAAGATGATGACAGAAGAAAGAACCAGCTCTTTCTCAGTTAATGTTGCTCTTCTTCAAAGACCAAGCATAAGCAAATCTGTTCTCCTACTCCATTTCTAGAGGTGGAGTCACACTGTCACACAGGTTTTACATTCCACTTTCAGACAGCAAATCTCTGTTGGCAAATGTGCAGGGATGACACCTTCTCAGCAGTCAAGAAATACTGCATTCTTATCAGGCTGCATTCTTATATAAAAAAATATTCCTTCATTTTTTAATTTCGTAGAGAATGACTTCTGTTGCCCACGATACCAGAAGCCCAGTGATGCTATGGCAGTGTGGTTACTCTCAAAAGCCCCATGACAGCAGTGAAAGAAGTGACAATCTTTTGTCACCACAACCCCTGCTGCTCGTGTCACCAGCACTTAAAGGCATAATACTTAATATCAGTAGGCAATGATAAAAGTACTTTTTCTTGTGAAATAGGCTGATTTTGCATTATCTCTTGACAAAATTTAATTATCTATTATATTAACAGAATTTTTTTTAAACATGTGGAAAGGTTAAAGTACAATTACAGAAAAAGCAACAACAATTTTTGGAAACCTACAATACTGGTCCAAGGGCCACCACCTGCCCTGTGCCATTCGCACCGTTTTGCTGTGCATGACATTATTACAACTTTAAAATAACAAAAACTATATTTAATATTTGTGTTTAAAACAAAAATTTAAAAATACATTCAATTAAAAATAAACATCTAGAACGTGTAGTAATAAGTTTCTCCATTGCAGATTAAAACTGCTGTCCTTATTCATTACATATTTTCAAATATTTCCATACATTGATTAAATCTGGACAGCACTGGTGGATGGATTACTTTAGAGGATGGGTGACAGAACAGCTTCTTGTTTCTGGGTCCACAGCTATAACAATTTGTAGGCCATAGGGGAATGAAACACTCACCTCGGAAATGACTCCCCAGTTCTCATGCTGTAGTGACCCAAAACTCCAGTAGCAAAAGCTTTGTTTTGCATGGAGAAGCAAAGATTGCATTTGAAGATGACAGTATAATTTTCATTTCAAAAAATGAAATGTCCACACCACTAATCTCTCCAGTGCTAATGCTGCTATCACCAATCACAGCCAGAAGGACAGGGAATGAGCAGCCACCAGATACATCTACCTTGTCATTATTCAGAACCATCTCTCCAGCTGATAGATCAGGGTGTGTACTGGCATCTGGCTGGAGGGATTTTCTTTTCCCTTTATAGAATCATTGTGACCACATATCTCTTTTCTTACCCAGCATTGTGCAGGGGAGTGATGCTAGAGCAAGCAACAAGCAGCCAAGGTCAGGGTTTACTACAGCCACCAGACAAACAACCTGGGTGCGTGTTTCCTGTAGTGCTGCCGACAAACCTCTTACACCATAAAAGGCAAAGCTATTGTCTTCCAGTAGTAATTTTCATATCAGAATGACTGCCAAATACACACTCCTTTCCTCTTTAGCTCCATTAATCCAGATTACACTACCTTCAGTGCTCTCCTCCCTGGAACTGTTAAGGTTCTCCTCTTCAAAGGAGTCACACAGCACTGCAAGAGGTACAGAATGGACAAGTAAGAGATCGGGTGAGAAATTAAAATAGTTGTAGCGACTCAGCTTTTCAAAATTTATACACTACAGTGGGTATCAGGAGGAGCACAGTGTGAGAATATGTTGTGTTGAATAGTTATTCCCCTTTCAAACAGTCATCCCACGCCTTGTCAAGATCTAGCTGAGGAACACTCAAACAAGCAATGTGAGGAAATTTTTTTACTTAGGTCATGTCTTACTGTCTTTGAGGCATGAAGCTGTCACAAGATGACCCAAACTTTCCAGCACATTCAGTTGAGCTTACACAACTCCTTTGCCCATTAACCCACAGTTGTTTTTTTGTTGTTGTTTTTTTTTTTTTTCCTAAATTGATGTGCTCAGTACAGCAATACTATAACTAAATCAATTTATTTAGAGGGAAAAAAGGAAAGCTTTTTTTAGGTAAATAAATTACTGATTCTGTTTGTTGACAAATGCAAGATAACCTTCACTGCAAGAATACTAATAAGTAAGACAACATTCTTCAGCCACATTGAAGATTCCAAATTTTTATCTCCGTGAATCACGGAATCAAATAGGTTGGAAAAGACCTCTGAGATCATCCAGTCCAACCTATGACCGAGCTGTAGGATGCCAACTAGACCATGGCACTGAGTGCTACATTCAGTCTTCCCGTAAACACATGCGGGGACGGTGACTCCACCACCTGCCTGGGCAGCCCATAATGACACAGACAGCGTAAAACATGCCTTATTTACGTTAGCTACTTAATCTTTTCTGTGCCGTAACTGAAAAAAGAAATCAACCCCAAGCCTTGCCATTCATTCTGGGTTCTTCATTTAGTTGAACGGGAAAATAGGTTAAGACAGTTGATTCCTAAAAATGTTTCTTGCAAAACAAATGGCTGCCCCAAACACGCATATATATATATATATATACGTATATATATATATATATTTTTAAAGGCTTACTGCTTTTCTGTTCCATGCTGCGGGGTCGCTGCCCGGAGAGCTGTGCCGCGCCGGGGCGGCGCCGAGCCCGGCTCAGGTCGGGGTCTCGCCGCGCTCCGCCACGGCTGCAGGGTCCGCGCCGAGGGCCGGCGGGCAGGGGCCGGGGCGCCTGTGGGGCTGGGAGGCTGGCATAGGGCGTGCCTGCGGCCAGGGGTCGGGCCCCAGGTCACTCCCGCACCCCTCGGGGCCTCGTCCCGACCCCCGCCGCCTTCTTCTGCTTCTTCCCTGCTTCTTCCCTCCTCCTCCTCCTCCTCCTCCTCGTCCTCCTTCTCCAACGCTGCACGCGCGCTGCCGGCCGCCAGGCGGCGCAACCCCGCCGGGGAGCGCGGGAGCCTGGATGTGGGCGGTCCCACAAGAGGCGGGGCCGCGCGCACCGCCCGTCTCTCTCTTCCCATTGGTTGCAGCGGCAGGAGGGGCGGTGGCACCGGCCAATGGAGGAGCAGGGAGGGCGGAGCCGCGGGCGGCGGAGAGGCGGCGCTGGCGGGGCGGGGGCACGGCCGAGGGACTGGAGGTGCGTCCGCCATGTTGGAGGGGCGGGCCGGGGGCGGGCTGTCCGGCGTGAGGGGCGCCGGCGCCATCTTGGGCCCGGGAGGAGAGCGGGGAGCGGCCGGGTGGGCCCGCTGGTCGGGGCGGGCTGCGCGCTGCTCATTAATGTGTTGTAAATTAAAGCGTTTGGTACGTGCGCCAGTTGCGTAACCTCCTTGCTGGTCTCTGCTCTTCTTCCTTGCTGGCTGCGCTGCTGCCGTAGGAAGCGTTGAATTGTTGCTGCCCTTTTCGAAATGTGAAAATAAAGTTTTATATCTCTCTTTGAAATTTTCAGCTGCGTTGCCTTTGCGAGTGTTGGTGTTGTGGCTACGTAAAGATGTTTTTCACAGGGGCAAAAATATAACCTACTCTTAAAAAGCGGGGAGGGTGCTTTTTTGCTTTTTTGTCGCTTCTTTTTTGCCACCACTTTAAAACGGTAGAGATCAACATAATGTGCTTAAATAATTGGGAAGATATTTCCAATCTTGTAGATATTGCCAATTTTGTCGCGGGGGGTAGAAATGTGATTATTCTGGGGATGGGAATGCTGTGTTTACATGACTTAGAGCTCTCATCTGACCCAAGGTCCTGCAGAAGATTTTGATGTCTAGCATCTGCTTTGTACTTCTATAAAATCTTTTAAATATTTACACAGACGTGCCTACATCTGTGGCTGAAGTTCAGCCCATGAGAACTGCCCTGCTCCCCAGACAGGAATGAGACAACTCACAGCAACATTCCTGGGAAGAGGGTGGCTCAGCACTCCTGATGTGCTGGCAAATCTCTCAATAAAATAGCAGTGTATTATGTTTTATAAAAGAGACTTCTCCCTTGTAATTGTTCCTTTTAAAATTAAGCACAAGCTTTTCTTGCTCTTGGAATATTCTGCATTATGAGATGATGCTTGCAGATGAATCTTGCTTTGCTGAATTATTAATACACGTGCTCGTGAATACTGAATGTTAGGGAACATTTGTGGCTTTACAATTGTATATATGGAATAAACCAAATACAGAGAAGATGGAGCCCAGTGCTGGAAGAATCTGAAAGAACATGACTGCATGCTTTGGAGAAATTTTGAATTTTATGAATATATTGTAAAGTATTAATAGGTTTTGCTTGCTGTTTGAAGCAAAAAGAATGGGGAATACATATTTATTAAAGACTTAGGACAAAATTAATGAGGCAGTTTTGAAACATGCTTGAGTTTCCTTCATTTTGCTTTTAGCCTGGAATTGTAATATAGGCTTTCTGCAACATAGCAGCAAATTCTGCCGGTGAGCCAGTAAGCTCAGTTCTTCCCAAACTTGTTAGGTGGCAGAAGCTCACAAGCAATGCTGATCTGACATCCCAGCAACCTGCCCGCAGCTCTCCTCCAGCAGCAGCGTGGGCTTCCTGGGGCTCTGCAGTCTGGATCTGGACTGGCTACCTGTACCCAGAGGTGAGAGCAGCGCTCCCATGGGGCGGCAGAGAAAGGACTGACTGTTCTGGTGAATGGTGCTGTTGACTGAGTTGCTGAATTACGCTTTCATTACATAGTTCTGGTCATATGTTGACAGTTAAAATGAACAATTGCATAGGCAGACAGAGTGAAGTTGCTCCTTGGAGTGGGAGGAGGTGAACCTGTTCCCAAAGGAATTAATCTAGTTCTCTTCTCCAGGGATGTTTTTTCACCTTGAATGCAGTGGGGATTTGGGGTGTTCCTCATATGACCAGATATAATTGGGTGAGGTACAGACACACCAGTCAAACTCCAGCTAACAGCAAAGCAGTCAAAGCCACAGACTTTTGGAAAGTCATGGGCATTCAGAAAATAGTTTTTTAAAAACTCTGACAGAGCTTTTTGTTCTTTTCTGATGGGCTTGGCTCTTTGTTTTATTGACTCTTCTTAAAGTGTCGACATGTCCATTGAATACTTCTGCCAGCTCCTGCTCTGTCACATTCTCCCTGTTACCCTTGGTGATTTAACTCGCCCCCTTACAGATGAGTGTCTGCACTTCATCCTTTCAAAATGCAACTCTAATATAGTCTTCTCCTTTATTACATTGATTTGTTTGTGTGGTTTATATGTAGTCTCTTGCTATCCACGTCTGTCTTCAGTAAGGTAACAGAACAGGGAACAGGCAATTCTGTGCAAATCATAGATCATTCCTACTTTACAAATTGATTACCAACAAAATGGTCTTAGTGAGGCAGCCTTTGGTTTATCTTAGAAATTTTGCTGTAACACATCACTGTCTATGAACACAAAGGCTAATATTCCCCATAGGTATGTTGCTCACTAATTGGACTCAGACTATTTACAGGTCCTCAGTATGTTTTGTTACTATGTTTTGTAATTCTTTTGCTATTGTAGATATCGTAGAAGGTTATTTGGACTTTTTTCCCCAGGTATTAAATGAAAGAAAGAGGAGATTATGGGTCTCTGAAAAATCTGTAAATTAATTTTGTTCTTCCTCTGGTATAAGTGTGTTTGCATTCTTGGCAACTAAAAGTCTAACAAATTGTCTGTTTGAGAAGCCGATGTTCTAAAATCATAGGCTGTTATAGTCCTGAGGGAATCTTAAAACACAGGCAGAGACTGGCTAGGAAAAGGAAAGGAAAAATTTGTGTCACTGTTTTAACAATAGACTTCTTTCATGTGGAGGACCTAGATGTCTGTTAATTACTAACTGGCTTGAGTGTTTTGGAATCTGGCCCAATATGCTGAAACTCTTAACCATCCACTGGCTGGCATTTTCTCCAAGGTCTGCATTTGGAAACTGGTAATGCAATGGATTTCATCTTTACTGGCTGTTTATGTAGCAGAGGCATTTTCAGTTTCAGCCATGTTTCTGTCTTACAGTCTTGGTGTTCATTGCCAGCAAAGATTCCAGGCAGCTGCGTGAGCACAGAGAGCAAGGACTGGTTTGGATGTTAGATTATGTCGGACCAAGCTGAGCAGCATGTATTGCCTTTGCTGTGCCACACTGATCAAGACCTAAAACTCCGCCCTCCAATTTTGGGTGATGTGAACGAATTAACAAGATCTGAAAACCTATGATTACAAGTGCACTTGAAAGGGCATGAGATTTCTGGAAACCAGGCAGTAGATGGAATATGATGAAAGGAATCCAAAATAAATGGATGGCTAAAACCCTTTTTATCTTCATTTTTCCATGTGAACACAGCAATTTATTTATCTGAAATAAATTTTCACTGGTACTTTCTGAAGTAAGGCTTGTGGCTGTAAAGTATTCTGACCTTTTTGATGGCTCTTTGTGGGTTTGCCTGCAGGGTAAAGTATACACACCAACTATTTTCATTACATGAACACATAGGAGACATTAAGCAATCTGCAAGAATTAATGAATTTGTGGTGATCCCACTCTGAAGAGATGATTTCTGGGGACCCCTACAACTTCATTGTAATTTGCCTTTTGACTGTTAGATCCAAGTGGAAGCCACTGCCCTTGTGGTGCCAGCTGATAGAAGGTTGATGGGCTGGTGCTGGTCTTGGTAGCTGCTGTGCAAAGGCTAGAGAGTGCCTGGTGTAGAATTGGACTTGAACTAATAAAAGAATTGGACTTAAACTAATAAAGGTCATCAAAAGGAGGCGTAGGGCAACAACCTGAAGTCATTATTGTGGGTGGTGAAATAACCACTTTCAAATAAAACTGAAACGTGAGGTTTCAAATGTACTGAAGGGAATTTGACTAAAACCTTAGAAAACAGGGGAGGTATGTGTCGTGGTGTGGAGGCTCAACAATAGAGCTCTTCATAGGAATATTCTAGACTAAATGGTCCTTAATCATGAGTTTTTGTGGGGAAATCAATTTAGTTGAAGAAAATTCTAATTTTTTATTTGATTTTTTTTCTTAATCCAGTTCAATGTGCTGCATTGGCACTTGGTTTAGCATAATATTGTAGAGGTGTGAAACCAACAGTAAGGTGTGAGGAACAGGAGCAGCAAGAATGGGAGGAAGTATTGTCCTATTAATATTTATTTCATTTGGGTTTGTTTATAAACGTTTTGAAGGGTCAGGGAAGCCACAGTCCCTGGAACGTTTAAAAGTGGTACTGTCAAAGAAAGAAACAGTCCAGATGTTCCTGTGCTTCTTGGGCTGCCCTGTTCCTTTGTGTCATTACTCATGGGACTGGTTGGGATTTAAAACCCCACCCCCCAAACCCAAACAAACAAAACCACAACCAACCAACCAAAACAAAAACAAAAACCAAACCAAACCACAACAAAAAGAACAAAACCCACAAAAACCCAAAACAAACAAACAAAGCCCCCCACCCCCCAAACCAAACAAAAATCCCAAACAAAACATAACCAAAAAAACCCCACAAAAACTTGTTTGGCTCAGCTATACTTATCTGAATAACTTTCCACATCTCATTTCCTGTGCAGCCACTTGGTATTTGTGCTTTTCTCAATGAATTGGAGGTGGCCCAGGTGCAAAATGAGCATCTGGAAATGGATGGATTGCTTTCTGATTTTATTGTTGGTGTCATTTATCTCAGTTTAAAATATTTGAGCCAACTATTTCTATAGTATGAGCAAAGTAGTGGTATGGGCAGAATACTTACTGTATCTAGGTTATTTTGGGTGTTTATCACACAGCAGAACCTGCACCTTTCTGGATCAAAATCAGTTCGGCTGGATCAAAATCCCCTCCTGCCGTTTTATAGACAGTGGAGACAAATGGGTTTTTTCTTCTGAGTGCTTGCCTTTAATTTTGTTATTACCTTTTTTTCCTGTAAAATTCTTGAATTACTGGAACCAAAGAAGTTGTGTTGAAAATTCTTTCACTAAGTGAACCATGGGCCCAAATCTTTGTAACCTTTTCTTCTTAAAAAAAAAAAAAGCCCTTTTTCTCAATAAATGTTCCTCAAGTGACTCCAGTATATAAATGTGGCATTCCTCTCACAGAAGTGGATGCATATGCTATTTGTTACAAAGTAATCACAATTTAGATTACACTCAGGGTGGCATTAAAAAAAATCTTTAATAAGATTAAATAAGATTCTCAAGACATAAATTTAATGTGCATTTAAAAAAATAGCCCATCAAACACTTCTGTTTATCATAGTGAAGTGTGTGGAATTGGTTTCTGTCCAGTTTGTGATGAACCAGTTACTTGAGAAGTTGTTTGGTAGCATAATTTGCCTTCACTTAAAGTGAAGGATTGTTTTTAAGAATGAAATTATTTTGTTAACAAATTCATAGCAAAGTGTTGTAGCCCTTGCATTAACAGATCAAGATGTGTGGTTGCAACCTGGGTGTAGAAATCAGCAGAAATGGATGAGATTTTTTTAAACTATTTTTCCTGCCACATATTGTAGAAATATTTTAAAATTGAACACCCCTCCTCAGAGAAAATGTTAATGATTGGATGGATTATTTTTTACTTTTAATATTTATTATTTATTTTTATTCTTTTAATATTGTCCGTATTGATAGAGGTAGTTCCAAAAATTTCTTGTGATTTACATTTAGTAAGTCCTCCACACTACTTCTCACTTCTCCAAAAACTGTCTGTTAAGTTTTCATGGTGCCCAACAGGCAGATCCACCTCCCTCTGCAATCATATCATTCCTAGAACTGATGCAAGGGAGGTGATGGCAGTAAAGGCTAGAATTCTCATTTTGACAGCAATGTGTCCTTAGAGAAACTTGATAAATTGTGAAACAACATTTAAAAATTATTTTACAGCATGAGTTAAAAACACCCTGTCTGCTATCATAGTAATGTTTGTACCTTGCTTTTCCTGCTGCAAGAGACAATAATTAAGATGGAAGAAAGTACTGCTGCATAACTGGATTTTGAAACGTGGGGACAGTTGTGTTGCAGCCATTGGATCTTTGGGTGATCTTTCTTAAAGATCCTGTATCAATGTAGCACAAAGGCACTTGTACACATTTATACATACAAATGTATTGCAGCAAAAATACAGTTTGTTTGCTCTTAAGTGTGGGAAGGAAGTTGTGTGCAGCTTTGTAAGTCAAGGCACTGGAGACTGCTGAATATGGAGAGATGAATATTTTGTGGGAAAGGTTAATATCCAGCAGCTGTAGTGTCCCGAGAATTCAGCTCTTTGTTTTGCCTATTTTCATATGTCAGTAGGGAGTCATGGCTGTATCAGCTTTACCCTCTTCAAGTGTACCTTCTAATTGTGTACTCTCACTTTCTGCAGTTCACTGGCAGGCAGACAGCTCTCTTTCACTTCTGCAAATAAGCAAAACTTATTTTGGACTACCAGTTCATGGTGGTCATTCACTCCCTGTTTCTTTTGGCTACAATAGAAGCTGTCTGCAATATATGATTTATTTGTTGTTAGAAATAAGCACCAAATTGAACCTTATAGAGTGGGTGCAGGACTGCATGCTGGTTGTAGTTCTCTGTTAGGGCAAATATTGTGTATATCATATAGTTCCTGGGAAAAGTCTGTGGGGGGGTGGGAGGAGGCATAATTTTTACATTTTTTACAGATTAGTTTAGGTAAGAGAGCCAAACAAGGCTGAACATTCTAAATAAAAGCTTATTACTTAGAAATTGTGTTGACCTTTGGTTCTACTTCTTATCTGCAGAGCATTAATAGGTCTTGTCTTTTACATTATAATCCATGTTTAGCTCTGTAGTTGCTTTCAACATCTGTGCTGCTCTATTGGCAAGCATCACACACAGCCTTGGACAAAATATGGAAATAAAAGATTAAGTGCTTTAGGCTGAAGGCAGTTTGAATGATGACAGGTTTGAATGTACTCTGAGGTCAAGCTGGCTTGGTGGTCTTCAGGTTGTGTGTTTGGAAAAGCTTTTCCCTTCAAGAAAGCAGCATTAATGTGAGGAGATACACTCCCCTCCAATTCTTCAGTGTTCCACCCTTTTGTCAGGGAAAGGAAGATGCTAGCAGAGAATTTGCTGAGATATTCTTATGCTATTCTGGTTGCTTGGGCAGCAGTTAAGTGCTAGTTAAAAATGCACAGAGATGTTATCCATTGTTTTTCCTCCCTGACTGAACTCCCTCCATGCTGTAAACGGTCTCCTCACCAGGGTTCCTAAGGTCTCAGCACAGGTTATCAGGCCATGGGAGAAGACTGCTGCAAAAACTTGAGGGACTCAGCAAATCTCTACTGTGCAATGTGATGTGCTGCTACATCAGTGACACACTTCTAGCTGCCTACAAGAGTGTCTCCCAAAGCTGGGGAGTGGCTGAGGATGTGGGAACACGTCGCTGTCTGGGATGGATACAAATACAAAAAGAGGGTTTCAACAAAGGGAGAATAATGTCTTGATTTAGAAATGGTTCCAAGGCAGCAGCCAATATATAGGAATAAGTACAATTAAGTTTTATAAAGATGATTACAGAAAACTCACTGGATTTTCTTTAGGATTTAAGGCTAATAAGAAGTTTAAAAATACCAGGAGCAAAAAGAACAGTAACATTTGTCTGATGGCTGTGCTAAAGTTGTCAACAATGATGTTGAAAATACAGAGCTGTTCTATATTTCTGTAGTGAGAATGAAGATTAATATTACAAATAATAACGTAACTGTGAACAAATCAATCATATTCTAGCAGTAATTAAAGACTGAAAGAACACTTTTGAAAATCTATGGAGGCTGAGAATTTTTTTTAATGTCTAATGTAATACTCTAAAAATTTAAGGATTGTAATGAAGCAAAATATTCAACATTATTAATAGGAAACATATTATAAAATGTTTAGTATTTCAGTTAGATTATGGGTTTGATGTATTCTAGCTAAGAAACTCAATCTTGAAAATATTACTGTCAATAAGAATATTTTATTGAGATATAATTTTTTTAGTAATTGGATGTTTGTTTGCACAAAAATAAAATCCCCAAATGAACACACCATTGAAAGAAAATGCACAAAACTTTCTGACAGTTTTATCTAGGCCACACAGAGTAGAAAGATGACAAATAATGGCATAGCCTCGTGTATTTGATTGAATCAAAGAGCATGTTGGCTCTTTCAAAAGATGGACTCAAAGCTTTGTGAAGTTAATAACCATGGGAAGAGATGGATATGCATTCCTTAAAAGATGAGGAACAGTATCTGAAAATCCTTCAAGGTGTCAAGACTCGTGCAACAGGCAGTGGACAAGACATTCCTTGTAGTGATAGCCAAGAGCTGACAGGAGTTGAATGCACTGAATGCAGAGTGGGAGATTTCTTTTGCTGTATTAATGATCTCACTTCCGTAATACAATCAGGTTTGATTTCAAGACATTTTTAAGTTGAAGTCAGTCCTGTTTGTAGGTGTCAGAAAACTCTATATGTACACTTCATGTAGGTGGTGATGAAGAAGAAAATCCTGAATTTGTTGAAGTGATTTGATTACATACCTATGTGTGAATAAAATGAAAGAGGAGAGCCTTCAAAAAGCACGTTTGTTAACACAAGGAAGCACGACTTCAGGGAGCAGAAAGTAATACAGAATGTGAATTTTCAAAAAAGGAAAAAAACCAAAACATTGAAAGTGGTAGCCAATTAACTGTAGCACTATGTTATTAATGGACTTCACAGATTCTCCAGCACTTGAAATTAGTGTCAAGATACAAAATCTTTTTAAAAGCTGCCTTGTTCAAGAAGCTGTTAAGCTTTGGGGAACCAGAGTAAATACTTGAATATTTAAAACTCCTTTGCTGGTAGTAAGAGCATTCATTTATTGTCTTGAGAAGAACAGAAAAATCTATTTCAAAGATATTTTAAATCCAAATAAGGTCTTATTTCATAAGTGTAGGAATCATATAAAACCTGTCTTTAGTTTTGAAAGAAAAGCCGGTCTGTGTAAACTGTCACAGAGTCATACTACTTGTTACTTTTGAACTTCTGTGTCATCTGTTTTTAGGGGGTTTTTAAATTGAAAAACATAGAAATAGACAATGTTGTTGTTGGGTTAAATGACAAGGTATTAAATAGCTTATGTTCACATCTTCGGTTGCCTGGCTGCCATGCAGCTCTCTGGGTACAGGCCTTTGTGTGCTGAAATATTTCAATGAAGTTCTTATGCTTGTGAAAGTAATTTCATCCCATGATGACAGCTAGGAGAGACTGTCTTGCTGTGGTCATGGAAAGTTTAACTGATATGACTCTTGCTGTGTGACCTTCTCACAGGGTTCTGCCTGCTCTCAGAAAACAAGCTATTTCTTTTCAGTATTTGGGTTGAAACTCCAAAATTTGCAACAATACCAGACATAATTTTGTGTCCTTATGAGCACTGCAGTTCTGAAAGAAGCAGTTTTGAGAAATTTTTGTCTGAATTCTGCTCTTGGGCCTACAGCTCTCATAAAATCAAGGTGCTGCATGCAAGTATATTGGACAACATGTTTTGCGGGTGATCAGGCTCAGATAGCATCTAGCTAAAAATTTTTTTTTTTTTTTTGCAAAGATAGTAGATTACTTCTCATGTCTGGGCTGATAGAGCTTGAGACTCTTTTTTCATCTGAGAGGTATACACCTTATTTTCAATGCTAAACATGACTTTTGTAAGTGGACAGTAGCAGTCTTTTACCCTTCAGAGGTAGATTTTGATGGCAGATAAAGTTATTTTGTGAATGCACACTGCCAAAACAGACACAGAGAAGAAAATTATCAATTGCTTCTGTGGGAAGGTAACAGGTATGTGAGCGACCATTAGCATGAGAAAACTAATTCCTCAAACTATTTTCAGAGGGTGTGACAAAGTTTGTGAGTATAGATCTGTGTGCTGTGTGATGGTCAAACTGTCAGATTTCATTAGGAGATGTCTCAAGGAATGATGTTTGCCAAGAGGATTTCTGTGAGTATCTTTGACCTGTTACAACCTATACATCTAGAGCTTGCCATTTATGTCATGTGGTGAGTGGTTTTCTTCCAGGTATCCAGAGCCTGTCAAGGGTCTCCACTGTTTAGGCTACACAGAAATGGAGTTGAATCAAAGCACACACAGGTGCCAGAGCAGCTCTCCCTCCAAAACAGAAATTGTACAGAAGATGAACACACTGCTCATGTTGGTCCTTGTTCAGGACAGACTTGGCTAAAAAATACCAGTCTGCAGCATGCCTGCTGCCATTTAAGGACTTCAAGTAATGACCCTGGTTTATTAATTAAAACAAAAGGAACTCAGTCCTTAATTGGACTCTTTATAGTTGTACATGTCTGACATAGTAATTAATTTGTAATGTCAGTTATTGGGCAACACAGATGGGGGGAACAGCAGATGGCTTTTTAGTAGTGTGGGAATATGGATGGACAGGTTTTCCCCACTGGGGAATAATAATATTGGACTTCAAAGAATACCCTATGGCTTAATTTGCTCAATATGTCAATTTTTGGCCAGAATGGACTACAGGAGTCTTTAGGAAGGCACTAGAGGCTCCTTCCTGGAGCCAGAAAAATGTTACTAAAATCTGAGATAGGGGCTTTGTGACAACAGGGACTGTTCACCATCTAACAGAAAAATAACATTCAAGTGATGGCAAAATACTTACTGTGAGACAGAGAAGTGCAAGCACCCTGTGTTTCATCAAATTCAATCTGTTACATGAGGGCAAATATGTTAGCAGTCTGAAAAGTGATGAATATACTTAATTGTTTGTCAGGAGGAATGACTTTGGGGTACTTGTGAAGACAATCTCTCCTTGTGCAACTTGAGCTTGATGAGTACTCAAGGTTCCCTATCCTTTTCCAATATGTAAACTAATGTCATTGCTGGGCAAAACTTGCAAAAAGCAAAATGTGAGAAGATGTGGGTGTGAGAAGACATTTTTGTGTGACTTTAGGCAAGTCAATTTAGGGCAACACTTGCTTAAGTATAACAGCTGCTTTTCAAGAGTTATAGTAATGCTTGGGTTTCGTTATTTGGCACTAGGAAAAGACTGTAATTCTTCATCTAAAAGTAACAGTTCAGACTTTTAGCCTAATATTATTCTGATTTTATTTCAACTGTTCTGCTTTAGTAGGATTTTTAACCTGTATGAGAAGAGATTCATAAGTTTGTTGTGTCTGTGGGCATGGGTTCTGGAGACCTGCATCACACAAACTGCAGGACTGTTATCCCAGTCTGCAGGAAAAGGACACAAGTAAGCTGGGTACTGCCTGCTGTGTTCGTTTGGGTTCCATCACTGTAGTGTTAAAGCACCTGATAGTTTTGAATGCATAAATTTTCCAGTGGGGAGACTAAGTGGCTTTTCCAAGATCACATAGTGTGACATAAATAGGAACTGACTCTTCTTAGGTCTGAACTCATCTTCTCCATGGGTATAACAACATGCCTCTATATGGGACTTTCTGGGAGAACTTGTTCCCTTGTCTGGGGATGACCACTTGAAAAATACAATGTTTCTGCAGGTAAATCCTGGCTTTGCTGCCTTGAAGAAGGAACTAACTGGAATGCAATAAATCAGTGCTGGAGCTTGTCTTGTTTGGTCCCTCATCTACAAGAAATAGCAGTCTCTGAGCTGTCTTGGCTGCTCAGTCTTGACAGTCAGAAGCAATCTTGAGCAATCTGTTGTATCTGAGTATTGCAGAAGTGATTTAAGAGTCCTCCTAGATGGGAAATAGTGCTTCTTTGGGATCTTTAAAGTGAAAGGTGTGTAACTACTCATCATGGTGATTTTGGATGATACTTCAGGAAACCTCAAAGGTGCTGATTGCCAGAAGCAGAAAAAGAATAGTTCCTATGGTGTATGTTTCTTTTTTTACTTTGTTCTTGGTGTCAGCCCCTCTTAGAGATGGGATTTAATGGAGATTTTTCTGATCCAGAATGATGATTCCTATCTCCTGATATCCTTTAACAGTACATTTTGGAGTGCACTCCTTTGGGTGTTTGCTTGGTGCCACGTCAGTTTCCTCATATTAAACTGGGTGTTACACTGAATACCTCAGAGGGGCATTTAACTTGTGTTTTAAATTTAACTTAATTTTGTTTGTCTGCAAGTCATCTGGAAAGCATCTGATAAAAAATGCTTTAGCCTTCTGTAATAGTGGTCAGTTGAGGAAAAGTCTTAAATCCCAAACTGCCTTCCAGCTTGTCAGAAACAGTCACACATTGTGTTTCAAGAAATTATAGGCATCAAAGGACAGTTGATCTGTCTGACATTTTCACAACAAATCACCATTGCTGAGGTGAATATGCACTAACTTTCAACTTTCAGCTTCAAGTTGAAAGTTTAGGAAGTTGTAAGTTCTGATTAGGGGTGCTCTGTTGTCTTTGACCAGCAAGGACCAGTAGGGAACATCTATAGGGGTTTTTGCATTAGTCAGCTGGGTGGGTGGGGATGTCTTAACCTGCAGTACTCTGTGCTGACTAATATAAAGGAAACTTATTGGTGAAGTTGCATGGAGACCAGTAACTAAATTCAGTATTTTCAAGAAGAATAAACACTATTAATATTGTTTGACTGTTTCAAAAATGGAAGATCACAGAGAAATGCTTTTATACACTTTAAAGGATTTTTCAATTCCATGAAGAAAAGTGGTTTTTGGTGTGCTGCTGTAGAAACTGAAGATTGGCACACATGTGATGAGCAATTTTGGGTCTTCAGGCAATCACTGATTTTGGGGGGCTAGATTCTGTTTGCATGAGTCTGCAGGTAAAAAGCCTGATGCTGCAATCAGTTCACTATTCTTCCACTCATAAAGGTGGGAGTGCAGGTATGGTTCTTATTTGTGTTTTATGTTGGGACATGATAGATAAGGTGCACAATTAACATTTTATAAGTGACTTTAAGGCAAACATAAATTTTTAATATGTTATATTTTTCAGCTGTTGGGCTGTAGTAACCTTCTGTTTAGACACAATTCACTTGGGAGTGGGAATGCTCAAGGAAAGGGATTAATTTTAGTTGACTTTCTCTAGTGATGAAGCTTTAAATGAGTAAACTTTTAAATACACTGGCCTGTACATAAAGTATTAATATACAAAAGTTTCTGGTAGAAAGGACAGTGTCAGTACTTAGTTTCTGGAGTGATTGTACGTATGAATAACACATCCAATAAAATTACATGAGCAGTTTATAAGAGCTATTGCAGATCTTAAAAACCCCCAAACCCCCAACTAAACCAAACATCATCTTAGCAACTGTATTTGCATTAAATAAATCAGGAGGGAAAAGGCTGTATGTCCTTAAAAGCACTAGAGGGAGCTAGGAGGAAGAAGGGAACATAATCGTTGAAGACATGTCTGCATTTTTAGGAGTAGCTTATATAAAGCATCCATTTAAATCCTTCCACTCACTTCAGCTAAAATGCAACTACAGGTCACCCACTGCATCTTGCTGCTCTCTGTTTTCCTCACCTCACTGAAGAAATATCAATTTTCTGGTCTCAAGAGAGGACAGAAGCTTTGCTGCTTTTTAATGGCTGTAGGGAAAACCACCTACCCTTCTGTAGACTATATCCCCTTTTTTTTGCCTTATTTTGTATTTGGATGAGCAGCCAAATGTTAATTTGCCTTTAGGTGGTGGTAGCTGTTTTGGGGGACTGGTATACAGGCTCTGTTCCAAGCTTGTCTCCCTCATGGAGATTACATGGAGAGAAAGTGTGTGTGTTGTATGTCTGTATTTGGGATCTGCTCCATAAAGAAGAATTTATTTGCATTAATCTGAAGTGGCCACATTGCTCTTGAAGAGATTTGAAGAAATTGAGCTCTGTGAACTTGCAGAATAACACAAAAGTATGAAGTTACTGTAAAGCATCTTATTTCATGAGGTTTTAGAAGTGTTGTTGGGCACGCTTTATATTGTTCTGCAATAAAGCTAAATGCTTTGAGTTAAAGTGTAACAGCTTTATGATGTAGATTATATAAATTACTTGTTTTTAGTTCCTCTCCACCCCAATAAGCTGCCAAAATGTTGATATCTTGGGATTTGTAAGAGTAGCATGAAATCCTGTGGGGGATGTTACTTCATTTTCAGGTTTTGGAGGGTGGGGGAATATTTTTAGTATGCTAAAGCTTCTCCTCTTGATAGTCAGCATTACACAACTAAACCTGTTGCTGTGGAGGACTGAATTTTGATGGCCTGGGGCATTGAGCAATTTGGGGGCAAGGAAGGATGTTGTTGTTATTATTATTAGAGGCTGCTTAGGGGTTTGGAATGCTGGAAGTAATCTCAGAGGAGGTAGACAGACTGGAAATGGATGATTAAATAAGCAGAATTAATATATATACGCCATGTGTTTATCATCTGCACTATTGCAATTTCACTCCCTGTTGAAGTTCCCTAATTTCTCTTTTCCAAATTAGAAACTAAATGGTAAGGGCAGGAAAAACCTACAGGGGTTTTCTTCCTTTGGTCTTTATTAGATGGGATGATTTTAAGTTATGAAAGCAAGGACAAACATTTCTCAATAGTACTTTAACCATGCCTTAGCCTGAGGACTCTGCTCTCTTTAAAGGAAACAAATATAATGAAATTTAAATATGTGGAAGCTGAAGTACTTTAGCAGTGCAGAGAGGTTTTTTTTCCTTGTACTTTAAGACTGTAGAGATTTTTTGTCTATTTATAATTACATCTTTCTAGATTTTAGATGGCTATAAATTAAGAATTGAAGAAAACACATTTTGGAAATATTTAATGACCTCTTGGCAACAAAAACCCCCAACAAACAGATAAGAGCACCAAATAATTATGGCTTAATTCCTATTGAATGGTTCAGGGCCTTTTCCTATCATCTGATAATTAACTCTACTTAAGATGAAACAGATTATTGGAATAGCAGAGAATCTTTTTTCCCCTGCCCCTTTAGCTACCTTGTTCTGCACATTTTCTTCTGCTGCAATGCAGGGATGGAGGCAGGTGGGTTTCTTGCTCTCCAGCTGTGTAGAAGGCTCCTATTAAAGCCCTAAAATATTTTCTCAGGTAGAAGATGGTAAAAGTTTAACTGTAATTGAGTGCAAATTCAATTTATTGCTCTGAATCAGGAAAACAGGCATATTTAGTCCAAAACAAAGGATAGTTACTTTGTAGATAAATTTTATATACTTCCAAAGAGTCAGGATAATCAAAATTGTCTGTGAATATTTTATGGAGCAAAGTGATACACAGGTTATCCCCACTGGGGCTTCTTATGTGCAACTAAAACACATTTGTTGTGATATTTCAATCTTTTTTTGTTATAGTTTGATTTCAGGGTAACACCTACTACTGTTAGACTCCACGGTACAACAAAAAGTTGAGGTTTTACCTGTTGAAGGGATGGTGGATTTGCAATAGAAAAGATAAATTTTTTCTTGGACAAATAGAGGAAAAAGTTTTTTTCTTAAAAACACACAGTGGAAGCAGTGATGCACTTGGATTGTTGTGTTGCTTTAGGAAAAGCCAGGACTGTCAGAAGTAGCCCAAGGGCAGAATGTTTATCATTTGACTTTCACTGTTTACCCAAAGGCCGAGGTATCCGATAAAAAAGAAAAGGCCAATGCCAGTGTGAGTGTAAGTTACCACAAGGCCCAGCACCCCTTCCCTCTCCCCACCCAGCTGGGACACAGCAGGGCACATACAAAAAGGTGCCCAGTGCCAGTTCCCCTCTCCACGTCCTTCATACCACGACACATCTGTGCAGGTTGTTCGTGTGCCTCCTAAATTCGTGGGTGGCTCACCCTGCTCAGAGCTTGGCGTCCACAGTGTCCCTTGCTGAGCTCTCTGTGGAGATGGCCTGGAGAGGAAACCTGGTCAATGGTGGCTAATGTGAAGCCTTTAATTCAGTGCTGGAAGAATATTTCACAAGGGGTTTGTAGCAGAAATTGCCACTTGGTGTCACTTGTTGCAGTGCTTTCTGGTGCAGCGAGAGCAGCACTAATTAATGTCTGTTCCCAGTGCTGTTCAGGGCGGTTCAAAAACACAGGGCTGCAGTATCTTGATGATCTGTAATGTAAAGTGTGAGCAGAAATGATGACGTGTTTTACTGATAAGTTGGGAGTACAAATCTGCTGATCTAAGGTTGGCTTGGTGCCTCCTGTGCAAAGGCAGAGAGGTTAAGGGGGCAGGGGTGGCATCTGCCTCGTTGAGCCCAGGAGGGACAGGCGAGTGGCTCTTCAAAGTGAGGATCTGGGATACTCCTGTGTGCTTCAGTTCAGAGCTGGCACTGCAAGCAAAGGCTCATAGCCCTTTAAAAGGTGTCTATTTCATCTGTATTCCTCAGAAATTAGGTTTCTCATGCACTTTTGGCTGCCTGTAATGTAGAGCTGTGAATAGCTACTGCAGGTGAGCCTTAAATCAAGATCTGATGCAACTGTAGCGCTGCTAACTCTGAGATCAACTCCCCAAGCAAATGTAGCATACCAAATTATTTTTAATAATGTAGGACTTTGGCTAGGCTATACCCTGAGGAAGAAGTGATGGGAGGTAAAGTTTTCCTCCCAAGCTGGACAGCTTGGCAGAAGGACATGCTGGGCACACATCCGAGCTGGGACTCAGCCAAGATCCAGATGAAGATACATTTTAAATCCCACCTTGCAGTGCCTATAGTAAGGCATCCTTCTTCCCTTGCTCTCAACAGCTGAGGGCAGAGGGGACAGCGCTCGCCATTCCCTTTGGGAATTCTGGCACTTGCCAAACAATAGTTGCCAAGAGAGAAAAATGAAGCACTAAAAATTCCTTTAATTACATTTTGTTTTATTTGTATGCTTGATAATAGCTGGTAGTACTTGTTTCAGAATACTTTATGATTTTTCCCCATCACATTAGCCTTTGAAAAAATACTTTGGCTAATGTTTTTCTTCATAAGGGTTTAAATTTTGCTGAGAATATACTGCAGGTGGGTGTTTTTTTTTAATCCCCTCAAGTATTATTGTGGAAAAGTATTTGGATCTTTATGTAATAATATATAGCCAGGCAGGAAGTAGCTTAACTGTAGCTTTTCTGGACAGGACTTTGCTGAAAGATGTGGTGTGTGAGCATGTTGAATTTTTTTTTTTTTTTAAATTATCTTGTAACGACAACCCGCTGTTGGGCTCCCTTATTTGCATTCCTATCAGGACGGCAAGGTGAATAATTTAATTCCAGCAGCCTACGCCACGTGATGGTGCGAGGACCCGTCAGCGATGCCTCCCCCTGCACCGACAGACTTTGGAGAGGAATGGAAACTTACAGAAGTGATGCGAAATTGTCGCATGTCCTCCCTTAACCCTGGGGAAATCTCTCGGCGGAGCGATCACTTCATCTTTTGCTTTTCCACGCGTTCCTCTGACGTTTGGGGTGTGTGTGTGTGTGTGTGAGCCTGTGAGCAAGACGAGTGAGGGAGTGGGAAGCGGGGAGGGCAGTGGGCGAAGAACGCGCAGCCAGGCACAGAGCTCGCCGGAGCAGGAGCGGCGAGGAGCCGGGAGTGCAGCCGCAGGCAGCGGGGAGTGGAAATTTACAGCTGCTTGTGAGCGCCTGTGCATGTCCAAGTGATCCTTTCTGCTCACGCTTTTCCAGAGGCTGACGGCCGCCCGGCAGGAGAAGAGCGGGAGGCCGAACCGCGGGATCCCTGGGCTCTGCCACTTGGGGGAATGAAGCGGGATTAGATGGAAGATCACTGAGGGCGGCTGCCGGCGGCGCGGGCTGCAGGGAGGCGGCAGAGCTGTCTTCAGCACCTGGCCATGGGGCTGCGCTGGGCCGCCTAGGAGCCCCCAGCTTCCCCCTCACGGTAAGTGTCAGCCGGGGTGATGTTCTCCGAGTGACGGGAAGTTGAGTGGTTTAATGAAACTTTCTTTTTTTCCAGTTAGCACCGGCCTTTCGGTAATAAACCGCTTGCCTGCTCGTTCTCGACAGTTAGGCTGGTAGCTTTTTATAGCTTTGTAAACTGTGTTACCAGGAGTGGCTCTTTAATGCAGGCAACCCTAAACAATGCTCCTCCTGTTACATAAGGCGCTGGCTCTGCGACCAAGCACTCCGTGTCCATGGAATATCTCTGGAAATGGCTTTATTTACAGTGTGGTTTCCAAAAATAAAATATCTGCAATATATCATTTCTCCTGCTCCTCTCCGCGGGCTGCCTGCAGCTGCGGACTGGCTCTTGAGATGCAGAGGAATGAGAGCGTGGCCACTTGCATAAGCCAGGGGGAAGGAGATGAAGGGAAGATGAGCGTGCGTGTGAACTGCCACAAGGAACAGCGTATGTAAATGACCCAGCTCCTCCTTCGCAGACGATAGGTCTCGTCCGCTTGAAATGCTGATTCTGTGCCATGGGCAATTCATGAAGTCTTCATCAGGTAGAACTTTAATGGAGCTTAAGGGAAGTTGGGGTCTTTCTTAAAAGCAAAGGATCTTTCTTAGGCTAATATTATGAGTAAAGTGAAATTACTTCTATAGAAAATTATTTTAATCCAGTGCGAAGCTATTGAAATAACACAGTGGACTTGCCACGAGCTTGATCAAGTGAATGCTGTTCAGAGAGGTAAGTTTAGTAATATTGGACCAAATACAAAAATAGTATCCATGTTCCTCACTAATTAATTTAGAGGAAGTCCTATTCCCTCTTGGCTGCTGCCTGTGTTATTCAAATTATGTTACCAGTTCCCATTATTTCTACAGTTACTATTTCTACTAGAAATGGATTTTTAACTTGGTTTTCCTTTTACTTAAGTAAATGAAAAGCTGTTAAGGACTCTTCTGTTAGAATTGTGTGTACTTCAGAGACATTCGTTAAGAGAGCTCTTTCTGCATGACTGAGTTTGTGGGAGTTTTGCTATGGACTACAGTTAGGCATGGAATTGAATTCTTAATCTTTTAGGTTTTAAAGATCTCTGTGGTAGTAAATGCAAATTGATATTCCAAATATTCTTGAATTCTCAATTCTGCAAATTTGGTGACTGTAAAACCTCTGATTCATATATTTCTAGTTTATTTGAACACGAAGTAATAATCTACCACTTTTAGCTAGTTCATTAGTATGACTGGGACAGCCTATGTGATCCTGTGATACAGATAAATGATGCTGGTGTGAGCGTGGTGCCACAGGATACCACTTCTGCATGGGTGAGAATCTGAATGTTACCTGGCATTGCAATGTGCAAAAGCTGTTTTCTACTACTACTACTACTAATAATAATAATAGTGGATGTGAAAACACAGGACTTCCAATAGAAGGATAGAAGATAGCAAAATGTCCTTATCTTCAATTCTGTTCTCTGTACCCCACTCATGATGGGTTTAGATTAGGTATTATAAAGGAATTTTATGGTGAAGGTGGTGAGACTGGCATAGAATGCCCAGAGAATTTGTGAATGCCCCATCCCTGGAAATGCTCAAGGCCAGGTTGGATGGGCTCTGTGCAACCTGGTCTAGTGGAAGGTGTCTTTGCCCATGGCAGGGGGCTTGGAGCCCTGATGATCTTTATGGTTCCTTCCAACCCAAATTCTTCTATGATTAGTATTTTGTTTGTATTGTCACACATTTATACCTCCTTTATGATCATCACTGCCTCATTCTTGGTATGGTTTGTGAATATCTGAGTTGTAGCATCTGCTCCAGCAGCCCGGTCTCTACCCTCCTCCCATCCCCTTCTTTTCTTCTTGTGCTGGTACAGTCCTAGACTGTATCTGGGCAGAAGTGGACTGGAAACCTCTGCGACCTTTTTTCCACAGCAGGCTATTTCTTGTTAACCTGGGTCATTTCCCTGACCTGGCTCTCCATGTGGCCCCTCAACAGCTGAATGGCTCCCACAGAGGGTGTAGGGATGTGAATACATGTGGAGCAGGGTGTCACCATCATAGAACAAAGCATCTATCAAAATAGATTGCCTCAGTGACCAGATTGATTTTTGGTGTTTCATTTTATCCCCTCTGTTTGCTGAAAGACTATACGTGTAGGGTTTTTTCCTTGTTTTTTTTACTGAAGTGGCATTCAAGCACTCAGTTAAAAAGAGTTAATTGTTTAGGTGCTTCCATAGAGCTACACCACAGCACTTGAATGGCTTCAGTTTCATAACATTATTGAACAACTGTGTGATATTATTATTCTCATTCTGTAGAGGTGATCAGATTAAGGGCAGAGCTGCCTACTTCTTTTCCATGTCTGATCTTCAGGATGCTTGCCATCTGCTAGAAAAATTACATTTGTGGTGATGGTAGGCATTACTGTGATGTTTTATGTTTTCAGGTCAAGTTTCAGCTAATATCCATCTTCATTTCAGGTAATGCAACAGGTAGGCAACATCAAAGCTTGTGACGAGTAAATTCTTGAGTTTTTGGAAAAAATCAAGTTGCCAAGCAGAGATGGCATTCATTCACCCTAACCATAAATCTGTCCCATCTTCTGTTAATCTTTTGTTTCATTTGCACTGCACCTTCCAAAATCTGCAACTCATTGAGAATTTGCAGAGTAGTTGCTTGTTCCATAGCCTTAATTCCTGTGTGTATCAAGTAAAACATGGGATGTGTGAAGGGACTGCACTGGGGAGGGCGAAAGGACAAACTGGGCTTCTCGGGGTGCTCACCACACATGGGGGCTTCCATCTCCTGGTACATTGCTCTGTCATTGCAACAGCTTTCCCAAATATGGCAGGAGGGAAAATTGAGGACCTCTCCCATTATGTGGAGACTGAATTAGACAAAATGATGAGGAAAGTGTGCTAACTTGGGACCAGGACCTGTGTGGGTCATAGGCACACTGCAGTGAATGGGAAATGAAGGTCTTTTTTCTATTCCAGAAACTCTCACACAATATGAGTTATTGAAGTGTTTCGATTCTGTTCAATAACTTGATGAAGGTTGGGAGCTAAGGCAAGAGAAATATCTGATACTCCTTGGGAAGGAATTTTTTTTTTCTCATTTATTTTTGAAGACCAAATTTTTTGTCCAGAGGAGCATCTGCAAAGAGTGCATGGATGGGCTCATGTGCTCTCTTCCATTCTTGCTTTTGTGGGCAGGAAGAAGCCTTTGTTATTGAGCTGCTTCACTGAGTCACTTCACAGTGGGATGGGCTGCTGAGCAGAGTGGTGTTGCTGTGTGCATTTTTCTTTCATTGTGCTTACAAGTTCAGTTGCACTATAATATTTTGAGGAAGTATGACTTAAAAGCAGAGAAATTGTGGAGAGTGCCTACAATCAGAACTAGATCTCTTTCTGTACTTTATAGCTGTGCTAAATTTTTAAAGTACATTCTCTTTATGAGCAGATAAACTGGCAGAAGAGATATTTTGAAGCCTGATAAAGTGTCGGCTCTGTTGTCACATGATCTAGGTTGCATTCCTGACACAGCCACTGTTATTTTTGATGTGGCCTTGGGTAAGTCTTGTCATCTCTGTGTTTCAGCTTCTCCCTTTGCAGAGGAGACAGAATAAAAGTAGGTAGATAGGTTTTATGCAATTGTGTTTTCCATCTTGGTTAAATATGGGTAGAGTTGGAGACAGAGTGAGAGACTCTATGCCTTGAATATGAGGGGATGTTAACTTTGACAGGCTACTGAATAACCTAAAAGTCATGTAAACCACATCCAGCTCTAGATTCAATTCACTGCTTTAGTCCGTGTGGATTTTTTCCTGACTTGAAGAGAAACAGGCTGACATTTAGAAAGTGGTTCATTATTGTTTTCTTTTGGTGTTTCTATGGCTTATCTAATACAAAATCAGTACCATTTTTTCCTTCCAAACAAAGATGGAATGATAGTCCATGAAAGTATTTTTTGTAAAATTAGAGTTTCTAAAGTGTGCTGTACACTCCAACTCTGGTGTCTGAAATGTCATGTTCATGCTGATGGAAACAGCAGGCTTAGGAAACTTCGTTTCCTCCCACAGCACTGCTGAGGTATTTTCCTTATGACTGGGCGAGACAATCACTGAGATTGGGAGAGTTAGTCTGGTAAGATACAGCTGTTTCTTTCCTTGGTCTCATAAGCTCCTCTCAAGAGCACCAGTGAAATAATATCATCAAAACAAAATGTTTTACAAGTTGGCTGGTTCTCCGTTATGAATTCAGGAGTGTCCACAATCCATTTTTGATGTTATGAAAACATATGTTGAATAACCATTAGATGGAAAAAATTTTCCTAGAAAGTGGGAAAGAAAGGGGCTCATTCAGTCCTGTCCCTTGCTGCCAGACAGCAGTGTCAAAAATTTATGAACAGATGCTCTGTAGTGTGCCTGGTAGATTAGGTCATTTCAAAACCTCAAAGCTCCAATGGGTGGAAACCTTTACATTTCCAGCTGAAGTTTATACATCAGCAGTTTTTAGCCACTTGATTCTGCATAAATAAAGTGTTATTGTTATTTAAGCTAAAATAGCTTTTATTTCAGCTTTCCTGTATTTTTATTTTAACTTATGAAGGTGGGCACTTTTAGCCTCCAAGATATGTTGGTCTTCTCATTTTTCTGGCCATCCAGTGTGCTTCTCTCCACCCGCTCTAACCTCTTGATTCTAGTTGACTCTGTGTGTTCAGGGTGTGTACAGTGTTCTGTATGAAGGTCTATCAACACTGAGTACAAAGGCATAAATACCTTTGGATTTCTACTGACCATTATTTTTGTGATTTATCACAGATTTGCATCTGTCTTTCTCACATCTGTAAAATACTTGTGTGTTTGTATATGTCACCAGCTGCTTGCTTTCATAATTTCTCATGGTAAGTCCTCAGCTTGAAGCAGATATCCATAGAATGGTTTGGGTTGGAAGGAACCTTAAAAGGTCATCTAGTCCAATTCCCTCTATCATGGATGTCTTCAACTAGATCAGGTTGCTCAGAGTCTTGTCCAATCTGATATTGAATGTTTCTGGGGATCTGGAACACCTACAAGCTGTGTCTCGTCTACTGTTCAGTATTATCCAATATTTTCTACTCTTAACTTTTATCCCTTTTTTAATCCCTTTTTTTTTATTATCTTTGTTCTTGACTCCATCCAGTTTCCCAGGTAATGATATTCCAGTCTTGTTATGTGTTGATAATATCTTTCTGATTTCAGTCACCACAATTATTGGATAGGCTCTTAATTCCTATACCTCTCTAAATATCCCATCCACAGATTGCTCTTGCCTTCCCAGTCAGATGATATGATAATTTTTCAGCTAGTGTTTTGGTACTATATTCAAATCAGTGCATTTCCATGTTAGATACATGGATTTTACTCTGTTTTCTATGTTTAAAATATATTTATAAGGGATTGTAATATGAGCTACCTTTGGTGAGCCTGTGTTGCATTTATTTTTCAATTGTCATTCATCTTAGTTTTTCAGTTATTTTTAGACTGGCTTCTTGAGAGAATGAAGTTTATGTGGTCACACTGTCTATTTCTCATCCTAATTCTCTTCTCATGGTAACTTTTGAACTTTTTGTGAAATTTCAAACAACCTTGACGGAGGACTAGATGTGTGGAAAAAAACAAGTTCCAAAAACTGAAATATATTTCCAAATACTGAAAATAAGTTATATTAATAATAGGACCTCTAAACCAAATTAGTGCCTATACTGAACAGAAAACTTTTCAAGAAAAAGCCTAGAGAGCAGAGAGCTGATAGAAAGAGGAGGCCAGGACAGAAATGCCCAGCTGTGATAAAAGCTTCTTTAATAAGAGCTTGTGCTTTCTTTGATTCTGGAAACTCCAGTTATGGGGAGCAAAGCTGGAGGAGTCCTTGTTTTGTCACTTGTTTTATTGGATAGCCAGCCATAAGACTAAGGAACACAACTCCCAAATCTCAGTAGAGTGACTTTACCCCCATGTGCTTCTGCCTGTAGTTGTGAACAGCACGTGTCCCCCTAGAATATTCCTGCATGGGGAACCAAAAGGTTCTGCAGCTGCCAGTATGTATTTTCTGAGGTGATGGATCATCTTTTGGCAGGTTAAGAACCGTGTCCTGAGAAGGAATAAATCTAAAAATGTTATTTCATGCATATTTGTGGCTCTTCCCCCTTTTTTTTCTGCCCCCTCCACTTGCATATAGCAGAGGCTTTGCTTTGTTATCTAAGACTTTATATCTAATGAAATGATGCAGAGACTTGGCTCTGTTCAACAGAGCAATGAATTAAACTGTTTCTTGAGTCCCTTCCTGCCCTATTATTGGTGGTTTTGCTGTTGTGATTAAGATACTGTTAGGGTATGTAGTGGAGGAAAAATGGTATTTTATCACTGAGCAATGCTCTGCTGACTTGCTGGTGATACTGAACCTATGCAGCTGAAAAGTGCTGGTCCTATGGTAAAAATAGTGATTATTTTAAATACAGACACATTACTCTAGACAGCCATGTAAGTTAATTTTTGATAGGAAATAATAGTTTATTGTAAGCATTTTAGTTAGAAATGTGAACTTCGTTTTTTAAAAATCTCAGAACCTTCAGCTCATAAGTACTTAATTAAAAAAAATCAATTTGTCTCCCACTCTACTTTTCTTTGTGTGAAAACTTTTGAGAAGAAAAAATGAAGGGATCACTTTAGCAATCTGAATATACCTACCCCACCCTGAAAGAAAGTAATTATTTTCTGAAATGCAACTTGCCTGTTAAGCTCCTGATTTCAGACTCTCTCTCTCTTGCATCATCACATCCTCATGCCATGCCTTCAGGATAACAAAAACATGCAGAATCAGGTCCTTCTCAAAGTGTGTTGTGAATTATTAATCTTCTATTTGCACCACATTTGGGATTACAGAGTGCTGGGTGCTTCCTAGCAGCATCCAAACAGCTTTATTGTGTAATACTGGCTTCACAGTGTTTTCCAGGGCTTGTGTGTAGCTGAGTGTGCCCCAAAGGGCACCCAGGCTTCAACCATGCACCTTGTCAGCCTGAGGTGGGACTCTGCTCTGGTGACTGGCACTGCCAAAACTTGCACCTCTGAGCTGCATGGGAGCAGAACTCTGCAGCTGGGAGCTCAGCTGAGGAGTGAAGGTCATGTAGCCAAAACTGGAGAAATAAAAATGAGTTTGAACAGGACTGTGAGGAGCTTGAAAATGGGAATGCAAAAGTGGTGAGGTTTCAGACACTGGATGTGAAAATATCCCTGTAAAACTGACCTAGCAAAAAAATGAGAAGCTATATACAAATTCACCTATTTTGGGCACTGTAAAAGAACTTTTAGTTTAAATAACACATTCAAAAATATTTCCTGTGTGTCATAGAAACTCTTCCTGTAAAGATACTCTGCAAAAATATTTTGAAGTATTTTTTAAATAAGATACTAGGATAAAGTCTGTATAGATTTTGCTTTTAAATTTTTAATTTTGTACTTGGCTGTTTTATATGGTTACTATTTATAGTTGCGACAGAATGTATGCCTAATCTGGGTATTAATTCCATAGGTTATTTGGGGATTAGTAACACATGGATGTATGGCTCTAATGGGATCATATTTCCTTATGAATTCTGTAGTGTGCCCATAGTAACAATGAAGCATGAGAGGAGTTGGTTCTTTGGTACCACTGGGTTTTCTTTATGCTCTGTTTATGTGCTTCTTTAGTTCTCTCCTTTGAAACCTCTGGTATAAAGCTTTTTAAATTGCAAATGTTGGAGAATAATGGGAGTGAAGTGGTATGTATGTGTATTTATGTTTTCACAACTAATTGCACAAATGTGTGTGTGGAGGAATTGTGATGTTTTTCTTTTGCTGTGGAAGGAAATGAAAGTTTGATATTATTTTTTGCTTTTTGGTTTGTTTTTTTTTCCCTTTTTTATTGTACACATGGGAATGCAGTCCAGAACAGTGCTGAGCTTCCAACCAGAACATATTCTCATCTGTAATCAGTCATTGACTTCAATAGATCTTTGTATTGGACCCTCAGCAAAACCCATAAGAATTCACAGCCTAAGCAGAAACTGAGCGGCTTGGTTTCTTTCATATATAAATAGAGTGATGTAGTATTTGCCTTTCTAACCATACAGAAGAAGAATGTTTTAAATTAAACAAACTGAGAATTTTCATTAAAATTCTCATTTAAATGTCATGAAAAAGTTTGTGTTTATATTTGGACCTGATCTTTATTTAACTCGGGCAATGTTCTACACAAGTGAGATCTGATCCACAAATTCCTGAAGTCTGTCAGACTTAGGGCATAATTTCAACTGTTTCCTCTCAAGGTACCCCAGGCTGACAAAAAAAAGCAACTGAAGGAGTGATGGCAGAGAAGCTGGGACTCCAATTTGCAATGCTTTCTTTAAACAAAGGGTGCTTTTGGTGTTCTGGCACATACAGTTGGTTTTCTGCACTGTGATGGAGCTGGTGAAGTCTGACAGAAACCCATATGTGAAATCTAGTGGAGCTTGCCAGATGTGCATTGTCTAAAATACACTGGACATAGGCATGGACTTGCTGGAGTGCTGACCTGTAGGGAGCATCCAGCTCAGGTGCTGAGTAGTTGCTTTTCGTGTTCTAATGGTGCCTTGAGAATCCTCAGTGAACTTGCAAGACCTACACATGAGAACTTTCACTGCTTCACTGGGTGGCTGAAGCAAAGTGTAGTGCCTGAGGTGCAATCTTTTCTTATTCATAGTGTCTTTGTGTGTTTTATTGCATTTTTGTATAAACCTTAAAAGCTGTTTTTATTTGTTGTTTGATTTTAGGCAGTCCTCTTCTATCCTGAAGGAAGAAATCCAGTTGAAGGAAGACCATGCCTTTGTTTAGCAAATCACACAAAAATCCTGCTGAGATTGTGAAAGTTCTGAAAGAAAACATGGCCATATTGGAAAAACAAGAAAAAAAGACAGACAAGGTATGAGGTAACGTTGTAGAAGACCATAAGGTTTTTATGCTGGGAGAACAGCAGAATAAAGGGAATAACATTGTGTTTGGTCACTGCCCTGATTCTGCGAATGCTTGCCTGTGGATGTAGCTGTGTGTTTGAATGATTTTACTGAAATCAGGGGACTTTTGCATAAATAAAATACATAAAATCTGGGGATCAGACAGAAAATGCTAACATCCAGGAGCCTCAGCCAAAACAAAGGGTGATCTCCCACTACTTCAAACAGTAATGAATCTAGCAAAGCAGCTTGGAAGGCTGTGTGAAAACTATTGTACTGTTAATGGTGTTTGCAGGATAACAAATGGGGTTGCCAATTAATGTGTAGGTACCCACAGAGAAAAACTCCACTTCTGATGCACACTGTTTCCAGAAACCAGGAAAGCTATATGTGTCTAGATGTGTATAAAAGAGATCTCTGTTCATCCTTTCTAATGTTCTGTGTGCCAGTACTTCCTAAAAAAGCTGTGCTACTCATTTTCTATTTATAGTGCTAGGCTTTTGCTAATATTACGGCTCTCTTCTAATTCCATGACACAGACTCGAGTTACTTTTGCTGCTTTTCCAGTCACCTCTTGATAGGTACTTCCCAACACACAAAATGCCCTCAGTTAGGAACTTGAGCTTGCATAATTTTTTTTTTTTTCATCTGAGACTCTGGCTCTCTACACTCTTGCTGTAGTAGAAGTATAAGGTTTTGGTTAACAACAGACTAACTTTAAGTTAAAAGTGATTGTCAGTGGAAGCAGAAATAGCTGATAAGGTATACTAATACATTTTCTGTGGAGCCGATGTTTGTATGCATGCATGTTGTGCTTCCCCCACCTTGTGCAGGAAGTTGTATGAAGACAATCCCAACCCAAAAAGTAGGCATGGAGCCCTTTGCACCCGTAGTGAAATCCTCTTGAAACTTTTGGTTCAAAGCAAGTAGCCCAGAGTGTGTTAATTACGTAAGGTAAGTTGCATGGATTTCTGGGAGGTCTCTAGTATTTGATGTTTCATTCTGAAATACCTTCAGTAACCTCAGAACAGAGATAATTTGACTCTGAACTAAAAAACATTAAATAAGTAACTAAATAAATCATCAGAATCTGTTCTGCCCTGCTGAATTCATCCTTTGGAGCCTGATTAAAGAAGACTTTCAAAGCAGAAGCTCCATACTTGGGTTTCTTTTAGATCTGCTTGCAGAGTGACTCCTCAGGGTTGTGGTTTTGAGAATTTTTGGCTTGATCTGGTTTGTATATTTGGGTGTCAGTGACAATGAGAAATTCAGATTTCTTAGAAAACTGAGTGCTCAATGTAAATTTTTCATAAAAGTCAAAACAGCTGCTGTGTGTTTTGCTCACAGATCAAAAGATACAGAATGTTTCCCTGGCGTATTAGAATGGAAATAGCTTGTGAACTTAATGGTGCCTGTTTTACAGGAAGAGGCTGATTTTCACTTAAATTTTGTGTACTTCATTGCTGTGGGGTAGAGGCTGTTCCTGGGGTGAATGTGGGTTATCAGGGGAGAGGAGAGAGGGGGACAAGGCAGTCCCTTCCACAGCAAGGCAGAAGGTGAGGAAAGCCTTTTTTTGCATTGGTTTAAGCTTATGTAGCCTGTTGACTCAGGGCTTTGTACTGTAATGTCAAGGAAGCACATAGTGTCCTTTTCCTTGCAGAAGGAAAGGTTAGAGACTCCTTGGCAGTTCTGCCTTTCATCTAAAGTGTTCCACTGAGCTGTCCTGAAATAAATACCTGCTAAAGAAAATAGCTAAATTTATTCTCCTGAGTTAATGGAAGGAAATCATTAAGACTATCTTTACTACTGAGATGATGATAAACTTTTAAAACTGGCAGGAAAAATAGCTCTTGCAAAAGCACCCAGCCCCAGTCACACCTGCTGCTATCCATTCAGGTTTGTGAATTTAGTAATGCTATTTCTAAGTGTTGTTTGCAGTTTGAGTTGGAGAAGAAAAGACAATAGGAAGACTTTCAGTGGCCCACAGATTTTCAAAATATACTCAGTAGTGCCAATGAGTAATGTCCTTTCATGAGAATGACTGGAGAAATGCAACTGAAAACAAAAGCAAAGATAAACAAAGCACAGTGCTGTACTCTGTGCTCTTGAAAGCCTAGCAAGGTTTTTAACTTCACCTCCAATTTGATTTCTGGAGGGAGAAGAAATTTGTCAAACTTTCACGAAAAGGCCTAGAGGTTTAGCTACTGCAGGAGCCAGAGACCCTGGATGTCTCAGAGATGGGTTTGGACCCTGTAGCCCTGTGACCTGAGAAGTTTGCAGATCAAGGCTGTCCCATTTTCAGATTTCTAGCTCTTAGTCTACTGTAAGAGCTAAAAAGGTACTGTTATGCCTCACCATAAAGCCAAGGTTCCCAGCACTTCCAGGGTACAACTCCAGAGCATCCCTGATTTTGTGTGCAAATTAGTTTCCAACTAGGACTTGTTTCAGATGCTTAAACAAGATTTATCCTGTGACAATTAAGCTGTTATTGTAGTGCAGCAAATGTGGTATGTGGGTTGAGGCAGCTAAAAGCTGCTAATACAGGCAGAATTGGCAGAGAAATGGGGCAAAGCCTGAATTAACTGCAGGGCTGGCAGAGAACCTCCTTTCCTCTTTCCTTTTCTAGCTGAGAAATCATGAGTATGAGGTGAAGATGCCGTGAGCAGCCAGGAGGGCACAAGGTCAGGCAGAGAGGGTCTTGATGCTTCTAATTCAACTTTGTGCAACTTTCAGCAGGAGCCATTAGCAGCAGAGCAGTTAAAACTCCTCAGGTAATGGGAAGAGGATGAAGGATATAACTTGATAGACAAGATGCAGAGAAGCCAGTTGTAAGTGTAAAGGAAATGATACATATTTTCTGAGGCATTTACACATGCACACATGATATACAGAGGTTTACACTCTTTCTTCATGATGCTTTTTGTTATTCACAGAGTAGTACCCATTCAAGCTTTAAGTAAACTCTATTGACTACACTAGCATCTGTCTCCTTAGATAAGGATTGAGTTTGACCCACTTTCTCCACATGTCTAATTTTTTTTAAACTATTAATGCGTGTTTTGTGTTGCCATAGTGCTTTCTGATGCTTTTAAACACTCCTAAATGAAAAACAGGCAAAGTTTTGATGTTTCGTTCTTACTTTTATGTATGGGCTTTCTTGTTTGTTTGCTTGCATGGATATATGTGTGTTTAAAGGTTTGCTATTTTTTCAGCTACATTTTGATGCTTGAAAGACCACAGGTTGAGAAGTACCAGCACATCTGGCTCCTTTTCTGACAGAGCTGAAAAAGTAGACTAAAACGTTCTTTATCAACAATCCTCCTCTCTTCCAACATGTGAAATAAAATAAGGTGTTCTTGGAGCATATACAATTGCTGACATCCTGTTTGGGCTTTGATGTGGTGAAGAACAATTAATTAAATTTTATTGCAGTATTTTATAAATGTCATTACAATTTAATCTCAGTCATGTAGAACCAATCAGTCCTTGAATTTAATGAGAAATGCTTAATCTGGAACTACCTAGAAAAGCAGGAAAGTATTTAAATACATAGGAAAGAAAGCCTTCAGAGCTTAGGCTCGCTTCCTTCTTTCTGGCACAAACTCCTATAGTATTTGGGGGATGCATGTAAATAGGAATGAAGAGAAGAAGAGCCATGATAGCAAGAGGTCATATCTATTGAACCTGAGGAAGAATGGACAGCGTATTACACTCTGGTCACACTGCTTCATTTATTGCTGGTGTGTCGCTGTGTCATTGTTAATGGCTGTTGTAAAGGAACATTGATAGAAAGGATGCCTGACCAACCTCACAAACAAACCCCCTGACTTCTCAAAGCCGTGTGTTCAGCTGCTGAGCCCAGTCAGCACAAAGCAGTGTGGGTGGCATCCAGTTTGTCACTGAAGGATGTCCTTGAACACATCACCCTCCTGCTGTTAATCAAACACCTTCGGGTGAGGCAGCCTGACTCAGTGCCATCTGTGGTGCCTACAGGTTTGGTAACATTTTCTGAACCTGCCCTGCAGCAAAAGCCTTCCAAGTGACACAGGCTTTTAATTTAGTGCAGCAAATGGATCTGAGGTTGGTTGAAACTTGGTCTAATCTTTGCATGTGGTCTAGATGGGCTGAAAGATTTGCAGTTTCTGGTATAGCTGATCCAAGACAAGAGTTTATTGTGGAAAATGAACCGAAATGCATTAGAGCAGGTTCAGAGCACTGTGCTGAGTGCTTTCCTGTCAGGCAGAACTGCAGGCTGCAGTGCCTTTAGTCAGTGTTCAGAAGGATAGTGAAGCAAGATGTAAAAATAACCTGAAGTGTCGTGCTTCTGCCCCTTTCACTTAAATCTCTCTAACAAGACTGCTCGTTCAGGTAGGTCACTGCAGTCTGTCCTCTCTTTCATCTCCACATGCTGTAACAAATTTGGTGCTGTTCAGAAGGGTCAGGAGAGCAGCATTTTATTAAGGTTACAAGTAAATGACTTCAAGATATCTGGAACAAATACTTCTATCAATAAATCCTGCTTTTTTACATAGCAACAAGGAAACCATTCCTGGCTGCTGTTCACCTGGCTGGCTGCTGGTTGGTAAAGCTCTGGGGACTGGTGTGTGAGATGAGGTGCAAGGTGCATGCAGAGGGCTCTGTGTGCATTTGTGTGGAAGAACAGTTGCGTGACTGCAGGGAACGTGAATACCCATGGATGCAATTCCGCAGCTGCCAGAGCCAGTTACAAAATTGCTTTCCATTTCATTGCTGCACACTGAAACCAAGGGAATGAGATAAGAAGGGTTTGGCACCCCTTCCCCCTAGCTCTGCATGTCCTGGGGTTTTGTGGAGCGTTTCATGTTTCAGCTTCCCTGTTCTGCTAAGGCCTGTTATTGCTCTAGAGATGGGAGAAACTCCAGATATTATCAGGTTCTGGTGCCAAGAGTTTAAATCTGTCTATTCTGGTTGCTTTTATTTTTTAAGGACTTTCAGAACCTTTAGTTCTGTCTTAAGTGCAGGCTTAACAGTGGGAAAGGAATTTATGCCCAGGTGGGGCAAACCTGTCTTCTACATTTTATCATACATCCTTCTAAAAGGCGTTTCCCTGCTGTGCTTGGTTGCCCAAATTGTCTTTGCCAGCTTCCTTGAGTACTAGTCTGTAATGTTTTGCTAAATAACAGACGTCAGGCCTCCTGATCCAAAATGTCCACAATTTGGCCCTGTAGGTCCATTCAGCTTGAAATTGCATCAAGAATAAGTCATCTGGGGTGACCCTGAAGTTATGTGATTGTTTGATTCAGATTCTGCTAATGGCTTTTCTTGGGAATTCTTACAGTTGCATGTAGAGAGAGCTGCATTGGCACTGCTTTTTAGGAGAAAAATTGGTTTGAATCACACAGTGAGAATATTTTTAAACCAGATAAGACTGAATCAAGAAGCTTTATGCTTTTAGTTGCAATATATAGCATGGAGTACTGGCAGATCACTGAATCACACACTGGAGTATTTAACATCACACTGGCAGACATCTCTATGTGTTACTGCCTGCTGCTGTGCAAGAGTGAAACAGTTTATAGAGAGATTTTGGACCTGGAAATGTGCTAGGTACACAAACACAACCAGTATGTGCCTATCTGCCATATTCTTATGGCTCTCCTCTCCACAGCCTACCCCACACTTGAAGATCAATCAGTCTTTCAGGGAAGATTTTTTTCATAAAAAATTTCAGGGAATCATTTTTCCATAAGCTCCTTTCTTTGTGTTATGTTCCTGTTAAGGCAACAGTGACAAAATTTTGATCTGTGAGGAAAATAAACTGATACAACAATTTTCAGCTTGAAAATTTCCAGCTCTGGTTGAAGCTGTTGGTAGGTTTAGAAAAATAAATACTGACCAAAAATCAGCTTTATGAGGAGGGGATGTTGAACATGTTTATAATTTAACATAGAGAATTATGCAGGCTTATCTATACTGTCTATTTTGCATCTCCAAGGCTGCTGTAGATTATCTAGTCCAGTAGGGTTGGCAGATTAACCCAAGGATTGTTAGAGTTCAACATTTACACAAAACCTTGTCTTTCAAAATGGACCCAAAAACCTCTTCTGGGTTGAGGTGCATTACAAACTATACTCTGTGGATGCAGAGTCAGTTCTTATTGAAAGGAGACTTGTTGGAAAGACCAGAAACTTGTCTTAGGAGGTTGAGATCCTGTCATTTGTGCTGGGACAGCAGTGCAAACGCTAAACTCGTGTGTTTGCTGGGAATCAGCTTGTGTGTCATTCTCACTTTTTTGTCCCTACCTGCAACTTTTGACTGTCCAAAGTCTCACTTTTGACATTAGTATGTCTATGTATAAGCTGTTCTGTTTAGGATTGTGTGTGTAGTTTTCTCCTTTCTTCCTTTTTTCTCTCTATTCACAAGAGCCTCTCTAAATATAATGGCATAAAATCAGTCATGATGGAAAGGACTTGTACCTAGAGGACAAAAGGAAAATCTGCTGCAAATAAGATTGTTCCTAATTTCAAGAGTGAGGCAAATGGCTGAAGTGCTTTGATATTTCATGAAATTATTTTGTTTACATTGTAATTTCTGCTGGAGTGATGGTTGCAGCACTTTGCTATTGTTGCTCTTGCCACTGATGGAAAATAAAAAGTAGCATGGAAGTCATAATAGACTTAGGGGTTTCTAGTGAATCCTTTTTATTTTTTTGTCACTGAAATTCTGTTTGTGGCACTGCTGGGGGGAGGATGTTTCACTGAGGCTTTTTGTTGGTTTTTGCAATTTTTTCCTAAAGAGGCTCAGGACTGGTCTGACTTCTTATGCAGATATGTTTTCATGTATTTTCCATGTATTTGAGTGAATAAATGTACTTTGTTGTTTGTTTTGGACAGATGTTTTGTCTTTGGATCTTGGAATGTCTTTTTTCTCTGAGTATTAAGAAAGTTTCCATCCCAGAAACAGTGCTTATGTACTTAAAGTATTATTCTAAAATTGCTGTGACTTTAAGTGGAAATGTCAAAACAGAGGCTGTTAATTTAAGAATCTGTGTTTGGGATTATGGTTTTCCTCCAGATATGTTGTGAGGGATATCCACTGAGGAGCGATCCTTAGATTTGACTGTGAATAACTTTTGGTGGAGAGTTGCAGAGCAAAACACAGACCATAGAGAGGCTATGAAGGGGGAGGAAATGACACATGAAATCTAAATTGCATGTGGAAAAGCTGAAGAACCAAGTGGATGGGATGGCAGGTGATTAGAGAAATGCAGCTCTGGTGGCCACTTCTGTCTACCAGCACCAGTATTCTATGTTTAATTTTCTCACACAGCACTTTTTGGCCTCCTTTTTGAGAATTAAACACTGGCCTCCTTTTTGAGAATTAAACACGAAGCTGAGTCCTGCAGGCCTTTTTTCTACATATCAGAAAGGACTACTTATACTTGAAAGCAAAGTTATTAACATTTTTTTTAACTACAGAATGCCAGAGATATTCACACCCAGCCCAACAGAAAGGGTGGAAAGCCAAAAATGTACGGGCTTTGCCTTTAAAATGAAAATATTTCTCTAGCTCTTATAAAGATTTAGAGCTTTAGTTTCTAAGATAGAGCCCCTGTTGTTAATCCCATCTGTACTCTGTGGGATATCTCAAGTGACACATGACTAACATTTGAGGTAAAAATAGGCTCTTTTGCTGAGTGATGGTGAGGAACATCAAGACTTCTGCTGTTAGAAGCTATCACACAGTCATGCTCATTTACACCCTGCTCATGCTGACATATCTCAACCAGCAGAAAACTGCAAGTAGGTACAAAGAGATTGGAGGAGAGCAGTTCTTTGTGCTGTGCAAAATCAATGCTTAAATCTTCCACCTAGTTGCAATGTAAAAGTAGCTTTTTACTGTGGTTGGTTTTGGTTTTTCTTAGGACTTCTAAATTTTTTGTATCATTTTTATTCACTAATGTGAATAAAATCTGTGACTGAAAATGTTGGGAGCTCAGCAGCAGGTGAGAGATGCCTCTTCAGAGCACTGTGGAGTTATGTTATGCAAATTGATGGGGTGGTATTTGAAAGCATTATGATTTTCTTTTCAATGTATGTGAGCAATATACAGAAATTATTGATGTGTCTTTGAACATTCATTAATTTCCAGTTAGCTTTTACAAATCACTATTGCATTTTCTGTGTTTGTCTTGAATTTTTTTTTTCACCTGCTCTGCTAACAAAAGGCTAACTTCAAGTTAAGGTTTTTCAAAGTTGTGAAATGCTGTCCTGTCTTCAGCATCCTGCCTGTCAGTTTGCTGTCATTCTCAGCTTTGCTTTCAAACCTGTTCCTTACTTCCTTCCCACTCCCTGCCAAACAATCCAGTTGGCCTTGCTGCAGGTCATGTGTGTATTAAATATAACCCAACCCAGAAGGAGCCGCTCCCTCTGTAGCCCCATGGCTGGAGCAGGCAGGATTTACAGCACACACATCCACACGAAAAAAATTACTCCTATCCTCCACAGAGTCTTTATTTGTTCAAAGTGGAGCAAAGGTGTGAGGAGAGCATGAGCCAGAGGTGCCATGCTGCAGCCAGTGGTCCTTTTCCTTGGGAATGGGTATTATCACTCACATCTGATTTTGACCTGCTGACTGCATGAAACAGCTGTTACCTGTTTACAGGTGTGTGTCTTTCCTTTCCCTGTTGTAATGCTTCTGGTCAAGATACTTTGTAAGGTAATTCTGATTCATGCTCTACATTAGGTACCTGAAACATTGCATAGGATTACTATACTCTAGGTGGGAGCAAAAGATGTGAAAGATCTATTTTACTTCAGCCTGTGGAGCTTTACTAAAGCAAATTGTTTCATTTAAATTTCTCAATCTGAGGCTGAAGTGCCTGTGTGCTCAGTGAGCAAATCCCTTGTAGAAGATGCTGGCTCAAACCATACCTGATGAGGAGAAATAGGGGTGGCAGTGCAAAGCTGTGAAGCTTTGGCTGGGATAAAGTGAATTTTTTCCCTAGTAGCTGGTAAAGTGCTGTGTTTGGAATTTAGGATAAGAATGAAGTTGATAATACTCTGATGTTTTAGTTGTTGCTGAGCAGGGCTTACACTAAGTCAAGGCCTTTTCTGCTCTTCAGCCCACCCCACCAGCGAGTGGGCTGGGGGCACAGGAAGCTGGGAGGAGACAGAGCTGGGACAGCTGACCCCAGTGGGCCAAAGGGATATTCCATATCACAGGGCATTATGCTCAGTCCATAATGCTGGGGGGAAAGCTGGCCCAGGGCTGCTGCTCAGGAACTGGCTGGACACTGGGTGCTGAACAATTGCATTGTGCATCACTTGGTGTTTATTATTATTGTTGTTGTTATTGCTACTATTTCTTCCTTCCTTTTCTATCCTATTAAGCTATCTTTATCTCAAGCTAAAAATTTATTTCCTCCCCCCAGTTCCTTTCCCCATGTTACTGAGGGATAGTGAGCAAGCAGCTGTGTGGTGTTCAGCTGCCTGCTGGGTTAAGCAGTGCCACAGGGCTGTGAGGATTTATTTGGTTTCCCAGCAGAGGAGCTGGGACAGCCCATCAGGAAGCAGTGGGTGGGGAGGCAGCCTTTGGTACCTTCATTTGGCACCTCTTGCCCACGTGTGCCATGGAGCCCACTGGGGAGGACAGGAGGAGCAACAGTGAAATTGCTGCTGCCTCTGCAGGGCCATGCCTGCCTCCACATCTCTTAATGGGTCATGCTGGCACTGATTGGTAATTGCTCTCTTGGTCCTATTTTATGCCCATGGTCTGAAAATGATGGTATGTCATGTATAAATTGAATTTATCTTGTGTATGGTCTGCAGGGTGCAGTATGGATGCTCCAGCCTCCATGATTACCTAAAATGATATAATTTTGCAATAGATAATGATAATTGTAAGTACATTTAGAAATATTTGTTTTGAAATGCATGTCTTTTAAAAGAACATACTTTTTTTTTTTTTTTTTTTCTGTTTCATTTTTTTAAACAAACCCCATTATCTGCTGGTGAAAAGGCATCAGAGGAAGTATCAAAATCTCTGCAAGCAATGAAAGAAATTCTGTGTGGGACCACAGACAAAGAGCCACCCACAGAAATCGTGGCTCAGCTGGCACAAGAGCTCTACAACAGTGGCCTTCTAGTGACACTTATTGCCAACCTGCAGCTGATAGATTTTGAGGTAGGTCAGCATCCATAAACTTTATTCATCTCCTTGGTCTTGGTGTTGTCAGTGACTAGAGCCATATTTTTCTGAAGTCTGAATAATTTCATTGCATTCAAAACTGTATTCCACAGGCTGAAGAAAGCTGCTGCTCTAGATTGGTTGGTGTCCTGAAAGACATGCTCGTACACTAGCAACAAATCTGATTTTTAAAAAATTAAAACAAAAACAATAAAGAAATATTTCCATGTGTATCCAAACAAGATAGGACATGGTGCTGGGAATACTGTCTAGGACTAACCTTGTAAACTGCAGGGATGATCTTTGGGATAGTGCAACTAGAGCTACCTGCTGTCTCTGAAGAGTGTCCAATTTAGAAAGGGTTCAGGGACATGGAATAAAAATAATTGGAAGCATGGCGAATTTCATGTGACAAAGACTGAAAGAATTAAAATAGTTTAGTTGAGAGAAAAGGAATTGAAAAACACGTTAAAAACAGACAGCAGGTTGCAAGGTAATTTGGTGTCTCCCACTTAATTGTTTGGATTAAAAGAATAAAGGAATATAACATTTTTTTCATGGTAGAAAGATTAATATGAATGTATATGCATATATATTATTTAATTTGATATATTTAAATTGAAAATATATTTTATATTCTGTGGAACTTCTTGTCAGCTTTGTTGTTAAAGCAAAAAACCTAGTAAACAACTGTTCTGACAACTAAACTTGCTTGTAAGTTAGGAGAAGAGTTATACTAGAAAAAATTGCAGTAATTCAGGATAAATATCAACCCTGTTGATTAACTGTTGACTGGAGGGATGGGAATGAACTCTGTCACTGTCAGGTCATTGTCATTCTTGTGGTTTGCAGTCAGCTGTGACAGTGGCCCCCAGGGCATAACTGCTGTTGCGAGTTCCATGATTTCTGTGGCTCCTGGGCACTGGTGATTCCTCACAAGTGTCCGACCAGCAGTGGGAAATCCCCAGCCACCAGGAGCCAAACCTCCACTGAGATCTGGAACAGGAGCAGTACCCAAGGTACAGGCAGCTGCTGGAGAGAAAAATCTGTTTCTCAAAGAAATCTGATTCTCTCAGAGACACCTTTTGTAGGAGTCATATGTAGAAGTTATCATCTTTCCATTTTATAAATTAATGAAAGGGAGGAAAATAGGTGATTTCACCCCATACCAGCAGTAAATCCAGGATCGAGGACTGATTTATTTACTTTGTATTAATTTTTGAATGGAATTTTTCAATTATTGAAATTTTTTAGTGGAATTCTCTCATTTTTGGCTCAAGGCTTAAGTTCAGGAAGTTTTTTTTCATGATTTGTCTTCTCTTTCATCTGGTTACTGTTAAACGTCTAATTACAAAAATACTCAAAGCCCAACAGCCCAATCTCTTAAAAAACCCTGTAAGAAAAATGGAGAAGAGGAAAGGAGAAGATATTCTAAGCACAGAAGGGACACTTCTGAATTATTTTAGTTACACGACAGTCTGTATTGCTTCTGCCAGAAAAAATTCTGTATCAACATATTCAAAATACAGTCTTTAAAAGCAAGCACTGGATGAAATATCCAATCTGTTGTTGGATTGCTGTTATTAGAAACAATTCTCATAATTCTTATTGCAAAATATATTTTTTATTAATTGCAAAAGCTTTCCAATCATGTAGCCAAGCTGTTTTACATGTTCTTTGGACAAAACACTAGAAACCAAATGTCACTAAACAAGAGGACAGTAAGAGCATATGCTGCTTTGTCTTCATGTCTTCCCACTGACTTTTCCAGTTTGTCAATTTTTCTGTTTCTATTTTGTTGTATTGGTGGGCACAGCTGGTATTTAAGTTGCTTCATTGAACAAGCAATTTCATCGCACTGTAACATGCGAGTTAATTTTTTGATCTGCGTGTAATGGTAAAAAGCAAATCATAAACTACTGAAAATCTGATTTCTGAAAGCAATGATGTTACTTTGCTTTGTCCTGACTCCCTGTGTCCTCCTCACCAACCCTGCTGCCCACTTTGATCCCAGTTTTTCACACGTAAACTTCCCTTTGAAGATGTGTTTTCAAAGACGGTGCAGGGAAGACTTCCATCACACATCCATAGAAGAAACAGGTTTATTGCTTCTGCCACTCAACAAACAAGATACAATTTCAGTAATGATATTGTTATGAAGCATTAAAGTCAGGTTTAGGCAGGAGCCCAGAATCAAGATCAGACTGGGTTTTAAAATTTAAAATATGAAATTTATTTTTGAACTTTAAAGAACTGAGGCAAATATCCAAAGAGCAGAAGTCCACTAAAAATGGAGATGTTATTGTGTGTAAGCCTAAAGGTTCACAAATTGTAAAGCCCCTAAAAGAGGTAGTAAATAACTACAAGCCCAGGACTGGTGATTTTATAATCTTTCCCCTACTTTGCCTTGAAACAGGGGTTAAATTATGGTATAAGTATTATACAATTTTTTATTTATATAATGCATCCCTAGCAAGTTTATTTTGTTCTTGTCTAGCCACTTTCTCTTCATGCTGCCTTATCTAGTGCTTCAGTGGCCTTGTGCATTTCATTATAAGGCAAAATTCAATTGCAGATCCAAGTAAGGAGTGTTTCAAAAGCACTCCTGCAATTTTAATGTATGTCAGGTGGTGAGGGAAAATCTGTCATGGTTCCCTCCTATTTGCCTCCTTTCCCTCCTGAAGAACCCACGGAGATCAACTCTGGCTCTCGCTGTCACTGATCTCTAGAAAATTAGCTATAATTGAATACATCTATCTATATATCTATATCAATATCTGTCTCCTCTGTGCTCATGGATATTTTGTTGCAATGCACACAGTATTAAGTAACTAATAAAAAATTTAGCATAGCAGAGAGGATCACTTAATTTCTGGCCATCTTTGCCTCACCCTTTCAACAGCTCTTCTCTGTCTGAATTGTTTTCATCTTTCATCAGTAACTGCTGAAGCCCGTGGGGATCACAGGATTCCAGGCATATGATATGGGTGTTGTAAAGATAGGGGAGAATGGGATGACTTTATACAGAATTAGCCTATTTGAAATTATGTCCAAGGGTCAAAATAGTGTTGCAGACAAAGGCAGATGTACTGGCCTGTACTGATTTGATTCTCCTGTTTAATTCCCTGAGCCTCCAAGTCTCCAGTCCAGCTGGGCTGGAACAAGTAGGAAAGCAGAATATTTTGTGTTCCTCAGCACTGATTTATTTGTAGAGGTGAAACCAGGGAATTTTCCTCCGTGTGAAACTATCTGCTCCTTGGCTTCAAACATTCAATAATTTCTCTGCCAATGAATGTTTGTCCTCCCAAGACAGATCAATCAGCATGTACAGATTATAAGTGACCTTTTGCTTTAGTTTGCCCTGTGCACAGTGACCTGCTGTTGACTCAGTGCCTTGGTTACAGGTCCTTAGTGCGGCCATCTCTCACCTCCCTTAACTCCACATCAATTTGTCTGCTGTGCCAGGAGAGAAACTGGCAGGGGAGGAAGAGGATTTCTAATGCAAAATGTATTGGTGAACCTCCTGAATAAATAGAGCATCATTTGGAAAGACCTTTGGAAAGCTGTTTGCACAGGGAAACATTTGCAGACAAACTGTGATTGTATAGATAGGTGCATATAGCACAGCATCAGGGCAAAGAGAAGAACTTTAATTTTGATTAAAGCAGAGACATGTACATGGTGCAGCTGTTCTATTGGTAGTATTTCTTTCATTTTTCATGGTAAATAATGGGCACAGTTAAAATTCAACACTGATTTTCAGAAATGTAATCACACTTGGAGTTGTTTGCACTGGACTGATAAAAACCTTTAGCTTTTGAAGTATAGGCAGTGTGGCAGTGGTTTGGTACCAGCTCAATTACTCACATTTGGAGGCTACAGGAGTAACAAGACACACAGCAACAGCATGCTTGGCTCAGGGTAGTGGCTTGCTTTTATGGTGCTTTCGTGTTGCTATTTGAAATAGCCAGGGACTTGGGTGGCAGTGTAAGAGGAATGCACATCTTCATTTAGGAAAAAAACATGCAAATGGGAGTGGGGAAGTCAGGAGCCTTCAGAGCCACCCGAAGGAGGAAGCCTTCTTGGGGCATTAGAGAAACAGCAAATATGAGGCAGAGACTGGAGAAGAAAAAAAAGGCTGACCTGTTCTAATTTCATTTTCATTTGTACTTTAAATTGATGTTATAGTAAGTGGTTGTTTGCTCATGTTTTTCTAAGCAAAGATATATTTTGCTTCTTTAACAGGGCAAAAAGGATGTTTCCCAGATATTCAACAACATTTTGAGAAGACAGATTGGCACACGCAGCCCTACTGTGGAATACATTAGTGCCCATCCACATATCCTATTCATGCTTCTAAAAGGGTAGGTGCTTTAATTTGAGTTTCATTAAAGAGCATTTCCTGGAACATGCTAGCATTGCAGTTGATCTACTTTCACACTTTTAGTTTAAAAAAAATTAAATGATTTTCAGATTTTGTGTCAGGTTTCTTACTTTCTTTTTTCATATTGACTTTCATTCTATGGAACTCTATACTTTTTAATGATTAGATTATTTAATTTTGTTGTTATTTCTTCACCAAACTTGATTTTGAAATAATTATGTGCTGGTTGTTTTTGATTGCACCCCATGTGATGTGTGCTCCATTTGTCACCATGAACTCTTGTGTAGTATTGTTGGTGACTGCTCAGGTTCATTTAGACCTTTTTGCATTGCAGGAGTGACCAACAGTGGTGCCTGTAAATAACTGGAGTCAAACTGAAGCACTGAGTGGTAGAACAGAGAGAACCAAAATGCATTAAAAGAGTAGTTGTGCCTGTGGGACAGACTTCTCCAACACTTGTGGCCACAAGGGAACTTCAACTTTAAATTCTTTCTGTAATTAACTCCACAACTTTCAGCATTTAATGGTTTCTTTGGTCTTATAAACCTCAGGACAGTGATGACAATTCTCTCCATCATTATTACAAACTGTTTTTAATTTCATATGTATATATAATAATTTTATTTCCTTTTCTCTGTCTTTACTTTTTCAGTTTTTCACTCATTTTGATCTTGCACATTAAGCATGTATCACTACCATATGTCTGGCCTTTATTTAAAGATAAAAAATATTTTTGGATTATGTCCCAGATTTTCTTTGGCATCTGTAGCAACCAAGAATATTAAGATGATAGTAAAGTCTTTATGCATATGTGCTTCTGACAGACATTTTACAGTAAGTGACCTGAGCTGGTGGATGAATTTAAATAGCATCACTTAGATGCTTTTTTTTATTTTGAGAATCTTGCTGCATGCAGCAGCGTGCCTGTGGTCCTCGGGCTCCTTGTTCATGATAGCAACAAGGAGCCATCATTGTGGCTCTTGCAGCCCTCTGCAGCACTGCACTGGCTCAGCATTGCCATTTCTGGAATGTCTTGTTAAATAGTGCAGTTGGATCCATCAGTAGAAGTCCAGAGTCAGTCATGCCCAGCCTGAGCAGCTGCTGCAGAACAGTGTAATGCCATCAGACATGATGATGCTTTTCCTGCCTGTGTCCTGCTGCTGGGACTATCTAAAAATGAGCCCTAAAATCTGTGCCTGCAGTCAGGGCAGGGCCCTGAACACACAGACTGCTGTGTGCCCATGGTATGGGGTGTGCGTGTGCAGTCAGATGCAGGATTGGGAAACAAGCATCTCACGTAAGACAACACCACATGAAAATGTGACTTGAGGACATGTTTTCTTATTTATTCAATGCTGAATGAATTATATTATTTATACTATATAGATATATATTTATATAATGCTATAGGAAATATAGGAAATCAAACACTGCTAAAGGAAAGTGGATTTGGCTGACTTGTGCCATTCTGTGTTTGTTATATGACATCACATTACCTGGAGAGAAAAAAAATCACCTCTACCATGACTATAAAAGAAATGGCCCAAGCCTGTTGTGACTGCTGTACTTCCATTGGATGTAAAATTTCCTCTGCCCCCTGTCAATCCCCAAAAGCAAAAGGTTGCTTTTTTGTGGCTTAATGTGAGCTCTGTTGGGTGGGAAGGATCTTCAATCAGAGCTCTCACCCAGTGTTTCCAGTGGAAACTCCAGTGGAACTGCCAACTTGAGATAACAGTTCCTACCTTTTAGGTTTCATTTTACTTGTTGCCTGCTTCCTTCCATCTTCTCAGCTTCAGAAAACACACAGCACATAGTTCACTTTTTTTTTTCCTTTCTTTCATTTGTGTAGGTTGACTTTGCTGCTGCACAAGGACTTCCTTTGAGAGCATCTTACTTTCTGTGTGCAACCTTTGTGTATAGAATTTCAGATGAGTACAGTATTTGGTATACAGAGAGAAACAGTTGTATTTGGGCCAATTTTTTGCTCTGATGTCAGCCGATTACATTAGCCCAGATATAACTTTGGTCCCTTATAATTTAAAATATTTTCCCTCTAGGACAGTGACTGTTGAGGACTTAGTTAATGGCACTTGCATTGTTTCTCTCAAGTGACAAATTTAGAAGCTTCTTTATGAATATATATCTAGATATCTGTGCCTCATGCCACATGCTATCTGTACCCTGATCACTGCCCCAGCCTGTGTTGTGATGATCTCTTTATATCACAGCTCAGTTAAGGCTTTAATGGTATATTGGCTGAGGTTGTAGAATTCCCCTTGAGTTTATCCAAGGATAAACTCAGGCTATACAAGTAATGTAAAGTCAGATCAGAATACATCTGTTTGAGACCTTGTGTCTTCCAGGCTTGATGCCTCCCAAATCTCCTGCCTGTTCTTCTCACCTTCTACCATCTTCTGCACTAACCATGGAAGAATTATTCGCTTTACACAGAAATGCATTTCTGCTCTCAGTCTGGCCTCTTTCAAACTCCACAATAAGTGTTTTGAAATACTTCAAGTCCATTGTTTCATTTTCTAGTTCTCTCCAGTATTCACTGTGTGGGGGTTTCTTTAGGTTGTAAGTCCATCCAAACAGAGAAGAACTCAGTATTTTTTTCTGCTGTGGAAATACATCAGCATAGAGCACTAAATGCTCATTAGAAGTGATTTTGAATCACATTTCTATCATTCCTGCCTGGTGGCTTTGCATGTAAATGTGGGTGCAAAGGACATGCTAGCTATGACTGGGCAGCCTATAAACTTCTTCCAGGCTTATTCCAGGCACCAAACCCAACTTCCCTCACTTGTGTGAACAGCCAAAGGCCCATAACCCACTTCCAGATAATGGAGCATTTGACTGAGAATGATTCTGTTGATACTTAATGTTTTTAAAAGTTATTGTGCTGGAAACAATGTAATTTGCTTTTATTCCAACCAAAATACTCGTTAGCCAACTATTAAATATTTTCCTGGCTGCACTCCTTGGAGCAGCTTTGCCTCATTTTCCTTAAAAATTAGTATTCCTGTTAATGGACTTGATGCCTCAATGAGAAACATCAGTGAATTTCTGCTATCTGAAGAGTTAGAAATTCAAGTTTGCAAATGTTTCCACAAACTAAAACAAATAGGGGCTTGAGTGTCTGCATTTCCTTGAGGGTGGGAAGCTTCATTTGCCTGTTTGGAACAGCAATCCATTTTCATTAAGCCAACTATTGTTGACAGCAGGTTGAAGTATGCAGCTCTGGTATGCTTGCAGAACACAACTGTTCTTTTAATTGCATGCTAGGGGTAAATTTGAGGGCCCACTCACTTACAGCACAGATGGCATTTTGTGTTTTTCTTCCTTTTTTTTTTTAAGTTGTATTTCTTTTGGCCTAGTGATAGGAATTAATTGTGCAAAGGAAAAATGATGCTGATAAATTCTGGGTGATAATAGTTCTGATAAAGTATAATCAGTTTATTGAAACAGTGCTTTCTGTCCCCTTGGACTTCACCACTTTCACATGATTTCTGGCAGACTACTGGAAAAAAATCCATTTTAAATCCTTTTTGACTGTTGGATTTCATCCTTTTTTTTTTTTTTAATGTGTTTCTAACAGTTTTGTTTCATATTAAATTCAGTTTTAAAGAAATCAAGACTTTAAAGAAATTGAAGATGATCTGAATTTCCTCCCCCTCCCTCCCATCCTTCCTCTCCAAGGGCGAGATGTGTGCTGGCTCCTGGCTATTGCAGTGCCTCATGTGCCATAACAGGATTGTAACTTGAGGAATGAGTGCTTGTGTCCTGAACACAGCCAGAGCCTCTGCAGAAGAGGCATTGAGCAGAACCTCTCTGAAACTGAAGGAAAAAATTCTGAGCTACAGAAAGCTTAATCCTGTGTAGACTGCCTGGAGAGACTTCCTACCTTCCTCGTTAATACTGCAGAGTGATGTCCTCTAGAAGAGGAGTGGGAGGTGATGGATGGTCATGAGGTGTTGCAGTTTTCTTGGATAAACTGAGGAGCTCAGACTTAAATCTGATGAGGGAGATTATATTGTACAGGGTGTGCTTTCTCACAAATCCAAAAGGGTGAAGAAGCTCTGTTAAAATGTTGCACAGTCTCCACAGTCTTTCCACAGAGAGGGGGTGTAGTGCAAATTTACACTGAAATGTGTTTTGGCTTGGGAAGAGAGAGGTTTGCAGTGAAAATTTCTGGCAGCCTTGTCCGGGGTAAGGTCCTGCAGCTGGGTACAGCTCTGTGGCTGGGAGCTGCCCTCCATGTGTGGTGTCCCTTCTGGCACATGTTCCCTGTGCTACAAAGTCCCCTTTTGCTAGAAAGGTGCCTGTTTATCTTTGTTCTCCTATGTTTTGATGCTTTCTGTTTCTCTTCATTCTCCAGATATGAATCCCCAAATATTGCCTTACGTTGTGGAATTATGCTGAGAGAGTGTATCCGCCATGAACCCTTGGCCAAAATCATACTATTTTCAGAGCAGTTCAGAGACTTTTTTAAATATGTGGAAATGTCAACATTTGATATTGCTTCTGATGCCTTTGCTACATTCAAGGTAAATAATTCAGTATATGCATCACAGTTTGTGTCAAAAGCAGCCCTCCATCAGAAGTCATCACTGAGCATTGTTGCTTTGAACTGGGTGTCTTTTTTGTTGTTCAATAAAGGATATAATTAATTAACCCATGGTCTTATTGTAGCAGGATTCACAGCAGCAATCACATCTGCAAAAAATCTTTAGAGAAATGTAAATCTGTATTTAATTAACACTCTTCACCTTGATAACTCAGTCTTTTATGCTACCATTTAAAACTCAAATTAATCATGTATTACCTAGAGTTCTTGTAAAATGCATAACCTTTTTCTCTGCCTACCTTCCCCCACAACAAACCCACTGCCCATTGTGACCACACGAGTGAATAGAAGGCATAATTTAAAACTAATATTTGAAATAATTGTAATTTTTGCTGTCCCTTCTGAGTTCAGCAGTCAAGTATAGATCAATGCCAGACCTGCTGATTATTTGACAGTATATTCATAGTCTTATTTTTGTGACCCATGGTTCAGTGTAAGGACTGCAGTCCTAAATGCTAAGTAGCTGGAAGCACTGGATAAAGTCTGTAGAGTGTACCATGTAGAGTTTATGTTGTATTAAAAATGAGGTTGGGTGAAGATGCCAAATTTTTTGGAGGTTGTATGTGACTATCATCCTTCCCACCAGGTGCTAGTACAGTCTTTGAGCAAAAAAACCAAAATAAATTCGATGCCTGTGAACTTCACATGCAGGGAACATTAATTTATTTCTGAAAAACACTTTAAGAAAGCTGAGGGAAAATCTTTTTAGTTAAAGACTCTTCTAAATATAGATCTAACTCCTTTTTTTTTCTTCTATCACTGAGCTCCCTGCTGTCATAGAAACACATTGTTTATTCTTTCCTTTCAAAGCTAATTAGAAACATGATTAGATAGACCTCAGGAGTAATTGTAAGGAATGTTAGAGCTCAGCTCAGTGATTCTACATATGCTGAAACCTGGCTTTTTACTGGTATTTAGTAACCTACTGAATGGGATAAAGATTTGCATAATGGAGATAACGTTGCATTCTTCAGTAATGACTTGAGCAGGATTAGCAATTCAAATCACCCCTTAATCAATTACAGCATCTTTCCCTTAAGTTTCACTGTTGTGGTGTCCATTAGGTAATGGTTATGAAATTCAAAGCAGCACAGAAACACAGACAAGGTATAAAAATGCAACATAACTGTTGCATCTTTTCTGTTTCTGGTATTTTACCCTATGCTCAGAAGAATATTTGTCTCTGATCAGAAAAAATGCTCCTGGACTCAGTTCCCAGCTTGACAGAGGAGATTTTTATCATCTCCCCAGGTCCTGCTTTGAGCAGGACAGCAGAGCTTGTTGGTGGTGATGGACAGTCTTCACCCCAGCCAGGAGGCAGGAAGGGGATAAGGGTCAATTAAGCAGTGGCAGGGACTGTTGACTGCTACAACCTTCCCAAAAAGAAGAGAGATTGATGTCGTTCATAGATCTACAGCTGTAGAATGTACTTCTGTCCCCTGTGAACTGAGTGTATTTTTAGCTGGATTTAAAAATAGGATTCTACATCCTCACATGCACTGGAAAGAGAGGAGTATGAGGGCAGTTCATGCTCAAACAAAGGACAGGATTCACTGTTTAAAATGCTTGGGGGAAATGTATAACAGCATTCTAAGGTTTTTTTTGAAATTGCCTCTTATCACCTGATACATGGTCGGTTCTGAAAAGAAAACAGCTGCTCGTTTTGTCTCCTGTTTGTCTGTTACTCTGAATGGCTGGAACAGCAAGAAGTGATGTGGAAGCAATTGAAACATGGAGCTACCTCATTTCTAATGCTGGAAAAATAAGTGCTGTGATCGTTTGCTGGCTGGATTACTGAACTCACGTTTTCATTTCTGGTGTCCTTGTGTTGGGTTTGTGGTTGCCACCAGGATGTCTGGTCAGAGCTGAAAGCCTTGGATAGTCTATTCACCAAAGGAGAGCTTAATTAAACGTGCATGAAAGTCTGAGGATATTTATAGTAGAGAAACACTGGAATTATGATGTGGAGATGTACTTCTTAATTAAAGTTATCCAGGTGCACTGCAGAGAGGAAACAGAGCTGTTAAAAATGCAGAGGAAAAGGGCTTGTATTTCAAGGCATAAGCTGTCTGTGGAGGGTGCAAGCAGCAGTTGGAATGTGCTGGCTGAATGCTGCTGCTCCACGCATCCTTGTCATTTCCTATGAAAAACTAATTTTGGATTATATTTGATTTGTGCCCCCTATTGAAGGACTGGTACTTGCCTCTGAGTGCCCCACATAAAAGCTCCTGAATCATGTGTTTCACTCAGCCTTTAAAATTGCTGTCACTGCAGTCCTGCTGAATGAAGGGATGTATTTAAAACAGGCACTGGGTTCTGTAGTGCTCCACTTTCCTCTTGTAATTGATGGCAAAAATAAATTAAAGGATTAGTATGTAAGGGATTTCTTTTATTTGTGAGGATGTGTCTGTTCATCTGCTTGAGCTCCTCATCAGCTTCTGCCTCTGCCTGGGTGGGGAAACCAAGAAAAACATTATAAAAAAGAGCAGAAAAAAGCCAGCTTGGTTCACTGAAAAATACCAAGTTGAGTGGACTTCATCAGGCAATTATTGTGATCAATGTTGTATTTTAAAAGAAGCAGTAAGATAAAAATCATACTTACATGCCTCACACTGGTCACTCATTTCATAGCTATTCATCCAGTAAAAAGACACAGTTTCTTCTAGAGCTGAACATTTACATCTCTGTCACTGGGCACCAGCATCACCATTCTGTAGGAGAGGTTCTTTCAATTTAAATTTGAATTAGTTAGCCTTCTGGAATGGGAGACAATCTGTCCAGCTGTATGGAAGTTGTGCTATTGCTTTGTGTCAAAAAGTCAACCCTGGGTAGAAAAAGTTCTACAGAGGAGACTCATCCCACTTACCTCAGACTCCTTCCAGGGAAGGGAGTGGAGGTGGAGGGAGCCTGGATTACTTAGCTTAAGTTGGTGCCTAGCTTTCATTATGAAACAGCTATGTGTATATACAGTGGTTGAATTCCAATTTTCCTTGTATTCTTGGAGATGGGCAATAGCAATTCAGGCTTAGCATCATTCCCAGCTCTGGGGTAGCATGTAGGTCACTTTTGGCTTAGAGACTATAGCTTGTCCTCCATAAAGGGTTAATTTTCTTTCTTCCTTTTTCCCATCCCTGTTTAATGTGAATACTGTGCACTATGACATATCAACAACAAGAAAAGGTGGGAGAGAAACAGCAATAAAAAGAAAGAGTATTAGACTAGTTCTGTCTTGATTCTGTTAGCATTATATTAACTGAGTTCTCCCTAAAGTCCTACTAATCACTTAATGAATGCAATGTTATTTGTAGAAATCATCTTGTAAATGCTTTCTGGTCAGAAATGCTGAAATAAATTTGAGAATCAAGGGACAATCACAGCAATCACTCTCTCAGGTAACCTTTCTCTGTTCTTCCCCAGGACCTGTTAACGCGGCACAAATTGTTGGTGGCAGAATTTCTGGAACAAAATTATGATGTAGTAAGTATCAATGCTGAAAGACTTAAAAAAAATCTGTTTATGCTTGGCTGCAAAAAAAAAAACAAAAACAAACATGCACAGGGGGTTTTGTGCTCTGCATAAACTCCTCACGTAGAACTGCAAAACCAAGCACTGCTTTGTACTGGAGCAGAATCCACGCCTGGCGTGTGGAATGCAGATACCCCCTCTGCACACACCAGGCACACACACCAAGGTCTCAGGAGAACCCAGAGGTTAAGAGCAACTTTTATTCCTCGCCATGTGCATTGGATCTCCTCAAGTGTAACTGGAACTGAAACTTCATATGCAAACAGGTCATGGGAGAAAAGTTGGGTATGGTTTTAAACAGTTTTGTGATACCCCAGCACTGACAGGGCCATGTTGGTGTTATTTACTATACTTTGGGGCAGAAGAGAAGAGTTACTGAAACAAGTTTTAGCATTACTGGAAATTACATGTACCTGAAGGAGAGACTGAGGTCTGAATATTCCTATTTTCTTCCTAAGGCAATTAGTTCCTTGGTTAGCTGCTATTTTTCACTTTGATTTTTTTGGCTCTTTTTTGTACTAAATGTGGGTTAGAAAAATTCCATTAGATTCAACTAAAATTGGATTGATACAGATCACAGAATTAGACTGTGGGTCATGTTTTTGTGTTACCTGAGGTATTCTTTATTTGACTGCCAAAATGAAAAGACAAATTTCTTTCATTCTGGTTACCATGAAGGTTAAATGAAGAGCAGGCTTGTTATTGCTGAGTCACTAATGCAGCTTAGCTGGAGCAAAATAAGTGTCTCTGCTAATCTTTTCTCTTAATACTAGAGCACTGCACTGGAACAGTCCCCATTCTACATTTATATGATGTTTTGAATTTTTAAGTATGAATTGCCTAAGTGAGTTGTTTTTTGGTTTGGTTGGGTTTTTTTTGGGGTGACTATTGGACAGCAGTGTTGATTTTTCCTGCTTGTTTGGTAGATAGTTTGAACATATTGCAGCCTTGTCTCCCAGTCTTCCTGACCACAAGATCCCCTTGATCCATCCCTGCAAAACCCAGGACATGCTTTGCTCCTAAGTGACCCTTGCTGGGCAAAGAGCTTTAACGAGTGAGGGCACTGAAGGCAGGCGAGGTGGCACCTCACAAAAGGAGCATTTGGGATACCCCATCACCCTTTTGGGGTGTTGCATTGAGTCACACAGCCAGGCATGACCACGATATGAGTGAGTGGACATTATGTGTTGGACCCACATGTCCTGCAGGAGAGTCACCCTTCTGTAAGAGAAGGCTGCCCAAGCACTGGCTTACTTCTGTCCCAGTTGGCTCACATCAGCCCCTGTTCCATCTAGTCCATATGTGGTATTCCCCCTCTGCAGCACTTGGATGAGGAGTGTTCCTGGGCATCAGTTAATTCACTGTGTGATAACCAGCCAAGAGAAAAGGCCACAAGAGCTGGGCCTGGCATCGCAGTGAAGTGTTAGAGGGTGGCACTGCTGCAGCCTCTGCTGCTCCTCTGGGCTGAGGGGGACCAAGAGAAAGAAGGACATGAATCTGATACATTTGTGTTTTCTTCTTACTCTAGATCTTTGAGGACTATGAAAAACTCCTTCATTCTGAGAATTATGTAACAAAGAGACAATCTTTGAAGGTAAAGTCTCTCAACACTTTCCTCCTAAATTTGTACTCTGTGTTACGTAGAATATCGAGGTGCATGTATGGCAATGGAGCAGCCATTTTTCTATCAACAAAAGAACTAAGGGCTTGTGATGCTCTTCCTGAAAACCACAGGGGCTCACTGTGTCTTTTCTTTCCTGGACCTCTGGGGAAGCACTGGGCCATTTCCATGGAACGAGTGCTGTCACTTCCCTGTGAGCTGAGATCTGTGCTTTGGCTCAGACGCGGTTACAGTGAGCTTGGCGGAACGTGGCAGTCTTTGTCTGGGGCACCAAGTGTGACATGGCCTGCCCATGGAAGCAGAGGGGCTGTGGATGTAACATGGGAATGGAACAAGGATGTCTTTGTGGGACAGCTGCACTACACTTGCTTTTGTCCCAGCTACTCAACACCAGCCCCAGTCACACCCAGCCCATATGCAGGATCCCTCTCTGTAGTATTTAGAAAATGAGCATTATTGGGCATTAAGTAACCCACTGTGTGATAAAAAGTATAGTTCCTTTTTTTTTTAAGGTAGTGACATTGAAACCTCTTAAGCAAATATTGAAATAGGCTGGTGCTTTCATTGAATTAAAAATAATGTAGTAAACTAGAAAAAAAAAAGTGTTTTTTTTCTAATTTTGCTTACAGCTTCTGGGTGAACTGATTCTGGACCGACACAACTTTGCCATCATGACTAAATACATCAGCAAACCAGAAAACTTGAAGCTCATGATGAACTTGCTGCGAGATAAAAGCCCCAACATTCAGTTTGAAGCATTCCATGTGTTCAAGGTGAGCCAGTATGAGTTGTAATGTGGCAGACTTTCTCTTCTCCTCATAAAAGTGTCTTTCAAGCTGGAGCAGAAGTCCAGAAAATTAAGGCAAAAATTGGGGTTTGCAGTCACTTGCAGTACTTGAGAGTGTCATAATTGAAGTTTCTATCACTCAGGCTCTGCTTTCTGTTTGCCTGCCTTCAGATGAGACCTAAAGCAGCAGCATTTTGGTTTGAGCTGGGGAGTAGTCAGTCAAGTATACATGAGCTACAGGTAACAAAATACACAACTTCTAGGTAGCATCCAGGGGACCTTCTCCCTGCTCCTGGATCATTTTACCATGTGATTCTGGATAAAGATAAAAAAAGGTCTTAAAACTCTACCTTAGATTAAAAGTAGGTGGTGCTGGTGCTGGGCATCAGTGCAAAGGTAATATACTTTTAAAGGTATTAAAAAGTTTGGTAAATCTGAGCTTGAAAAGAGTTTTATCCTTCCATCATTTTGCAGTGACATTAATGCAGCGTTGAACAACTACCAGACCCAACCAGTGTCCCTTTTTTCATGATGGGCAATGTTAATAAGTTAGAAATTTACCATTTTCCTATCAAAATAGTTCTCTGCTCTGGAACAGAGGGCAACTCAGATTGTTAGGCAAAACTAACTCTAATTTGGAATGAACATGTTAATTTCAAACTATAAATAGAGTTGTTAATGATGTTCAGAGGAGGAATTTTGGGCCTCTAAGGATATCCCTTGCCTGAGCTGGCTAAGAAAGATACCAGATAACACCAAATGACTGTGGAAAGACATTACAACACCCTTCACAAATTCAGGGTGATTTAAGTTTAGTACTTATGCCATTTCTGATTTGGAAAAAAAAAAACTTTCAGATCTTCAGTGTGGAGACTTAGAGAATGTGCAGCTCCTCCAAAAAGTTTTCAGTTTTGTAAAAAAAAAAAAATCTTCAAGGAGGATTAAAATAAAATTCTTTTTGTGGAATAAGCAGCTGGGTAAGCTGTTCCCTTGCTGACTTCCTCCAGTCAACTGAACTACTATGAGTAACTTGTACTCCTCCTCCTCCTTATCAGGAGGTGTGTGGCTCCAAGATAAGCAAGCAGTCTGGCTCCAGACACTTGCAGCTTTTGAGATGCCAGTGGGAAGAAGGTATCAGAGGATTTGCGTTTCTTGGCCACTCCGTGAATAAATGCGAGATTTTTATTTATGAAAGACATGAGTTGCTGTTCCTGAATTAATGATAAGCATGGACCAGGCCTTGAGAATGGCTGATTTCACTTATTTTAGGAGACTTTTAAAAGGACTTGGAATAATGTAAAAGGATTTCAGTGTGCAACAATGTCATACATTGCTGTTCCTTCCATTCTGCCTTCCCATTCCTCTCTTCCAGTATGTTACACCCCATTTCCAGTTAGAGTGGGAATATTGCAGGCTCATCCTTGCTTGATCACTCTCAATTGTTGCCATGTGGACATAATGTTTGGACCTTGGAGTGCCAGCAAAACAAACCACAAGCAACAGTGGTGTTGTGTCCCTTCAGTTCAAAGGGCCCCACTCTGTCCTCAGACACCTCCATGCCATGTTTTTGGTCTTTTCCAGTGGTGCCAGTCAGCAGCATTTCAGCAGGGCCAAGGCATTCCCATGGCATTCCTCACACTGCCTCACATGCACAGTGCTCGTGGGGTGGGAGCTGCAGACTCAGAGCAGAACCTGATCAGCTGGAAATTGCTCGTTCACAACCACCAGCAGCACACTATAGAGTAACTGCAGAGATGCAACAGCTCCCCTTTTAGGATCCCCCTCACCGAGGATCTGGGTTGTTTGGATGTAGCAGCATCCAGGGCCTCTCCAGGGGGAAGGGTCGTTACAGGGCTTATTGCAGGAAATTGCATTGTGAATTAGCTTTGTAGAGAGGGTCAGAGAAGCTCTTTTACCTCTGATTTAATGTCTTAAATTGAGTTCTAACTTCTTGAGAGCTACTGAAATCCTTACATGTTTAAGAGACTGGCTGCTTGTGCCCAGTTCTGCAGTGTCCCTGCCTCCTGTTTCTGGATTTGTGTCCCTCAGCCCAGTTCTCTTGTCAGCTGTAATATTCCATGTTCTTGTAACTGGGAGAGGAATCTTGTCCTCAGCTTCTAATCTCATACATTTTGAATTGTGCCTGCATTTTTAAATTATGCTTGCAAAATACCTATGCAGTCCTGGTTGAAATTACAGTAGACTAACCACAGTGATTTGGAATCAAAGGTCTGCTGAGAAGTGGATACTTGCTCCTCTGTTTGAGCTGCCAAAAGATTTGGGTTTAAATTACCTGATTTAGATGTTTCACCAGTTAGACACAGTTGAAATTAAATGAAATGAAAAAGTGTTTGTTTTGTAAGCATCCAGATTCCAACACTCCTGTGCCCCAGCTGACCCAAAAAGGCTTATGACTCTTATTGCCTGAGGCAATTTCTAATTATTGGAGATTTGAAACTGTAAAATAGAGTTGAAAGTGATGAGCACATCTAGTGCAAACTTATTTTGGAGGAACATATTTTAGCTGAAAATGCCAATGCCCCCAAGCTCTGAGAATATTTACTGTGAGTGGGAAAACGAAGACAGGATGCCCACTTGCAATGTCTCTTTCCATTCTCCATTTCGGAGACGGTTGTTCTTCTTCCTAAATCCAGCTCCTTCTCTTCTTTTGCCTGAAAAAAATGGACCTTCTGCCTTGCAGCACCATCCTAAAGATCTGCAGCTGCTTTATAAAACTGGATGTTCCAGGCAATGTATGCATAAGGATTACCCAGTATTTAATTATGAGGAAAAGATAACAGACCTCACCCCTTTCCTCCTCCTTCATAAATAATGCAAGGGGATCACTTAGAGTTGTGGGCTTTGAGATTCACTGGTTCTCTGCAGTGATTTCAGTGGAGAGACATTGGTCTCGAGCACACACACTTTGGGGATCAAATACTGGGAAGGGCTCTCCAGCTCTTGTTGTGGGTTTGTGATGTGTTCCATTAGTGGAGCCTACTTCAAGTTTGCCTGTCTGTAGGGGAGGCTGTATCTTTCAGACCTATTTGAACATGGTGCAGGGATTCCTCTGACCTTACATATTCAAAAACAAAGGATAGGAAAAGCTCTCTTGGATTTCACATAAACAATTTGCTGATTTTGAGGAAAACCCCCTGTAGCAGTGAACTGGGATTATATGACTTTCTTGCTCTTAAGGAGACATTTAGCAAGGTATATTTTACTGTTTAAATCTAAAAATAGAATGGGTACACAGTGTTTTGTGACCTCAGTTTAATTTTTCCATTCTCTTTCATGCACATTATGAGCTACCTCCTGCAGCTTGCTCTGCAAATGGCCTCACATAATTTGACCATACTGACAGTTCTTGGTACAAAGCTGAGGCCGTGTTTGTGGGGATGTGTCCTGTCTGTTTCTCAGCTGGATAATCTAAAGGACAAGGATTATTATGCAAATCATTGTGCTATAAGCAGCATGAACCTTGTGTGTTGTGTGTGTGCAGTGTCCTGGCAGTGACATTGTGCATGACCCCAGAGCAAGTCCTAAAATACTCAGTCCAGGGCATCCTGTAATTGCTCTTGTTCTGCTCTTGCCCCAGAAGGTAGCAATGCCTGGTTATTAATTGTGAGGAAATAAAGTCAAATTCTCTAATCAAGTAATTTTGATGTTTGTTTGAAGAAATACATTAATACTTTTAATAGAGAAGGTAGGAACTATTGCACTTTGGACAACTTTTGAAGCTTCGGAGTAGATTTTTATTCCAGGCCTTTTGAAAATACTCATGCAATGGAGCTTTCTCTGTTTTGAGACAGCTATTTTTAGAGTTGGAATTTTTATATGGGTACTGTCTTTATTTTGGGTCTCCGTCTCTCTCATCTGTGTGAATTTAGTGCTCTAGAACATATATCCTTTCATAATAAGACCACAGGTGAAACCAAGTTCTCTGTGGTTTGATCCAACTTCATTTTTGTTGAAATGTTCCAGATAGCATTAATAATGTTTCTGTTTTTAGGGATTGATCTAAGCCAAAACAGAATTCTCAATGAGTGGGGCCCTTTCTAACATAAAGTCTTGTGGTGGTCCTGCTCCTGGGCTCTGTGAAACTGGTCAATTGATACTGACAGAATTGATTTTGTTTGCTTAGCCAAAGTATTGAATAACATTTCAGGAATTTTCTGGTCCTTGAACATTCTCTCTTTATGAGTCCCTGTTGACACTGAGCAAGACTGGCAGTTGAGATGATCTTTGTTTGGTTGTTCACTTTACCAGTTTTGCATGGGGAAGATTGTAATCTATAAATAATTGAGCAGGAAAATAAACAGGATGTTATGGCTTCTATGAAACTAAGTTCTTTATTATTTGCTATGGTAATACTAGCAGTAGGTCCAATATGAAATGATATTTACTAGATTTACCACCAACCTTCCAGTTCTGTTTGCAGAGCAGGGAGCTTGTACAAGAATAATTTAGATTTCTTAATTTTGAGAGTCACCCTTCAGATAAATATTAGGGAGGCCTAATATTCATTGAAGGAAGTTGTTCAGCACTTCAAGGTCAGGCCTTCTTTGATGGCTTCCATTTGCATTGTCATCTGATGATTTCTGAACAGGTAGGTCTTGCCAGTGTGTTTGATGTTTTTTTTCTCCTCATCACCAAGGGTGAACTGAGCTCCAAATTAAAAATTTCTTGTGAAATCCCTGCCTGTAGGCTTACATCCTGCTATTCCCCATGGCAGCTCATCCAGATCACTGGAGGCTTATCATAGTCCAAGTCCTGGAAGTATCCAGTTTCCATCAGCATGATCACATGCTGTAGGTCAGCACACAGGGAGCTGCATCTTGGGGCTACTCCAGGTGAGAGCATGAAGTGCTGCAGCCTCATCCAGAACCAATTGTCCCTACTCAGGAGATCTCAAGATAGATAAAGCACAGGCTGGAAAGCTGTAAAGTACATTCATATTTACATCCCCAAACCCCTTTTCTCCCATTCTAAGGGGAACCAATGCACCAATAGCAGTGTATCAAAGTTATTTGCAAAGGAGGAGATGCTGCTTTCAGGTGCTGCAGCTGTTGGGTGTGCCTCAGGTGTAGAGAGACTGTGAACTGGCCATCCCACCCACAGGCAGGTGTGTCCCTGGTACAAGCGTGCCCTGTGAGGACTTTGGGCATCATGCAGGAAAGTGGCTGCTCAGAAGGGATGCTTGGAGGCTGTCAGTGCTGCACTTGAGAAGTTTTAGGTGGCAAGTGCGAATAAAAAGGAATAATTTAAGATGATAGCTCAGGGTAATTAGAGAAGGGCAAGGTGGAGGCTTTGTGAATAAATGTATATGGTGTACTGCCACTGGGACCATGGCCTGGACACCAGATCAAGGAAAACTTTGTAATACACTTGGGGAGTGTTCATCCAGCATGGCAGAGGTTGCAGCTCTTTCTGCACAGCAGTTCTGTACCTTGCAGCAGGGACTTCTAGGAGAAGCTTGAAGAGGAGGAGACAAAAGCATAGACAGGGATTAAGACTATTCTAGCATCAGGATGCCAGGGTTTAAGAGCAGATGCTTTGCCTCGCCTTTGTGAAATGAAAAAGTACTTCTAGTTTCCTGTTTGGGCAGAAGTGCTCAGTGGGGTACTGCTGAAATGTGTTGAGCCCCACTCCTTCCACATGTTCCCCTGATGTGGCACTTTCCCCACCACTTGTATAACATTCTCTGATTTTTGAGTATGAAGCCTAATGGTGGGTGCAGTTTGAACCCTGCCCCAGCCTTTACCAGGTTGTCTTAGGGACAAGAGGCTGTAGCACAGCCCGCAGGACAGAGTGTGCGTGATTCTCATCAGGTAGCACAGCTCCTCCCTGAGCAACTGGACGTGGCCCAGGTTTTCCTGTGGGCAAAACCTCAGGGGAGACAAAAGGACCTGCAGAAGAGCCCCAGACTGGGAGCCAGCGGTGGTGCTGCCTCTGCTCGGCAGGACAACATGCCGTTCTGTACTGTCAGCAGATGTTTGTTTTCATTCTGGTTTGGACAGGCTTGGAGGGAAACTGGATGCTCTCCAGTTCTGTCCATCCCTAATTTCTTCTCATCGAGTAGAGAATAACTGGAGTTATTTCTGTCGTTGCACAAGCACTCGGGTGGTGTTTGTTGACCAGCCATGGTAACCTCAGTGCGAGCCAGATGTGGGAGCTGCTCCCGGGGTGGCCAGGGTGCGCTGCACGTGTGTTCCCACCATGAGCCCCGCACCCCATCAGCCCCTCCTGACCAACATCCCAGAAAAGAGAGCCCCATCTCTGTGGCATCCTGAGGTCCCTGAAAGAGCCTTCCACCACTGGCCTTTGCAACCAGCCTTAGGTTTGCATTTAGCCCAGAGAAAATGTTAAAGAAACAGCATTGTGGCATGAAGGGTCATGCTCAGAGCTGGAAAACTGCAGCTTTAGCAATTACAGGAGGAAAAATCACAGCATTGAAGAAAGCCAGTAAGCCCACAGTGCTGGGCTGGCTGTGCCAGGTGAGTATGTGTGTCTCACATCACCTTCCTGCATTGCCACCCTCCTCTGGTCAGCAAGGGCTGCAAAGGTGCTGGGCACACCACTATCCTCCTGCTTCTGCTGCTGTAAGTTTCCATGCTCCCATGAATGGATTAGGCAGAGGGAAGTGAGGCCTCTGACATATTTTTCCAAACCAAAACAAAGCTGGCAAGTCTAATTTTAGGCCTGGTTTAATACGGAAATGATATCAATACTGACACAAAGCTTTTCCGTTCTCCTGATAATTAATTTCTGTGTATTTGTCTTGTGGGTGGGAAGGGGCTGAGAACTGATAGCTCCCTCTCAACAGCTGGGTTTACAGTCAAAAGTTTTTATCACCAAAGAGCAAAATGAAAGGGAAGTGATACCAGACGTGGGCATAGTTTTGCTTCAGTTTGCTGTCGAGCCAACATGTTTGCAATGCTGTCTGACTGCCTTGGGACAAGGTGTGTAGCAGTAGAGTGTCTGCCTGCCAGCCTTCAGCTGACTTGTTAGAACGTAACTTACAGGGGTGTCTGACTGATGTTCCTCTATCTCTCTCTCTCTCTGTCCCCACCCCCTTGCTGTCTCTCTGCCTGATTTTGTTTGCATGTTAGGTTTTTGTGGCCAGTCCAAACAAAACACAGCCTATTGTGGAGATCCTGTTGAAAAACCAACCCAAGCTAATTGAGTTTCTGAGCAATTTCCAGAAAGAAAGGACGGACGACGAACAATTCACTGATGAGAAGAACTACCTGATTAAGCAAATCCGAGACTTGAAAAAGCCGACGGCATGAAGAACACCTCTTGTTTTCCACTGTAGGCATTAATCTCAGTTGTTAAGCTCCTCCTCCTGTGTCCCTTAAACACCACAATACTGCTTGAGAAGGCACAGCAAGTGCCTGGTTTTTATTTTGTCTTTGTTCCTAGATGTCAAGAGAATAGGGGTTTTACATGAGAACTAAAAAACCAAAAATCTAGACTAATATATTATTTTTAATCAAGATTATAACTATTTATGTCAGTTTAGAATCTCTCTGTAATAGAAACTGGTTTGATAGATTTTTTTTTTTTTTTTTTGTGCTCAAGAAGAATGAACCTCTTTGCTTAACTTTATCAGCAAACTCAAGCACTGGCAAGTGCACAGAGCAGGTCTTCTGAGAACTGTAACATTGTTCCTTCACATCTGTAGTTGTGGCTTGGTTCTAGCATTGCACACACACAAGACTGTGAAAGAGTACATTGGTCTCTGGAGTTAGCTGTGCTTATAGGTCAGGTTCTTTAGTCAAAACTATGCAAGATGAAAAAGCAGTAAAGGTCACATTTTTGCTTCTTTTTGTGTTCTTTCATCCTTTTTGCCCCCCTAGAGATTTTCTATTCAGTGCTAGGGAACGGATGGATATATCAGTCATCTGAGCTGTTTTTGCCCAACTCCCATTTCCCTGTGTGTGATCTATCTTGTGCTAGAGCACAGGCTTTTCCTACCAGCTCCCAGCAGTCTCATGAGGAGCAGCCCCATGGACATGGTGCTCACGTGCCCCATAATGGGAAAAGGCAAGGGCAACGCTCCTGCATCAAAGGCCATGCTGATTTACTGATAAAGTGAACTCTCACCTACAGAAACCATCCATAGTCAGGAATATTTGGTGGTAGCCAGAGCTACTTGGCTGAATTGTGACAAGGGCTGAGCCTCAGCACCAGAGTGAGAGGAGAGTCCTTAACATCTTTCTATGTGAATTCCAGTCCTGGCTGTGCGAGGCGTGGTTGAGCTAAGTTCAGCAAGGGAATCATGAAAAGGCCTCAGCCAGATCTGCTGCGTGGGCTGAGGTCCTTGAGCCTGCAGGTGCTGTCACAGCTGAGAGCATTTCCTGGATACTGAGCCCGAGGCCACTGAGCAGCAGCAGGCACCAAAGGCCACCTGTAGTTTGGCATTTTCTGCCCTTGTTCATCCTGACCTGAATTCAGGTTCTGTGTTAAAGTTGTGGAAGAGGAGGTTGTTGCACTTTTAGTGTTTCGAGTTTAATAAGCTGTATGGTACAGACAGCAGTCCCCTGGTGTGTTTGAAGAGCTTTCTTTTTCTAACAGGAAAATGCTATTCTAATACTTTAGTAGGAAGTGGAGTTTGAGAGCAGGGAGTAGAAATTTCTTGAATTTTTCTGGACAGCCTAAGTTCTGAGTTTTCCTATTTGCTGTAAGAAAGTTCTCTAGCTAAAACTGTATCTAATGCTTCAGTTAACAGGTGACACTGAATTGTAAAAACAGAAAAAGCCCTTTTCTTTCATTAAACTGTTGTATATTGAGGTGATGACTGATATTTTAATTTATGTGCTTTAGAAAAGGGAAGAAACAGAACCGATTGTGGTTTCGTTTTTTTTTTTCAGATGTGAGATACACACAACAAATGTACATCTTAGTTGCCTGGAATTAAAAAAAAAATTTACAGCTATTAAAGGCATGATTACTGATCACTCTTTATTTCTGTCTCTGGGGTTTTTTCCCTCTTGCCTTTCTGGATAGGCAGATTCCATACAGTGCTAACTTCCTTCTCTCCTTTGCCAGCTTGTTTCAGCAGATGGAGAGGGATGAGCACTGCCTTCAAAGCCAATGCTCTCTGAAGCATCACTTCTGCAGCCCTGGCTGGAAGGGGTCTGGCAACCCCAGCCCCAGCCCAGCTTAGCCTGGCCATGAGCCTCACCCCCACCCCATGGGTGGTGTTTGCTGGCAGTGGTCACTTGCAGGTCGATAAGGGAGCGTCTCCAGAATTGCAGTCCTCAGAGACAGTAATTTAAGTCTGATCCTCTGAGATTTGGAGCCTGAATCCGAAGGGTGCTTGGCTGTGTTCTGAGCTCCTGGGGTGGGGCTGGTCTCCAGAGCTGGATTAACACAGAGACACGTGTCCATTGCCTCAGCCTTTGGAGTCACATGAGAATATTGGGCTTCCAGCCCATGCTAGGAAAAAGTGTTGGCGTGTTGCTGGGGAATGCCTGCCCTTGACAAAGGGAGTGTGACCCACACAGAGGTGCCCAGAGGGTCCGTGAGGAGTCACACTGTGAGCACTTTGTCTGCATGCTCTGCACACAGAGGAGCACTTGAAGAGCTCCAAACCTGGTGGTAACACGAGGAGCAAGGTTCCACCCTGCTGTCTGCGTAGGCAAAGATGTGTCAGGCCAACAGGGAACAGTGATGGGCCTTGGCCCCACAAAGGAAGCCTTTTTCAGGGCAAGGAGTCTTTGGACCAAATGAGAAAGTAAGTGGTAAGGAGGGCTTGTGAAAAAGGGGATTTGTTTGTGTGTCTGCAACAGGGGGGAGGAAGAAGTGGTCTTACAGGTAAAATTACACATGCCAGGGCCCTTGCAGCTTGTCTTACCAGAAGCTGGTCCTACAGTAGATCATACAACACATCTCAAAGTAGAGTCTTGCCCAAGCTCAACTTGCTTAAGTCTTTGAAAGAATAAAAAGCATAAAAATTGGTGAAGATGAAACTAAGCACTATAATAATATTTCACAGCAGGTGGGGACACATCTCTAAGTAAATGAAAATGAGGGCTTTCCTAATGTGACTTTGAAATAATGACAGAACTCCCAATTTCCTTTGGTGAATTCAGTCAAGATGGTTCTTCTGCCTAAGGGAGTACTCCCACCAGGAGTTCACAATTTATCTGAAATTACTATCTGAGGGGGCTCTATGATTGCAGGATGTGGTTCATCAGAGTGAAGGCAGGAAAGAAAATTGTAAACTGGAAAGATAAAGAAGCTGAAAGAAGCCTCTCCATTCCATTCTGCACACAGCATTCAGGGGGTTTGATCACATGAATAAATCTCTGCCAACATACGATGTAGGATGCTGCAATGTCAAACCTTATTTGTTACAGCAGAATGACAGAAATCTTTGAACCATAAGCTTCTGTCATGGGATTTGGGCAGCTTGTGCTGAAATCAGGAAAATCTTATTAGAAGCAGTCACAGGCTCTGCAGAGTGTCCTGCTGTGTACAGCAGCAGGTGTGAACCCGGGAGAGGCCAAGGACTCTGGACTTCCACAAATGTGGGCGTTAAGACCGCTTGAGCCTCTTAATCTGCATTCTCCAGAGACAAGATCAAATGAGAAGGAAAGAATGACTTGGGCCTCTGCTGTTATCTAATGATAACAGCACTCACAAGAGGGAGAGGAGATCCAGATCCCATTTGTTCTCTAGCATGTGCTTTGCTCCTGCTTGTGAAATTGGAGCAGGGCTAAGAGAACCCAGGCCTCTTTCCAAGGGGTGCAGTGGTATTTGGTCAGTAGAGAGCTTTATCTCTAGGCCAACAACTGCTTCATTTCTCTTTCTGAAGCAGAAGCACTTCAATATTTTGGCATAAAGCAACTTCCTGCAGAACATATGCCTGGTAGTGAAAGTTGAGGCAGAGAACATACAGGTCTTGGTCCTTATGACATAAAAAGTCCCTATGACATAAATTGTATGTAACTCTCCTATTCCTCGACTATTCCTATTATTGCATAGAGATGCAGGTTTCCATGGACTGAGTATAATATGTCCCAGTGCCTCCAGTGGGAGGTTCAGCCCCATGGTGAGAGGCACTCCTGCGAGCAAGAGCTGCTGTGGCCTGGGGAAGAGAAGGAGCTGAAGTCTCTACCATGCCAGCCCATGCTGAAGGGAAGCCTTGCCTTCAGCAAAGGCTCCAATCCCTCAGTGTCTGATGTGTAAGGCCACAAGGTACCAGCAGCCCAAGCCAGCTCTGAGCACAGTTGGTGCTGGGCAGACAACATGGGATCAGGCTAAGGGGAAACCCAAAAAAGGTTAGCAGTTTTGGCCATGTGGTTCAGCTCAAAGCCAAGCATCTCACAGGGCTGTGACTTGGCCCAGCTCCCCTAAGAACCCCAGGGAGAGGCAGGCGGTGAGCCCAACCCTCGTGACTCATGGTCCTGCTCCACAGTGCCTGCCTTGAGCTGGCCTCTCTTTTCAGGAACGTGAGAGAAGGAAAAACAATCAAACAACCCACCCCCTTCCTATGACATTGGTTGAGAGGAGCTTTCCAAAGCCACGGTAAAAATTACCTTTCCCACCTCAGGCTGCGTCACATTGAGCGGCAGCACGGGGACAGCCTGTGCCGGGGTGTAGTGCCAGCTACGACCCAGCCATGGCCAGCAGCTCCCCCCACCTGGCTCAGGAATGATGGCGCACTGGGGACAGGGACAGGTGGGGTGCCAGCACATCCTGTGAGACAGCAGCGAGCCTTGCACTGTCACCACTACTACAAGAGCCCCATGGCTGCCTCCATTGCCCTGCGGGCACTGGCAGCTGCTGGGAGGCCTTTGCTGCTGAGCACTGGCCCAGGAAAGCCCCGCATTGCCCTCGCTGTGTCATACTGCAGAGCCCTGCTGTGGCACGGCACGGCCAGGTATCCCACACCATCTCAACCTCCTCCCTCCCTCAGTGTACCAAATTTGCATGTTGGTAGTAATGCCCGCAGGGCCATGGGACAAGTGTGTGCCTTTCTTCAGGGCCTCTCTCTCCCCCAGGCACAGATTTGGAAATGAAATTTCCAAATGCCATTGTCCCATGGCCAAAAATGTAACCTGTATATTTTAACTGCCACACTGTGCCAGCAGACACCTCCAGCATGTTGAGCTTTGACAAGTAGTTGGACACAACCAGCACCTGACTACCCAGCTGACAGGTAGGAACAGTTTTTTGGTTGCACAACAGACACCATCCCAGTCATGGCATCATAGCCCAGCTCCTCACAGTTAAAGAAACAGAACCCACCCAAATCCCCAAAGCAGCTCTCCTGGGAAGAGCTATCAGTATACCAATGAATAGTTATTTCTTCTGAGTGCGTGGAGAAGACAGCACCTTGTCTTTGGGGCCATGAATGCCTTACTCAACTCTTATGAATAGAGGCCCTTTATTTCCAAATTGCTGGGTACGTTGTCTCTACTGGCGCTCAGCTTTGGCAATGCCCTTCAACTCCCTTGTAGAACAGCTGGCTTGACAAGCGTTTGGAGCGGATTTAAAAATACCGTTGTCAAAGCAGAGCCCGCTGCATCTGTTTGTGCAAACATGCAGTCAGGGCTGGCTTTTCGGCACAGCCCTGCCCCGGCAGCCAGCAGGGAGCAAACAAACCCGGCCTTTGCTCAGGCAGATGGTCAGATGCCCAACAGGCTCTGTGTGCTTGGGACAAGCAGGAGCCTGCAAGGAGCAGGTCTCTCGAAATCCCATGGGGGAAGTGGAGAAAGGCATCTCCTCCCTGTTTTAAGGGTGGGTGTGGGGGAAAATTTATACTCACAGATGAACTCACCTTGTGCCTCAAGGAACCTCATGGGCAGAGCCACAATTAGCTCATAGCACAGAGCAGGCTCTTGCTGTGGGCTGGCAGCCTTCCTGTCAAAGGCTCAAAGGAAAGTGACGTTGGGGACTAGCAGGCAAGAAAGCAGGACGTCCCAGGGGACAGCAGGCAATGCAGAGGGAGGAGAGACGTATGTTCCTTCTAACAAAAGACCCAGCTCTCCTGCTAATACATACCACTTCTAGCCATGCAGTTAAGCTCCTCTGCTTCCTGCTGGCTTTTGTTTTCTCTAGCTAAATCTGTCTTTCCCCAAAATAGGAATGAAAGACAAAGTGAAGGTGAATGCACTGGCATTCACACTATCTTACATATGTCTTTCAGGTAGCTCTGAAATAACACTGGGGAGGAGGAAATGTGTCTGTGCTGGCATTTGTGTGACATGTCCCTAAGGCCTGGCTCTTGTTGACGTTATTGTTCAAGTGCTTCATGGTTTCCCCACATTTCTTCAACCCCTTGTTTTTCCTCCAAGTTAGAAATTTAGCTGCCCTGGTGGAAAATTTACTGGCAAAGCAGTGAGGTGACCTCACTGGAGCCAAAGTACAGATAGTTGAGCAACGAGGGCAAAGAAAGAGGAAAAACTCAGGCTTAGTTGTTAGTATACCTGTCTTGTGCCACTGATGAACATGGTGAAGCTGGAACAGACCCCATCCCTCGAAAAATGATCCTGTAGCTACGGGAAGCCACCCAGTCCTGAGGCAGAGCCTGGCTTCCCAGAAAATCAAAGTGGAAAATTTCCTGTACAAACAGCTGATACTTGGGGTGCAGAAGATAAACGTCACACTGCAAAATACCCCAGGGAAAAAACTATGCTCAGCATTTTCCTCTGCATGTCTGTTCCCAGCCCAAGCATGGTGAAGCCTGTACTGCTGTACACGAAGTGAGAAGGCCCTTTATCTACACAGCAGACATGCCAGCCATGATTCTTCCTCTTCGCATTTATGAGTTTTGAGCTGCCTTGAGCGTTCTGACATTTATAATGAGCACCAGCACACCTTTGTCTTGTTCTGACCGCAGCAGCAGGACTCTCTGGGTACCAGTCACAATTACAGAAGCATAGAGTGGTTGGGGTTGGAAGGGACCTCTGGACACCACCTTGTCCAACACCTCTGCTAAAGCAGAAACAGATTGCAAAGGATTGCAGCAAGGTGGGTTTTGAGTGTCTCCAGGGAAGCAAACACCACAGCCTATCTGGACAGTCTGTTCCAGTCGGTTCCATTCAATAAGAATTTTTCCCTCATAGTCAGATGGAACTCCCTGTGCTTCATGTATACTCGTTGCTCCATGCTCCTTTCACTGGGATCCACTGGAGTGTGGCCGCACTATCTTTACAGCTCCAAGCCTAAGACATTTGTTTCACTAATATAATACATGTAAACAACACAATATAAATGTCGTGGCAGACGAGAGCTGGAGTTGCTCCCGGGCGGGAGCATCCCTGCGGAGCCCGGCACTCCCTGGCTCCCGCTCCCCGGGCATTTCCCTGCCAACAGCGCCCTCTCCCGGCCTTCCTTTGCCGTCTGGCGGGGGCGGCCCCGCCGGGCAAATTAATTTAATTTAATGCGAATCCAATCTGAGCACGATAATGAGGAATAAACACATCTTAGAACGACTTCCCTTTACTCCTCTCTTCTTCTCGGGCTCAACGACACTCCGAATTGTCCAACTTCTCCCCTCCAGCAGCACAGGGGAAGAGGAATGCCAACTGCGCTCAGTCACACTTTTGTCTCTGCCACTCCTTCGTCTCGGGGGGAGGTCTCCTCACACTCTAGCCTGTTACACCGTGGGTCCCTCCCACGGGCGAGAGTCCTCCAGGAATTTCAACATGCATCCTTCCCTCGGGCTGCAGTTCTTCATGAACTGCTCCATTGTGGGTCACAAGTCCTGCCAGCAAACCTGCTCCGGAGGGGCTCCTCTCTCCACTGACTTCCCACAGGTGCTGCCAGGATCCCGCTCCAGCACGGGCTTCCCACGGGGTCACAGCCTCCTTTGGCTCCTGCTCCAGCGTGGAGCTCTCCCTGGGCTGCAGGGGGATACAGGCTCCCCATGGGACCTCCCTGGGCTGCAGGGGGATACAGGCTCCCCTAGGGACCCCCCTGGGCTGCAGGGGGATACAGGCTCCCCATGGGACCCCCCTGGGCTGCAGGGGGATACAGGCTCCCCATGGGACCTCCCTGGGCTGCAGGGGGATACAGGCTCCCCATGGGACCTCCCTGGGCTGCAGGGGGACACAGGCTCCCCATGGGACCTCCCTGGGCTGCAGGGGGATACAGGCTCCCCTGTGCACCTCCCTGGGCTGCAGGGGGATACAGGCTCCCCTGTGCACCTCCCTGGGCTGCAGGGGGATACAGGCTCCCCTGTGCACCTCCCTGGGCTGCAGGGGGATACAGGCTCCTCTATGGACCTCCCTGGGCTGCAGGGGGATACAGGCTCCCCATGGGACCTCCCTGGGCTGCAGGGGGACACAGGCTCCCCATGGAACCTCCCTGGGCTGCAGGGGGATACAGGCTCCCCATGGGACCTCCCTGGGCTGCAGGGGGATACAGGCTCCCCTAGGGACCCCCCTGGGCTGCAGGGGGATACAGGCTCCTCTATGGACCTCCCTGGGCTGCAGGGGGATACAGGCTCCCCTGTGCACCTCCCTGGGCTGCAGGGGGACACAGGCTCCCCATGGGACCTCCCTGGGCTGCAGGGGGACACAGGCTCCCCATGGGACCCCCCTGGGCTGCAGGGGGATACAGGCTCCCCATGGGACCCCCCTGGGCTGCAGGGGGATACAGGCTCCCCATGGGACCCCCCTGGGCTGCAGGGGGATACAGGCTCCCCATGGGACCCCCCTGGGCTGCAGGGGGATACAGGCTCCCCATGGGACCCCCCTGGGCTGCAGGGGGATACAGGCTCCCCATGGGACCCCCCTGGGCTGCAGGGGGATACAGGCTCCCCTGTGCACCTCCCTGGGCTGCAGGGGGACACAGGCTCCCCATGGGACCTCCCTGGGCTGCAGGGGGATACAGGCTCCCCTAGGGACCCCCCTGGGCTGCAGGGGGATACAGGCTCCTCTATGGACCTCCCTGGGCTGCAGGGGGACACAGGCTCCCCATGGGACCCCCCTGGGCTGCAGGGGGACACAGGCTCCCCATGGGACCTCCCTGGGCTGCAGGGGGATACAGGCTCCCCATGGGACCCCCCTGGGCTGCAGGGGGACACAGGCTCCTCTATGGACCTCCCTGGGCTGCAGGGGGATACAGGCTCCCCATGGGACCTCCCTGGGCTGCAGGGGGATACAGGCTCCTCTATGGACCTCCCTGGGCTGCAGGGGGATACAGGCTCCCCATGGGACCTCCCTGGGCTGCAGGGGGACACAGGCTCCCCATGGAACCTCCCTGGGCTGCAGGGGGATACAGGCTCCCCATGGGACCCCCCTGGGCTGCAGGGGGATACAGGCTCCCCTGTGCACCTCCCTGGGCTGCAGGGGGACACAGGCTCCCCATGGGACCTCCCTGGGCTGCAGGGGGATACAGGCTCCCCATGGGACCCCCCTGGGCTGCAGGGGGATACAGGCTCCCCATGGGACCCCCCTGGGCTGCAGGGGGATACAGGCTCCCCTGTGCACCTCCCTGGGCTGCAGGGGGATACAGGCTCCCCTGTGCACCTCCCTGGGATGCAGGGGGATACAGGCTCCCCTGTGCACCTCCCTGGGCTGCAGGGGGATACAGGCTCCCCATGGGACCCCCCTGGGCTGCAGGGGGACACAGGCTCCCCATGGGACCTCCCTGGGCTGCAGGGGGATACAGGCTCCCCTGTGCACCTCCCTGGGCTGCAGGGGGATACAGGCTCCCCTGTGCACCTCCCTGGGCTGCAGGGGGATACAGGCTCCCCTAGGGACCCCCCTGGGCTGCAGGGGCTCAGCTGCCTCTGCATGGTCTGCACCAGGGGCTGCAGGGGAATCTGTGCTCCAGCACCCACAGCACCTCCCGCCCCTCCTTTTCCACTGACCTTGGTGACTGCAGAGCTGCTCCTCTCACATATTCTCACTCTTCTCTCTGGCTGCAATGGTGCAGCTTTTCCCCACTTCTTTAACCTATTACTCCACTGGCACCATCATGGTGGCTGCTGGGCTTGGCCTTGGCCAGAGCTTCATCCATCCTGGAGCTGGCTGGCATTGGATCTGTCAGATATGGGCAAAACTTCTGGAAGCATCTCACAGAAGCAACCCCAGAAGCCACCCACTACCAAAACCTTGCCACACAAACCCAATGCAACAGTAACCCAGATCTATTTGAAATCAGCACATACCATAAGCCTTCTTTGCTTTCCTATTCTCCAAGTCACTTACTGGATCCAACAAATTAAAGCCAGATATTTGGAGCCTGGCTTGCAGGCCCAACGGCTGAAACAAATAAACCTATCTAGAAGACTACAAAGCTTTTCAGCGTACTCCCCACATAAAACATAGCTCTGGGAAGCCTGTCCCTTTGCCAGTCTCGCTGTGTCCCACTGTGGGACTCACTGTGGTCTATGATGACGTTTCAGTTCAAGAGCACTTCTGAAAGTAATTTCCCATCTGTTCCCACATACTGTATGTGGCTCTGCAACATGAGCCACTCTTGGAGGGCATTGAGTGGATTCCTTTCAGCTTAACAGGAAAACTAACTGTAGGAATAGCCATAATACACTCCACTGGCTATCAGGCCCTCAGTCCAAATGCCTGGAACCAGGTAGATGTAAAACCCGCAGTGGGCCAGAGCCCCACGTCACCCACCTGGTGTTACAGCCTCGCTGCCCTGCAGCTGCACTGGGGATGGGCACCGTTCTTGGGCCCCATCACGGCAGTGATCCCGCTCTGCTCTGCTCTTTGGTGACTGGGAACTGGGGCCCCTGGCTATGCCCATACACAGAGCAGCAAGGCACGAGGCAAGGCAGGGACCAATTCTACTGCTGCATGGTCAAAGCTTCACCACTCTGATCCTCTCCAACCAAGGAACAGGCCGTGGAGGTGGCAGCTTGCAGTCCTCCCTGATGCAGGTCACATTCTCCTGAGGAAGAGGAAATTAATCCTCACAGGCCAAGGAAGGGGATTCCAGCCTTTTCCTGGGTTTGGCAGGAGGCATAGTCTCATGTTGAGACAAATTCTTCACGCAGAGCAGAGGGAGGCCTGTAAGGAGTGTGAGCATTCCAAAGCACTCTCTAATGCTCCTAATAACCCAAAGTATTTAAAAATACACTTCAGTACTTATTGTCAGAATAATTTATTAGTAGGAAGCATGTTTTGCTGTAAGGCAGACAAAAGAGAATTTCTGTAATTCTCAGTCAGAAGGCCAAATTATTACTGATAGTTAATATCTGCAATTAAAATGATTGCTTTGAAATGAATGAGTCTCAAAATGCATATGGAAATTTCATACAATGTATAAAATATATAACTTCTACATTTCTTGAGTAAATACTTTGCAGTTTTTGTGTAAGAAATACACATCCTAGAGCTGATTTGCAAAATAAGCACTGAAGATGTCCAGTATTCTGTAACTCTCTCTGGTAAGCAGACAAGCAGAGCAGCACCTACACAGTCCATAGGCTGAGAGAGGAACCCCATTTGCATTGCACCTCTTGGCCAAGATAAAGTCTTCCAGTAAAAATTAAGGTAGGGTTATAATGACAATCAGAGCCTACAGAAATGTTTGAGCCTCTGGAAGAATCTGTAGAATATAATAAGACAGAAATAAAGCCAGGCTTCCAAGCCTTCAGCCTTACAAGGGATTCCAAGTTTCACAGGAAGTTTTGTAAAAAAATCTTCCATTTTAAAAAAGTTATTAAAAGTAAAGGTAGACTCTTAACTCCTCCTGAGGTAGAGATTACCAGCAGCATTCACTGCAGTGTAGTTATTTCATGTGTGTGATATTTTACTTAATTTACTTTTCTGGGTACCCAGGCAACCTATGATGTTTATGGGACTTTTCAATTTCAGTTGTTCCTATGAAGAAACAGATTTTACTAAGTTTGATACCAGCAAACGGATCACTATAAAACTTGAAGGGGCCTTAAATCTGGCCCTGTTTTTTTGCTTGCTTTTACTTCATGTAGATGAGCATTGCCAATGGATTATGGAAACAAGAAGGTTTCAGTAGCTGGACTACAGACTTTTTATCCTAATTTGGATGGTTTACACTATCCAGTCATAGCTCTCCTATCCAGTTCTAAGTTTCCCCAAAACCTAAAAGGAACAAAAATAACCTACAGGTGCATCTTAAAACATAACTCCCCTTCCAAGACTTTAAGAAGGGCAGCAAAGACAAAATGCATGAAAGAATTGGGAAAGGGCTGTTTATATACCCTACCAGCAAGACCAGAAAAAGATTTAAGGTATTTCCACTGGAGAGCTCAGCAGAGGAGTGAACAGAAGTCTTGGGGCATCTGCTAAAACAAACACTTAGAGGTCAGATTCAAAGCAGGAAACAGATGGGAATAAAAAGATTCTGGGTACAACTCTTTGTTCTGGTTATGCATTACTTCAATTACTCAAAACTAGCAACAATATTAGACTGCAGTTTCAGTGGCTGTTTCAATGTCACCCTTGTATGTAGTCATCCAAGAGATGGGCGCCTGAAAAAATTTGGGCTACTGGTACAGATCATCCTATCTAAGAAACAACAGGACACTGGTGATTTATTAGTTTTTGTAGTCCTAGGAGCCTGTCAGTGAAGATTACCAAAACCTCAACACCAGCAATCTTCACAGGTATGTAGGTGCCAGTGAGATGCATATAGCCAAATGCTTTTATGCCTGCCTCCAGAAGCTAAGAAAAAGCAAAATTAATCTCTGTCTTCATTAATTCAGATGGACTGCATGTGAGGAAGCACACAGGGCAGCAAGGCAAGTACCACAAAACGAAACAGCTCTGCTGCTATGGTAGGGTTTCTGAGAGACAAGATTGGTTTCCAATCCATTTAGCTAGCAATGACTGCTATCCCAATGGTTTTGTGTCTATTATACTGAGAAGCAGACTGAGAAGCAAAAGCCACTTTCTAGAACAGACACTATTGCTGGTGATTATTTACCTACCATTTCCTAGAAGATTCCCTTGAAGATTTTATTTTAAGAAGTACGGCTTATTTCTGCCATTTTCTAGCCCAGAACTTATAAATCCATTCCTTCAATCCATACCCCAAGTAAATAAGACACCATTTTATTATTACTCTGATCTACCACCAGTGAACTTTCAGTATAATTTTTTTAATGTGTTAAAAATGATCAGCCACCCAGTTACTTTCACAGAAAATACAAGCAGCATTTTTTCGCCAGGAGCTTCTAAATTAAAAAGACCTTCAGGTAACGCTGTAAAACACTTAAGACATAATAAATAAACTTATTCTAAAGTTCACTTTCCAAACAATAAATAAAACTCTTCCTTATTTGAAAGTGCAAACAGGCTGTATTATAAAAAGTATGAAGCAAGACTGCAGGAAGTGCTTAATTGCTCAGTAATGACCAAGACACAGTTTCTTGCTTTGGTGCTGCTGGTCATCCAGCGATTTTGTTTTCTGGACCCCGTCTAAAGAAAAAAACATGCATGGAGCATTAATATAACAGCAAGCATAACCTAATACTCAGCATGGAAAGACACACTGGAATAACACTGGGAGCGGGGAACGGGGTGGAGATTGTCTTTTTCTCCTTACAGAGGACATGCAATAATCATAGCTAAAAGGAATACACCAAGGAAAGAGAGGAACTTAAACCAGTGCAGTATTGAAAACTGCACATCACATTAAAGAAAACTGTTAGAGAAATGAGCCTTGTTAAATTTGTCAAAGTACCCCAAGATTAATCTTTCTCCAGCTGGATCTGAAAACCATTAAGAGAGAGAGGGACAAACAAGCCCTAACATTTTGCAGTGATCACTAATATCATAAACAATACTGTGAGCCCTCCCCTCCCCCCTTCCCCCAGCCCATAGGAAGTAGCTAACAAAAAGACTTCTCCATTAATCTATCTCAGTACATGTTAGGAATTTGCTTGGAGTATGTGGCTATTTGTGTGCCACAGAAACTAACTTCAGTCTTTTTTATGGTCCTAGCACAGTACTCAATTCATCTTTACACTGCATCTTCATGCTTGAAGCACAAAAATTATTTATCTGCCATTTTCCATGTTGCTTTCCCCTCTGGATGAGTAACATTTTAAGGATTGGTAGCTAACAGCAGATGCCTATGGTGGGTCTCTTTTGTAGCACAAAAAGGCTTCAAAATAAGACTTATCCAAACTCTGTTTTGAAAAGATGACAGCTCCCTTGTTATAGGGAGCTCACTCTAAAAGCTCTAATCTAAAAAGTCTTTCTAGAACCAAATTTAAAACATGATTAAGCAGTCTGAAATTATCTACGTACCAAACAGCATGTTGCTGACCTTCATAGTAGCATTGCTGGATTTTGTAATGTGTGTCAATGCCAAGCATTTTGTTCCAAGTAAGTTCATCTATTACAGTTAGCTCATCTATTCAAAAACCTCAGAAAACTTTTCACAGCAAAACTTAACTCACTGAAGTCAAGACTAATTAAGACTAAACACTCCCAGAGGGAATCAGGTTGGTTTCAAATGTGATCTGACTTATTGACTGCAGTTATAAAATGAATTAATAAAAAAATACTTACTTTCCCTGGCTATAGGGTCATGGAATTCAAGTGCATTAGTCTGCAATGGACTTAACTGCCACTGGTAAAAGAAGAAGAAAATGTTTACTTATTTCAGAAGACAGAATAAGGAGCCAAGCAAGACAGGAAAAGGACCCTACAGGCCTTCACTGAGAGGCATGACTAGGGGTGAGGTGGGGAATGAAGAACGCTCTCTTGAACACATTTGCTTTGAGGACAAGTAACTGTTACAGGCATGCAGACATTAACTCCCTTGAGAAGGAGGAATGAGGCTGCTACACCTCCAGTGCTTCAGTTTGTCCGGGAGAGTGCCCTGACTGCAGGTGCACTTGGCCACATTTGATACCCACTGTAGCTCTTTTGGGAACTGCTAGAAAGGCAAACAAAATCACACAGCGACCTCCCAAATCATGCTGTCACTATGCTGTGACAGGGGAGGCTTGGAGAGAACTTCACCATGTGAAGAGATCACCTCCAACAACAGCTAGTTAGAGGCAAATCCTCCATGTAGATAGAAAAAACAGAGCTCACTCTACTCTCCCATCAATGCTGCCCCCAGTTTTTAGAATACAGTACATTTAGACATTACTTACTGTAAATTTGCTTACACCCTCAAGTTCACCAAACTTCATGTAGGATATGTCTGCTTTCTTTTTTCCAGCATCAACATCTCCTGCATAGATCTGCTTGATACCAGCTCCTTTAATTAAAGGGACACATTCATCACATGGACATTTTGTTACAAATATCATGCTTCTCTCATCTGGCTTTATTTCTCGACACCTACAAGCAGTCAGAAAACAGAATTTCAGAGTTTGTATCTTGGTAGTTTTCAATTGTTACAAATTTTATGCCTCAGAAAACAAGCAAAAAATTATATATACTCTCAGAAGCAACTTATTCCTAATCAAGTGCACAAGTACAAAATGAAATCTGGTTTGGTATCACTATGTGTGAACAACACCCATCCTATGTCTCCACACATATTATTGTTGAAAGCTTCATCAACTGCCACAATTCCTCATTTTGGGTTATAGCATGGTCTAGTAAGAAGCAGAGCCAGTGGCTTGTATCTGAAGGATAACTGAAGGAGACAATATCCTTTAAAAACAAAGTTCATTTAAGAAATCTCAAGAAACCCCAGGAGCTGACTGTGCCAATATCCAACTTCTACATCACTGGCATAAAAAAGACTGTGACCGTAATTCACAGTTTGTCACAATGACATCACACATTGTCCAAGTTTGGGCTGGAATACAGTTAATTTATTCTCAGCAGTTGGTGCAGTGCTGTCTTTTGGATTTAGTATGAGAATAATGTTGAAAACAGACTGATGTTTTAGTTGTTGCTAAGTAATGCTTACTCTGAATCAAGTGCTTTGATTCATATTCTGGCAGTGAGGAGCTGCACAAGAAGCAGGAATGGTGACCCAAACTGGACCAAAGGATATTCCATGCTAGAGAGCGCCACTCCCAGTATATCAACTGGGGGAGTTATAGCCTAGAAGGGACATTGATGAGAGTTTGGGGATGGGGTTGGGCATTGATCAGTGGCTGATGAGCAATTGTATTGTGCATTACTTGTTTTTACCTTGGGTTTTATTGTTATCTACAATTATTAATAAATTTTAATTTGTTTCAATTATTATACTGTTCTTGTCTCAATCTACAAGTTTTACTTTTGATTCTTCTCCCCATTCCACTGGGGCAGGGAATGAGAAAGAGGCTGCCTGGTGTGTACCTTCCCCACTGGGTTTAAACCACAACATGCATTTATCATGAAATTGTTTCCAAACCATCTCATTCTTCTCTGTGGAAAAATAAACCCATTACCTGAATGTCAGGGCATTCTGCTCCGCATGGATAATGTATCTGAACTTTCTGATTTCCCGATCTTTTTGCTTATCATCCATGTGTGGAAAATCAGCATATTCAGATCCAACAGGAAAGGCATTGTAACCACAGCCTATAAAATACATTGCTCCTGTTCCATCACAGCCTCTCTGCAACAGTAAAAAAAGCATCAAATTTGGAGGCATTTTAACCAAGTTCTAAGTCAAAGTACAGTTTTGCATGATCAGACAGCTCAGCTCTTGCCAAAGGCTCCATATCTGTATGAAGCTTTTCCACTGAGTCCTGTAGGAGCTGCACAGGTAAAGTATAACACCTCTGTTACCTGCACCAGGCTTTTGGGGTTTTCCTTTTGGCAAGTAATACAGACAGCAAGGACAAGAAGTCTGAAGGATTTAGTCCTTAACAACATACGCCATTAAATACAGCTGGAGTTCATCCCTGATGTAACAGAGATGGTGTTTTGCCTGACTTTTAGCAGACTCAGTGACCAGTGGGCTGATAAGAGGCAATTGGTGATTGAAATAAGTAAAAGAAACAAAACAGCAATAAGCAGCTGATAACTGAAGGCTTAAAAACAAATTAAAATTATGTTGCAGCTGTGTGAAGAATGAGGCTTCCTGGGATTGGCAACATGCATAAGCAGAGATACAAAGAACAAAAACTTTATGTTTGGATGGGAAAAACACTGTAACAATATTCATAGAAAAATACCACTTTGATCCAAAAAGGAATGTGCTAAAGCCCATATAGCATTTATATCCTCAGGAGACTGTCACGCTATAGTTGCACTGAGACTTTTCCTAAAAAGAGCTGCAAAGAGGTGCCATGCAGGGCACACGCTGCCTGATCAGCAGCTGTGGCAATACCTTGTAGCCAGGATACCTGGAATAACTGACAATGACTGGGAAAGCAGGCACACTGAAAATCCATGCAGAGACACTGCTGTAATTACTAAAATAATTTATACTTCCTCTTCATCTTAAAGCATAACAATGAACCAGCCATTAACTGAGTTATTAAAGCTGTGTGTGGGTATGAAAAACAGAAGCAAATAAACTTTAAGGAAAATAACAAGTGCAAATCCAGTGTATGAATTGTGAGTGCAAGAAAAAGTAACTTTTCCAATACTTACTGATTTTTCCTCTGCCCAAATAATAGCTCCAACTCCCGTTTTATGATCCTCTAAAATACATAACATTTTAGGAGTAAATAACAAATAAAGCATTTCTGATTTACCTATACATTAACATATGACATCCTAGAGTAAGGAACAACATTTATTGTTGCTTTGTGAACAGGAGGAATAAAAGCTTGGAAATTATATGAATCTACTGTAAAAGCTGTGTGTGCTTTTACTGCAAGGCAGTCATTCTAGAATTTTGCTGTGTACATTTCTTCAAAAATGAAATGAAGTAACCAACACATACCTAAAATGTGTGCCAAGAATATGTGTGGACAGGTTCACTGATGTGAGACATCTAACTGATAGGAACCTTCTTGTTTACTACTTAATTTAATGACTTAATTTCTGCTATTCTTTAAGTTTACGCTTCTGTGATCTGAAGTCCTATCAAAATTAGACCTATTTTATACCAAATTCAGAGACAAAATATTAACAATTGGATTTTGGGGGTGCAGTCTATCACCACCATAGGAAAACTGGTACAGAGCTTTCCTTATGTGACTTGGATGGTTTTTATGACACTTGAAAATCTTCCCCAGTAGCTACTGATGAGAATCTTCAGCATATCAAGGAGAAAAAACACTTCAGGCTTCCATTGATTAATATTGCAGAACACACTGTTTCCATGAATCATTTCCATCATCCTTAGTATCACTGCCATATGCAATAACTCAAAGAGGGTCTTTCCTGCCAAAGATGTCCTTCATCAAAGCTGTCTTCATCTATATTCTGCGTATTTATTAGACACTGATGAAGAGAAGATGATAATGACTAATTAAACCAGCAAAGAAAATATCCTATCCCATGTTCTTGCTCCCTTTATATCCACCTATATAATAGTGTAAAGCACCTTAATATGTGTGTGAGCTGCTATTTATTTTAATTTAATTACAGTGCAATAAAAGTTGGCTCAAACCCCAGACCTTAGTCCAGGCTGAATACTACAGCTAAACCTGAATTTTGCTGTTCCAAGAGTGAGTACTCAAACTTGGTCATTTCATCTTGCTCTGCATAATGGAAGCTGTACAAAGAACTCATAACTGGTTCCATGGAACTTCTGAATTACATCTAAAAAATGTCATTTCTGCAATTTTTGGAGAAGAAATTTGCTGAGGGTACCTGACCTTGTTGGGTTTGGATGGGTGCGTTGGGGGGATTAGTTTTGGTTTAAGCTTTATATATGTACTATTTGTTTGTTTACAATGGTTTTTAAAAAGCCACTATCATATCTAGAGTACAAAACCATCTCTATGGATTACCATCAAGTTTTAAGCTTTCTGTTCTCTGGAAGAACCTATCACTTTCCTGCATTGGTACCCAGAGAGAATAAAGCAGCTAACAGAAGTCATCCCTATCAAGAGACAGTCAGTAACTATCTGTCAGTAACTATCTTTCTACCTCAGAAACCTGGACATAAAATTCCAGCATCTGTGCAAAGAAAACCCCTATCAGATATATTAGCACTTTCACTAATAACTATGAGACTTAATATAATGGTACTGAATGTCCTACTGAAGGATATTATTTCACTGTTTTTTTTCTGAAGTGTATATAATCTTCTTGAAATATTGACATTTACTTGATAACAGAAGCATCTTGTGAGACCTCAGTAAAAAGAGCCTCAGAGCAACTTCAAGAATTTAAATGTCATTCTGTTCTATTTTCAGCTGGGTGTTGGACAGGGCAGGGCAGGACATTGGCAGGGCAGTGTTTGCCAGCACTGTATGTGAAACACCTGCACTGATTTCCTCATGGAAAGCTTTCACACACAGTACTGTGTGCCCCTGTGGAGTCTTTACTATTACTGTTGCACTTGTTTCACATGTGTAGGAACAGCATTGAGCAGCTTGCTTAAGGAAGTATGTGGAAGAATAAGGCTGATATTAGGAACTTGCTCTACTGATGAGACCCCATCATTCCTGTGCTCCAGTAACGACTCACCTGTCCGATAGGCAAGTAGCCTGGCTTGTATCATACAGTGCCTTGCCACGTCCTGGGGCAAACACTGGTCATCTGCTTCATTCGTACGTTGGGATCCACTCCTGTAAAAGCCAAAGCATCCAAAGACAGGGACACTGGCAGCCACTGATGCCAACACCAAGACAAGATCTTTCATATTCTGTCTAAGGTTGCTGAAGTACGGGTTTTCACAGAGGTTCTCCAGTCCTATTGTCATCAATATTTGCTTGTGTATTTCCTCATTTGAAATTAGAAATAAACTTTCATACTCTTTTATTCTCTCTTGCCTACATGCAGTATAAAAGTCAGTGTTATAGTCAGGCTGTGATTTTGCTATTTTCTGAATAAAATCAAACTTGGTGGAAGTTTCTTCAATAAACTGCACCATGTAGCACACCAAAGGTTGAAGCAACACACACACACGAGCACGACTGTTTGACTTCAGTCTTTCCACTGCTTTGGCATCCAGCTTTGCATCTTCAGTGCTTGTTGGATTGGATACCTCATTCTGCAAGCTGATCTCAGGATCCGCAGGCCAGTAAGAAATCCTGTTCACCCCGGCTGGAAGAGAAGATAATGCAGCAGAAGAAACCATGCAAGTCCAATGGAACATAAAGCTCATATTCACTATTGTTTAATCCTGGTTTTTCTTATTTAAGGCCCCATGTCCTGCCTAAGGGCTGTCTAGACAACAAAAATGCTGGTAGATAGAAGTATCAAGGGTTATCCAACTTAATAATCAGATTCAGATAAAAATTTGAGTTACCCAAGTTCTCAAATCCCAAGATCTTTGTGACTGCCTAATTTTGCATCTTACATCCAACAGATAAATTAGCAACACACAAAAAGAAGTTAGCACAGACAGACATTGCTGCTGAGATTAAAAATCAATATTTGCAGAAGGGCTGTACCAGCAGATCCCATTTCTCTGGAAGTGAATGATCTGATTTGTCTTCGAATCTCATAGGGAAAAGAAAGCCTGTGATTCCTGCATAAAAACCTATTTTTCCCTGTCAGCAGAAGGACAGTCAGAACCTCAGCAGTGTAGCCCAGCTGAGAGACAAGGACCACCAGTAATAATGGTTGCACATTACAGAAAAATAGGGTCTTGGCAGCAAACCCCAGTTTATTGACCATCAGCTCCAGGAAATGCACATTCATTTTTTCCTTATGGAAAACATCAACGCAGGCTACACAAATCAGGGATTTGCATTCACAACTGGCACAGTCCAAAGAGAAAACAGGCTTTCTGTTTTCAATCACAAGCGTAACATCTACTCATACTCTACTACAGTCATTGCTTACCATTTACAATCATTTTTAAACAAGTTGAACATGGTTTTCTGGAAAAATAAAGATCACAGTTTTTAAGTCTTGATCCATGTTTAATGAGTGCAATCTGGCCAGCATGCAAGTCTGTACTAGAGCAATGAAGACCGATAATCTTCATATTTTTCACCACTACCAGACCACTCTTCTTCACCTACAGAGAAAGGCATTATTATTATTTTACTTTTTTTCAGTATTGATTCCACAAAGAGGTTACAACTCTTCCTTGGATAACAGAAAGCAACCAGCAGCACAGAACTCTTCAATACAAATTAATCATTAAACAACCTGCATTTTCCTAAGCATTTTTTCTTGTTTTGTTTTCACATGTGCCTGTTAATATCAGGGTGCTGTGTCTCTGTCAAACTACAGAGAGGGACTTGTCACAAATTCCTGATTTTTTCTGGTCATTGCTTTGCCTGTAACAAAATCCAGAAGCAGCATAGGAAATTCTGTAAATTATAGCTGAAACCTTCTCTGAATCACCCAAATCACCCAGCATCTGGAAATGCTCATTAATTTAATTTCTGTCTTAAGCCTGATCATCCTGAGAGCTAATAGCTTCTCTAGTTTTCAGCTTCTCTAGCTTTCTGCCTCTCTAGATGTCTCTTCTATGTAATGAATCCTGGTTATAAAGAATCTTCCATGGAAGAAGTCTGCATACCACAGGCAAGAGCTATTACATCTGGATTCCCACGTATTATGAAAAAAATGGATACAAACTAGTTTGATGAAGCTGGTGAAACAGATCTCTTTATGCAATCCAGCTGCTACTGAACAGTTGTCTTAGATCTGTAAATTATTCAACTGCTGTGTGGCTATAGAAATGAGACTTCACTAAAGCCAAGTGCCATTTCTAACCCAATTACTAAATTTCAAACTGCTTTTGAAGGCTACAGGTGCTACTCAGCTGTCCCTCCTTGGGATCTAGCCTGGGACATACCCAGCATTGAAAATGAGGCCTAATTGTCACTCAGATTATTTCCTATCTTTTCTTGCCCTGGTTGATACCTGTGCTATGGATCTTAGCACATGGATATGCTCTGCACACAGGGTACATACCACACCTCCTTTGTCGTGCTCTTTAAAACACCTGCCATTTTTTTAGTGCTTGCTTCACCTCTTGGGGTATGCATCTATCCTTTCAGAGGTTTTCAGAAAGAGCATGCTATTTAGCCATTTTGCTATTTTTCTCCTACTACTGGATTTTTTTTTCTACTTCTAAGAAATATTTGAAAAATGTTTATTACATATGGTTGTTTCTTTTTTTTTCATCTGGACTATATGTCATCTAAAGAGCAGTTGGGTTAAATTCACTGAAGGAGCTCTTCAGAAAGACCAATTAACAATAAGCACAGACATTTTACCTGGGATTTTTTCTGCTGCTCAGCTGAGGGAAAGAGCTCCATCCAGAGACTCAATAAAGTAAAAAGATTGACCTTAGAAAGTCTTGGCATTTGACCTGTTTTGAAGAAAAAAAGAGAAATATTTATTAGGGAATACTTATAAAGAAACTCCGTACTGTGAACATTATTTTTCAAGTCTTCTGCACCACAGCTGCTTCAGAAGCTGGTTCTGCTCACTCAGCAGCTCCAGACACACTATCCTTTTCAGGAAAAAGTCACTGCCAACTCAGGATGTTCACATCTAGATGCAGATTTGTGCAACAAGAGGAACTGGTGAAACTTTCACTGAAATTCAGTGAGTCAGTTTGACTCAGAGGTGTAGAGCAGAAATCACAGATCAGATCATCAGACCTCCACAACTTAATGTGCTCAAATGATTCACAGATGCTTACGGAAATCTGAGACAGCTTCTAATTCAGCTTCAGACTCAACAAAGAAGAGGGCAAAAATATCCAGGCAACACATCATGATCTCACACTGATGTCTGCAGCAAGAGTGGATAAGCCATTGTGAAACTTTCCAGTTGCATTGGTTCTAGACATCCTGCTTCTGGATTCTTACAGTCTACTCAGATTTTGGCTAGGTTTTTTACAAAAATTTAAGCCTTTTGCTCAGGCTGTCACTTCTGACAAAATACTCAAATGCAAAAATCCCTCCTCAGAGCACAACCATGTTTTTGTGCTTCTACTCAAAATCTGAAAGTTGTCCTGTGAGGGATAGCACAACTCAGCATTACTGAGTCCCCCATAAAGGAAAGAGGAGGAAGCACTGTGCTGCTCAGTATAGCTTGCACTGTTCCAGATGTAAAACTCTCTTGCCTCACACTTGGCAAGAAGTTTATTAAGTCTTTGAAATATCTCCAGTCCCCATTTCAGAGGTGCTTACAGAGAGCTGTAATGAGCACATATTCCTCTACAGGTCTCACACATGCTGTCTGTAGTATTTCTATCTTTTCCCACAAATGTTACAGTTTTTGCAAAGGAGGACATGGCAGTGGCAAGAATGGAACAGAATAGAGAAAAACATTCTTTAAGTAGTTCTAGCAGCTTGGAAGAGATACAATCAGATACTAAGATTACCTAGCTGTGGGAGAGGGTTAGTTTAATGGCACATCTGTGAACCCAAACAATTAGGACAACAGATAAACATATGCAATCCATGACTAAAACACCATTTGCAGACAGTATTTTAACAGCTTTTTTCACACGTAAATGTGGTTTGGGAAAGTAAATATAGGCCTGTTAGCAGCAGTATCTGATGCCATATTGTCCACTGTTCCTTAGGGTGTCCAGCTCTGCTACCCCACTTGGCACAAGCACTGCAAAGGGCACCTGTTTGACACAGTCAGACACATGTCCTAGAAATGTACATGGCAAGCAGCACAAGATCTGCTGTCACTTGTACTAAAAGCAAACTGTAGAAGTAAGTCTACAAGCCACATCTAAAGAAGCAGAATCTGTTTTGTTAAATGGGAATTTGAGTTCATTCTCATTACAGGCCCCGTTTACTTCTGTCATAGCACACACATGTAGCAAGTTAAAACACATGTGGCAAGTTAAAACAGTGCAATTAATACCAATGCACACACACACTCCTTTGTGTTTTCTAAAATGGACTACAATATGACACACAGAGAAGACTTAAAACTGTATGCACCACAAAGAAGTTTTAATTACGCTTTGTTTTCTTGCACCTAACCTGAATATGACCTGTCAAATGCATGGGAAACAAACTGAAGAACATCCTGACATGCATTTATAATGAGAAGCATAAAAATATTCTGAAGAAGGAAAGAACTTTAGTAACAGTTATCGTATCTGTGTGTTTGCATCTTCACGTAGGTAGTTAAACACTCCCTTAAGTTCAACAGGGTGAAGAGAAGCCTGGTTAAAATGGACTGGAAAAAAAGGCAGAAGATATCTTACAGAATTAAAAGCAACTACAGAAGACTGGGGAAGTAAAGGAATCAGGCTCTCTGCTACTGAGAGCAAAGCCACATAGAAGGAGTGCTCTTTGCAGGTGCATCAGACCCACTTCACACAAAGGTATGATTTTATTCCTCCTGGTTACGGATCTTGCTTCAGTGAAGTGAGGCATGCTCTAGGGAAAGTGTGTGGAGGCTGGTGCCAAAAACCCTGCTGCACCTGGAAGCAAACAGGAGCCAGGCACAGCCTACCCGGACATGGCTCAGATCCAGGATTATGTCCTGCCTATAATGCAGGAGTTCCTAGTCCAAAGTCTGAAAGGCTTCTAACAAGTGCTTGACACCAGGGAGGAAGCTACCAGTGATATCGCTCTGCTGCCTGGAAAAAGGAAATTAAAACCCATTTTCAGACTTCATCGATTTTGCTTGCTTGGAAGCAGGATTTCCACAAAACCAGGATGAAACAAAATTCATATACCCACTCAGGAGAGCTGGCTGCTCTGTCATGGTGCTCAGTCTGAGAAACATATATACATCATATCTATATGCACACAACACTCCCTTGGGATGCAGCAGTAAAAAGGAAAGGAAAGAATCTGTGGAATCTACCAGCATCTGTTTCTCCTGGACATGCCCACTCTGTGAGAAAGTTGCTCTCTACCAAATCCATATCATGGGCCTGCTGTGGGGTTAGTTAGAACACTCCTCAGAAGGTGAGCATTTTCCTGCCCATTGCATTGTATGAACATTAAATATACTGATATAGGGCAAGAAATTGCTGTAACAGGGCACAAGGGGGGAGAAAAATACAATCTTATGTTATCAAAAGGCCCTCAGGCAGAAGGGTGTTGTCAAGCAGGAGTAGGGGAAAATGGAGGATATATATATATGTATTTTTTTTAATTTGATGTATAGATATATGCTTAACGATACTACACACAGAAATATAGATATACTTTATGCCTATATACACGCACTGTATATATAGCATACATGTGAACACACTAGATATATAGTATATATGTACACACACTATATATATAATATCAAGTGTGCATATATATAAAGTATATACTTATGTACTGGAGATGATACGTATATTTTTGTATATATATTTATATATAAAATTATAGGTACATATAAGTTATGGATACTTTATATATACAGACACATATGTGCATAGATAGATAGATGTTTATGTACATATACATTTTATTGCACTGTGTGTGAGGGTCAGGAGCACTCTCTAAGCATCACCGGCCGAGGGGGAAGGCGCGGGCTCTCTGAACATCCCTGGGATGAGGCGGAAAGCGTCCCCTGGGGAGAGGACAGAGCAGGTGGCCCCTGGATGGGCCCACTGGGTGAGGCGACACCCGCAAGGGGCCGGCCAGCGCACGCCCCCCTCACACCCACCCACCGGCCCGGTGTCAGCGCGGCGCTCCCGCGGTTCCGTCCCGGCGGGCCAGGCCCCGGCCCGCCTCCCTGCCACCCCCGCAGCCTGGCTCACCGGCCATGCTGTCGGTCTGCGTGCTCGCCGCTTTCACCCGCGGCCCCGCCGCCGCCTCCTCCGCGCCGTGCATGGGTCCCGGTGCCGTGCCGTGCCGGCGCCGGTGCGGTCCCGGTGCCGATGGCCGCGCCGTGCCGGTGCCCCCGCCGGCCCCGCGCCGCCCCCGGGCGGCACCGCCCCGTACCCGCCGCGGGGCGGGGCCGGTCGCTCGGCAACGGCCGCTGACGGGCGGGAGCCTCGGCCAATGGGGAGCGCGAGCGGCGCGGGGGCGGGCCCGGGGGCGGGGCGGTGGCTCCCGGCGCGGCCGCGCTCCGTAGCGGGGACACCGGGACACCGGGACACCGGGACACCGGGACACGGGGACACCGGGACACCGGGACACGGGGACACGGGGACACCGGGACACCGGGACACCGGGACACCGGGACACGGGGACACGGGGACACCGGGACACGGGGACACCGGGACACCGGGACACCGGGACACCGGGACACGGGGACACGGGGACACGGGGACACCGGGACACCGGGACACCGGGACACCGGGACACGGGGACACGGGGACACCGGGACACCGGGACACCGGGACACGGGGACACGGGGACACCGGGACACCGGGACACGGGGACACGGGGTGAGCTGCCTTGGAAGCGACCCGCCAGGATCAACCAGTCTACTTCTGGATCGGCACAGGACCACCCCCAGGGCACCATGCGCCTGAGAGCACTGTGCAAACGCTTCTCGAGCTCTCTTAGGTTCCAGTGCCCAGCCACCGTCTGGCTGAAGAGCCTTTTCCTGATATCCAACCTAAACCTCCCCTGACGCAGCTTCAGGCCATTCCCTAGGTCCTGTCGCTGTCAGCACACAGAAGAGCTCAGTGCCTGCCCCCACGCTGCCCCTCACGAGGAAGCTGTAACTGCGATCAGGGCTCCCCTCGGTCTCCTCCCGGCTGAACAGACCAAGGCACCTCAGTGCTCCCCATGCGGCTTCCCCTCAAGGCCTGCCACCACATTCGTAGCTCTCTTTTTGGACACTCTGTCTATTAGAACCACAGAAGAAGATCCAGAATATTCTGAGTTGGAAGGGATGCAACAGGATCATCAAGTCCAACTCTTGCTTGAACGGGATCCCAGGAAGTTATTTTCTGCAACAGGTGGCTCAGCTGAAGTGGTGCAGGTGGAGCAAAGAGCAGAGCCCCTGCTACTGTGCTTTACTTTATGGTGTTATGAGGGACTTGGGGATTGTGCTCTGACAGATTATTCAGCTTTCACCAGAGGTGTCTAGAGGGACCAACCTTCATAAATAAGCTCTGCTGGGCATCATGGTCGGCATAAACCATCTGCTTACGACCTCTGGGCTTTTAGATCGGAGCCTCTGGGGTGTAGTGCTTAATGTCCCTGCCATTTTTTCTAAATATCAGAGTATGTAAAAGCTTCTCTGTGGATACATTTTTGGAGGTATATCCATAAACTGCTGTCATGTATAAAACCCCAAAAAATTATTGCAAGTCAGTGACAAAAAAAATCCCATCTTGAAGAGTTTCAGAAGTCCCAGACCATCTAGACTACAAAGACTCAGGAATGCCTGAGGATTTAGGTCAGGAATTCCTGAACTAAAGCAATACAGAATTTTTTGAGTCTCAATTCAATTGAAGCCTAAAAACTGGATAAAAGCATGAATTAGGTTATAAGTAATTTCTTTCTAAGGATCCTTTTGTTTCATCTATGGCCTAAAATTAATTTATTTGCTGTGCATGCATTGCATGACTATCTCAGATGAATTTTTCTTGTTTGGAAAAATTCCCTTCTAGACACCCACTTCATGAAAGACTACAAAAATGCTTTGTGCATTTTCACTTATCAGTCTCTCAAAAGTGACTGGACCATTGATGAATTATCTGTTGAAATAGAGTGCATCAAGCAAATGTACCTTTAAGTACATTTTTATCCTGGTATTCCAAAAACAAACCAAGACTTACAAGAAGTCTCTCTGCTCTGTTACATCTTGAAGTGGGCTTTTCCCCACCTGTGTTAGAAAAACTTCTTTTTTCACAAGTAGCTTTCTGATTCAGACACAGTATTTGACTTGTGTGCTCTAGGGTTTCTGTTCAGAGCTGGGCATGGAGGTGGGCTGTTCGAGGGTCAGTAAGCCTGAAGTAAGTGGAAATCAAATTTACAGCAAAATTCATCTGCGATTTGCAGTCACCTCTTTGTGGTGGAGTTGTCTTCATTAGAGGTGAGGCAGCATGATAGATAGATAGATTAGATAGATAGATGATAGATAGATAGATAGATAGATAGATAGATAGATAGATAGATAGATAGATAGAGGGATAGATAGGTCCAATTTTACAATGGCTTCTAATCTAATTATGATCTTGAATTTGAAAGCTCCCACTGACTGGATTGGGACTCAAGGATTTGCTGCTTGTTTGCCTTCCACCAAAAGCTGCAGGTAAAGCTAGAGGGCAGCAGAAAACAGCATCTCTGTGGAGCATGAAGAGGGTACTCATTCACTCCAAAGTGAAGAGAAATAATGTCATTCCCAAAATTTGTTGAAAGGAAAATGGCACCAACCCTACTGCAGAAATGATCCCTGCCCAGGGACTAAGTGGGCTTCTTTTGTCAAGATTATAGTGGAGAATGGGATGGTAGTAATGAGGAAAAGTGTGTCTTAGGCTTACTGTTCTTTTATACACAATTCAGGGCAATTCAGCCTTTACAGTTAACCAGCATGTTGCCCTCTGAGCTTCAATTTCTACAATTTACAGATTGGCAAGAGTTTCTGGATGGGCCTTTTCTCCTTGAAAGGGATTTGCTGAAAAAACCTACTGCTTCTCTCAATACTGCATCTGTGTCTTACAAACCCATTTTATTCAAGTGATTGATTGCTTAACACCCCTTTTCCCTCACCCCTTTTTTCTTTACTTAGCAGACCCATTGGCTTGGATGTCCCATTTGAGGTGTCCCAGAAGGCTCTCATTGCTGATGTGTTGTGTTTTGATCTGACAGATAGGAGAAAGCAAAAGCTCTCTGCCACAATGTCCTTTGGAAGTTGCCATACCCCTTTGTGTTCTTATACCTCTGGTATGTTCCTATTTGTGCAGGTACCTTCTGATACACATGTACAAAGCTGTGTGATCATCATGGCCGATGATTTTCAGGATTTTATCCTTTACAATAATTTAATAGCCATTTGGTATAGCAAAGGTGCTCACTGTTTAAATTTACTGAGATGTTTTGCTCGGCTTTTATGGTGCTTCTTGTACCACTGTGAGTACATGTTTACACCCTCATCTTCATGGTATTGGTGGACTGAAAATCTCATTCAACATCACCATCTCTTTTGGGGTTGATTTGCTGAGAAAACTTATTCCTGCATTGCAGTTACCTACTTTGCAGTATTTTTCTGTGTCTGTGCACTGCAGGTTTTAGATCCTGGATCCAGGTTTCCTGTACTACCATCAATTCTCTTAAGGTAGATGACTTCACACCTACCTCAAAATTCTAGCTGGAATATAATGACAAACAGTGAAGCTGTTAATCTGCTTAAAGACTAGGAAGGACTGGGGAGTTGGATCTTTATTAATCTCTAGGAGTTCTACTTTGACCTTTATTAATCTCTAGTTCTATTTTGACCTTTGTTTTGCCTTCTGGATTTAAAAACAAACCCTCTTCTCTTTGAAAGTTTTATCTGTGAGCTGTTAAACATCTCTAACAGCTAGGCCCATCAGTTCATGTAGGAAATATCTAGTATTTGTTACTATCATGCAAATACAAGAAAGTGCTCTTTTTATCTCTTAACACCCCCTGTATAAATGACCTTGGAAGAGTTGTGCTTGCTTTATAAAGCAGCGTGATGAAGTACACGTAGTGGAAAGGGAAATAGCTGGAATGTGTGGTGGCAGGAGCATGATTTGTGATGGCTGTGTTGCTGAGCAGGGAAACCTGCCACTCCAAGAGCCTCCGTCTTTATCACTCGCTGCCTTTTCACTGCTTTGAAAAGCAGCAAGATTAGGAATGATGTAAAAGTCAGTTCGACAACAGTGAAGGCATCATCTGTCAACTCTATGTCATGGAGGCAAAAAAAAAGGGATTTACAAATTTTCTGCCTGTCTCTTGCTGTAGATGTTTTAGGCCCCAGTCCCTGCTTTGTGAGGGGGAGTGCAGTGTCCTGCCATGTTGGTGATGCATGGCACCACTGAGACTTTTTTAATGAGCAGCTTCTTCCCCACTGGTCACTGAAAGCAGCCAAGTGATGCCTCTTTCTTCCTTCCTCCAAGCAGGGCCAGGTTTGCGCAGGCAGCCTGGAAGTGACCAGTGAGGAAGAAGCTGCTCATTACAAAACACCTCTGTTGACACCTTCTGGTAAACAACAGCCACTGAGGCACAGCAGAGGTGTTTTGTGGGGTGGTGAGTGAACATCCTTTGGCTGCACCAGGGTTGCTCTCAAATGGCACCAAGCACTATCAGGATCCTTTGTACCTCAGTGCCCTCTTTGAGTTTGCTCCACTGGCTTCAACATAAGTGTGAGGTCCTGGTCACTCCACACCACCCTGCCCTGTGGGTCTGTGACCCAAACTCATTCAGGTCCAGCTTCCCTGAACACAGGTGTGGGATTTTACTCCCTGTCAGTTGTGTGATAAAGCTCAGTTTTAAAGGTTCTGTTGTGTAAATATCCCAAAGACTAACCAGTACCCTCTCTGCTCTTCCAGTCTGCAAGCTCACAGATGCAGTTTCTCCTAGGGTTGTCTTTTTTGATGACCATCAGTTGTAATACAGTGTATCCATGTGTCAAATGGTCTAACATGGATATTTCTCCCTTTATGTAACAGAAATTACCTGTCAATTTTTTCTTACTGACATGTGTTTCCTTTGACACCCTTGTCCCGTGTTTGACAAGTAGGCAAGAAATCTATTTTGTTTCTTTATTTAGAAATAAATGCATTATTCCTAGAGCCCAGACTAAAATGTAATACACTGGACATTTCCACATAGAGGCATATTACTCCTCACAACACAGCACTTCACAAAGCAAGAGGTGTCTGAGAAGAAGGAAACCAAATGAAAGTGAGGACTCTGGCTATTGCAAGCTCCTGATGAGCTGTAGTTTATCACCAACAGATGTAAAACAGACTGAAGACCAAATCAATTAGTGAAGGGAAAAATATGTAAGGAGGGAAGCATTTATAGGGAAGAAATGGATCTGGGTGGATCTCATATGTGTGGTAGGGGGGTTCTGCTCCATGAGACCAACTCCTACTGCTCTTCCATGTTTTCCTTTGCCTTTTTCATGCTTGTCTCAGGCAGGGCTATTTTCAGCCATGTCCATCCTTCCCTGCTTCCTTCCAGTCCCCAGGCTCTGCAGGAGAGATCTCCCTTCACAACAGGCAGCATGGGAAGGAGCAAACATTTGTTTCTTCTGAGTCTGTCCCTTCTGCATCTTTGTGGTAACTTCCCAGAGGCCAGAAAATTGGCCTGCTACTCTGGGAGTAGCTTCCCTTGTCTCAGCTGCCTTATCTCACAGGCTTGCTCTGGAGGAGCAGAATGCTGTGGGCAGGTGGATGAGTTGATTCCCTGGCACAGATATGGCTTGTCCAGTCAGTGACCTCTGCTGAGGTCTGGTGAAGTCTGTAAAGAGGTAAAGACTACAAGCCTCAAATGAAGTCCAGAGCTGGGAATGCTGCCTGACTTGGCAGAATTGCAATCCTTGAATAAGAGAATGTTCCCTATGCTGTGCTCAGCTGCTGTAGGAGATGGGGAAACAGCCTCTCTCCACATTCCTCTTCTTCTGTGGTTGTGGACAGCTTGTGCTTCCACAGTTGTTCAAAACACTACTTGTCTTTGGGGCGCATTTGTGCAGCACAGACAAAAAGCAGACCTATACTCAAATTAGGGAACTGATTTCCTCATTAAGATGGGGAAAATTTGTTGCACAGGAGCCACACATTTGTTGAGTACATGCTTCTCTTTATAATCAGTTTAGCTGCAAGCTGGGCAGTGGTGGTATCCTTGATTTATAGCAGATGCCAGGTGATTTTTGTTGCTTTCAAGGTTTCCTGACATTGCTTTGCAACCTCTGCAGAGCTTCAGAGAGCAGAAAACATTATGCAGAATTACACAGAGTATTTTGAGCTGAAAGGCACCCACAAGGATCATTGAGTGTAACCCTTAAGTGAATGGCCCAAACAGGGATGGAACCCACTTGCAGAGTCTGCTGTGCTCAGACACCCCTGATACAACAAGTCTTATGGAACTGCCATGGGCTCTGTGAGATGACATCACAGCTGAGTTTCTGAGAGCACTGACACAGAGCTGACTTGCTTTTGCTGCAGTGAAATGCTGCTCCTTGTTGCACAGGATGATATTCTGGAGGGGAAAAAGGTTACTTTTATCCTTTCGCTGCCTTTTTTCTCTTACTCTGGCAAGGGTAGCTGTCACGTCTGATACAGCAACTGCACCAACCTCCTCTTTGCAACAATACACTGGTGGTGGTTCTCCTATTCCAGGTAAATACACTCTCCCATCTGGCTTGCATTCCTGTCGCTTCATACTGGTTTTAGTGATTTACAGATGATGCATCTCAGGCTGGTTCACTGTGCTGAATTTGCTCTTTGCTCTTTGCTAAGGACAGTGGTATTTGATGGAGTCTCAGGTTTAGGCCTGACTTCAGCCCTCACTGAAGGTTGACCTTGTGAACACATCCCTGGTTGCATGCAGGGACATACTGGGCTTGAGGCAAAACTGAATTTCCTCTCCTGCCCTGTCTGTGGGCCTTAGGACAGTGTCCATGAGGGGCTATGGGGAGCAACGGAACCTGTGCAATGGCTTTACATGGCCTTCATATCTTGGGGACAAAATGACCCAGCCCTTCTTAAGGGTTAATCTTTTTTTAAAATCAGCCCACACCAGAGGTGGTATTAAAACTTTAAACAACTTCAGTGTGAGCTCATACAGGCTCATGGCTGACAGGGAAAGGCTGTAGTCGAAACATCTGGCTCCCCACCAATGCCTGGCAGCCGGGATGAGCGCCTTGGCAGAGATATTTGTCATAGATAGCTTCTGAAAGAGAAATAAATGATTCCATCTGGTGAGTTCTGGCTGGGAGAAGGAAGGGGAAAAGGAGGGAAAGCAGACAGCATTAGCTGTGCCCCACAGCAGGAGAAGGAAGATGAAGTCCAAAAGTGGAGATAGAAGGAGCAGGACTCATCTTGGAAAAGGGGCAGCATTCAAATGGGGTGATCTGAGGGGAAGATGAGGCAAGTGAGAGGTAGGACAGAGTTGTCAGCCCCACTGCTCTCTGTCCTCTCCCAGGGCATATGCCACCCCCATCCTGGGTATATACCCTTGGATTTCTGCTGTTCCAGGGGGCCTGGAAGCGCCCAGACACTAGGAAGGAGATTGAGATGATGTGTAGGGCAGCTCTGATCCTGGCTTTGGGGGACTGAGGACATGGACTCTTGGACGTGTGCAGCCCCAGGAAGAAAAAAAGCAGTGCTGCTGCTTAGAGCTGCTGCAGAAGGAGATTCCAACCTCACCTCTGTTAGGTACTTCCCAACCCGGACAGCAATTTTCTGATCCAAAACTGGCCTTCTTAAATGCTCTGGAAACCTTAGGCTTTGGTGACAGACTTGAAGATTTGTGTGGTCCACAGAAGTACTGGATGACATCAGCCTTAACATTTTGGGTCACCAGAGTAGGGTTCCCACAGTAGGGACACTGAGCAGAAGACAGCGTTGCTTTTGCTTCTTAGTATTTTGAGTCTCAGTTTGAGGTTCCATCAGCAACATCTGGGCAGGCACCAGAGATCCTTGGCCCATTGATATTCACCCAGATGTTGCAAACCCTTGTCTGCCTTGTCATGAGAAGCACCAAGCCTGCCTCAGAAGTAAACAACAATGCAACAACTGGACTTGAGCCTGTGGAAAATGCTGTGCTTTGTCTGATGGGAAAATCTTTTAACATCTACTGGTACCAAGTGCACAGGTGGTTAAATTTTGTGTCTGCCCCCCAACTCCTCAAATGCAAACCTTTTCCCCACTTGCAGTCTTTTTCCCAATTTTCTTTTGAGTTCCAGGAAATCCCCACCAAAGATCAAGTGCAGCATCACAGGTGACCAGGAGCATATAGCAACAGTAAACCAGTTTGTAAATAGTTCTCTAAAGCAGTGAAATATACTTCTGGACACTAATTTTATCATAGAATTGGCAATTTTGGCAATGTTAAGCCTGCTCCTATAACAAATAGGAAGGGGCTCCCCAGGGATGCTGGGGTTTGTTCCCATCAGACTTGATTGATGATCCAAGGTCAAGACCATGTTTGTTGGTTTAGCTAATTCAGAGTAGTTTGGGCCGTTTTATGCCTATTTGCTTTCCCTCTTTGTATAATCCCTTTGTTTTATTGCTGAGACAGTCTTAGGCTTTGTGTTTCCTGTGGGAGTGATGCAGCACAGTGAAAAAAGGAATTTTAAGGGGATGACTGTGGGAAGGAAACGTATCCCTGTACCTCTCTGTTTGCCAAGCCAGCTGCACATGGCCCTTGGAGACAGCATCACTCCAGCAAGTACAAGAGCAGCTTTGAACTTGAGAAGTCTTGAGAGGTCCCTCCCTCCCTCCCTCCTGTCCATACCTCCTTCCCGATCTTCCTCTCCATTGTCCCCTTCCTCCCTCCCATACTGCAATGCCACCCTAGTGCTGGGGGCCAAGCTCTGCCTTTAAACTATGGTCCATGGGAAGAATTTCTTTCCTCTCTGTTAAGAAAAACCTGTCACGTGTTTAAAAATGAAAAGTTTTAGGATCCTTTCAAGCTTCAGGTGGCTAACTTTGGGTTCAGCTCTTAGTGCAGCCACAACTCTAGCAAATGTCAGGGTTCTGTCAAATTGCTGATCTTCTTTCCTATGATTTTCAGCATGCTTTGAAAAAGAGACTATCTCACCATTTTTCCCTTTTTATCACCTGGTCTCTGTGCTTTTCTTTCACATCCCTGCCCCATTTTCTCTCTCCTTCTAGACCATTCTCTCTTGTATTTCATAGGCTTCATGTTATGGAAACTACTTGTCAAATACTTAGAGATTGCCTGCCTGCAGCTGGACTCAGAGTTCCTGGGAAGTGTTATTTTATTTACATCTCTGCTTACACAATCCAGTACTGAATGCCAGAGAGAGCAGTGCCAGGCCTGGTAAATTCTAAACACCCCAAACTTCATCTATTTCCTAAGCCTTTGCTCTGGTGGAGAGGGAGCATTAACAACAAGCTCACACGTGGGATTTTGCTGCCTGTGTTATTCTACCAAGCATGAAAGGGATAGTTTTCCCAGAAAACTAGACCATTTCAATGGAGTCTGCTAGTGGGAGCAGAAGCCTGCTGCTGCAGCATCAGAGGCCGGGCAGGAGCAGCCCAAGCCTGGAGCTCCCTGCAGAAACACAGTCACTCCGTGAGCAGCTTGGGAGCAGTGAGCTGGAGTCCCGGCTGAGAGGGACCCATCTTGGACACCCAGCACACACACAGAGCAGAGCAGTGCCAGGGCTGTCTGTGCCAGGGAGAGCACCCTAGAAAAGGGGGTTCAGGGCAGCAGCCCACCAGGGCATTTCCCTCCTTCCTCCACTCATTAGTGCGTCTGGTTCCTATGCAATTGCTTTTGGGGAAATTTCTGATGAGCAAGTATTTCACTCCCAGTGCAATTTAGCAGCAATTGATAAAGCAAAAGCCATTATCAGGAGACTGCAGGCAAGCAGAAGCAGCTCCACGGCCACATAACTATGTGATAAAGCTTTCTTCCTCCCCTTGGTCTGCATACATGTACAGAGATTACTGTTCATAACAACTCGTCCAAACCCCTCAAAAATAACAGCTGTTCTTTTGTGATAATTGAACATCTTAATGACACCCCCCCAGCAAAAGCAACCTAACTCAAGCGTTGCAGACAACTGCTCTCCACCAATATTAAGCTGACAAAAAACTAAAACGTTATGTGTATGCAGTGAGATAGATTTTTTCCTGTCTTTAGATTTTTTTAGTTTTTATTCAGTGATTCAGAGTTACAGACTCTTTAACGGAGAACTGGTTGTATTTTTCATACTTGGAGAAGACTTGGGTTCAGCTCTGCTGCCCTGAGATTGTCAGAGTCCAGAGAATCCCTTTGGCTGCCCTGGATGCCTCGAGACCCTGGCAAGGGGCTCAGGGACCTTGGCAGCAAGTCAAAAACACCTGTGGCTTTGATTTTAGCCCATGGGAGAGGCTGCCAACCTTATATGAGGAATTACAAGCCAAAAGGGTTTGAGTAGTGTAATAGGGGAATTGACACAGGGTGGAAAAGTATAATTTTGGGATTTTTTAGAATGCAATTCAGGGGTACAAGATGGAGGAATCTGGGCGTGCCCTAGCCTCTTCTTCCTTCTTCTTGTCCTCCATGTCTCAGTGTGATAGTGACACTTTTCTATTGGTCTAGGATAGGGACACACTGTCAAACACAGATTTTAGGTATTGGTATGGGAACTGTAAACAGGTACACGTAATTTTGAGTATATAATGTGGGAGATGCCCAGGGCTAAGGAGACTGCCATGGTTTCTGTACTAGCTGCACCTCGGCAGGTCAGAGAGAAACTATTATAGATAAGAAAAAATAAACAACCTTGAAAACTCGGCTTCATGCATTCCAGACCTTTTCTTCAGCAGCCAGGCTAGGGAGAAAAGTACTTTCACTCTGTTGGGGTCTTGCCAAGCTGACCCTGACAGAGATCTCTGAGCTAGCTGTTGAATTCTGTTGAATTTATCTGGACAGGCTGGATTGATGGCTGAGGACAGTTGTATGAAGCTCAGTAAGGCCAAGTGCTGGGTCCTGTACTTTGGCCACAACAGTCCCAGGCGGTGCTACAGGCTTAGGGAAGTGTGGCTGCAAAGTGGCCCAGCAGAAAGTGACCTGGGGGTGCTGGCTGATAGTGGCTGAACATGAGCCAGTGTGCCCAGGTGGCCAAGAAGGCCAATGGCACCCTGGCCTGCATCAGCCAGTGTGGCCAGCAGGACCAGGGCAGTGATTGTACCCCTGTACTCAGCACTGGTGAAGCCACACCTTGAATCCTGTCTCCAGTTCTGGGCCCCTCACTACAAGAAGGACATTGAGGTGCTGGAGCATGTCCAGAGAAGGGCAGTGGAGCTGGTAAAGGCTCTGGAGCACAACTCAGGAGTGGCTGAGGGAGATGGGGGTATTTAGCCTATATAAAAGGAGGCTCAGAGGGGACAGTTATCACTCTTGACAACTGCGTGAAAGGGGAAGTTAACAGAGAACCAAGGGCAAACATGGACATACCATCAGTGATGCCCCTGTAAGTGCAGTCCCACATAATTGATTTTGGTCCAGATTTACACCACTAGAGCCAATAAAGTAACAAGTAAAATGAACAGACGCGATGATCCTCCACAAGAAAACACCGCTGCAGCTTCTTCTAGCTTTTCCTCACAACTAGCCTCCTTCCTAAGTAGTGCAGTTGAAGTTTCCAATGAAAATCTTTTGAAGCAGAATTAGTGAGTTGGTTTTTGACTCGCAGTGCAGTGTTATGCAGCATGAAGCCCTGAGCATAGTCCAGCACATTCAGTGATGGGTCTTGTTTGTGGCAAGGTGGGTTAACTTGGTGTATTACTTGCACACACAATACACAATGTGACACAGCGGAGACACACTGCTACTAATTACCAAACACTGCTCATCTAGCCTAAGGAAGTTATCCGAGATAGCTCAAGTTTTACAACAGGCTGCTAAAATATAAATAAAAGACCTTATTTGATCCTGTGGGCCAGGCCCAAAGGGTTAAGCCCAGCAAAACAGCAGCAGATGCTTTCCTAAGGAAAAGTTCCCTTCATGATTACAAGACCAGGTAGTAAAAGCATATGCCTCTTTTTCCAGGGCTGTTCAGGTGGTTTTTTTTTTTGCATCCATCTCTTTGCAAGAGTCTGTTTTGTAAAATTTTGTTTATAAGAAAACCATTTTAAAATGGTGAAGGCTGTCTGGGAATTTTACCCACTACAGCTCCCAAGAAGTGCTCCTTTGCAGACCTTGGTGTTATTATTTTTAGAAAACACTAGAAATGGCATAGAACATGTGCAATGAACACTGTGTAATAAAGCAAACCCGTGGTTTTACTGGCAATTTACTCCAGCTTCTCCTATTGACTTATCATCTTTCACAAGTTGCACATCATTCTCCCTACTTCACGGTGCCTGCTTGCTCTGTTATCAAAAATACAGGTATCCCAAAACACAGACAGTTATGAAACACCACATGCCCTAACAAATGTTCATCCTTTTGCGACTCTGCCCTGAGAAGGAAGTTCCCTTCCTTAGGCAAGAATACCTGAAGAAGCGTGGGGTGCAGTCTCAGAAGCTGGTGGTGTACTCGTTCCTTGTGCTGGCGCTGGTCTCTGTGTAGCCCCCAGCATCTTTGGCTACTGTGAAAGCCCTTTCTGCAGCTCGGCGTGGCAGCAGCAGCTTGCAGGCTGCTGCCCTGTACTTCTTCGAAACGAGGTTGTAGAGGACAGGGTTGATGGATGCGCTCAGGTAGAAAAGCTGCAGGGCGAATATATTAAAGTACTGGGAGAACAGCATCGTCCTCATGTCCCGGGTGTTTATAAATATGATCCTGCCAATGTGGAAAGGCAACCAGCAAATTACAAAGGCCAGAACCACCACAGCTATAAGACAAAATAACACATGAGGCAGTTAAGGAGTGAGTTAACTTTTCAACCATCCAGTAAACTAAATTTTACGTGGCTGATTTTGCAGGTTCTTCTATTTGATACAAATGATATACAGAAGTAATGGCATTAAATTGTTGGAAAACTGTGAAAATGGGAATAGCATAAAGTCTGACTGTTAGTCTTTGAAGTAAAAAGTAACTGGTAAGATTTTAAGCTCAACTTTGACATGAGGTTTGCTGAGAAAAATGTGAACAACAACAGTGGAGTAACATCTGTATAATAACATCAGAAATCTCCCCTGGCTATGTTTGTAATGCCACATATGAGACAGGAAAATAAAAAGTCAGAATGAGGAGATTTTGTGGAAGCTCCACAGCAGCTCCATTTGATGCAGAGCTGTTGTTTAACTCGTCTGCATCACTGAAAAAGACCCAGGCTGCACCTCAGTCACCCAAGCTCCCACAGAATTCGCTCTATTGTGATGGGATTGTATCTAACATAAAGACTTTATAGTGCAGTTGAGCTATTGATTTTTTCCACTAAAGCTTTTTCATGCATCCCCAGATCATTACTGCTGGACATGGCTATTTGCCTAGATGGATCTCTAGCCCGAGTCACTTCAGCTGTTTGCCTGGTCCTGTGTTGCAATTTAGTACAATAAGAACAAATACAAACCCTCATGCAATGGCAACACAGCTGGAGTAGATGAGAAACAATTAGATAAGTGTATTACTGTATCCATACTTTTAATTATTCTTGTTTATAAATGCATGCAGCTAAAACAATCATTTGTAGAGCATCCTCCGTGTTTCTCAAAGCTTAAATAAGAGGGATGCAGCCAAACGAAGTTTTCTTCTGAAAAAACAACACACACCTCTTGCTGCTGGATCTTTGAGATAAGGGGGCACTGGTCTCATTCAGTGGGTTCTGAGATCATGAATATGGGTGTTTCTGTCAGAAAACCTACCTACTTCAGTGTAAGTACCTTCCTCAAATAAGTCGGCAAAATTCTCTCAGGCTTACTGGTTTCTTTCTTTTGTGCTATGGTATTTCCATCCAGCTGATTACACTCTCAGTAAAATAAGTCTTCCATGTGATATATAAAAACTACACTAAAGGTAGGCAAAAATAATAATTGGGGCATCTTGTTTTATTGTTCCTTAGTCAATAGCTGGATTTCTTTTTTCTTTCCCTTCAAACTGGTCACTACTTACAAACATTAAAGCCCCAAAGCAGACTAAGATCTCTAACTTTCCAGAGCCTGATGCTTGGTTACTGAATATACGAGTAAGAAAATGAACTAAAAATTATCAGCATCCTCCATCTGTAGGAAGTGCTTTGGTATTATGAGATTTGTCTTCAAAGAGCTTGTAGGGGCTAAGTTGCTGTTTTTCAGCCTCCTTGAACAACCAGTGGATTTACTCCTTGGAGAGCTACAAATGACCACTAAGAACTTCGTTTTCAGAAGCAGAAATTTTCTATGCAGAGGTGCGGCTGCCAACTGGAAGAGACTGCTGATGTTACCACAGTTTTTCTGAAATTTCAGGCTACCCTGTACTTGATTCTGCCTGGTAAAATTCAGGAAACGGGTATTTCTACGGAAGGCAGTCGTGCTGCTGGATGTGCAATGCCACGCGGGTGAAGCCTCAGCTGGGAGGGAGTGAAATCCCTGCCGCGGCAGTTCCCGGGAGCGTGGCTGGGACGTCCCCCTGTGCTATTCCCTATCTTGCACGGGAGCTGCGGGCGCTTCAGCACTGCCACGGTCCCCTAAGCCCCGGTCCTCGCCCCAGACGTAGCCCGGGGGGATGGCAGCGGGACTCACCCAGGATCCTGACTGTCTGGCGGTGCCCCTTCTCCCGGAGGAGCGAGCTGGGGCCCCGCAGGCGGGTGCTGCTCCGCCACAGCTGGCGGCCGATGCAGGTGTAGAGGACGCCGAGGCAGGTGACGGGCAGCACGAAGTAGCAGGTGGTGACCCAGAACATGGTGGCCAGCAGGCCGGACTGCAGCGCCTGCGGGGTGGGCTTGCACTCGCGGCTGAAGTCAGTGCGGTTGTCGGGCTGCTCCACGCCGACCAGGAAGAAGAAGGGGCTGGCGGAGAGCAAGGCAAAGGCCCAAAGGACGCCGATGGTGGCTTTCACCCGGCGCTTGGTGACGACCACCTTGGCTTTGAGGGGGAAGCAGATGGCGAGGTAGCGCTCCACGGTGAGGGCGGTGATGTGGAGGATGGTGCAGTAGGTGCAGCCCTCGCTGAGGTAGTGCGAGAGGCGGCACAGCAGCTGCCCGAAGATCCAGGGTCGGGAGCGCCAGAGGCGGTAGAGGTCGAAGGGCAGCCCCATGAGGATGAGCAGGTCCGAGACGGCCATGCTGCCCAGGTACAGGTTGGTGGCGGTCTTCATGTCTCGGCAGCTGCGAACGACCAGCACCGTGAGGACATTGCCCGCCACGCCGACCACGAAGAGCCCCAGGCAGACGGCCGTGATGGGAACGAGCAGCCACATGGGGAGCGCCAGGCACAGCCGCTCGTCGCAGGGCGGCCACGGCCACGGCCACTCGGGCTCGCTGCCGTTGCCGCCGCCGCGCCGCATCCCGCCGTGGCCGGCAGCGCCGTCCTGCCCGCGGCCCCGCCCCGCCCGCGGCTCCTCCGCCGCGCAGGTACCGCGCCCCGCCCCGCCCGCGGGCCCGGCCGCACCCCGGGGCACGGAGGAGGGAGGGGACAGGGCGGCGGCGGTGCGCGCACAGGACTGACCACCAGCAGCGAAAAAGAAGGTACTTTTATTATTGTCCACAGACTCTTAAAGGTACTTTGCTACATCGTTTCATGTATTTTCTATCAGACTATACAGGTTCGTCTTCATGGAGCCCGACGTTGTACAACCGTAAAGTGATATGTTTGGTAGTGTATCTATAGCGTTTTAAAAACTTTAGAGTTTATATTTTTATTTTATTTATTTTTGGAATGTACAGTATATGAGGTAAAATTAAGATTACATTAAAAACTGTCTTCAGTGCAATAATATGCACTGAGGCTCAAATGGCAAATACACTATTAAATGACTATCAAAAATAGGAGCTCATTTGAATTTTACTATGAAAAACGTAAGTCACTGCAGGTTGCCTGCAGTAACAAATCTCACCGTTTTAGACATTCAACCATAAGAAATCTCTGGGCTGTGACACGCAACCTCATTTGCACTGCCAAACATGGCACTTTTAAGAAGGTTCTAGAAAACATCAGTTATCGTGGTATCCTGCGGGAAGGTATCAACCGATACGTACAAATGACAAATTAGAAATAAAATGTAAACATACAGTACATTTTAAAGACAGATCGTTCTTGCCACATGGAGGCCAAGTTCTTCACCATTTCTTCTTTTTTTTTCTTTAAAAAAAACAAAACTCAGCAACATTATTCTACAGCACAGATCATTGGACGTATAAACAATTACAATACATGCCCGTTCTAATATAAGAAATTCTTCAGAGATCTTCAAAGCACAAGACAGAGGTTCCTTTTTTTATTATTATTAAGACTGACAGAAGTGTTTAATACTATTAAAAATGCTAAACTGAACACAACTAGAAGTCATTAATGATCCACTATCTTGTAACTCAAATAAATTAAAAGTAGCTAATTACAAAGTGTATAACAAATAACATAAGTGTGATGAGACAAGGATTTTTTTTTAAAAGATAGTATCACTACAAGCTTTGTGTCACTGGCAATCATTGACATCTAGCAAGATGTTCAATGGGATACTTGTTAAAATTCAGTCTGGTCATTCAAGAACTCACAAATGCAAGCTCACAAAACATTGATGAGTTATGCAATTGCAAAGTGCTCTAATGCAACATTAACTACATGCAATCAACAATTTGGTACAGTATCCAAAGAGACATTACATTAAACATTAGGATCTCAAGAAAAAAGCAGCTTTAAGTTTTCTGGTGCAAATTACTACACTTCGTCTTCTGATTTGGTGCCCCAAAGAAAGAAAGAAGAAAAGAAAGAAAGGAAGGGAAAAAAGAGAAAGAAAAAAACAAAACAAACAAAAAAAGGCAGTGCTTATTTCTGGTGGAAATGGCAAGTGAATGTTGGGGAAACAGCAAAAATTCAATAATGAATTTTATCTCAAAATTCTGTTGACTAGCCAAAATCAGAGGGCACAGACATCTGTATAAACTGCATCCAATCAAAGGTCAACTCTGGAAACATGTTTTTCAATTTAAATAACAAATCTAAGAAGGTCTGTCACACTCTCTCTTGTATATTCAGAAGAAGTAAAAGTGGCATTTTTTGTAAGTAAACATCAAATCCTGGGGGTAAGATAAACCACTTGTGCCATCTCCTTGTAGTCTTTTGAAAACATCTACTTGCAGTGAAGAACTCCACATTTATCAGGTAAGAAGCTTCCTTCATGCATACTCTTCCATCCAGTTTATTATTTGCTGCCTGAGAAAAGCCCCTTCTGTTTTTCAGCATAAATCCTGCTTCCCAAATAATTAAGACAAATGAGGAGGTAGAAATACAGCGCTAAATTGCTTTCACAGCATCAGATTAATATTGTGTACAGCACAAGTTTGTTAGTGTAAGTTTTAAATGCGATCTACACATTCTTCCCTGTTATGTTAGCAACCCTTAGAAGTGTGGGCCAGGAAATCACCTTTACACTTGTGTTTACTGATCATACCCTTTTCCTTAAACACTGCGTGCCTGCCCCATATCAAGTTTGTACTGCATGAAGGCATATAAAGAAAAGATTATATTTCTGTGGCTTGCATTTTAATAACATGTGTCAGCCTATACCTATGAGTAAGCATTTTAAAGTGGCTGAGAAAGTTTGCATCAGTCCCAATGCCGGTGCTAAATGCCTGGTTTTGTAAAAGCAAGAGAAAAGAATTACTTTTAGATTATGAGAAAGTAAAATGTAATGGGCAGCATTATAAAATAGATCTCTTTTCTTCACTTTATGACGAAGTACTGAATGATAACAGCAATCAGAATGGAAAAGATAGCAAAAAGTGCAAGGATGACAGCAGCACACACTTGGTCGCTCTGTGACCATTGTGTCCTTGTGGTTTGCACAGTGTCCTTGTTGGTGCTTGCCGGTGGCTCAGTCCTCTGAGAGATGAACAGCACTGGGGCGCTGTAGGGGCCCACCAGGTCCTGGTGACCTGTGGCCTCTTGGCACTGGCGAATGGCACATGTGCGGAATCTGTATTCACAGTTCAGCTGGAGGCCTGTGTATCGGAACGACCAGTCTGGGCCCTTGTAAATCTGGAAATAAGGGGGGAAAAAGGGGATACTTCAAGTTAAAAAGTACTACATACGCACACATATATCTTAGTATGATTTTGCTTATGGTGAAGGTAACTAGAAAGGACGACAACTTACCAGTGCTTTCACCCACACAAAGAAAATGGTCAAAAAGCTCAAGCACACAATTTAAATACCAGATAAAGTCACCAGTTATTTTGGTGAAACACAAGAACTATGCTTGCTTGTGTGGAATGATGAGTACACACCAAATAAACTCTGTCACAAGCCCCAGCCTTAGGTGTTTTAGTGACCACTCACAATGTGATGCAATATACAATATTTTATCATGGGATTTTAGGCAGTTAACTCTGTATCAAGCCAATTCATTAAGTCTAGTCCAATCTAATGTATTTTGTTGCAATTATCTGTATTTAAAATATTATGATTTATCCCAATAAACACGGTACCAGGAAAGCCAGAGAGTCCTCTTTGTGATTCTTAATTTCATCATATTCCCAAGACAGAGATACCTTGTGAGAGTGCTCTTCAGAGGTCTCTCAGCTGGAGGTTAACATGAATTCACAATGCTTCAGCATGGAGTGCCTAATTCAGTGAAATCTAAATTCCATTTTCTCAAATTAATTAAATTTGCAGATACATAAAGGTTCTGTGAAAGCAAATAAAACCTCAAAGGGGTGCAGTTATTGGTACTTCAATAGGTAGGGAGGTATTAGGTGAGTAGCACAGTGCAATTTGATTTCTCTCTTTAAATCCCTTCACCCTCCCACCTCCAAATATCTGGATTTGCTTTATTTAACTGGTAGCACAATACAGAAATATCACATCAGGAGCTTTCCCTACAGTTACCATACTGTTAGACAGTATCCTGAATGAAAATGCACACTAGAAATGTAAAGAAACAGGAAATCCCTTCTGATTGTGCTGTTCAAAGAGCTCTTGTTGTGCCTGAGGCTACTCTTAAGAGTTCTCTGACAAGCTGAGCTTTACTGGAATCTACAACCTAAAGACTTCTAAGGCAGGGCAGGCCATTGGAAGTGCAACATCCTCAAAATTCTACCAATTTGGATCATGCATTTGGGAGTGAACAAACACACGTGTGCCACTGACACACATCCTACTTCAGCTCCAGCTTTGCTAGCTAGCAGGGATTACCATCCTCAGCTGCTTGTCCCCAGTGCCTTGCCAGAAGTTGCCTTCCCCTCCAGTACGTTTCCTAGGGTATTTATATGGTTGTTTCCTAACCCCTTTATGATCTTTGACTGATGTATACAGCTCAAACAGCACATTATTAACTTATTTTGTCTGTAGCATGGAGGGAGCAATGACATGAACAATTTGGATGACAGATCAGGAAGAAGGAGGAGAGTAAAGGTTTGACAGTGAAATAGCCAGGAACAGCTTAGAGCAGACTTCCAGGCAGTTTATTTTTTGTCTGTGTCAAATAAAATTGCCACCATCATGTCTAAGTGTCTTAAAGATTGTTTTCATACTGTTTACTTCTTGATTGTTCCGATTTAAATTTCTGCAAATTAGTCTTTTCATTTTATTCTAATTTACTATGCTAGACTGCTCTGCAAAAGGCAAAAACAATCACACACCTCAGTCATTATTACCATAACCAAAGTGTCAACTATATTTTCTTGCCCAGGTCATTTGGCAACACACACTGATAATCAAAGTGTGATTTGTCCAAAAGCAACACAGACCACGCCTTATGTACTTAATGTTGCACTTACAATGTTGAAGTTACAAAAAAGACTATTCAACATGGCAAGACATGTTGGTTTATGGTTCATCTTTTTACTGAAAAATTTAACAAATGACCATAACAAACACAGTGCTATCCTAAAAGTTATGAAAATATTAAGGCCTATAATCTACCAAAGCACAGGTGAAACTTATTTAATACTGAACTATAATAAATGGTAATATACTAGAATTAACTGTTTCTGTTGTAGAAGGAAGTGCCTAATTCCATGTCAAATACCAGGCAGTTTGTAAACTGTGAAGCAAAAAAAAAAACAAAACAAAAAAAAAAACCAAACTGGGAAGCAAAATTTCTACTGAATGCAGGATAATTTGTATCTTGGCATTTCAAACTGCTTCTCTGTGCTTAGTGCAAAGAGAACCCTTTGCCCCTTTTCTCTCCAGTTTCAATTCTGTACCATTAGGTAAAAGATTTCTTTTTGTCAGTTGTTCCATTAGTGGATGACTTCCTCACCACTTCATGTGTCACGCTGTATTTAGTGAACATCAGTGTAACCCAGAGAGGCTGCAATTTAGTGCAGAATCTCCTTCTGAAATGAAGGAGATGGGTTTAGGAGTTATTACCTTATATTATTCGGTAACAAAAATTTAACATAGTGACTAAAAGCATGCTGGAACACAATAAACTTTACTAACTCTAATCTCAACTAGATTTACTAAAGTAGTTACCACAAAGAATAATCAAAGAAAACTACAATGACTTAAACACATCATACCTGTTTGAATTCTGAGTCTTTTCCCACCATGACCTGAAGACAGTAGATAACTGGATCACCCTTCATGGGCTGCAAAACCTCCCATGTGATTTCACAAGTGTGATCGTTTATTCTCTCTATCCTTGGTGCTGAAGGAAGGAAAGAAGCATCGAAGTGACAGCTAGCTCTGCTTTCTCCATCACATACTGTCAAATTCTAATGACCTTTAAAATTCTATATTCTACCTCCTGTTTTGTCTCAGAGAAACAAAAGATTCAGATTCACATTTATTCTTCTTCCAGTTTTTTCTGGAGCAACAACTAATAATTCATATAGGCCTCTTTTCCTAGTTTAGGTATCATCCAAGAGAAAGCAAATAAAATTTAGTAACTGTAAGTGTGCATGACATACAAAAAAAAGCCCCTAACAATGCTTAAAATTATTCTAAACATGCTAGAAAGCATTTTCACCTTAACTTGCCACTCTCCTGGTAAGCAGGAGAACTAAGTACAAACTTCTTAGGTCAAAGAATGCATAAACCCCAAGTCTTCCATTTCTGGAATGAATATTTTAGGCAACTACATGAAAGAAGCCTTCTCCCACTGCACTTGAAAAGGGCTTAATATTCTCAATATCCCAAATACAACGTAATACCAAAACCAACCTGCTATCCTCCCACCCCTGAAATGAAAAAAGAAGCACCCTTACCTTTCAAGGCAGCTGGAACAGATTTGGGAGTAGTGAAAATATATTCTTGAGAAAGGGGACCTTCACCAGCTTCATTACATGCCTGAATACAAAATTTGTATGATGTTGACTCACTGAGTCTTTGAACTTTGTATGTATGACATGGTCCTCTGTATAAGGATACAAACCTGAAAATGGAACGAGCAGTTTATTTTGAACACAGAAAAGGACTTCTGAAGCAGTATTGTCTTGAAATCTGTTCCCATAATTTCCCAGAATCTAATGAAAAGCCCAGAAACACTTATTGCAGAGTTAAACAGTGTTCTGGCTGCTATAAAACAATAAGCTCATCTTCCAGGGCCAAGTTTTTATTTTGCATGTCTTGGAAATAAAAATCTATTGCACAAAGAACACTACAGATTCTCTCTTACCAAAAATGTTCCTAAGCGTTTTAATAAACTATTTTGCATTTGAAACAATGGGAAAAGACAGCAGTTGTGTCTCTCAATGAACTGCATTTTTTTTTTTTTTTTGCTTAGCCATCTACTCCTCCAGCATCCTTAGCTTTTCAAGATTCTGTAACTAGATTTCAGCTTTTTAGCCTTTTGCAACATTCCCTTACTACACCTAAAAAATGTGCCATGGATCCAATTGCTTTTGTACATCATTGTTGGAGATAGGCTCATGCAAACCTACACAGGAGGGCAGAGTCACAACTGTAGTGCACACCAAATCTGTTTCTGGGAGCTTTGTATACTGGCCCCTGTCCTTCATGTGGCAATTCTTGCACAAACTGACCATTTCAACTCTTGTTTAATTTTCAGTCTTGGTGTCCCCAGGACACAGCACAAATTTCTCTCTTCCTGCAGGGGTCATCATCTACTTCAGCTTTTTAATGTCCTTTAAAAATAAAACAGCTTAGTCTAAAACTAAATTAGCACATGACCTAGTCTTTAGGAACGGCAATAAATTCCCTTCCACTTAAACAGCCCAATTTATAGTAGATCAGTTTTATCTTTTTGTAAAACTAAAGCTACTCATCAGACACGGAACACTTTGTAGCAGTACTGCTTATCTTACCATTCAGGCAAGGGTTCTTGCTGTACCACTTCAGTTGACTTGACATTCTATTTAACATGAAACAAGGAATCCCTCAAAATAATTTGTATTAATTTCCACTAAAATAACTGCATATAAGGCAACAGAGAGTAAAGCATTCATCCCTTCCAACACTGACTGGACTTGTTACTTTGAAAAAATACTTAACCAAAAGTGAGAGAGAAATGTATGCTGGTATGAAACACTGCATTAAACTCTTCATGTTGAACTGTTAAGTAAAAAACTATAATGTTTTTTATCTTGTACTTCTCAGCACAAAAACACTAGAGCCCTTCTTGAGTTGCCAGATGAGATGACCTCCTACATCTGCTGTAAATTCCCCAAAGCATATGGAATTTTGCCCTTTGCTGCCATCTCCCAAGCATCAGACCACAGCAACACTGGGCAGATTAAAGCAATGTCAAAACCAACCTTCCATTCTTATCCTCCATTTGAAGGTGGTACTGGATGGAGTCAGTTAATGCTTTTGCAGTTCCCTCTCCCCACTTCAGCTTAAGAGTCTGAGAACTGTATGCAGCACATTCCAGGCGAGGTGGATCCGGGGGGAGAGGCTTTGTTTTCAGTTTTATGGTGTGGCTGAAAGGACCAGCTCCAAGACTATTTAGGGCTTGAATTCGTACCCTAGCATTTGGAAAAAAAAAGAATAAATTAACTTGAAATTAGATTCTAAAAATAACTGGTCATATCCACCATTCTCATTAAATTGAGAATAATGGTACCATCTACAGTGAAGATTTTTATCAGTATTATGCTTTGTTAAACTGTCAAGAATATGGAGGTGAATCACTTTCCTTACATTTTAAGGAGCTGGCCTGATTAGAAATAAAAATATTCAAAAGGAAATTCACATTAGTGAAAAGAGATGCAAAAGCTCTGTGAGTTACTTCAAGAGTGGTCTACCATTCTGACTGTGCAGGCCTTGAACCAAAATTTAGATAGCCACACTGGAGTGATGAGGGAAGGTAAAAAAGCCCACCCCAAAGAGGGGATACCATATCTTTGACTGTTTTATCAGGTGAGTTCAAGGATGACTAACAGACATTTTTATGGACTTTTTTGAACAGATCCTATTTGCGTGAAAGTAAAGCAATGGTGCGCAGCCACCTCTCTTGCTGTTTCCACCAGTAACACATCTCTGAGCACTTGCAAACACAAGCCCTCTTGGGTCTGCCTGAAAAGTGAGAGGGGGAAACCAGAAGTTGCCAAGGGACACAAAGCTGAGGAAGTTGTAGAACTTGATACTCAGGGATAAGGTAGAGTTTTGTTTTTTTCTTCTTTGATACTCCAAGGAAGACAATGTACATTGGATTTGTAAGAATCAAAAGACTTAGCTAAGAAACTTATTTCTCAATAGAAGAACACAGAAAATAGAGGCTCTTTACGTATTTCACAGGTAGCCACAGGGAGCAAAGTGTGTCTAATTTAATTCTGCAGACTTAACATCTGTTTGTCCAAAACAGTATCTAGGTAACTGGAAAAAGTAATCACACTAATTAAATTCTGAAACAGTCAACCACACAACTGCAAAATGTGGAAACACAAATGTGTACGCAGGCTAAAGAATAAATATTTCTCCTTCACTACAGTAATTTTTAACATTATGCTAATTTATTACAGCCCAGAACTAAGGTTAATACATGCAATTTTTTATCTGCACAAGGAGTTGACAGTGTATTCTATTAAAAAAAACTTACATGGGTTGAAGTATAGACCTATCTCTGCAAATGACTCTTTTTTCAGTCTACTGACACAGAGAGCAGACTGCCAGCATTATTGTTAAATAATTATAAGGCACACAGAAACACTGTATTCTGACATAATGCCATAAAACAGTAATTAAGGATTCAGAAACCTGCATAGCCACATGATATCCTAATTATACTGAAATCAGAGTGGGTTAAAAGTCTGACTTCAGTGGGACCGTCATTCTCCTTTAACACTGAGGACATGTTTTTGTAACAGTGCCCTCAGACAAAACAACTGATTTTTGCATTTACATTTTTCAGTAACTCTTGGACTGAACATAAGGGACTATTTCAGCAACTAAAATTCTTCAAAAGAGACACAATGCTGGCTGATTTTTCAAACTGATACTGTTCATGCTGACTTCCACTTTTTCTGCAGATACGGCACTGCAAGTTGCCATGAGCTATCATTAGATCAGACTGGGCATAGTCCTTCCTTGGATGGATTTTACCTTTTCAAACAGAGAAGCAACCAGTCCAAAATTAGTTATGAATCTGAATATGTGATGTGAATTCAGTTAAACTGACACATTAACCAGATAGATACAACAATACTGCAGTAAACTAACATATATTTTTTTTTTTTTAAGAAAATAAATATTGCACATCTATTTATGATGAGCATCATTAACAAAACTTTTTGCTCCATGGCTGTGCACTAATGTGCCTCTGAGAGTAATAATGAAGATAATAGAAAAATACAAGGAAACAAAGCATCTGCTCTTGTGGAAGAAACAGTAGGCTGTCAAGTAGCTGTGCATCACATACCTGTAGGTAGTATCTGGCTGTAAGCCATCTATAAAATAGGTCAGATCCTTCCCAACAGTTATTGGCTGCTTATCTCCAAAGTCTATGCTGTAGCCGAGGATTTCAGATCCATGGTCACAAGGTTCTTCCCAGCTTATAGCAAGGCATGTGGAAGAAGAATAATGTGGACTTTCAACTTCATCTTCACTTAGTCCACGAAGACATGTCACAACTGCAGGTACAGAGGCTGGAGTCATACATGCTACTACTTCACTGAAAGGGCCTGCACCTGCAACATTCACTGCCTGCAAATCCAAAGTAGACCATGTTTTTATGGCAGAGTCAACTCCTGTTTCCAGATTTCATTAACAACAGTTTTACATCTTTACCTGAACTCTGCAATAGTATATAGTGGCAGGCAAAAGCCCCTTCACTTCACAGCTTAGCCCAGGCCCACAATAGGAGATTTGCATGCATCCTTCCACACCGCCCCACTCCAGTCGATACTCCGTGACATCAGCTCCATTACTTACTGGTACCTTTAAAATGGATATCAATAATTAGAAGCTAAATATACTGACATAAGAGAAAAAATAAACCAAACTCACCACATCTGTATTTTGTTTTTGTTCCAGAGGAGTCTTACCCTCACATTTCTTTGCTGATTTTTAATTTAGTACAATACAAGTAAGAGGCAGAATCTGATACAAACTTCAGGAAGTTCAACTAAGACAATTGCAAACACAAAATCCTGGACTGCTACAATAAAGTACAAGCTGAGGAGGAACCTTTACCAAAAAAACTCCTGTGTGTCATGGAGAGGAAGTTGAATAAGAATCAGCAATGTTTGTTTCAAGAAGGTTAACTATATATTGGTTGTATTAGCAAATGAGCAACAAGAAGGGTAAAAGGATTCCCCTCTACTCAGCACTTGTGAGGCTGCATCTCCAGTACCATGTTCTGTCTTTGGATCCCCAGAAGGAGATGGACATTGACATAATGGAGTCGGTCCAGTGAAGGGTCACAAAGTAGGAGTGCGACACACAACAAAAAAGTTTACTTAATAGCAAGGTGATCCACCTAAGGAAAGATCTTACTGCTGCCTGAACTTACTTACTGGGAGGGTACAAACATTATGACAAAAGCTTTTTGTGAAGATAGCACAGTGCCAAGACAAGAGTCATGACTTACCTTAAAGGGTATTTTGACTAGACATAAACAAAAAAGTCCTACAGAATGAGAGTTTACCCAGACAGTTTTACTAGGCTGAAACATCTTCATTTTTGCAGATAAATAAAATTTCACTGGGAAAGGCCCTGAGAAACTTAATCTATTTAAATAGAAAGTTGAATTAAATGACATTTAGAGGTCTACCTGTGCCTTAATTACTGTGTGACTCTGTAAAACAGACATCTAACATCACTCAAATTAACTCTACCTGAATGTTTTATGGTATTTTTTTAAAAGGGCTTTGCCTTGTACATATTTAAGAAGTGCTCCTCTGACATTCCTCCAGTAGGAAGCATGAACACTACTTTCCAGGTAAAACAGTCTAATTTTTTTTTCTGTACAGTTCTGTAGCTCAGATACTTCACCCCATCTCTAAGCCACTAAAAAGCTGTATTTAAAGAGTATTCCCAGATAGAATCTTTCTTTTTGCAAGCTTAATTTTTATCTATTGCATTTTTAAAATCAGATATCTAAACATATGGGTTTATAGGAAGTCTGTGAGGCTTTTGCTACGTTATTGCTGAAGTAATTATATAAAATTAAATTAGATTATAAAACCAAGAAACGCACAATAATCGACTGCATTATGTGGATACATTGTCTCTGAGGAACTATAACTGTGTTAAAGAAAAATTTTAAGATTAGACTCCATCACTCAGAAATGCAGAGCAGCAGCCATGGCAAAACTCTTAAACAAAAGAACACAGTAAGATCCAGTACCTGCAGCCTGCCAACTTACTGCTGCCTTATAATGGCATGATGAATGACTAAGGTTTTACCTATTGGATGGTCAGGTAAGTTTGGTTACAAATAAAGTGATTAAAATACAGTAATAGACTTCTCAAGCTGAACTCAAACATGCAGAAGACCATTATGTTAAGACAGGTGTTACCGTGGCATTCTTACCTCCCACGACACCTGAGCACAGGCAGCAGATCTGCACGCCACTTGAGGGGGCTTGCACTGATCTGGGGGTCCAGGTGCTGTAGTTACTTCACATTTTTCTGAGTAAGGTCCAAACTATTAAAAAGAGAATTGATACAAACACATTGTAAAAATAAAATCGCTACTTTTAAAAAAACAGTTTACCACAGCAGGGACATGTAACAGCAACCAGAAATGTTCTATTACTTTTTATAAAAGAAATTTCTGTGGACTGTGGATTCAGGATTTATTTCAGCATCCAACTATTCTCCAGAACAGCTATAAATTTTTCTTCACTCCAGCAAATGTAACGTGAATAAATTTGACACTTCAAACTCTTGGGAAAACCAGGGAAGTACTATCCAAGCTTATTCTGAAGTTACATGATGGTTGCACTGGAACATAAACCAATTTGTACTGCCTATTTATACCTATGTAAAACAAATAAAGGATTCAAAAACTACTGAGCTATGAACCATTCTTTGGGAAGATAAAAGTTAGGATAGTGCTCTAAAACCTTAAGCTGCAGACCTCTCCACAAACCCTGTCAACGCACCCTGACAGTTTTCAATGAAGTGTACATTATTGAACAAATCAGGACTTTGGGTACATAACTAAAAAGCTTGTTCTACAGCAAGAATTGATTTAAACACATTCAATACTCCAAAGAGGGAAAATAGTCTTGTATCTGACAGAACATGTACTCAGAAGTTAAACTAAATATAAAAATGGAGAGTCAGGAAACACTAATTATTATGTTCTGAACACCAACAGCTGTAAAAATAAAGGTAAATCAATTTACAAAGCTGTATATAGAAATAATTTGCTACCTTACTTCACATGAAAATAGTGAAGTTGTAACAGTACTTTAATAAAGTACTTAGCATTTCCTAATGATTTCCTAATATTACTGTTCAGATAAAAGACATAATTAGCTATTTCCTCTTCCCTTCATCTAAAAATCCCCTTCATTGTAAACTGATTTTTAACTATCTGTTCCCACACAACAATAAGCTACGTGACTCAAATGACTCTACATTAGGAAATCCTAATTTTAAAATTGCTGTTAAATGCTTTGTTTGAAATAAGAATCTTTAATAATGATTGCAGTCTCTGTAATGAATTTCATTTCAGACTGCCTCCTTACCCCAGCCTTGTTAGCTGCTCTCAGTCTGAAGCTGTACATCCTCCCTGGAAGAAGGCTACCCACTGTGCATTCAACATCAGAACCCTGGTAAACCTCTCTGTGTTCATCGCTTTCTGCCTGAAACATTTCCAGACCATAACAGGTAATGGGTGAACCACCATCTACCTGAGGTGGTCCTAGAAATAAGAAAGAAAGAAAAGCTTATTTAATTTTAACATGTAACACATTTGGATTCCTTATAATCTCTAACACTTGTAATAAAATTACCCCAGCGCAGCTGAATTTCTCTTGCTCTTGGTCTACCCTGTAGCCTTGGAGGCTGGCATGGACCTGGAACAACTGCTGGTGTCTGCACCAATAAGGAATCAGTCACCTAAAAAAGAAAGACAGATTAATGAAGTTATCCAGGCCAAACCAAGGACTATCAGTTACACAATAAGTAAAGGCAAATAGCTGAGTCAGAAACAAGATCATCCCCTTTTTAAATGACATCTTCAAATATGTGAAAATACTGAAGTGATCTGGTATATATTTCTCATAATAGAAACCATGCCAAAATAATCACACGATATGCAAAATTTGCTTTTGTATTTTGGTACACATGTAAGGAGTAGAATTAAAATCAATGGTTAATTATCAGTACAAACATAGTACAGATGCTTGAAATATGACTCATTCAAAGAAAACTCATTCTTTTTTGCATCAGACTGCAGTTTAATGAGTTCTAAACCCTTACTCTAGAGATTGTATACTTTCCATGGAAGAACCTGTCAGAAAGCAAAAGTGGGAAGAAGTATCATTCAGAAGAGATTAAAAAAAAAAAAAAAGAGATTTCAGCTTTTTCTTTGCTTAGCAATACCTAATGAGCAACAAGTTTCCACCTCCGATTTGAAGTTTGGGCAAAAATTACCTAAGAACATAAAAGATGCAGCAGATGCACTTCTGTCTGGATGCAGACAGAAGTGAGCAGAGACAATGAGGGGTTATTAGCTTCAGCTTGATACAGAATAAATATGAAGTTGGAAAGACTTTAGGTTTACAGAAGAAATTAATCTCAGAGTCTCATTTCACAGCTGGTTTCTGTGTATGTTCAAGAAAGAGTGGACTGGATGATCTGCTGCTTTTCAGCTCCTTTAAATATATTGTTCATTGAACAACTGCTGCTACTTGAAAGGCAGAAAATTTTACGTATGTTAGTGTGAAGCTGCAGAACAGTTAATTACATCTTTTTTCACAGTTCTTCTGTTAATTTCTGACACCTTCAAAAAGTATAAGGACTTTCTGGAAGTTATTCTCTCTTTGGTACTCAAGGTTAATTCTAAAATCATGGGGTTGGGCTGTAGGGAAGTAGGCTGGCAGGGTGAAAGTCTCCAAAGACTTGTGGTCTGGTGACTGGGAAAGCACTGCAGCCAAGACAGTATTGAACGAGTCCAGATTTATTCTTAAGGCAAGGTGGCTGTAGTCAAGGTTATCTTTGCAGGAGACTTCAATGTGTAGGAAGAGCACATATGTTTCATTTCATAGGGTAGGGCTGGGTAGAAACTGTGACCAGCAAGAATGGAAGGCTTTAAGGTTTTTGTGAGAGCAGCTTGACAGTAAAGCCCTGCTGGAAGTCTGCAGAGAGTCAGGGCTGGCTTCGTTACGCTTGTTGCTGAGAAGAGAGAGCAAATACAGAAAGACGTTTTGGCACTGGCAGCTAAACTACAAGACAGAATTGACAGTGCACATGTGTGTGTGTGTAAAGAAGCACAGTATGGTACAGCAAATTGTTTGGAAATACTGAAAAGTAGGGCAATGAAAACATTTTAATTGTACTTGAGAGAGCATGGGAAACATAACCCTGAAAAGATTGAGTGAAGACTTCTCCCCCTGCCTGCTGGGGTAACTTGGCTACTGAGACAAGGTACTCCACTGACTACAGGCAATACATTAAATTCATAGAATCACAGAATCTTCTGAGTTGGAAGGGATCTACAAGCATGATCAAAGTCCAGCTCCTGGCCCCATGACAGCCCCAACAATCACATTACGTGAGAAACCATTGTCAAAATACTTTGTGAACTCTGTTATACTTGGTGCTGTCACCAATTCCACAGGGAGCCTTTCAAATACCTTTTTTAAACTGCTGATGTTAGGCCTTAATAAATGACATTGTATAAATGTATCACATGGGAAAAGTATCTGTTTCTGTAAATAAGACTATCGTGTCAAACAAAATATCATATCAGGAAAGAATATTCAGATATTTTTCTTTAACAAATGAGCAGAAACTTGAACCATTGTGCAGCAATACTGGAACTTCTCTGAGGTTCTAATTAGGGCTATTTTGTTAGGCATTTCTGCACAATATTTGCTTAAATACCCACTGGACCAGATTTTCTACAGAGAGAAATTTTGTTTAATAAAAATATTAGCTGAAATTACCGTGCTTTGTCCTCCTTCCCCCACGCAATATACACGTAACCGATAGGAAGAGCCTGGATTTAGTCGGTCACACACATGTTCCCTAGTGGCTCCACTGTATATTGTCTCCCACTTGTTTCCTGAAAGGTTAGGAATAAGCGTGCAATGAACCAAGGTGTAATCTGCCACACTTCAGTACCAGCTACAGCAGGTATCCTAATTTCACTAAAATATGTGTGTGCCTAATGTTTATTGCAAAAAATAGAAATTGAAATTGGTCTGAATTTCCTGGAAGATCTTATAATTTCATAAAGATAGTTTCCTAGGTGTAGATCTGCAGAAGTGAAATAGCTTCCTCATTTGGGATTTACCTTAAATAGAAAAGAACTTAACTGGGTCAGCAAGTACATTCAACATCATAACCAAATAAACAGGTAAGACACAAAAGTAAAATTGTTCATAGATAACAAACTTCATATTGCATTATCACTTTGCAGACTGTAACTACACTTTACAACTGATGAAGTTTGTTCCTGTGTTCCTGAATGGCCCAGAAGCACGTGAAATTCTTATTCCATTATTTGCTACTCTTGAATCAGAAACTCTTTAGCATTCTCTTTCTTTTTAAGTTAAGCAGGGAACCTTGGGACTTTTAATAAATATGCCAACAACTCAATACACCACAGAATTTAGAGGCCTGGGAATGAAACATAATGCACAGCTCTCTATATTTACATGAAAGGCTTGGGTGCATCATTCCGAAAGTGGCTTAATGTGGACACATGATAGAGAGATGAAAGCAAGAGACTAACTACCTGAGAGGGCTCCCATCATATCTGGGGGCAGTACTCTGTCTTAATCTGACACAGCATTGGTAAAGTTGAAACTTTCATTTTTGATGTGATTGTGTTTCTGAACTCAATAAGGTTACTTAACTAGATTTTAAAATAATTTAGCAAGACAGATTTATGTCCAATTTACAAATACTGTCAGTTTCCTTTCTGTATGAAATAATAGAAAAGCAAATAGGAGAAAGTTACCCCAGCTACATCATTGTTCTCTTTTAATAGTGATAAATGGAGTACAAGCTTTTCTTTCATCTGCCATGCAGACAAAGCTACATGTCCCTGTCTTCTTGCCCTAAAATGTCTGAAATGTGTCATTTCATTTCCAAAACTGAATAGACCTAATTAGTAAGTTAAACAAAAAGCATCTCTTGCATCACAGAATTTTGTGGCATCTTTCTTTTCTAAATCAGAGAAAAAGAACTTCTTGTGTACAAGTATCAATGTGCCTCTATTTTCTTTTTGATGTCAGTCTCTGGCAATAACTTAGTACATTTTTTATTCTTCCCACATGCACACAGAGACAGGAAAAAAACCCCCACACAAGTGAATGCCAATGTATGATCCTAATACTTACCACTTAAGCCTTCAGACATTTCCACAACATATGTATGTATTGCTGCTCCCCCATTGTCTTTTGGTGGATCTATAAAAAACAGCAATATTCCAACTAAGCAAGGTAAGTTAAACGGCTTTATAGCTTTTGGGGGTGATTTCCCAATGGCAAAATCAACAGACAGCTGGAGGTGGGTGCTTATTTAGACAGAGAGCGTCCCAGTTCAGGGAAGCAGCAAATCACTCCAAGTCCTGCTATATGAAAGGCAGCTCTCAGCCCTTCTGTACACTCTACACAGGAGAAGGGACAAGGGAATTGCCCCTGGGAGATGCCACAGAAAACATTTCAGTCTCAGGTGCCTGAGTACGGATTCAGGGACACAGACACTAATGGGCCTGTAATTTGGACTGCAGACAGGAAAAATTATCGTATGGATTTGTATATAAAAAATAAATTATTTAAGGACCAAATTTCAAAAACTTAAATATTTTGGGACAAAACAGAATAGTCAAGAGCTCTACACTGAAAACTTACCTCTTAACTTCTAATATATCACTAGTGCACTATCCTCTCTGGTAAAGTATTAATGTACAAGATACAAATCTACAGACCATTCTTTGACATATAACCCTAATACTGTTTCTTAAAGATGGCTTAGAAAACAGCAAAATTATAATAATGTAAAACAACATTTTGAATTAATATGAAGACAGCATTATACTTCAACACAGAAGGGCACTCCTGCCTAAACGTCACAATATGCTTGTACTAGATGAAATTATATTGGCTCTTAGGCAAGAGTTACGTATCATAAAATGCCAGCTAAATAAAATGAGACTTAGATGGCAGATAGCATTTCCTTGGTTTTAAGGAAATTACTCCAAATGGAAAATAAAATGGTCACATTAATTACCACATTAATGGAAAGAGCATCACTGGTCCAAATAATGACTATTTAAAGTTTTATATATAAATTGATATTTTAGGCATCTTTTGATATACAAATCAGGTATTCTTAATAACTTCATACATTATGCATTGTACATAAAAGATCAAGTATCAGGTCCTGATGTAGCAAAGCACTCTGGGAAGATACAAGACTGGACCTGCTGAGTACTATTTGTATAGTAATAGAAATAAATTTCTTATTATTGATGCTAAAGAATTAAACAGACTATTAAATGGAAATAGGTAAGAAGTGACAATAAATGTAATCTTTTACTGTTTGATTTTCTGCTGAAGTACTGCATTGCACAGTACTGTTTAACCTTCTCCTATTTTACAGCATAAGGCTAAAAATTTCTGATCTTAAGGAAAATTTTCTCAACATCCTTAGCGAACAAAAATGTATCTATCAAAACCAAATAGTTTGAAGACACAGGTTGAACTTCAATCTTCTCTTTTGATAAGGACCCAGAATGTCACGCACCTACTTTTTGTGCCAGAGAAACAGAACTTCTTAGTAGATCAATTAACCACGCTTTTTAAATTGCTGTAGAGTCCTCTGCAATAACAGTCCCTATTACAATTAGCATATTATTCTTCCCATATAATTAGCTGTGCTGCCACACTAAGTATTTTGAGTCAGTATTTTTCAATATAAATGGACCATAATGGCTCAGTTGACTGAAGGGTTACTAAAGTAAAACCTAACCTTCTACATAAAAAATATTATATATATATTAAAAATACAGAAAAAATACTCTAAAATAGAGCTGGAAAACATTCTTACCCCAGATTATTTTAAAACTCTGTGCATGAATTTTTCCTTTCACTGTGGGTTTTGAAGGTACTCCAGGTTTGTCTGGACAAGTAATGTACTCCACTGTCTCACTTGGACTGCTTTTCCCTTCTGAGTTATAAGCAATGACCTGCAAATATATATAAAATACTATAAACATATTGGATAGTGGTATGCTATTCACTGTTTATGGAATGGACAAATTAATTTATGTTGTATATACAGACAAACACATAATAAATTAGCACAAAACCAAAAGTTATTATATAATTTCGTTTTACATTTTCATTAGTCTCATAGTTAGACAATCACTACACTGAAAATATAAATGCATGCAAATTGCCAGGAAAAACAAAATCCTTAAAAAAAATCCCTCCCATGCTAGTACAGCACCTTCTTTTACAGAAATACTGAGATAGAAAAAATGTTTATATGGGTAAGTTTTATTAACAACAGCACAGTGATTTTATAAATTCTACAGTCCTGAGGATTATTATGGTAAAGGTTGTCATGAAAATCATGTTAAAGACAAGGGACTATATTTGTAAGAGGTAAATTTTGTTTAACCAACTGTCGTGGTTTGACACAGAAAAAGAATTTTCTCGGAAGGAAGAGGTCAATTTGGATACTGACCAATTGAATGTGGACACGCCTCTGAGAACACAGAGGGGTTAAAAGCAGAATTCCCAGGGGAACTCGCTCTCTTTGGTTCCGCTCAGCCGCAGTGCGGACTCTCCCCTGCCCGGCCGTGGCTGGGTGGGGAGGGGAAGGCCCATGGGCTGACTGAGGTGGGCCCAAGGGTGGAGGGACTGGAACCGGGCTGGCCCCTGCAGATGGAAGGGTGGAGAAATCTGGGATGTCTCCGTTCCCCCCCCCAGAGTCTCTCTCTCTCTCTCTCTCTGAAGAGACAGCAGCATTTTTGTCAGCAGTTCACTGAGGGGAAGGAGAAGAGCGAGGGGGGGCCACAAGGTGCCCAGCTGCTGTGGGAGTTGGAGCCTGGGCATCGAGCCATCCCTGGGAGTTGGGACTTTTAACCTTTCCTGAGAAATGAAAGCTTTGTGAAGTTTTTCTCCTCGTCAGTTTGAAAGAGAGGAAGAGAGACGGCTTGGACCCTGGGATGTTTGAGGGAGAAATTTTAGATGGGAGGGGATGATAGAGTGGCTTTTGGCTGGACTTTTTCCTTGGTAGCCACAGACTGAACCGATCTTCTCCTCCAAGAGAGACTGTATTTTAGGAGGATGCCAGTGAGCAAAGAGACCTGCTTCAGCTGGGAAAAGACAGAAGTGGAGCGAACAGAGAAAAGTTAGGGGGTTTGTAGTGGTGCCCCCTGTCCTCAAAGATGAAGAAGAGAAGATCTCTGTTCTTGGACCCTCAGCTCCAGGGGAAAATGGGGGGGGGGGGGGAACTGTGGTCCCCAAAAAAAAAAATGAAGAACTGAACTGTTGTTTTTTCCCCTCTTGGCAGGGCATCCTTGAAAGGAAAAATCCTAAAAGCAGTCTGTCCATCCACGCATTGGTGGTGAGAGCACTGTGCATGGAAAGGAGCAGGGTCACCATGGCAAACTTTTCTCCAGGCGGTGCCATGTGTGACATGGAAACACAGGATGTGGAGCTGTGTTTTCTTGGGGGGTCTGTGGCACAAGAGAGACTCTGTTCCCTCGATGGACTGAGTATTGATTGTCTGGAGGGTGGAAACCTGATTGGGGTCCAGGTTGTGTCTCACTGTGGTTTGTTGGAGTTGGGTGGTGGGAGGAGGAATGTTTTGCAAGGTTTTCATTTTGATCTTTGTGTGTTTTTTTTTTCCTTTCTTTTTTCTTTTATAGTAGTAGCTTAATAAAGTTTTTTTTCCTGTTATTAAGCTTGGGCCTGCTTTGCTCTGTTCTTGATTGCATTTCACAGCATTCAATTGAGAGATTGCATTTTCATGGGGGCACTGGCATTGTGCCAGTATCAAACCATGACACCAATCTGAGTGCTTCAATGATGAAACAAATTGTTTAAAAAATGGGGGAGAGCTGGGGACATCATCTACCCTAATTTTAGTTTGATCTTCACAACATTTATGTAGACAAGCTGGTTAAGATATAACACATGGACCACAAGATGGGTGTAGAAAACCTGGCAGAATGCCAGGCTCAAAGGGTGTTGGCTAATGGTTTGAAGGAAAATTAGCAGATGCACATGAGTGGATTTCTTCAGCAGCCAATCCAATGTCAGATTTTATTCATTATCTTTGGAAGTGATCTGGATGACAGTAGTGAGTGATGCTCCCAGATTTGCATATAGAACCAAACTAGAAGACAAACATATGCTGGAGAGAAGAGCCATCATACAGACTTTGATAGGCTGAAATATTGCATGAACAAGAACTGTATGAGCTTTGGACAAGATACAGTCTTGCACCTGGGATGGAATAATCCCAGCACCAGTACACTCTGGGGTCTGACTCTACCCAGTTTTTCTCTTTTCAGCTCTGCTGAGAATGACATTGGCATTTGAGTAGGAGCATGTCAAATTAATCAGCAAAGCATCTTGGCAGTAGCAAAATGAAAGTGTGTCATGGGCTGAATAGCAAGAATTTACCCAGCAGAACAAAGGATTTAATTATGTCACTTTACTCAGCACTTTTAAAGCCAAACTTGGAATACTGTGTCCAGTATTTGGTCCTCCCAGTTCAAGAGACATTGGGAAACTGGAAAGAGTTCAGAAGAGGGCCAGCATGATCAGATGGATGATCAGAAGATTAGAGAACCTGACATCAGAAAAAAGCTTTGTTTTATTCTGCCTGAGTAAAAAGAAGTTTCATTGGGAATAATCTAATCACAGCCTTCCAACACCTAAGAGACAGTTACAGAAGAGATAAAGACATTGCCTTCCAAAGGATCTGTAATGACAGGACAAGAGCCAGCAGACACAAAGTGTGTTAGGGGAAATTCTAGCTGGATTTAAGAAAAGAAATTAATTACCATTAGAACAGATAGTCCAAAGAAGTGGTTGAATCATCCATGTTGGAAGTAACAAAATCTCAGATCAACATGGCTGGGACAGGGTTGAACTGCCTAAGATAAGGCCTGGCTTTCTACACAAATTTGACCCAGATGATGACTAAGAGTCCCTTCCAACCTAGAGTATTTTGTGATTCTAGGAAAACAAATTCTTGCTATTTTTTACGTTGTAGTTTAGTTTAGTAAAAAGCTAAACCACCTAGAAAAAAAAAGATAAAAAGAAGTTTTTTCAGCTTTTAGTTCTGTTTTAAAAATGAGCAGAATTGAAATGATAGCAATGATGTTAGTAGACTGAGAAGAGGAAATGCAAGCTAACATGTCTCTCAGACATTAAGTCTCCCAATACAGTTTACAGGATTAATAATCATCTGGTTGTCTTTGTGCCCTTACAAATCAAGTTAAACAGGCAGTTTGCATTTACATACTATAATAAGGTTTCAAATGGTTATAAAGCTTCTTTCAAAAGCCTTAAGGAATATTACTACTAATTATGTCTTTCCCCTGTATAATAAAAATTAAAAACCTGATCAACATAACATTTGCTTCTCCTTTATGCTCCATGAATGAGTGAACAGAGACTTCTGTTTATTGTTTTGCTAATAAAAATAGGGTATAAACATTGGAGTTTATTTTAATGAGAAACTTAGGATGTTTAACTATACATTTACTAGTAATAAGTATGAATCATGTGTAGTATTACTTTCAAAGGAAGACTATGTTCATGTGCTGCAAAAGCTAGTTTCAAGAGAATTAGCTATTCTTTAGTTCATGTGTAGATGTAACAGTGCTAGAAACAACCTGTATATTTTAAATTATTAAATACTAAGTTATGCAAAAACACAAACAAAATCATATTCATAAGTGAAAAATATCATCTGAAAATGAGTACTCACATGCTTTAGTGTTAACTCAAAACAAATCAATCAACACTTAAAACTATTGCCATTCATATTGCAAAGAGAAGCTGTTCTTCAACAGTTTCCAATTCCTCCTTAAGTATTTTACTTGCTATTCTTCCTTAGTATTTCAGGTGTATGTGTGACAACTATCAATATTTTTCACTTGCAGACAGATAAATCATGTTATTCTGACTGTGCCTCAGGTTGCACCAGGGGAAGTGTAAATTAAACATTAGGAAAAATTCCTTCACAGAAAGAGCAGTCAAGCATTGGCAAGGCTGCCCAGGGAAGTGCTGGAGTCACCGCCCCTGGAGGTACTTCAAAGATGTGCAGATATGTTGCTTAAGGACATAGTTTAGTGCTGGGTTAAGAGTTGGACTTAATCTTACAGGTCTTTTCCAACCTAAGTGATTCTGAAATTCATACTGTGGGACATGTCTTCAGCTTTGTTCCAAAACTCAAGCAACTATTCAAGAGTGACTCAGAACACAGAACAGCCCAGGCTGGAAGGGACCTGATAGATCATGTGGTCCAACCCTTCAGGGCAAAGTGAGCCTAGATGAGATTATCTAACACCCTCTCCAGTCATATCTTGAAATCATCCAGTGATGGGGATTCCACCACATTTCTGGGGAAGTTATTCCAGTGATTACTTGATCTCACTGTGGAAAATTTCCTTCCTACACCAAGATGAAACCCCTTCTAGTGCACCTTGCAACTCTTGCCCCTTGTCATCTCCAGGTGGCTCCTTGTGAAGGGAGAACCTCTCTCCTCTCTGTACTTAGGCTTTAAGTACTGGCAAACTGAGATGAGGTTCCTCTCAGCCTTCTCCAATGAGAAAATATGTAATTACTTTAGACTTTCATTATAGGGCAGGTTCTCCAGCACTTTTATAATTGTTGTGACTCTCCTTTGCACCAGCTCCCACTCTGCCTGTCTTTTGTGAATTGTGTGGATCAACTGGACACAGATCTCCAGGTGATCTGACACAAGCTGAACACAAGGAAGATCTCTTATCTCTGCTAGCAATGCCACTGCTGAGTCAGCCTAGGACCCAGTTTGCCTGAAGGTCCCTTTCAGCAAAGCTGCTCCTAGCCTATCCAAGCTGCTCCTTGGTTATTCCAGCCCAGGTGCAAAACTTTGCACTTGGTCTTTGTTAAACTTCATATTGTTTTTGCTACCTCACTCTTCTAGCCTGTCCAAGTGTTTCTGTAAGATAGTTTTGCATTCTGATGTATTCATCTGACCACTCTGTGTGGTGTTATCAGCAAACTTGGTGCGCGTGCTTTCAATCCCATCGTCAAGATGAGTTGTGAAAATTAACAGCATGGGGCTATTGGTTTCTGGGTGCCATGCTGGGCCCCTCCCTGGGGATTTACCTTGTCAGGGTGAAACCCTCCTGAAGTGGTTCTGTGTCAGGAAAAAGTGACACACAGGACTTTTTTGGTCTTCAGCTTCTTGTTTATTATTATCTTATCTAAAGTTTGGTATGATGTCTATACCAGACTCTGTGTGCTGGAAAAGCACTGCAAAAATGGCCAACAATCTCTTGTTACAAGGTCTTTTAAGACTAAACTATACAATTATTTATATATAATATAATATATAAAAGAATCTATACTTAGATTAATTTCCCTTTTAACCCAATAACTGATCCCTCAAAGCCTGCAATGTGAGCTTTTCTGTCCAATTACAAGACATCACCCAAATCCATGAAGAAGAAGGAAGAAAAAGAATTTGCTTCTGCCCTAAAACCTCCATCTTGTTTCCATCTACAACATACTAAAAATCCAAAAACCTAAATTTCTCACCCAAGTGACATACTATACTACTCTCTAGAATCTATTTCACACTTTTGTGGACTCTAGTCCATCTTGGAAGTCTTGGAAGTTTTCTCCCTGAATGAGGGTCAAAGTCAGTGCTTCTCTGGGGGTCAGGAGCCCTGTGCCCTGGGCTCCCACATGGGACCTCCTATCCCTAGGAGTTCCTAATTCAGACAGGCTACTAGCCTGACTAGAAACTATTGCTCACCACCCCCTCAGTGCGGCCTGTTGGCCAGTTTTCTACTCATCTCACATACCACCTATCCAGTTTGTGTCTTGCCAATTTGGCCAGAGAGAACGCTGTAGGAAACTGCTGAATGCTTGCTGAAGTTCAGGTAAAGAACATCCACTGATCTCCTGGGACCAACTGGAAGTGTTACCTTGATGTAGGACACGAGCAGGCTTACTTTACATGATCAGCCATGATTTACTTTTGGAGTAGGCTATTCCCAACTGCCTGCTTTGTTTGGCTTGTAGTATTTCCTAGGAAAACTTTTCCTGTTTTTTTTCCAGGCACTGAAGCAAGATTAATGGGTTTGTGCTTCCCTGGGTCCTCTTTTGGGCCCCTTCTTTGTGATTGGGGGTATTATATTTGCCCTCTTTCATCAGGGATATCCCTTGACCTGCATCACTTTTCAGATGTTATAGATAAGGGCCTTGCAGCAGTGTCAGCAACTTCTCTTAACATCCAGAAGCAGACTGAGCCCTTCCAAGAGACCAAGCCCCAGCCTTGTCACAGCTACCTTATCCTGTGATCTGGGGTCCAGTTATGCTGGTAAGGCAGAGGCAAAGAAGGTTCTGAGAACTTCTGCTTTATTGGAATTATTAGTAACTTGCTTCTTTGCCCTGTTTAGGAATGGCCTCTGTATGTATTCCCTGTGCTTCTACTTCTTGCGTATCTGATGAAGCAATTTATGTCATTGTTATCTTTGGCCAAATTCAGTTCTAGTTGATCCTAAGCCTTCTTTACTTCAACTCTGCCTATCCTGGCAATTTTTGTAGTCCTTGGTGGCTATTTGATGATCTTCCCAGGGCCAGTATGCTTCTTTTTACCTTTTAACCACACCCAAAAGCTCATAATTTGGCCAGACTTCTTCCTGAACTAAAAGTTCAGCCCTCAAGCTTATTAGAACAGGCTCAGCACTATGGTAATATGGATAACTTCCTAACAATTTTTTTTTTGTATCAAGGCTGCTCCTTACCCTAACACTGTTCACTGTGTTTACTGTCAAAGAACCCATAGCTACACTCAGTAATATCACCCATGTATATGAAACAAACCAGACAAATAAAAAAAACCCAGCTGTTAAGAACATACAGTTTTGACTCAGAATTTCAAGATACCCGTAGCTGTGTTACACCCTTGCAGAGGTTCTTATTGCTTCTGCAGAAACAATAATACAGGTGTTCAGCCAACAGTGTTAGGAAATTGAAATTGTAAGAAACTGGCATCAAATTCAACTTTCCTTAAAAAAGGCCCTCCCCACTTCTGAGTCAATCTCAAACTAGTCTGGTGCCCAAACATAAGAAAAAAACTTACCCTAAATTTATATTTTGTACTACGCCTCAAATTCTTCACTGTGTAGGTAAGATCGTCACCATCATATTTTGGCTTGAAACCATATCCCTGCAGAATTAAATAGGATTATTTTAAACATTATCTTTGCAGACCAGAGGATCTAACATACTTCATACAAACAAATTACTATTTCAAACTGTAATTATTAAGCTTCTCTGACAAAATAGTGCACCTTCATTGAGTAAACACAGGTTTTTTTTAAGAGGTGTGAATTCATTAACAATCTTCCAATCAGGAGAGGAGAAAAGATCAGTAAGAAAGACATATACAGTGTCACTGAAAATTTTACTAACACCTTCCAAGCGTAGAACAGTACTGATTTTAAAACAAATGTTGTTAGTCTGAAATGTCATCTAGAGGGATCACACTTCATGATGCAATTGCTTTGATCCAGCTCTTACAAGGCTTAACTTGCACACACAAATTCACAAAGTTATAAGCAATTTAAAAATCTTGGCAGAAATGGGGCTTAATAACACTAAATACAATTAAAAGAAGAAAGCTAGGTGGTCTGGTCACAGCAATGACAATCATTAGCTTAATTTCAGAAAATACAATTCCTTGTAGAATATTCTAGCAAAAATAATCATTGCTACACTAATACAATAATGTATCAAACATAGTGAGAATAAGTATTCTAAACTTACTGAGTTCTCATCCTCCATCTCTAATATATATGAGATTCCTTCATCTGATGGTGTTCCTGAGGGTTTTGTCCACTGAAGGGATAACCAAGTAACTCCAGCATTAATCAGCAAAGGACTTGCTGGTGTGGATGGGGCAGTGCCTGAGGTATGATACAGGACTTCTTCACTAAAATCACTGTTTAAAACAGACAGTATGTAAACTAACTAGACACAATAATGAATAGCTAAAAACCATAATTCTTACTAAATACAGCTATGACAATTTATTGGAGATATGCACAATGGAAATTGCAAGCTCTTACATGCAAACAGCTTAACTTGCCCATGAGTCTGTCAGTAACCAGACATCTGAACAAGGTTAACATGTTAAAATTGAAAGATTCTTTTGTATAGTTACAATGTTTTGATAACCAAAACATTTTGCTTTTTCATATTAACTCAGTATTCTAAAACACTAAAGCTCTATATGCAATAATATACTAATACCACAGTGTCCTTCCTTTTCAAAGTGAAAACATGAAGGCATAACATTTAGGCAAGACCTCAAAACAAACTTTACTTATGTGTTCTGAGCGTTCTGAGCTTACTTTGAAGTACTGGTTTCTCTAGAGACTCAGAAAATAATAGAATAGTCTCATTCAGTGGTGAGCTACTTTAAGAGTTGATAAAATGAAAGCCTTATTGCAGAAAAAGAAGTAGAGTGTATACCAGTAAATCTCCTAAGACAACTGTTATCCTTATCTGATTTAGATTAGATACATCTTGTGGTGAAAATACAAACATTACATATAAAGAGCTACTGTGAAACAGGAAGATGCAAAAGTCAGCATGACATGCATCCAGCTAGACAAAAGCCCCACCTGCTCTCATGTGGCTTTGCTGCTTTACATCAGATCTGAAAAACCACAAGCCTAAAGCTAATCTAGTTTTTTTAACCATATGAAACTAATTTAAAAGATGTAATTTTAATCTAAAAGTTGAGGATTAGCTAAGTGACCATCAGGAAGCCCTGAAAATAAAACCCTCTGTTATAGCTTAAACAAAGACACCAGTTAAATATCCCATGTGTTTTGAAACTTGCCTGAAAAATCTAAATAAAAAGGTAACTCAATTTCACTTTCTCTCTTACTCAACCTATGTTATAGTGATACACATGTTATAATTTTGGTCTGCATTGTGGTATTTTTTTGGCATTTAAAGGAAAACATCTTACAGACAACACATTATGAAGAGTGTTGATAGCACGGAAAACAGACATATTGTTTGTGAGAACTGCCAAAGAGATGTGCACCAAGAAGGGAAAAAGTAAAAAAAAAGAGAAAACTTCTAAGTTTATGGTAGTAGTAATTTTTTTTCTTGGAAGAAGTCACAAGCAAGAAAATTTCTGGAATGGAAATCAAGTGATACCTACAATATATTTACTAAAGAAAAAAAATCAACATTTTGTAGGCAGCCTGAAGAAAGCATGAAGAGAGGTTAGATACAAGTAGTATATCTAACTCTTCTCAAAACAAGTAGATATAAGGTAAAAAAACCCACATCTCAAAAAGATTTAATCTCTCAACTTGCTTGAACCACTCCAAAATATACTGAAATAAACTAAGAGTTCCAGCCATAGTCATATTTGAATGACTATTAAACAATTCCCTCAGAAGTACAGTATTATCTTTGAAAACAGATTTTATTTTTCCAGTTTTTTTAGCCACTGTTTCATGTAGGTTAGAATTAAATTTAAACATTAGTAACTCAGAGAAAAAATATCTGTTATTTGTGGTAAGATTATTTAGACAAAATTCTGTTTCCGGATGCCTAATGTTCTCAACATTCTTCATAGGGGATAAACAGGCACTCTACACTAATAAATATTATTTCAAGAGACTTCTTAATTAAATAATACCATAAAGACAGTAAAGCACATCTTCATAAGATTATTAAATACTGATTTAAAAATCTATTCAGTGTGATTAGTTTAAGAAGGGTACTTAACTGATCAGTGTCTTCAAAGCTTACACTGGAGGAATCTATAATATGTGCAGCTATTCCTAGAGGGTACAGCTACACTCAGATGTAAAAGGGGAACAGGAAGAGAGCCCAAGCACTGGACCCTGCTTAACTGCCAGCTCCCTTCCTGTCTTTATTTTTAACAGCTCCAACTGAATCTCAACAAGACAAAGTCCAGGAGCAACTCAAGAGAATAATTAATGCCAAGAACATCATCCAGAAGGCAGTAATGTAATAAAGACTATTGGAGCACACCAAAAGTCATTCTAGTCAACTACAGTGTCCTCTGATAGTAGCACAAAGCAGGTACTTAAGGAAAGACATAGGAACAAGCACTCTGTGCAATGCATTCCCTGATTACTCTCCAAAGCCTCCCAGCACATGCCTCAGATCTCCTCAGCCAGCTGTATTTTTCACATACTTAACAGTCTGCAGCAGATTCCTTCTGCCCAGCATGAATTGTGACCCGGGCCTGGCTCCCTACTCTTTACATTGTTCTTTAACACTGGCCAAGCAGGCACTATTGCTTCAAGCACCTCCTTCTGCCAGAAGATGGACACACAACACACATTCTCTATTTCATGCTATAAAAACACCACTTTAGTGAGCTGCAGCACAATGTTAATAATATTTGAATTTAAAAAAATGAACACAAAAAGCAATTTTATGCTGATGGTGAGGGAAACTCCATTTTTATGCCCCACAGGACCCCAAGGTCCAAGTACTACTAGGTAGTGTGGACACCAGGAGTCTGCTGTAGAGGAAATGAGCTCTGGTAGTGTGATTGTTAGGTGCATCTACTTTGCCTGATGACAAAGAAGCCCACTCAAGAACTAATGCACCCAGTAATGCAAGCATAACTTTGCAAAATATTTTTTTCCAAGTTCTTACTTATATTCTCCACTGAAGTCACATGTCATTAATTCAAAAATTCAAAATAAAGTTTGGTGTTCTATAACATCTGAAAAGTAGCAATTAAAAGCAAGAACCACATATCCTAAGCATTGATAATAAAGGCTAGAACTTCCAAAGAATTCATTGACATGGTAATGTCATATTCTGTCTATTTCCCAGGGTAATAGGAGACTAACAGACAGATGAAGGGAAATCTCACAATAGCACAAAGGCTTTCTGCAAATAGAATAATCCAGTCACATACTGTGAATTAACTAAGCACTGGACTACATGATCACTGTAGGTGCCTTCCAACTGAAATATTATATATTTTATATTCCTTTTCAGACCAATTTGACAAAAGACCTTTTTCTTTAAATGGCACCACATGTTTTTCCTAAAGTAGCACATGCATGTATATGCATTCCATATTTATGTATGTAATAGTATTTACCTCATTCCCACGTCATTTTTGGCTGCTAGCCTAAAGGTGTACCCCATTGCTGGTGATAGTTTAGTGATCCTGTACTGCTTCTGTTGACCATAATAACACTGGCAAAACTCTCCATTTCCTTTTCCCTAAAAAGTAATAAGTTAATAATATTATTCACCTTATTACATATGCATCCATCAATTAAAATACACATAAACATGAAATAAAATAATTTTTTGAAATTAAATACAACTCAAGAATCTCCATATGGTGAGGCAGTAGCATATGAAACTTTGTATTAAATTAGCAGGTTTTTTCCTTCCTTTCCATTTCCCAGTTTCTTAGGGCTGAAAGAATAAAAGACATGAAGATACTGCACCTCTACCATCTCAGGATAGCTGTCTAGGTAGAGACTGCAAGATCATTGAGGGCCATAGCTGATCCACCCATTTATTAAAAAAGAAAGACTGTTACAGCTTTCACGTCAGCTCTTGAACATAGTATTGGACTACACTATTAAGCTACTATTAAGAGTGGCAGAATCATGCAATTAGGATTCTTTCATTTTATATCCCCCAAGAAAAAAAACTGAGCAGTAACTGTATTTTAGTAATTGTTTCAGGAATTACATATTTGTCACACGCTTATAATCAGAAATCTTAATTTTCACACAACTTATCATGCACATTCACATACAGCTACTTAAAAAAAACCCAATAGAATAACTTGCTTACTTCATCCCATTCTAAAAGGTAACTGTGGATTTTGGAACCATTATCACAAGATGCCTGTAATATAAAACAAGAAAATTAGAATTCTAACTGGATACAAGACCACTTAAAAATGCATGTGTGGGCCAAACTGTAAGAACAGTGGAAGACAAATAATTCTCCCCTTATATAATTGTTTCACTTGCCAAGATAGTCCTAATTTAGTTGCCATACAATCAATGCTTGTTCCATGTTTATGGTTTTTTTTTTCTTATTCAGTCATTGAAATGCAGTGGGTACTGAACTCAGTAATTTTACCTTGAAAGACTCCTTGCTTTTCTGTGAATCCTTCTCTTTTCACTCAAGCCCACATTTAATCCAGTAAATCTATTCCCAGTCAGGGAACTATGACTCAAATGAGTAGGTCTGACAAAAATTTCAGTTTCAATAAACTGGTATTTTATTGATAAATCCACAACAATTCTGAAGAGTTTAAAATATTTATTTTAAAGGCTGTAAAGCAATCCTTACCTTCCACTGAAGAGTAAGAGAATTTTTGGTCCGATTAGTTATCCTGGGCATATTTGGAGTATCCGGTTCACAACTTGCTGTGGTAAAACTCTCTGTTTCTGAAGGGCTTCCCTTTACACAGTTGCATTCTACTTGGACTCTAAAGTGGAAGAGTCAATAACATTATGCTTCAAAATCTGTATTGTTTCCACAGAAAACCAAGCATTTGGAATTAAGTTGTTGCCTTGCTGCTTCATTATTAAAATATCACTGTTATAAATGAAAATCTGGGGGAAACATCTTGGTCAATAGAAGCAATAAGAAAGAAAAGAGTCCTTTACTTTGGATGTACATCATTATCATGAGTCGGCTTTAGTTTTGCAATTATATTTGAAATATGTCTGTTATTAACTGTACTGTGGTTGGAAAATAATGGCAGCATTTTGCAGCCTCATTATCTGTTGTAGAGATATAAACTTATATTATGAATAATTCTTCTGCAAGTGCTTTCATCAGATGAGCACAACAAAGCTGTTGATGTATTTTCAGAGTATCCTCTGCACTCAAATGAATGTCCTGCTGAGTGTGTCCACCTTGTCCTTTACTTTAGTAAGGCTATGAATTAGTTCTCCACATACTTCCAAAGAGTGAATTTTGCATCTGTCTCAAAGAGAAATGGCTTGTTTTTCAAAAGCCTTGTCTCCAAAAGGAAATACATTATAATGACCTGGTTTCCGCCTGCCCCCTAAGCTGTGCAGCTATGCCTTTCCTCTTCTTAGGGTCAATGGCACATTACTTTCTTCTTATTCATCTGTTCCTTTGAAAAAAAGCCCAAAACCAAAATTCTCCAAAAGACCCTTTCCTCTGATTACCAAGGTAAGATCTGAGTTGCTATCTTAAGAAGATAAAAAAATCCTGATATATTTTTGATGCATGAACAGCAAGTCACAGGAAATTTGGCTTTATAGATTTCACAAACAGAAGACATTCAAACAGTGACTAAAGTTGAACACTAAGTTGTTTGTGCTTGCATACAGTTGCAAATATGTAATATGTCAATTATCTTGGTGGTTGAGTCATTGCAGTCTTTATTGATTTTCTGCAGTGTTCATACTGGCAGAACTCTGTTTAGGAAGAGCTTGGATGGCCAAGCCATTGATTCCCACACACTGCCTCCAACAACCAGGAATAAGCAATAAAAAATAAGAATGCATCATGATAGAAGAAGACATAGAAAAAAAAATTTCTAGGCACTGACCCTTATTCTCCACAAATTTTCAACTTTAAACTTGTTGGATAAAATATGCAAATGCTACTAAAAAGAGGAACAAAATCACTGGTAAACACTTTCATATGAAAGAGCTTAGAGCCAACTTACCATTCATCCTTCTCTTGACCTTGTGCTCCAGGCAATACAGGGGCTCAAATTAAATGAGAGTTGTGATAAGAACAGACCAACCTTCTTTTGCTTACAGTTTGACAACCAAGACAATACTCTGGAAAACAGCTCTGGGAGGTGTAGACCCTTCCACACCAAAGGCTGGGAACCTAGCTCTCTCACTTGAGCAAATGTCAAAAAGGCTATAGTACAAGGCAAATCCTACCCTAAACTTGATGCGGAAGGAGGCAGAACATTGTTAACTGGGAATCATTCTCTGACACACTTCTGTTCCCTGTGCTTCCTACCATCTGCCTCTAAATTGCTTCCCTTCGTCAGTACACAGGGATCTTGGAATTCTCCACACAATCAAGAGAGGCAGGACATTCAGTCATGTCTAAGAAGGTATTCTACACTTTCCATTACCTCCTGAAAAGGCATTTCTTCTCAGGAGGCCTTCATTTCTGCCTTTGCAATGTTATTTATTTGTAAACTGCTGTATTTATGCTATTTTTTAAAAACCAAGAATCACAGAGTAGTTTGCGTTGGAAGATACCTTTAAAGGTCAACTTGTCCAAACTCACCTGCAAAAACTAGAGAATTTTTTAACTAGAATAGGCTACTTAGAGCCCTGCTCAACCTCTCTGTAAATGGTTTCCAGGAATGGGGCATCCACCATCTCTCTAAGCAAGCTGTTCCAGTGTTTTACCACCCTCAGTGAAAAAAAATTCTTCCATATATCTAGTCTAAATCTACCCTCTTTTAGTTTGAAACCATTATCTCTTGTCCTATCACAACAGGCCCTACTAAAATGTCTGTCTCCATCTTCGAGGCCCTCTAAGTACTGAGTTTTCTCTAGGCTAAACATCTTTTGTGGCCCTCCTCTAGAGCTACTCTAACAGGTGACTGTCCTTCTAATGATAGGGATTCCAGAGCTGAACATAGCACTCTGGGTGGGGTCTCACCAGAGCAGAGCAGAAGGGCAGAACCACCTCCCTCACCCAGCTGACCATGTTGTTTTTGATGCTGCCCAGGACCCAACTGGCTTTTTGGGCTGGTTGTAAGTGCACGTTGTCAGCTCATGCCCAGCTCTCCAGCCACCAGGACCACTGCATCCTTCTTGGCAGGGCTGCTCTCGATTCCTTCATCCTGCAGCCTGTTTGATACCAGGGCTGCCCCGGCCCAAGGGTAGCACCTTGCACTTTGCCTTGTTAAACCTCATGAAATTCCCATGGCCTCACTACTCAAGCTTGTCCAGGTTTCTCTGGATGGCATCCTGTCCTTCAGGTGTGTCAACTGCACCACTTTGTGGCTGACACTGCAACTGCTTGGTCTTTTCTGCTAGAAGCTCACTCAATCCTACTGTCTCTGTCACTGATGAAGATATTTGACAGTACCGGTCCAAGACAGACCCCTGTGGGACACCACTTGTCACTAATCTCTATCTAGACATGGGGCCACTGACCATTATTCTGTGAATGTGACCATCCAACCAATTCTTCATCCATCAAGAAGGATACTGTGGGGGACTATCTCAAAGGTCTTACAGAAGTCTAGACCGGTAACATCTACAGTCCCCTTTTCCATTGATACAAGTCACTTGATCATAGGCCACTTGGTTCTTCAGGCAGGACTTGTCCTTAGTGAAGCTGTGCTTGCTGTCCTGAATCACTTCCTTGTCATTCATGTGCCTTAGCATGGCTTTTAGAAGCATCTGTTCCATGATCTTCTCAGGCACACAAGTGAGGCTGACAGGCTGGTAGTTCCCACAGTCTTCCTTCCTAACCTTTAAAAAAATTGGTGCACTGTTTTCCTTTTTCCAGTCACACAGGACTTTCCCTGATTGCCATGACTTTTCAAATATGATGGAGAGTCATTTAGCAACTACATTAGCTAATTCCCTCTGGACTCTGGGATTAATCTGATCAGATGGAGACTTACATCCAGGTTCCTCAGGTGGTCTCAAACCTGTTCTTCTCTTACTATGGGAGGGACTTTTCTCCCTTCAGTCCCCATGCTGCTGCCCATCCACTGGAGAGGTGTGAGACGTTGCCAGTGAAGACTAAGGCAAAAAGGTTGTTGAGTACCTCAGCGTCTTCGTCATCCATAGTTATCAGTTTTCCAGTTGTGTTTGTCTGGGAGGATACACTTTCTCTGACCTTTGTTTCTGGCTGGCAAAGCTATAGAAGCCCTTAGTCTTTGCATACCTTGCCAAGTTCAGCTCCAGATGACCCTCTAATATTTAAAAAGAGGGGGAAGAACAACACCTAACCACATCTTCCCTATCCTATGCTATTTCTTCTGATCTACTGAAGTAGTCAATTCTGCTACAAGGGTAGAATTACACTGAGCACATTTTGTCATGTGTATGGGGTCAGGTTTACTGACCTACTGGAGCCAAGCAAAAGTAGCATGATATGACCTCCAGGTGGCCAAGCAGGCAGCATCTTCCAGGGCAAGATACTTCGCTGCTTGTGGAAATTAAAAGCAGCATCTGTGCCTGGCTCCAAGGTCAGAAAAAGGTGACTGTGCTAACATAAAGGAAAGACCATGAATGTAGGATGAATGTGCACCAATCTTGTCTTATGTTGTCCAACATGGACTCAGTGGTTAGCTAAGTCAAAAATGCTGACTGTGACTCAAAAGAGGGTGAGAAGTGGTTAAGACCATCTCTGAAGACTTAGGCAACACAATGAAACTTCTAAAACATTTCCACTGAATTTGATGAAGAGAAAGTGAGATACTCACTTTGCATGGTAATCAGTTGCTGGCCTGAGATCATTTACAGTAACTTTATTTTCTTCTCCACTGGAAAGAGATACAAGTTTGTTTTAAAGACTGTTTCAGAATTCCATACATTTGTAAAAAAAGATGTGTATCATCTAACTCAACACACCTTCTATGAAATATATTTGCTAAGAGTTTCTCTTTTTCTAAATACAGCAATGTGTAAATGCATTTATCTATGAATTTTAGAGGATTCTTGTGTTATTTGGGTCCTTTTGCCCTGGTGGTTTTGGAGCACTTAGCTGCTTTCTAAAGAGTAGCAATTATTTTCTTCTTTACTTAGTAGGACAAGCTGCATGTGGATGCATGTATGTTATTACTCAAAAAAACCACTGAATTATTGTAGCCTACAGCAGCTCAGTCCAGCCTTCCAAAAACAATTATATAAACTGTACCCGACTGCACATACCTACTTGTTAGAGCCTAGGAAAGAGAAAAGGCACCAAAATAACATCTGTTAGTCTGCTTTTGCTAACATCAGCTTATCTTAGCAAAGGTCATTTCTCTGCTGCTAGTTTCTTGAATAGGGATACTCAACTTGCAATTGCATGAAATCCATGGAAGGTGACCAAGATAAACTAGCTAGATACAAAGATTTATAACTGTTAGAGAACTCTATACCCTTAATTCTATATTTTACTGTCCTATTTCTCCAAATTGCAAAAAAATGTCTGAAAAGTATTTTGTTAGGAATTAACTGAACAGTTTTGTTTGCTTTGCTACTGCTATGAGTTGCATTCTCTGTGAATTTGCTTATTTTCTTTTCATATCATAAGACTGTCTCTTACCAAGATCAATTTTAGTGAAAGGAGGAATAACCTTACTTGGAGGAGAAGTATGTGCTGATACAAAAAGTAATAAATACCATTTATTTTTCTCACTACTTGTATGTCTCACTGTGTGAGAACTCATGGTGACTAGTGCAGCTGGTTGAAATACAGCAAAAGTGGTATTAAAATATGCCTCCAACAACAAAATCTTTACATTCCAGTTGATGGCAGAGACTTCAGTAATAAAATGAAACAAATACTACTGAAAAAAGGTAGCTAATTTCAAAACAGAAGTTACACAAAACTCCTAATGATTTAACTTTCTGGAAACAAGCAGATTTTTCATGAGGTTTTAAGACACACATTTCAGTGCAGCAGTGACCAAATAAAAATAGCCAACACCTACATGTACACAGTTTTGTACTTTCCATCTTTTCCAGTACTTGAAATCATCACTTCATAAGTATAAACCTCTGGCATGTCATTCTTGTCTGTGTCTTCTCCGGTATCACTGGATGGAGGGGACCACATCAGCAGGGCTGTTCTTGCCTGAATATCAGATACCTGTACAAACACAAAGTTTTGAGATCTCTGCCATTTAAATGCTATTGTATGTAAATGTTATTTTGCCACAAAGGATCAAAGAAGAGAAAGGAAAATCATACAGCATTAGCACATCAGAGTATTTATACTGATACGCTAGCTACTAACTAATTTTACAGATGAAATCAGGTTGGAAATGCAAGGAATGCCATGAGAAAAATGCAATGCCAGGCAGGAGGCTGCGGGCAGAGATGCCTGTTGGTACATAACGCCACCCAGTGGGCTGCTGAAACATGGACCAGAGTGTTGGCCAGGGATGGCAAAGCACATCCTGGGACATCGGGCACTTCATTAAAACATGCTTCTAGCACCTTTTTCTTGGAAGCCATTGGCATGATGACTTTTTAAACACCTTCTTCTTTTTTATGTAATATAGGGAGATGAAGGCATGTTCAAAACGTCCATGTACATACACATAGAGACAATAACCTGAAGAATTTCTGTGGTGGTGTCTGCCTGAGCACCCTACCCATTGCAAAAAGGCCTGGATAAGAACAGTTGGTGTGACAGAAATAGGAGTATGTGTGTCACAGTATGTGTGTGGAGTATGTGGAAATCACAGTGTGTGTGACCTCCAACTTTCCAACAAGTGGTCCCAGCAGACTAATCGTGCCAAAGGGCAGTGACCCCCAGGTGGGTTAAACGGAAACAGAATCACAGGAGACTCCTGAAACACAGAAGCCATCAGCTTTACAAGTGCAGAGTAGCATGAAAATTGGTAATGGGGGAGGTGAGTAAGAGATGCTGTAGTGGAACAGAGCAATGATCAAAATCTGGCCTGACAGTGCAAGAAACTGCCCTGCCAGCCACTGCTGCCTCAATCCAGGCCTGATGGATGCTGTGCACACCAGCTGATGCAACAGCATCTTGGGGCACAGCAGGCATGGATTTGCAGCCCAGCTGAGTGCATGTGACCTGGTGGAGAGCCTTCTCAATGGTCTGGATTAGCAGATTGTAGGGAACAATAGATTCTAGGGAACAATGCAGTCACACACAAAGCTACTGAAGCTGCCACATTTTCCAAAGGAGACACGTGACTAGAGGCACCCACACTCCCAAAAGAGTGGGCGATGTCTGAAACCATATGTGCTGCAAGGGGCTGAGGATGCTTGTGTCCCTTGTAGGTGAGTGCACAGGTGCATGCAGGTGGTTACAAATTTTTAGGATCTGTTATAGAAGAATGCCTAGAAATTTGTGGCAGTTCATAAGTATTGCACATCTGCTATTGTGGTTTATATGTTGTACCCACCTACTGTTTCCAATAATTTATAAGAGAACTCAAAACACATTTCATTATATGAAATTACCACTTTTACAATATTACTGTAGTGTATGTCTATTTTGGGAATAATTGCTTTTGAAAATCTATTATCAGAGTATCAGAATCAAAAAACTATCTTCACAACTCATGCTCTCAAATTACTATCATCTACTGAACTGAAAAACTGAATAGGTCAGCTTCAAGAATGAAGCAGAGAGGATATGACTTATTGATAGCAAACACAAAGGAAGAAAAATCACACTATGTGAGCCTTAATGTCTTGGAAATAATGTCACTAAACTGTTATGCACTAATAGGACTGTATATCATATCCTAAAAGGGATCAAATGTTGGTATGACTAAACACTGAAGTTTCTCTTTAAAATCTGGTTAAGAAAAGTTCCATGACTATCTTGATGCAATCACCAACTAGACAAACACTATCTATAACGACTGCAGAAAAATTCTAGTTTTTCTGTAAGTCTCTGGAGTTGTGGGAAGCATCTGATGAAGTTCCCCCCTGGCCAGTCTTTACCCCACCCTCCCGAGTTGCAGCAAGTGGCAGGAGATCCAGAGGAAAAGAAATGCAGGCTCCCCAAGGACCTACTGTACTTCAGGACTGTTAGATCTATTTTAGGATGATCTGTTCTTAGGTTTAGCTACTTTAACAGTTGAATTTTTTTCCCTAGTATCCAGGCAGTGTCTCTCTTACTACCAGCTAAGACTGCTAGCATTTGAGTTTCCCCTCACCTATAAAATCTGATAATTCTCACTGTTCTCCTCATCTCCTACTGATTCATTTTCTTTAGTGCTTTGCCCAGAACACCCCATCTAACACTTTGCTAATGCCAAACTGCCATCTGACTTACTGCATTTCCTTCATACATAGGTATTTTCTACCACTGTGAGACATAAGGAAAAAGTATTTTTGAAGAGCCAAAATTTACGATCAGGAGAATCCACTACTATTATGTGTTCTGAGACAGTTGGGAGTGGCTTTTTAGAAAAACTTTGCATTACTTATTACTTTGTATACTTATGCAAGCAGCTGCAATTGATTCTGGATGCAACTCTGAACACTATGTGTTCTGCAAAGCAGAGTTTAATACCTGGGTCAGGCTCTAGCACTTTAGAAACAAGAGGTGAGCTTGTCTTCATTAGCAATCCAGCTTGCCAAAGTGAATATCCTTATTAAATATGTTACACATGCCATTTGGGTCAAACAAAAGAGCAGTTTTATCAGGGGCAATCTGGACTGCATTCACAGTGACCCAATATACTTAACTGTGAGTGAGGTGTATCCCATGCCAGAAGTCCGCAAACATACACAGAACCAGAAAGTATGATGTTCTCCAAAGGGATGTACATGCTATATAACCAACCCTGAAATTCTGAGCTTTTATTGCCTCTTATTAAATACTTGGCCTTCTGCATCATACTTCATTTGGCTTTTACTTTTTCAGGTCTTCTTTTCTGCTTACTTTGTTATTTGGTTAACACACATGACAGCTAGTGAAGACTTTGCTCAACCACCGAGATGCAATCTGCAGAACCACTCCAATTTAAATCTGGGTATAAATAGCTCAAGACCCCAAAGTCGAAGGGTCATCTGGTGCCAGTATCATTTAATCAACTTGACTTAACACTGCCATCTATGAAAGGATAAGGAGTCTGGAGGTAGCAAAATCAAGGCATCCCATACTGCATAGAACTGAAAGGTATTCGTGAATGAAAGATCATGATGGAGACCACCACCTGATTTAGATGTACATGCCCTGGACCCAGACATTGAGACATGGGACAGCTCAGGACAGGTCAGCACAGCTCCAGGCTTTCTGGAGTAGGATATGGTGCAATGGACACTGTACTGGACAGCACCCTGTATGATCATCTGATTGTATGGCTACCCCCACAGCCAGTACTGCCCGTGCCAGCACGGTTCACCCAGGGAACAGAGTACTGATGATCCAGCAGAAACCACAATCCTCATAGTAAGTGCTTGAGCCGAAACATTAATAAAAAATCTTCAGGAATATTTCTGATGAGAACCACAAAGAGAAGTCAAGAAAAAAGAGTCCTCATTTATTTGAAGGAGAACAAACTAAAAAAGTGAAGGAAAACATCTCCTTGATGGAACTGTGGGAGGGTGACTTGAGATCCTGCAAGGCCCAAATAGGTAACAGAGACTCCTCTCACATCGTACCACACTCCCCCAAGCTCCAACATCAGCTAGACTTCCACCCCCTCACAGCCATGACAGTCCTTTGCCTTCATAAAGCATATGCCTCTCCAAGTGCCAGAAGTCTAGCTTTCTGCCTTGTGTACACTCTGAATCTGTAGCAGAGTACCACTGCCTGTGATGCCTTCTGAGGCCTGCAGAGATAATTTGTGGCACACCGCCCTACACAATGACACTCAAGCAAGAACACGGTGGGGAGATAACTACTGTTTCTTTACAGTCTCATTCAGAGAGACTTCAGAATTCCCCTTGGCAATGCAGTCACTGCTAACATCCCAATTTCAGACCGCTCCTACCTCCATGCTGCTTAGCCACCAATGATACAAGGGGCACTGAAGACATGTCAACTCATCCTGATACTCAGACAGAGCAGGACACCAAGTGTTCAAGACTTCCTCTATACAATCCCTGCTCAGCACTTGGACAACCACTGATCACAGAATGGTTGAAGTTAGAAGGGACCCATGGAGGTCATCTGGTCCAAATCCCTTTTTTAAGCAGGGCCATGTAAAGCCAGCTGCCAGGAACTATGTCCAGATAATTTTTCAGCATCTCCAAAGAGGAAGTCTCCACAAACTCTCTGCCCAAGTTGTGCCAGAGCTGATGTCCTCACAGTACGAAAATGTCTCCTGATGTTCAGAGGGAACCTCCCGTGTTTCAGTTTAGGCCCACTGCCTCTGGTTCTGATGCTGGGCACACTGAAAAGAGCCTGGCTCCATCCTCTGTGCACTTGCCTTGCAGGTATCTATATACATTGATAAGATCCCCTCTGAGCCTTCACTTCTCCAGGCTAAACAGCCCCAGCTCTCTTGGCCTCTCCTCATCAGGCTGTAAAGAAACATATGAAAGAAAAATCAAGACTAGGGCACTAAACTGGGGCAAGGTTACCTGGAAAGTGAAGGGAAGAAGGTAGGTAGCAGATGATTGGAGGAAGTAGCTGACTGACTGGATGAACCCATGGCAAGCTCTTCCTGGAGTTTCAGTTGTATGGACTGTGCTACAATGGGGAACACAGACTGTTTTTACTCAGGCAAGATGGTGGACTCATGATTGTAGTAAAGATTTTTGGAAAAGATATGCAATCTTCACAGAAAAGCTGGGACCAGGTAAGGTACACACAATGAAAGAAAAAAACATTGGCCTGCTCTAAAATGTAAGAAACTACTGAATTTGGCAACAATGCTTTAAAGAGTATCTACACAAAAATATGCATCAGTTTTATAAACTGAAAATATGTTGGTAAATTTTCAAGCAGGTAGGTCAGAAGTCCACTGCTGATAGTCACCTTCTGTGGTGAATTTTATGTCTCTCTTCCCTGAAGCTGCCAAAAACTCTTGAAAGAGAAATAGGTCATATTTTTTCTCTACTTTGCAAATAATATTTTACAAAACCTCATTTTTGGTGATGTTTCCAAAACCTTGCCAGGTATCTCTCATGCATAGAGATTTGTAGTATGTAAAATTGCTTCCTGTACAGTTAAGACTAAACAAAGTTGCAGGAATTTGAGTACAGATTCTGTAGTTATGTTAATATTGAGAGTCACAGAATAGCCAGAAGAATTCTGCAGTGGAAGTATCAAGACACTTTTAGTTTCATAAATGTTCATACACTAAAAATTGCTCTGGTTGTTCATAGTACAGTGACTGGAAGTTAAATGAACTTGTTTTAGTATGGAAAATTAAAGACCCTTTAAACTTAAGAGAGAGAAACAGAGGTGCGATTGTGTAAAATAGCAACAGATATATTCTGATTTTATGGAAAGCTTTTGTTACTTACCACTGGCTTGGCTATATTAGAAAGAAGTGCTTCCAGTGCTTTTGTTTCTTCATCCTTTTCTTAAAAAACAAAATCAAAGCAAAAGAGAAGAACCCATGAATATTGTGCAGTAACTTTACAGTGATATAGCTCTTTAAATTCAACAATTGCACACGGAAGAAAGCATTTATAAAGTAGAACATCTTGCTAACTTGCATTCATCTAGGACAACATGAAACTAAAAAAAACTTCTGAAGAAGTTGTTAATATAAAACTATTTCTAAATCCCTTCTGTGCTTTATGGAATACAGAAAGCCTGGTTATAATTTATTAATGTATAACTTTAAACCAACTGTTGCTCTGGAGAACTTAAGATCTTGGAGATTTCCCACAGATTTCTCTTTGGATGTAGATACAGTCAGGTTACAGTAGTTTGAATATGTTACTGCACATCAGCTGGGAGCCTACTGGTAACATTGCTGGCCTTCCTCAATTGCAAGGGAAACAATCAAAGGTGTTTTGTGCCAGCTGAAGGTATAGATGAGCTTTATAAAGGATTTATAGTCTACAGAAAGCATTTTATCTGCTTTTATCACATAATATTTAAATTTTATTATCTCAATAGTGAAAGTGAACAGGCTACTCAGTTTTGAAGGTGTGGCCAGGCATTTTTAATTCATTTAACATGCCTTAAACTAAACATGAAAGAAAACAAAGCCTGACAAAATTATCAAAAAAACAGATCAAATCTAATGACAATTCTCTGTTTTTAAGACAGCTTATGCTGTTGAAACAAATAAAATACTTTTCTGACTGATACTACAACTCTAAGTCACCACCTTCTGTTTGGCAAGTCTAAATCTCAGCACACAATTCTCCCCAATGCCTCCTAAAATAGTTTTGAGAAGTGGACATTCCCATTTTTCATATAAAATATTTCTAAGGAAACATCACTATAATTTTTGTAATGTGTAAACAACAGTATATTTCATCACTTGTGCCTTGTTAAAGTTAGCTCATAGACAGACACCAACAAACAAAGTAAACTGAAGCCTAACAGAAAGTAAACTGCCACTGTGGAACTATAGTGACAAATATCCAGGTTTGAAGCAATAGTTCCCAACTTCTGATTTTAGGTTGTATCTCAAATGTGACCGTTGGTACTAAGCTTGCATAGCATATCATCTACACATGTTTTTAAACAGCTCTCATAGGTTGAGATTTCCTGATTTTGATTAGATGTACTTTCTTCACAATTCATTTAGTTTACAGCAATCTAACATACATCAGCACAAAATTATTATCTCAAAGTAAACTTCAGAGAATTGAGAAAAATCATGGTTTATTTCCCTTAGTATCACCAATTACAGTTCCTTATTCTGAGAACATTGCTCCTGGCTGATGACATGTCTTTGACATTATGTTCACAATCTGAAGGACTATGGCAGATACCTCAAAGTTGCATAGTGACACATCAGATTTGACAATGACTATATGACTGAGTGAATTCAGTCCATTTATGAGGTCACGAACTTCCCAGTGAAATAAAGATATTACTAATAAGCACACTCCCTATGGTAGTGTCTTAGAAAACATGAACTAATGTGAGGACCAGCCTTTTTCTACAACCGTCTTTCAACAGTGAGTGTGTAGGGATAGATCAATTTTATGTAACAGCAGTATCTCTTTTCCAAAATATTCTTTATCAAGTTGGACGTATATATTTTGATTCAGACACTCGATTCTTTCCATGTTTTCTACAATAACAAGCAGGCCATCAATATTCTGTGATTTCTTAAAATGCAAGCACTCTGAACAAAACAGAGATTTTTCTTTAAACAGTGTCACGAAATGTGACTCATAATACTTCCTCAAATTTACATGGAGATTTCCCTACCAGTAGTTTTTGTTTTCTTAGGCTCACATTCCCATGTGATGAGCAGGCTGATCACCCTTAACTCCACTCTATGTAAGTCAGGGCACTTTGAGGTTGCTACTCACTTCAAGACTGTCAAAGTGTGGTGTTCTATATACAAATGTTATGTTCAGCCACTATATTAGTAATATATGATTATCTGTCCAGTCCAGACACTGGGCTTGCATCATATGTTAATACGTGTATATGTGCAGTATTTTTGATAACACCTACCTTCTACTTCTGTATCTGTCTGAGAATTGCTTTTTCCTTTACCCAAAGACTTGCATTTGGTAGAACCTGTGCTTATGCCAGCTGCATCCTGTCCTTTTGTAAGTCCGTTAGGTTCACTTGTAGGAGAAGGACATTTCTGAGGAGATGATGGAGGACTGTTTAACTTATCCTTCTGAGTTCCATGTCGATCTTTTAACTTTTTTTGTAACCTTTCATATGTTTTACTAGACCTTTCATCTCTAAAGTTGGATCTTCCATGAGCAGGCAGAGTATCTAAATGAAGGAAGGAAAAACAAATCATTAAGAACAGAACAGAATTTTAAAATTTACCTAAAAATGCTATACAAGTTAAATGTGCACCTGTGTGTAAAGCTGTATCGCTACTCCTATTTGAAAACTGAAGTGTCCAGCAGGTAAACTGATACACATTAAATGGACATTAACAATATATTAGGGAAGAGAGTGTAATAACAATATATTAGGGAAGGGAGTGTAATCTTTCCCTCCCCCATATTTTCTCCACTTAAAAATTACTCTTGAAATGTTTCTGTAATATTCCTTGAGGTACAGGAGGAAGTCTATACAGAAAAAATGTGCTACTTTACTACACTGGAGAAGGTTTGAGGTAATGTTGAATAAAAAAATCCATTACGTTTTGGAATGCAGCTAGAGCTCTAATACTTTAATGATGCTTCAGCAGGAATCAACAGGGAAAACACCCATAAAAGCATAGAAACATAGAACCTGTGTTCTATGTGGCAATGGAAAGACACTAAAACACTGAAGACAGCTCGGCCAGTCCTTGTAAGTGCACTATACCTGTACACAGTAACCCCAGGCATTGCTGCAGCAGCCCCGAAGTTTCATCTGTAAGTCAGAACTGGCTTTGGAAAAAAGTCAGCACCAGACTACTCAGCATTAAACTGTGAATTGGTGAACTCCTTTATCCAGTTCTACATTTGTATTCATTTCACCTTTATGCTTAGAAACACTTCACTGACTCGAGACTTTATATACCATATCTTTCTTCAGTGTAACCCTGCCTATGATAAATGCTGAAAGCTTTAAAAAAAACATCCTTCAAATTCAAAATCACCATACAATTTGCTCATTTTCAGGTAAGTTGGATAAGTCAGTCTGAAGTATACATTGTATTTATTCCTTATAGATAAGAAGTACTGAAAATAAAATCAAATAAGAACTTCCTTGCAAGGATAAAAAGAAAAAAAAATCAGAGAACTTCCCAATTTCTGTTATTTTTTTAAGTCAGCTTAATTCAAAGAAAGTATGACAGAGGACTTCTAGATAAACTGTTTCTATTTAGAAATGTGATTTTTCACTAGATTTAGAGAGTTCAGTGCTCCTGTCAGGCAACTACTGTTCTCTGTGAGCATCTGGCTGTTTTCTGTGGGTGGTATTTTTTTTTTGTGTGTGTGTTTTTTAAATTTTTTTTTGTTTGTTTGGCTTTTCCCTTAAATTTAGATTCCTGAAATAGGAGCCTAACTGTGGGTTTTGACTTTTGAAAGTTACAGCCAAAGTCAGAGATCCAGAATTAAATATGAAATCTGTAAAAAATAAATTACAGTATTAATACTTAACTTTGCTAAACCCAAAGGCATTTTACATACACATTGAAAATAAAGCAAACAAAGAATCCCACTTCATCATTTTTTTTACATTAGCAGTTTAGTAAATTATACCCGAATTAATATTTAAAGTTATATAACATGGCAGCAGAAATATAAAAAATTATTCCATTAAGAAACACCATTTTATGAGTTTAATTATCATACCCCAGTTTCTTAATTTAGCAAACTAAAAGCAAACAACTGCCATCTATAAGAAGTCAGGAAATTAATAAAACTACAAAGAAGCACCCAAAGACTATCTAGTAATGTACTATTATCAAAGTAGTGCAAGAAGAAATGAAGTACAACATAAGAATACAGAAACACTAAGAATTCCAGAAAGATCAAGATATTTGTATATTCTTATCTGATCACTTTGCTCGTACCATTTAAGCTCAGCGAACTGATGAAGCCCATTTTTACGTTATTTTAGTGGTATGACAGAATGTTGAAAAGTTGTGTTTAACCTCCCTCCTCATAGCTTCTAGCTTTTTCTAAAAACAGAAACCTAGAACTGCTCTCTGAAAGTCTTTCAAGGTCGGCACCTGCCTTACCTAAAGAAAAGCAAATCTACCAGAAATGTAAATATTAATCTAACAAACCAGCCCCTGAGTTTGAACACAAGTACATTTTGCCTCCAAACCACAGTAAAGGCAGATGTCAACAGCAGTATCAAAGATGGCTTTAACCACTTTATTAAATTTAGGTTAGTGGCACCTCATTAATCCAACTGGACTTCAAAGGGACATTCAATTAAATGCACATAGTTTTATGAAAAATGAACCACATTTTTCCCTAATACTAAGAATTCCTATTTCATACTTCAAAAGGATGTTTGCAAAACAGGAGATCTCAGAACTATGCTCAGGCGTGGATTCAAATGCTGAATCACTACACCTTCTGCACCATTTTCCTGGGAAAATCTGTAACTTACACATGTCAGAAGCAATCTCTTAAGTTTAGTGGATCACTTAACAGACAACCAAATAAATTAAAAAAAAACTTCTGGAATAATAAGCTTCAGCTAAATCAAGGTTGGTATCCACGTAACTTTTTTTGGATATGACTCCCATTCAAGCTGTAAGTCTTGCTTAACAAAGCCCTCACAATAACCTAACAGATACTGGAAATGAGGCAGAACATTATTCCCTTTGTCAAAACTGGCAATAATTGATGAGCTACTTACCCACATCCCCATAGACTTGTGAAGTGTGATACTGTGGAATGTACTGCGTTGCCATGTCACCGGCTCCAGTCACAGGTGAGTATATGTGACGAGGTGGAGGAGGTATCATGGCTGGAAGAGGAAGGAAGCCAGGCAGTGGGGGATGTGGAGGCCTGTGTATCACTGCGTGACCACCAGGATGAAATTCTGGAGCCTGGGGAACCACCACAACCCTTCGAACACCGTTATCCTCAATAACCTGTACAGTGAGAGACACCACGCACCAAAAGAGAAATGACAGTCTGAAAAATATGTTTCTATAGATCCTTACACAAAATCAGGAATAGTAAATCCCTTAAATCTGATAAAAGGAAAACAGGAAATAGCATAGGAAAAAAAGGGACATTAAAGGGCTATGTTAAGTGTATTAACTGCAGCAATGCCATTAATTTCTCAATGTGGTGGGGAAGAAAACTTTTAAAAAATCTGCCTGTAAGAGTATATAACAAACAACCTGGGGTATTAATGGCACGAGCCCAGCTTCTCCTAAGGGTCCTGTTTCCACCCTCATTCACAGCACTTGTATGCTACACTGCTGTAGGATTTGTTTGACAGCATAACAACTAGATTGCTTCCTAGAAATGAACTGGTGAACTGACAGACTTCACTCTGCATCAATAGAGAGACAAAAGCAAAGAAATGCCTGTTTTTTGCTCTGTCCCCAACTTAGCCCACCAACACTAACCCAGGAGACACCAGCCATACTGGCTCTGCAGCAACCATCATGTGCATCAAGCTGTCAGCAAACAAACTACCAGGATAGTAGTCAGCCCTCTCAAAACTCCTTCACAAGTCAAGTAGTTCTAAAATTTTTTGTCTTTCTCCTCCCCGTATCTTTCTACCTGTAAAGAAGTCTTGAATCTTGAAGAAAGTCACCTGCTACTCAGAAAACAGGGCCTTTGTGGCAGCCATTGGCAGACTGTAGTGTAAGGGATTGTGAAAAATTAGCAAATGGGAGATGTGACATCAGCCTATGTGTGAGGTACCAGACTGTGGCCCTTAGCAACGTTGGCAGAATTTCCAGGCAGTGGCAGTAGCATATGCAATCCCATTATGAGAATCTGTATGATGCACAGAGCTGAGGTGTGCTGAGCATGGTATTTGTAGCATGTCTGGGCTGTGCAGCACATGGAGCTCTGGTGGAAAGCAAGCACAAGGGCACAAACTGTACCTACCAAGTACTGAAGCAGAAAATGTTCAGTAAATAAGAGTGGGTCACAAACTAGACCAGGAACAAGGATCTGCCCCTGAAGCACCTCACATCATTACCCTCTCTAAATGTTTATAAACTCACATAAATACATGACTGTTGGAGACATCTAGAGACAATCTTGGCATATTTTGACTCGTGTATTGTGGTAACAGTAAATTTAGTGTATGGGATGCCAACAAATAAAATGTTCTTCATTTCCTAGTAAAATGTTGTAAAGTCACAGCAGAAACAGCAATGGAAGGTTTAAGATAGAACACTTATTCAGAAAAGGGGGAGAAGAATGGAACATCATGACTACATTGAATAGCAGGGGACAAAGCAACCCTATGACATAACTTTTCACTGACATTTGAAATGAGATGGGGACATGTACACATACACAAATAAACATCCTGGTGCAACAGGAACAGATCAATAGATCAAAACACTTAGTGCCAAGCTGTTTTCAGCTCCACTGTTTAAGGTTAATGGAATCATGCTTGGCTAGATTTAGCCCTGTGCCCTAGAGTGAATGCTTTCATCAAGTCTGTGACAGAAAGCTGCTTGGAGGATCATTGGTTTTACATGTCCCCATTAGGGGTTGATGTGCATCTGGTACATCTGGAACAGAGCTTCTGATTTTGTTTTCTCTGCCAGCAATCTAATTTGTACAGCCCCAAATTATCCTGCTAGCTGAACCAATGCAAGGTGAGATTGGTACAGGAAATTGTTTCAAAACTTCACCACTGTGCTGAAAGAAACAGTGCTTTAGATAGAGCTGCATGCTTCTGGTACTGTAGGATATGCATATACAACAGCATTCAGAAGACACAAAAGTGTGTACACAATGGAGCTGACCTTACTTTACTTAACAGACAATTGGAAATTAATGTTACGTAAGTGAACGCAGCTTTAAAAAACATGCATACCATATGACTTTAAGAAATGGGTTATTTTCTATACACAGAAATCTATCCTTCTTGGGAAAGAGTAATTAAAGACAATACAATTCAAATATGTGCAACCATAGCTGTGTGATACCCTAAAGGCAGAATATATTAGCAGTAAAAACAACTAGAACTTCTGCTGTCCAATGAAATTCTCTAAACACTGAAATGTAGTTTTAATTATTTAAGTCCCTTTTGGTTACAAAACCCTCAAAATACTGCAACTTATTATGATTTTTATGAGTAAACTCAGATTATGTAGGAAGCAGCTCCCATTAAAAAACAAACCAGCTGCTTAGTTTACAGCTTGTTTCCTTGGGTCTGCTAATAGCCTAAATAACTTAGAAATAGTCACCCAATTCATACCAGCAGGGACCTTATGTTTAAACAAGCCTGTAACTGTGTTTCCAGATCTAACATCTGCTCAATGGTAGGCCTCTTACAGACAACTACACAGATAAAAACGCTCCAAAAAGCAGTCAGAGCATCATGCTGAGTCTATAATTTTAAGTTTAAAACGTAAACAAGCTCTCTATTATGCCAGTTGTGCTAGCAAAACATGGTTCTGGCACAGGCCTGTTTGGTTGAGTGAACTGGAAAACTCACTGCAGATGGTGAATATAGATGGCTTAGGAGAGGATGAATAAAGATGTGCTTTCTTTCAGTTTTACAGCTACACTTCCAAAAGAAGAGGAAAGGAAAAGGAAATCAGCTGATGAATTGCTTTTTAGTTATGTGACATGAGAAAAATAAATCTTTTATTCAATGGTTATCCCCAACTTCTAACAGAGGACAGTACACTGTACTACAGCCAAACGGGAACTGAAGCAAGCAGAGGCATAATAGAACTAAATGAAAATGGAGAATCAAAATATCATTATGTTGAAGTTCTTCCAGGCAGACAGCTTAGGACATTTAGCTGGTTTCCTATTCAATACAAAATATAATTGCAGCTGCTGACCTTTAAAAATATACTATACCTGAAGAAACCATAGAAGTTTGCTAGGACTGCAGAAAACTCTTAGCTCAATAATGTTAGACTTTCCCATTTTGCAAGACTGCTATCAAATCTTCTGGCTTGTAAGAGGAACTCCCATCATAAACCTCAAAGTCTGGTATGTTTTGTCAGTCATAAACCCTTCAGAAGGCTTATAAACTATAGGTCCTTCTGGACTATGGTACTTCTACTCAGATGAAAACAGCAGATGAGCTCATTCCACTTGCACTCTGAGCTGGATAGATGTGAGACACCTGCAGTTCAAAGGTCAGAGTGCTGTGCTAAAACAACACCTGCTTGGACTAACAAACTCCAGTGAAAGGCTAATGAATGGGCCAAGGCCCAGCCCCTCAGCATCTTTAATTCAAACTGTCCTCAAAGGAAGGATAAACTAATTAAAAAAATATTTTTCAGATTGGCACATGTTACACAACTTTTAAAACATGTACTTCATCGAATGAAACAAATAAGAAATATACTAAAATTCCAATTTTTACTTAGTTCTAAATTTCTTTCTCTTCTTAAAAAATTAATTCTAATAAGAACTAGCAATTTTTACTATGACCTGAAGATATATGGACTTCTAATGATTATTTATAAGTCATTTTTCTTCTGCCTGCTTGGGAACGCAACTACAAAGGATGCAAACAATCAATTTACCACAGTAAACTTCTAAGAGATGAAAGATAAAATCAGAGTAGTACTCTGCCTGCCTTAACAGCCTTTTCTTTTGCTAGAGGACAATTTTTTAATGTTGTTTAAATAATTTGTCCAACATCTGCTGACACTGTGGGCTTTTTTGTTGGATTTTATGCACTGTAATCCCTTCACAGTGTACACCATTGGATACACACTTAATCAGAGGTAGACTGGTCATGACAACAGAATGTCCTGAGAGAAACTTACATCATGGGGAGTGGCATTCAACTGCTCTAACTTCCAGATCTGACCTACTAAGCCCTAGACTTGTTCTACAGACGAGGGAAAAAAAGAGGCAGCATCTAAAAGGCCACACATCTCATTATAACTCACATGTAAGAAACAGCCAAGAGAAATCATCCTTTTAATCTACTTTACAGGATGTCCAGGTTATCTAGCTCACATTTAATTTCCAGGCATCTAAATCAGTAATCACACAGCAGTGAAAAAATGAGCTGCATTTTAAGATATGTGGTGGAAACACTTTTTATGTGATAACGTAGTCCCAATGGACAGCTGACATTTTTTCCATGTTGTTTGCTGTACTTTTTCAACTGACCTGTTTTTCTCCTTATCTACAGGGAAATTCCCAGACATGAACTATGTAAATGTATAAATTATATACTATATATTTTATATATATTGCTGCCACTATAAAATATCCACTAACACAGGAATCAGTACACGTCCCCAACAATATTTGGTTCACGACTGCATTTTATATTCAGAAAGCACCTAGTACTTTAGGATTCTGAACTCAGCAAGGAACTGTGCATGCTACTGTCATGTACATAGTTAATATAAAACTGAACAGGCACAGACACAGCATAAGAATTCTCCCATTTCAGAAATACTGAGAGATGTCTCCTCTTATCTCCGTGCTTGATCATAGTGACTGAAATCTAACCAATTATCTTATTAAATTAGTGATTATGGTTCCAGTTCCAAAATTTGCATGAAAATAAATTAAGAAGCAAGTGAAGTGACATACCTGTGGGGCATATCCAGGAGGCACATAAATAGTAGGCACTGAACCATTTGGGGACATCATTGGAACCTGAGCAGGACCTAAGTGGGTTACAGAAATATTCAGTACAGCACTATTTAATAATTTGAGAAAGATGAAAGAACATACTGAGCTGTAAAGTCTCTGTGAAAAATATACAAGATAACATGGATAAACAAAGGCAATGAACTGTACAGATAAAATTACAGCATTAGGCATTCTTTGAAATCTAAAAAACAGTTGAACAAAACCAGAAACAAGCTAAAAAAAAAAAAAACCCAGCAGATATTTCTCCCTTCTCTGTCAATAAGCTCACAGAAGAGCTCATGTAAAAACTCAACTGTTGACAAATCAAAAGAAATGCCCCAAGATGAAAAGAAATACCAGAAGATGACCATAAAACAGAAACAAACAAAGATATTTGAAACCAGCTGCTGAAAACAGAACCTATTTAGTTAAGAGTTACAAAGAAAATTACTTACAAAATAGCTGGTTTTTACTATGGTCTTATCAACTAAATTAGTCTCAGTACCACAGCAGTGGGAGGGGGCAAACGAGACATGAATTTAAGGTCCCATGGAAAAGGCAGTGTATTACCAACTAGTAAGTCTGCTCCAGCTAACAGGAAAAGTCAGGACACCATGATGATCCTTGTACCATACAAACCATAAAGAAAGGAGTTTACACACGTTTGGATAAATATGACACAATTTATGTGTTAAGGTGGCATTCGTAGATAAAGTATTGCCTAGAAAATCAGATACCTTCAAAGAGCACTGGGATGCTGTTACATACTTGGATTTTCAAAAGGATTTTGACACTATCTCTCAAAGACCCTTAAAGAAGTAATGCCGCCTTTGGTTAAAAAGGGAAAAGGTCTTTCCATTAATAATTGATTGAAGAACAGGAAAATAAGAGAAGTAAATTATCAGCTTTCGAAGTTCTTTGAGTGATCAAGAGAAGAGTCCCACAGGCACCTCAAGAACCTGTTCTGTGTATTAGACAAAGCTTCCAGAAAAGCAAATGAACAGCAAGGTGATAAATTGTTGCTATGTTCTAAGAGAGCTGCAAAGGATCTCACAGTACTCACAGATCAGATGACAAAAACCCAGAGGTGCCAAGTAATGCACCTGGATAAAACCAGAAGTGTTTCTTTACAGCGATAAGCCATAAATCAGATGCAAACACACAGTGCAGCTACTACATGGATTTCCAAAGACATACGAGCCAAGTGGTGTTTAGTGGTATTCGTAGAAAGAGAGAACATTAAAAAATCATTACTAATGAAGGGGAACAAGCAGAAAACATCATTATGCTGTGGTATAAATTCATGCTGTACCTCAAATCCTTGAGCAATGTGTTTGACTCCACCTTTCAAAAAAACCACACAGGACTAGAAAAGGGTAAAAAAAAATGTTTACAGTGGCTTTCCACCTGTTTATCAGGAAAGATTCAAGAGACCAGGATTATTCCACCAGAATATGGTTAAAGGGCTGGTAGCAGAGAAACAGTAAAAGACCTATTTAAAAAAAAAAAACTAAAAATGGAAAAATAGATAATTTATAATTTCTCATTTGCAAGAACTAATTCACCAAGTTTTAAAACAGATAAGGGAATTTCTCATAAAATGCACAGCTAAATTGTCTAACTCCTTGCTTTAAGAACAGTGTCGAAACTAAAGATTAGGTTCCGTTTGGAAGAAGTAATCCATTAAGAGCTGTAAAAAATATAAATACCACTACTGTTTCATGAACAAGTAAGTTTCTTCTGTGTGTCTGCCCTATCCTTATGCTGTCTTCTTTAGTATTTTATACTGGCTCCTACCAGAGTGAGCATGCTCAAGAGGAATGGCCTTATGTTGCTGTGTTTTAAATACACAAGGGAACAAACACTGAATTTTAATAATTAAAGAAATACTGAAACACAATAGAATTTGAACAAGTTTTGTGACAAGACAAAATGTTGGAATTCAGACATTGTAGGCTGCATTCTGCAAATTTCAAATTCAGTCTACTGAAGCTACCAAAAGTACCAATCCAATTTAATGTAGTTTCAGTAATACTTCTAAAAGGGCATTCATAGCTCCACCTTAATGATTTTTAAAACTCTGTTAGGATTGGCAAATGGAAAGTACATAGTAAATGCAAAGTACGGTAAATAAGATTAGCACATCTCATTCTGATACATATGGACTTCACAGAAAAATAAAGGTACCTCTGTCTGAAAGCAATGGGAAAAGCAATGAAAACCACTCCTTAGAAAAGCAGCATGCAATCCAACTTGATTGCACATATTATAGGAACTTCTTTAGAATAAGACACAGAAGTTTGCAAACATGTTACCTAAAAGGAATCACCTTTATTATCAACAAAATGCTAACCCACAACAGGGGGAGGGGGTGAAGACGTTTTTAAGAACAAGGTCTTTAATTAATTATTCACTGAACTGTGCAACAGTGAAGAATATAAAGACTACAGTAAGCTATAAATTGAGAACTGAACATTATTCCAGTGTTTTTGCTCATCTGAAACTGAAACATGTTTCCGCAAAAGTTTCTCCCGAGTATGAAGTGCTAAAAAGAAAGTGAAGCAAAAATCAGCTAGAGAAACTTAAAATAGTGCATTACTTTACTACAATTCCAAAAGGTCAAAAATAATGGAAACACATTTATTGTAAGTTGCCATTGAAATAAATAATGGTTTAAATTCTTACATAAGAAAGTGGGTTTTATACAACTTGTATCTTGCATCACTTACCTGCAGATTTTCTATAATGAGTACAAAACACTGATACTTCCATTAAACTCACAATTTTAAACGATGTAATTTTCAAGTAAAGGGAGAACTGAGACCACATTTACTTGAACTTCTTACAGAATACCATGTCCTTGGTTGATGACAAAACTCACATATGCAAGTGGTTTCTTTGAGAACTGGTGATTATCTGTGTTTGGCTTTTCTGTTTTGTTTTGCTTTAAGAATCTAGAGAATATTGTTTAACAACCTTTTTAAGGTTTACTTATTTAGCACTTTAATCTCTCTAACAAACACAGAGCAGTTATCTCCCATCCAGTACAAAGGTTGATCCACAAAGCCATTTTCAGTATACCATAATCTAGCAGTCACAAAAGTAAAGGCACAAACTAAATGTATGAAAAACTATTGCAATGTTAGAATAGAGTCAAATCAGCAGTTTCAAAATTTGCATCCCATCTTTTGCACTTTAAGTACCAGAACTAATGAAAACATATTTGAATATTCAAGAACTCAAATTTACTTCTGATTGGATTTCCAAGTGGCTGTGAAATAAAATTTCTAGGCGGATATCCAAGAAAATGATAAATACGGGACAAAAAGTCAGCAGACTTCACAGGTGTTTTGAACGAACATTGTGTTTTACAGCAAGATTACCGATTTCTTGATAGGAAACATACTACAACCTGCAAAATTTTATCTGAAAATAAAATTATAATATGCTAAAAAACATGTATTTTTTTCTTCAGTAATGTGAAGATCTCTACTCTCTTGTGGTGCAATACACTGTAAGAGGAATTTTCATATTTTTAGGTATTGGCTGGACTGCTGCATGACAAAACCAGTGTGTTTTACTGTGAAGTGAGAGTTATTATAAAGCATCAGCAAACAACAGAATCAGGAATTCATGTTACAGAAACATCTGATTTTCCACTGCACATAAATAAAACTGATTTAATCCAAATCAGTGTATAATGAATGTTGATGACTTGATTGTTGGTAAGGGGAGGTCTAAAATCTTTGATACATTTTCAGGTACACAAGTTCTCTTACATAGTAAGTGGAAAAGAAACATTGTGGTAGTGGAAACAAACACATAACTGGTTTACTTTATTACTGAAAAATGTCAACTAAGGGTAGATTTAACGGAACTGAAGCCAAGAAACAGATGTTTCACTACACTCTCAATTTATTATTGACCTAAAAAAATCCCACCAAGGAGGAATACCTCCTTGCCCTAGCAATAGCTGATGATCTTCTCCAACGTGCCTATTTGAGCCGACTATAAAAACCTCATTATGCTCATTACAGCCACCATAAACATGCAGCAAAATTACCAGCGCTGCACCATCGCTAGGATCGTGACAAGCTGACCTAAACGTGGTAACACCTGAAGACCTGAGGATACCGCCACCGCTCGCCTTGCACATACACACCATTTCTTTTTATTTGAACCATGAAGCATCGCTCCATTTTAAGTGTCTCGTAGAAGCCCCAGCGAAGGTGCACACACGGGATTCCCAGCGCCGGGGCAGGGATGCTCTTCCGGGGCGCTCAGCGCCCGGCCCTGCGCTGCAGCGCCCGGGCTCCCACGGCCTCCGGGAGCCGGGCGTCCTGCTCCCCGCACGGCCCGGGGGCCGCAGCACCCCCACTCCGAGAGCACCACCGACACAGGGCCTGGCAGCGCTCCGGCTCCTGGCCTACAGACATTTTTTTTTTTCCCCGGCCATTGCAGCTCTCCCCCATCCGCCACTGCCGCACAACCACGGAGGCCGCCGGCCCGCAGGTGTCGTGTTTCACCGCGGCGGCCGAACCGGGCAGGCAGGAGTCCTTACCGCTCATTTCGGGCCGGGCCGGGCCGGGCCGTGCCGGGCCGTGCCGGGCGGGCGGCTGCTCCCGGCGCGCCGCGGGGCGGGGCGGGGCGGGGCGGCTCCCCCAGGTGCGCGGCCGGCCCGCTCCGCTCCGCCCCGCCCTGCGCCCCGCCCCGAGGGGCAGCGCCCCGCCCCGAGGGGCAGCGCCCCGCCCCGAGGGGCAGCGCCCCGCCCCGAGGGGCAGCGCCCCGCCCCGAGGGGCAGCGCCCCGCCCCGAGGGGCAGCGCCCCGCCCCGAGGGGCAGCGCCCCGCCCCGAGGGGCAGCGCCCCGCCCCGAGGGGCAGCGCCCCGCCCCGAGGGGCAGCGCCCCGCCCCGAGGGGCAGCGCCCCGCCCCGAGGGGCAGCGCCCCGCCCCGAGGGGCAGCGCCCCGCCCCGAGGGGCAGCGCCCCGCCCCGAGGGGCAGCGCCCCGCCCCGAGGGGCAGCGCCCCGCCCCGAGGGGCAGCGCCCCGCCCCGAGGGGCAGCGCCCCGCCCCGAGGGGCAGCGCCCCGCGGAGAGCCGCGGCCTCTGCCGTCCCGCGGGCTGGCCGCTCCGCTGTGCGCTGCAATCTACCCGCTGCCACCGCCTGGCGCGGCCCGAGTCATTCAGCTGAAAGCTTCTACGTTAATTAGCATAATTAAGTGCTACAGAATTATTTAGGCCCAGTCCTTCCAGAGCATTTTCCTTGAGCTGACCTGCTAATCAGTTTACACCCAAGAAACGGGGTGCACAAACAGATCTCGTTGCAAACAAACGCTTTCCGGCCCAGCGTTTGGAGAGCTGCAATGACTTTGATAGTAATCTATGTGGATACTGCGGCTCATGAACACTGCTATACTTAGCATTAGTCTAATGTGAACGGTGATGAATCATTGCTATCCCCAGGAGGAAATAGCATTCAGGATTTACTGCAGCACATTAGGTTAACTATGGCTCTATAACCAAACACCCACACTTTGACATCATACAGGCGATGATATGCATCACTGACGCAAGCACTGACAGGATCAAACACAAAGGCCACAGCAGCAGAAACAATAGAGCGCCAGCTGACGTAGCAGCACACCCCTCTAACACTGATGGGCAGCAGTAAATCAATAGTCCCAGATGCCACAAACAATTGCACCACTGTCTTTTACATAAGGAATAAGCCTTCAGAGTTTTATTTTGGGTTCCCAACAGCTACAACTAATTAAAAAATCCAGCAACCACAACCACCACCAATTGGTCTACATTTGTCTTGTAAGCCGTGCCTGGAAAATACTTCCAAATTAATACTTTAAGTTAATCTCAACATCTTTACGCATACTAGGTGCAACACAATAAAAGTAATAAGAAGAAAGAAAGTACAGAACTTACTGTTTGGCCTAAGCTGGAGAAGAAGCACAAGAGGGAACTGGGAAGGTCACAGGTGATCAGAAGACTTCAGCTGGCAGTGCTCTCAATTTAACTCATCCCTTATGCTCTAAATTCATCCTGACAAAACAATCCCTTCCCTTCCCCCATCCATCTGTCTACTTTTGCCATCAAGGCTGGGGAGCAGCAGCTGACAAAGCCGCAACATCAATTGAAATGTATTAACTGACTAGGAAAAAAAAAAAGAAAACCTAGCAGTATTCAGCAGGCTTGCAAACAAAAGGAAAAACGGAAGGTAAAACATTATCATAGTTCCTTTCAAAAGTGGGGGGAGGAGCATCAGTTTCTTTTAAAGAGACTTTGGAATAATGGATAAAAGAGCAGAAAGCTATGAAGTCTAACTAGAGTATTTCTAAAGATTACATCCTAATGAGATCCTGATCTTTCCCATGAAACCACACATACATATTCACAAGAAAATCCCTTCTCAGGCAAAGTGGGCAAAGTGCAGAGATGACAGGTTCCTATAGCACTTTATCACTAATGCAGCTATCAGTTTTCTCTTATAATGGCCTGATATACTTTCAAAGGAAAAGAGTGACAATGGTTTCTATGTTCAAATGTTAAAAGTACTTTTATTTCACTTGTTTCTAAACAATGACCATGATGCAATTTTGTAATTAAAAAAAGACTGCAAGTCCATGCCTTTGAATAGCACAAACTTCATAACACAAAGTTACACTTGGGAATTTTCAGAAGAATGTAGTGGTTTGAAATACTACAATAATAAGACTTTTTATACCTACTTTCTGAAGCAACTGTTTGCCACAGTGATAAATTCTACTTTATTAAAGAAAAGTAAAATTGATTCAAAGATGTTAATGTGGAAATACAACACACACTTTGTACTGTGCAGCCCAGGCTGTTAAATTACTCTGTTTATTTTGCCAGTTTAGGGCAGTGATTTAGTAACTATATGGAAGAGTCATGTCAAAAAATTGTTCGCTCCCTCACAGAGTTCCAATTGAAATATTGGGTGAACCATAAATCGCTGCATTTCAGAGGGAGTCAAATGTGATATACCACACAGAGAGGCTTTGATAAAAATGTTATTATACTTAGCAGGAAAAATAATCTGTTCTCATTCTAATCTAACGACACTACATATAGCTTAGCTTTTTCTTCAAGGATAACCCAATGTCCTAGCACTAATGCTGAGCAGTACATATCTGCAGCTTTTTCAGACAAAAATTTAGTATTTGTGCATGCTGCTTAATCATGTTGCACTTGATACACAACATTGAGAATAATCTACAATTCAATAATCTAACAGTTGTTACCACTAGAATTGGTGTTCTTCTAATCAGGTTTGGTTTTTTTTCCTCCCATATAGCACTGCAGATCAGGAAGTTAAAAAGTTAAGCACTGCTACTAACAGCTGCTTGTGGGTAAGAGTGAAAAGCACAAGTGAGTCTCAACAGTTGGCAGTTCTTGGTGTGTAGACAGTCTTCTGCAAAAGACTGTGTTGATCCAAAGACAGATCTTGGAAAGAAACAAGCATTAACTACAACCTCCTCCCCTGCCTGCCTGATTGTGCTAAGAATAGTATTACATAGTATAATTACTTGTAAAAGCCTTTTCATCATCCTGGTATTCAACTTATTACACTAATGAGTTTTGGTTTTTTTTACTTACCTGGCTACATTGGCTTGAAACTAGAATGCAGAATTATCTGGCACATTCTGCTGTCTCAGCTGGCACCCGAGGAAGTCTCCTTTCCTATGTGCAAATTTAACATTACTGCTTCCCAAATTATTATGCGCACACACACACACACACATATATATCTATGTATATATATATATACACATCTATAATATACATATAATTACTTTAATATGAATTACTGAATATTACTTATACAAATCTAATGTATTGATTAAGAAAACCAACAGCATTCATATAAATGCTGGAAGAATTTTACCAGATTCTAAGAAATTTTTAAAATTATGGACAAGAGAGAAGAGTCCATGGATATAAAACAACAACAACAAAAAAAATCTGTTTGTGCAAACTGGGATTAATACATCATATACAGTGTGAGAAAACATAGGGAAAAGTCACATCTGAAAAGGTTGTCAAGAAGAAATTCAGTGTCCAACTAAGATTTTGATTTCTATCCAAGGCAGACCTCTCTAAAGACATATTACTGTGAGTCTCTGGAATCTACTAATAACAAGTACTTTCATCTGAAAACCTTTGAGTTGTCTAGGTTTCAATCTAATTATATAAATGAATACAATGCAGATTAATATTGCCCATTTAAAATAAAACCACACCAGAACAACAAAAAAAAAATTATTACTATTATTAACAGCCAAAATCCTCCTAGTATGTAAAATAAATACAAAATACATCTTTCTTTAAAGGGACCAGTTTGGGAGTGATCATTCTTAACTAGAATATAATAAAACTAAGTTAGTAGGATGTAGGGTATTTCACCTTTCTAGAAATCCCATAATCCAGCATTCTACATGATTTAGCTGAAGAGGGAAAAATAAGTAACTCACCTCCAAAAGACAATAAAAGAAAATGCCAACTCAGAATTTCTCAGAGCCTCATGCCTAAGGGACGCTGGAATCAGGGAACTATAGATTTAGATTCTGTGGTACTCACACAACTCAATTTTTTTTGGTTGTGGGCAAGTGCTTTAAACAATTTCCTGCTGATGATACTGTTTGCATTTCAGAAAAAACTTAACACAGCCCAAGCAGACAAGCAGCCTTTCTTTTTAGAGAGACAGAAAGTCATCATTTATACTGTTTCTATGTCTCTGCCTTTGATGTTTGTGTCCTGACTGTCCCCTGCAGCCTCATGTTTTGTAGCATTAGAGGCATGTAGGGAATTCCACACACAAAACAGGAGAAGCAATGGATTCAGCATGCTTGCTAGAATTAAATCATTATTTAGTGGGTGACCTGGGCTGCATCTGAGACTTCTGCAGCTAAATCTAAGTTACAACTAAGGCAGAATCCAAGCATCTTAAACATGACCCCTTGCAATCACGATTCTTCCCACAGACATTTTTCCTGTCTTTTCTCTAGTAATAAGCCTATAAATGCAGATACAATAGAGATGCTCTGAGGACAGTGGAAATAAAAGTTTGACTGAAAAATTACTGACCTTGAACACTGTTATCATTTCAACTGACATGATAAATAATTAAACATTTAGATTAAGATTCCTGGTTCTGCTATTGACTTAAGGTCCACATACAAGAATCTTCATGTCCAAAAAGTTTGCAGAAATCTGATCCCAAATTTATTAACCCTAAATCAGGACACACATAGAAAAAGCTGTCTGACTGACATGATATTGTCAGTCAGACTTAGCAACACAGAAAGGTGCCATGCTTGCTGCAAACATCTGCAGCCTCTTCTGCTGTGAAATGCTTCTACTATTGCACAAATCCCTTAACACTATCAGCCAATTTGCACTGCAAACCTCACATTTTACTGCTCAAAGTGATGTGAAAGTGGTTTTTAGGATCTGCAATCCCACTAATAAAGACTTTAAAATCGGTATGTTTTAAACTTGTTTTGGAATTTGAAGTTTAAAATTTGATCTTTTTGGTGTTTTATGTGACAGACTCCTTGATTCTCCACAAGGGACGCTTTACAGATCACTTAAATGAGGCATTATTTTCTACAAATCTCAAGCAAGTTACCACATATGGGAAGTACGTAAGCTCAAATACTTAAGAGCATCTATGACAAAGGCTTCTCTTGATGAAAAGCTTTCAGCAGTGCTAATAAATGTCTATTACCTGGAAGAAATTATCTGGAAAAGCAGTAAGCTGGGACCAGAAACAAAGATAAGCCTATACCACTGCAGTCTTCTCTTCAAATTCAATTTGCTTCGTAACCAGATATGTTTTGGAAAGTAACACACCCCCTGCTTTGGCATCCAAAATGAACCTGGAGCCAGAAAGAAATATGTAAGGAATTTACCTGTGCCAAACAAGGGGCCAGGGATGAAACAACTGAAGAAGAAAGAAGATACATGCATACAGTGGAGTTCCTTACTATACATTATGTATGGATCAATATATCCCTCAATGAAAGAGCTGAGACAAGAAAATTGCTCAATAGCTGTAAAGTAAATGTGCCCTTTGTGCAGAAATCTTTTTATTGCTTCACTATTGTCTAGATGTAGGAGTTGAAAATGTTCTGTTGTTGAACCATGAGGGCTCAAGGCCTGAAAACCACTTAATTAATTAAGACAATTCACCTGCAATTGCAATGTCATTCCTCTCCCCCTTTATCATACATCAAGATCTACTATGAATGGATTCTATGTAGAAGCACAAAGACCAATAGCAAAGCAGTTATTTTATCCATATGTCTTCCCCACTGGACTGCTCTTCTAGAGCACCACTCTCCTATGTAGCCAGGTTTCTTGTAATTATATAGAAGTATTTCACAGCAGTTTGATATCCAACTGGACTCTAGACTAGCTCTGGCATTAATTTTTTTAAAATCCCTTTTGTTTTCTACCAAAACTCATTTTTAGCCAAGCAAATCAAGCTCTTCTACTTTATATTTTCTCCTGAATATCCTAACAGTTCTTATTCAAAACACCTGGAGTCAGCTTAATTTCATCTTTTGTAAACATGAGTTATCAAATTACAGCAGAAATCTCAGCAGAATCCTGTAAAAATCCCAAGCTATACTAACAACAACTGTCCTGATGCATTTTACAATCACAGTAAGCTTTACAGATACATTACACTGGAGATAATATTTACCTAGTGAGTCAAATAGATAGCTTGCTTGCTTCTTCCTCCTCCTTAGCAAGTTTCAAGTGAGCTCCTCATCCATAATTTATTAATATTATACACAACTTTCCATTGTATATAACTGAATTTCACCCAGTTCAGGGTACCATTCAAAAACCACTCCTTTGGACAACTACTGTATGTTCTTGATTTTTTACCATTTATGGAATATGGATCTCTTGTGCCATTATAGTTGTCTGGATGATCAGCTTTGCTGAAATACCAAGTATTTATAGAATGCCGTATTAGCTGAAAGACACCCAAGTGCATTGATTACTGAGTGATTAAAGAGGAATATATTTACATCCTAGGCTGTCTGTGCATCGTGCTTTAGCATTCAATACTTTCCTATTCCATTAAAATTTAGAACCTTTAACAAAATAAAGGTTATACTGAGTCTGCTGAAGTTCTTTGGAAATAGTGATGAAAAGCATTCTGCACTATGCTTTCAAGGGAACAGGCAACACACAGGTATCTGGCCTCAAGACTCCACTGCAAATCTGCAATTCTTTACACCTGCATTTTCTAGTCCTTTCTGCTTCCCACTGGCCCCCATATCTGCCAAAACTATATCCTAAATAGATCTAACCTTACCCAACATTAAGCCTCTTTTTCTCTGTGGAATGTTCTGAAGCACTTCAGACCTTTTTCCCAGCTCTCTGAAGCTGCACAGAAATGTTTACTGTACTATTTGCTTAGACCCAGCAGCACAGTACCACCATACAAGATGATCCAGCAATGTACATTTATGTGCTTCTGAAAAGAACTCAAACCCAATACCCTTCTGTTTAACTACTGTCACCAACATGAGAGCAGATTCTTTCCCATAAAAATAATGGATCTGTTTTTCAGTTGAGAGGACAAGGCTCAGTAACAAAAAAAAAAAAAATCAATCCCCAAAAAACCAAACAAAAAACCCAAACCAAAACAAACAAACAAAAAAAGACAACAAACTGAAATTCTATGAACATAATGCACAATTGGAAAGCTATTGTGAACAAATCAGTGCTCTGTATGGCATTTGAAAGCTCAGACAGAGGATGAACAGAGAAAGCTGTGTGGGCATAATAACAATCTACTATGTGTCATATCTTTGCTGGAAAGTGATGCAAGGAAGCTCTGATGTGTATATAGCTGCAATTAAAAGAAAAGATAGGGTATTTCCAGGGTACATTTTCCTCCTGTTCATGCAATTTTCCTTTTCATAAGCATTAAAAGGGTGTAGTAAGCATAAAACCATATCTTTTACAAATATTTTATTGAAAATACCACTACATATCATGTCAGATTTACAACCTGTGTAGAAATGCACTAACACACATGGGCCACAAGTGAAAAAATGATCAAACCATCAATAATTAATCAAAAGCCTCATGCTTGACAGTGGCCTTTATCCATTTCTAATACAAGTCAGGTAAATGACTGGAAGTTAGTCTCACACTAGCCAGTCCTCTGCACCTCTGATCAATATTTGTTGATACTCACTCTTACTTTTCAACTCTCTTAGCAGGTGATTTTTAGAACTCATTCATGTTGGAATAACTTTAACTGGTTCCAGTTGTTTAGACTGCCCTTGTAACTTACTAAATATTTTCACTCATTAATGCATTGCATAGCCATCAGATGCTCACCAAAACTGCACCACCAACAGTGGCAAACTCTTACTGGGAGATAGTCACTTTGCTTTTGACCCCAATTCAGAAAAAAATTATCTTTCAGAAAAAACTTAGTTTAGCTTCTCAAATTCCCAAACTCACCTTGGGCTTTAGGCACCCCAAGGATCTGCCTGCAAGCTTTAATTGTATGTGCCGTCATTTGAAAAGTAAGAGTAAAAAGTCAGGTACTGAATTTTAAATCTAGGTAAGAGTCAAAGTACCTTTTTTTTTTTTTTTGGTACATCTAACAGAATCTGATCCAAAATCATTGCCCAATCACAAAACAAGAAACAAAATACAAAGTAAAAGGAAAGCATAACAAAAAGAAACTTAAGTATGTGTCATGTAATTTTTCAAATCTGCCTGCTGCTTAAGAGCTTTACTGAGATGTCTCTTGGCTACATAAACTGAAAGAGTTAACACTGTCCATTCAACCTCTGAACTGTACAGATCATCCAAGGGAAACACATTATATACAGTATTTATGAAAACGGCCCATATATCAAAGCAAAAGGATAAATGAAACTTTTGAGGAATAGGCTACTGGAAAAACAAATTGAGATCAAGCAAAGGAGATAAACCATATCCTCACTGAACAGCTGATTAATCAAAAGGGAGGGAAGGAAGGTGTCATAAGCTTCTACAGAAGCTCCAGTGCCATTAGCTGAGACCCATCTACAAATTACTGGATGCTATACAATCTTGAAAAAATCTGAAGCTCTTTGAATGATGTCTAGAGCACCTGCCCTAGACAACTGAGTGTTCTAATACAACTGGAAAGCCTTTTGCAGTGTGAGAAAGAGCTTCTCTCTGGCATAAAGAACCAAGAACAGCAGCATGGATAGCTGTATCCACTTCCAGTGAATTTGACCCTTCTTACTTTGAAACCTCTTATGATAACACTTTTTCTTAATGGCTGTACGTGGCTGAACTTACTTGTAACCAGTCTTTAATTCACATTATACAGGAGCTATTTTACATTTGTGCACAGCTAGCCTATATGTAATGACCTTGGTTATCTTCTGTCTCTTCTTCCTTTCCCTCATTTGGATAATAAACTGCTTTAGATGTAAAACAGATTGCTGTATGTCTTCAAAAGGAAAAAGGGAACTTATATTACCATGATTTTAAATAAAGTTTAAGAGTGACATGATCATGTAAGTCATGCAAGCTGACAAAACCTCAGTCATTTCACAGACAGCCAGAAAAAGATAGCTATTAATTTACTAATAATAACACATGCACAGCCACATCTATCAAGCCATGTGCTGCTTATTCATCTATTACTACAAAAAAACCCAAAAAAACCCAAAAGCAAAACCAAGAACAGAGTAAAAAATCCCTGGATTCAAAGTATTAGCATTTAGTTAGATACTACATTCTTGCAAGGACAGACAACTTATTAGCTTTGTACAGGTGAAAATGAAGGAAAGGGAGACTAACCTCCTGGGTATCCAACAACTTTTGGCATCAGAGAAGGCATGGAGGCAGAGCAATGCCAGCTTTTAAGCTTGTTGGCATGGTCACGACAGCCTGAGCATGCATGAGGAACTAGCTTTCTTTTGAGAAATTCTGGAAAAACAATGGTCACAAGAGCTGCTCCACAACTATGAAGGCTGTTTTCCTTCCCAGTGTGTCTGCAACCCATCACAACTACCAAGGGCCTGACAGTGGCAGTGGCACAAGATAAGGCAGCCATGACTACAGGTGGGCAAGAGTAAACCAAGATCAATTCAAAACTATTTTCTACTAACAGTAATTCTGTGATAGAAGTCTGAATAGTTTGACAGCTAGAACTACACTTCAAGACTTCAGCAATACAACTTTAATTGCACAGGGTAGAACTATAAGAAACTCTCCTGAGGTCTCATCTAACAATGTACAGCATTTTCCAACAGCTGACACACCAGCCTGTATTTGTACTGTACATAGTTGTGAAAGAGGACCCAGCAAAAGTCCTTTATGTACGAAGTTCTAGCCTTTCCATTTTCATGAAACGCAGTACAAAGTCCATTTATAAACACTTTTTGAGTTTCTACAAAATAAAAACACCATTTGTTTTTAAATAATCAGATAATTAAATTAAGGAACTTCTTCCATTCTTTAATGTTAGCAATGTTCATGAATCTTTATTATTTCAGTTAATTGGATTGCATCCAATTAAGATAAAAAAAGTTTAAGCTGTCAGTTTAAGTTATGCTAAATGTTTGTACATTAAGTGAAAATACTAAGTAAAATGCCCATAGCTCTAATTTTTTTTATTTAATTCAAACTGTTTACATTAGACAAACTTTCTACTTAAACTACTACTTCTACTAACTCTTCAAAGAAGAGCTCTTTCCAGTTTTCCCCCCTTCTTTTCTCCCCATAAAGCAAGTAATATAGCACTATTTCTCTCCCATCAACAGCATAGTCACAGAAGAAATCGGATTAACTGATTGCAGTGCCCTGGGAATACTGTAATATTGCCAGACACAAACCTGTCAAGCCTAACATGCTTCATACAAGACTCATTGAACTGATTGCAGACTAAAGCAATAACAGCACCTGAATCTCAGCAGCTTGAGTTAATACTTCACAGCCTTGGGGGCTAGACATGTCTGACTAGAGTAACAGAAACCAAGTTTTAGAGGCATTCTCCAGCTGCAACTTAGTGCTGTAAATTAATTCCCAACATGCACCACCAAGAACCAGTACCATCCTTGTAAAATGTGATGTTAGTTGCTCATGGAAATGGATGAGCTCAGAGTTCAGGTGCTTGAGGACAAAGACATTCATTGAGGGTACAACTGTGAATCAACACACCTAAATGAGGCACTTTCAGGATGTAGCCTTATTTATTTCAGCTTATAATAGCCAGGCTTTAGCTCCAAAATGGAGACATCTCGTTTAGGTATCTAAAATTATATGCCTGCATGCAAGTTAGGACTTTCAACTCCCATTATAGCAAGTGGAGACCTACTTGGTACAGACAGTGGAGCCTGGAGAGCTATTGAGTGCAAACTGATGTCAGCTGAAAAGCACTGAGTGCACTCTACCTAGTGACTACATCTTCACTAGTTTCAATAGGAGCTTAGATCCAAGGCCACATATAGAAACACACATTTAGACACCTAAAATTAGATGACTTCAGTATGCAGCTGAAGCACTGATATTTCAAACAAAATGTCTCCAGAACCTTCCTATAGTCAGGCTGAGTTTGCAGTGGGGAGATTGCAGTGTAGTCAAAAAAAAAGGAATAAAGGAGAAGATTAAAGAAGATACAAGGGAAGATTAACTGATCTGAATATACTGGAAAATCAAACAGGAAAAGGAGGACCTGACTGAACACTTTACAATGAATATAGTACCTTATGAACTCACATCTCAGAATGCATGAAATAAGACAGAACAAAAGTTAAAAAAATACCTATTAGAAGAATGAGAAATAATTCTTCTAATAGAGAGAGCAAAAAATATTAGACACATTTTATCCATATAAAGATATTGACTCCCTTAAACACATTTTATATCGAAAACAATGGCAGAAAACAATGTTTTTCCTAAGACACACTACAATCAACATCACAAGAGAGATGAATTAATGCATTCCCTTTTTTTCCTTAATTTGCTACTGCAGAAGAATAGAAAACAAGTCTAGTTTACTTTTAAATCAAACTTTTACCAAATTCAATTTGTTCTGGGAATAGAATGTTTTAGAAGTCTAGTATTTATAATACTAACAAAGTAGGCATAACAGTAATGTGAGCTGCTCTGGCAGAAAATCAGCATGATAAAGTAAATTTTTCCAATAACAGCTTCTTGTGTCATCCTTGCTTGCTTCTTTAATGGCTCAGTGAGACTGGGACCACAAAGACCTGGTCAGTCATCAGAATTAATGGAGGAAAAGGTCGGGCAGTTCCCAGAGAAGGCTCCATTACGAGGTTAATTCTCATGGTCACTCTCAGAGCAGAGAGAGGCCAAGCTGAAGAACAGAACTCTGGATTTCTGTGTTTTATTCTTGTCAGGAGAATGACCTTGTTTTGCACTACTTTGAAATTTTCATTGAGTTAGCACAACAAATTTGAAAGATGGTTGTGACTCTAGAAGACTGCCTCTGTCCTACTGCAAGAGTGCCTACAGAATCAAGGAGATGTGTCTGAACCCAGCTTTAGTTCAGCAGTTGTACTAGAAGAGCTGCAGCAGCAGGGCTTACAGGCAAGTTTTACCTGCCAATAGTAGTTGACTTATAAACTGAACTTTTGCTACATGTCAAAGCCAACACATGGGCATTCGACATGCACTGCACTGAGGGCTTAAATCCATCATTATTTCTTTACTTACTAGAAGTGTATTTGCTATATCTCAATCTAATTTTTAGGCTAACCTACCAGTAAAAGGTAGAATGGTTAAGTCTTCAACAATATTTACAAGGGCATTCATACACCCTGTTTATCAATCTAACCTATAAAAAGAGTAGCTCCTACTTAAAATTATTTTCAAATGAGACAGTTCCAAATCAAGCTGCTACAACCATGTTTTGCGCTTCATGACCACTTTCCCTCATTATCTTGTTTCAATACAAAATGGAATTATGTCTCCTCTGCAGTCATACTCCCACATAGCTGGCCAAGACTAATATTATTTTTAGTTTGAGTGCAGATATCTAGAAATAAAAAAACTTCAATTTTTAAAGAAATTGTGTATATTGAAGGTCACTCCCGAAAAGAGGTGCTTTAGAGTTAAGCTACTCCTATAGACTTGGCTCTGACCCTCTGCACAGACATCCTTAACCAAGAACTAATTAGCTGCAAATCACTGTAGCTTGCTCTGCCCCCATATTTTCAGTTGATTTATCTTAGCTTCCCTCAATGCCTTTTATAAAAGCCCTCTAAATGCTTCCAGTGGAGATCCTAAAATTAGTATGTAGAGAAGGAAGTTAATCTAAGTATCCATATCCAGTTTCAGTCTTACATAATATCTTTAGTCTTCTACATAGAAGGAATGTTGATGACAACTGAAATAATCTACCATTTAGGGTGAGGATGTTTTGCGGGATTATTTAGATGTTTTTTTTAATTAACTGATACACAAGACCTTACATCTCTTTTTAGAAGGCTACTGTGGAGAAAAACTGCAAATCGTCATTAAAAATGAAAAGGAAACCAAATAAACTTACAGATGCTGTAATGCAGCATTTCAGTATTTAGAAACGAGAAACACATAAATGGAAACAAGGATGAAAATTTAGTTTCTTCTCAGCTACAGAAAGAAAAAAGAGCACCCAAAGCACCTTCTCTGGCTGGCTTGAGTAAGCTGTCCTTAATGGAAGCAGGAAAATCAAAGCACTAGGTCTCTGTAATACACATCCGGGTTTACTTTTAAGGGGTCCATTACTCAGGCTATAAAGCTACCTAGAAGACTAGATATGCTCTAGGAGAGAACTCTTGGTAATAGTATTTTATTTCTTTTGCTATTTTTTCCATTATTAGAGAGCTGTGTATTTAAATAAATGTTCTTTTATTCCTAAACTTTGCCCAGTGCTAATGTGGATATCAAGTAATTTAACAAACAAGATATGATATTTCTAGACGTGATGTCACCTTTTAAGTCTATAAATGTGACCACTACTGCAGTGCCAGGTATCTTTGTACATTATAAAATTACCACAGAATGACAGCACATACTTCCTCCACTTACCACAGTGGTTTAGGATTTGATAATAACCTATAGTGGTCTTCTGAAGGAAGCACCCCCAATGACCATTAGCAACTAAAAGTCCCATTCTCAGGGGGCTGTGGCAACTCGTACAGAATTAGGTCTTTAACCACTTCCAATATTAAAATAAAACTCAACACCAAAGCAGAAGATGATATTTGAACAAGATAAATGTAGGGGGTTTTGCTTCAAATGTACTTAAATCTTAAATAGCAGTTACTTTCAGATTTTAAGATGCTCAGTCTGCCTATCTGTAAAAAATCAAAACCGCACCAAGCCTGACAGCAGAAAAGAGTAGAAAATATATTAAAAGCCACCCTGCAGAAAAATTTGGGATACTGGTGGATGAAAAACTAGACATAAACTGTCAATGTGTACTTGTAGCCCAGACAGCCAACTGTACCATGGGCTGCATCAAAGGCAGCATGTCCAGCCGGGCGAGGGAGGCAATTCTCCTCCCACCTGGAGTCCTGTGTTCCTCAGCACAAGACAGACATGGACTTGAAGACGGTCCAGAGAAGGGCTAAAAAAATGGCCAGAAGGTTGGAGCATTTCTCCTGTGAAGAAAGACTGAGAGAGTTGGGATTGCTCAGCCCAAAGAAGAGAAAATGCTGGGAATACCTTATTGCAGTCTTTGATTATATGAAGAGGTTTATTAAATAGATGAAGACTTTTTATCTGGGCGCATTGTTACAGGTCAAGAGGCAGCATTTTAAACTGAAAGAGAGGAGGTTTAGATTGATATAAGAAAGAAATTTTCATGAGGGTGGTGAGGCACTGTCATAGGTCTCCAGGAGAAGCCATGGATGCCCCATCCCTGGAAGTGTTCCAGGCCAGACAGGATGGGGCTCTCAGCAACCTGGTCAAGCAGAAGGTGTCCCTCCCCATGGCAGAGGGGTTGAAAGTAGATGACCATTGAAGGTCTCTTCCAACCCAAACCATTCTGTGATTCTGTAACAGTTTTATTCACAAAATATTCTGGGTAATGGACAGATTTGGCTTTGCAAAGCTCATGCTGATCTTAGAATAAACTAAAGTTTGTGTTTCACTACTGTAGTCTCAGAATTGATGTATCTTCTTTTCCTCTTGAATTCCTTGAAAACATTTTTCAGAAGAATTTTATTTCTTATTCCAAAGAGAAAAAAATAGGTTAAGCTTGCTTAACTTTTAGCCCAGAACCTAACCTTAATACTGATACTTCATTTAATTTCAATGTATGAAGCATTTATGACTCATTCTAATTTACATAAGTCTTCTTACTCTATTATGTAGATGGCAATTTTCCTTTGCAGAGACATATAGAACATGGTCTCTCTTATTGTGTCAAGTAACATTTAATAGCCTTTAGCTGTAACTTGGGACTGTTACAAAATGTCCTCAAGATGAGTCATCTTCATTCATTAATTCTGCAATAGGAAGAATTCATGAATGAGTGATCTGCAGTAATTCATTTCTACAAAGAGAATCCATTCATACATTTCAAACCTGATTTTCTGAATCACTGTAATGTAGCGGATTATTTCATATTAACAGAAGAAAAATTTGGCTTAAGGAAAGTTCCCACAGAAGGCTGTGTATTTCTAGTATATGCAAAAATTTTCATATATTTAAAAGACCTCTTTTGAAAACAAACATTTTGATCTAATACATGGGTAAACAGACAGATATGGTCATATGGTCATATCTATCTAGCAAGAAATGCATGGTGTTTTTGTAAAGTTAGATTGAAAAATAGTTTAAATTGAAGCTGCATCAAGGGGCAGCATGAGTTGTCACTATCAGACAAATCACTAGGCAGGCAAAGAAAATATTTTATAATATCCAAAAAATATGGCCATTGGTACACAGAAGTGCTCAATCAAAGCTGTATTTAAGTCAAAATACAGACAACAGAAACCCAGTTATGATCCAAGACTGCTAACTACAGAAATATAAAGTACCCATGCTTCTTATTCTACAGAAATAAAAGATAAAATACATGTTATTTTAATTCATTAAAAGGTCACCAAAAGAAAGGCATGGAATTCACCAAGGATCAAGGTCCCCTTAACCATCATTGCTCTCCTGCCACTCTTAGGAGATTTCAAAGCAGGAATTATACTTAAGAGTCTTTTCACTCAATATTATTCACTCAATATTCCACTGCCATGGAAGAGGACCACAGAAAGAAGCTGCTTCTCACTTAATGTAGTTCCAAACCAGTCAAGCTTTACAGACCACCTGTGAGAGCAGGTATGTGTAAGTCAGTACAAAGACCTGCATGTAAATGCAGAATTTTCTTCAGAAGTGAATTTCACAGAAAATGCATTGTGTGCTTCTCCATTAACTAGTGCTTTAAGTTTTCATTACTTCATTTACTCAAGGACAGCTCTAAACAGCCATTTTATTGATACCTCTCCTTTCTCCTGCAGTCACTAACTCTCATCATTTTCAGGTTGAGAAATTTTACCCTATGTACTGTGTTGCCAAAGTAAGGACAGTTCTCTTTAAAAATAGAACAGATGACAAAAACAGCACAAAGATTGACAGAGCATCTGAATGTTTCCAACAGGCAAATATTTGATGCAAAGAAACACAATTAACATTATGGTTAGATTTATTAACAATCCACATTGACTTCAGCAGACAGCACAATATCAAGGTGAATTGACCAGCAAGAAAGCACAAGAAAGATTTAGAATTAACCAAGGAAGCACGACTTACCAAATCATTCAAACTAATGTATTTGGCTATCTGCACTTCTCTCTGGGATCCATAAGCAGCTCACTATTTCTCAACTTCGACTCTTTCATTTTAGTACTGTATGTACATAATTTCAATTTTTTCTATCATACATCACTGCAAAAACTGCATATGTGTTCTTTGCAGAGACTTTTATGCCAGAGAATTTAAGAGACTTTTAAGTCAGTCATCTTCATGCTTGCTTTCTAAAAATAAACATCTTTGTACAGTCATCCAAACCATTCTCATTATATATTTCCGCATCTATAACTATGATTTCACCTAACAACTGAGTGTATACAGTGAAGAAAAAATCAAGGAACTGATGTGTGCTTGCTTTCTTTCTTACTTTCAAGACAACGCAATAGATTCCTGCAGCTGTAATCCATTTTGCAGACTGAGAATACATTTTGTAGACAAGTCAAGGGCAAACTATGTTTGAGAAATTGTGGCAGAATAAAAAAAGGACCAATACCAAATTACTCTCTGTAGTTTACACCATCTAAAATAGTTTATTTTATACAAATCTCTGCACAGAAAACCAAACAATAGACACTCCTCATGAGCTGCAATAAATATAATGAAAAAGGAACAGTATCAATTACTAAGGGAATTTCTTCTTTAAGGCAGACAGACTCAACAACTCAAAAGGTAAAAAGATCCATTGGTGTAGCACTCAAAAACACATAAATGTCTCAGAAGTGGCAAGAACAGACCAGAAAAGCAACCTTCAAAAGATCAGGTGCAACTCAGGTTCTGTATAAAGATTACTGAATTCACACATATGAAAAAAACTTTATGTCCCCTACTTTACTACCAACTATAATCCACAATTTCATCTCCAGGAAAGGGGAAAGACAAGAAGAATATCTATGTGACAGGAGGTTTGCAAAAGCTGTGGTACTGATTTGGGATGTAGTTTTCCAAATTGCAGTGCTATTTTTCAGGGAAGTTGTACCATTTTTCAGGGAAGACCGTACCTCAGCTTACACTTAGTGAGTCCCAGAAAAAATCAGGTAGTAACTTGCTCATGCTCACTTTCATATATAAAGGATGAAGAAATCCACAGCTGAATCAAATCACAATAAGCAAGCTACCTACTCCAAAAGCAAGAGGCACCAGGCAAGGATAAAAGCTGTACCACAGAAGGTTAGAACCACATCTGTAAGGATATGATGTTAGTATTTTTGCAGTTCATTAAACAATTCCTGCTTTGAAGACAATCGTGCCAGGAAAGTGTCCATTCTCCACCAGTAAGACCATTTGGTAAATCAAAAAATAGAACCAAACATTCAACACATGCCACTTCTCTCAGTATTTTGTGCAATAGAAGCAAAATATATATTATCTGTTCTTTAACTTGAATTGCAAGACAAAAATAATTTTATTTCCCTCAGTACTGTCAAGTAATTATTACATATCTTGTTTCAAATAAGCTGTATAGAATGGTGAGCTGCAACACTGATCCATGTGCAGCTAAAAGGATGCAAGAATACCATGCAATCAGCAAAAAGTCTTGAAATATGGTGCTAACAGACACGTAAACTGTCAATATAAACTTTGAACCAGTTGTTTTGTAGCTGAAGGACCTGCCTATGACACTGGAAAGCAGACCTTTCAGCTCTTCTCAGACTGGAGAGAAGAGGGAAAGGAGCCGGAAAATATTTACTTCAAATTCCCAGAACAGTATCTGTTGGAACTGGGCCAAAATCTGGGGGGCAGGGGGGAAGGTAGGATTCACTGGCCCAGATGATGACAAGCAAAAATGTGACTCCATAGCTGAATCTGTGGATACTCTCTCACAACACAGTAAAATGGTATTCTATGCAGCAGCAATAGCTGATTGCTCATTTCTCACAGTACCTTCTAGATATGCTTAACTGGTAGCTCTGGTCATTTGGAATAGGAAACAACATCCAAACTGATCATCGCATAAGGGGATGCTATGCTTAGATGAAACATTTGTATTTTGAAGCTACACTTGCTAGAACTCAGAAATAATGCCATTTGGCCCCTAGAGATAATGAGAAACTAGGTGGAATGACTGGCAGGGAAACAACATCCACATAGCAAAGAATAAAAAAACCTAAACTCAAGCCATATTAACAGTTTGAGCTTTTAATTTGAGGTTTGTGAAATAAATGAGCTTAGTCAAAATTTGCTACAACAGCCTTTCAGTGCTTGCTTTGCAATCTGAAAATGTTCCTCCCTTCTCCTCCCCACAAACTTTAATTTCATCTAATATAACATAAGAAAAAGTACTTGGTTTATGGCAGTGAAATCTAAATCACAATGATCCTTAGCACATAATCTTTTAGGTCTTTGAATAGCTCTTGTAGTTAAAATAAATTCTGTCATTCTTTTACTTTCACCATTAATTTCCTTTTATTAATCCTGATTCAGACTCAGAAAATATAAAAATAAATTTATCAGCTTTACCTGTAATGCACTGAAACTGTCCATCTTCTCTTCTTATTGTAAATGCTTCCCCTGGATTAACTTGCACAAGAATAACCTTAAAAATAAAAGAATGTTTACAACCATTACACAGGAATATGTTACAGAAGTCTGGTGTGTGCAAAAACCAAACGTTTTACTGGGAAAAAAACATTTTTTTCTGGTTAGTAAATACATTATTTTTTCACATCACACTTCTTGCTGTCTTCATCCCACAGAGAAAGAGATAAGAGCAAGAACAAGCACAGATATTTTTAAACAAACATTTTTCAAAGAGTGAAGGAGAGAATAACAACTAAGGAAAACAGTACCTGTACAAATTTTATTTTCTCAACTGCTTGATATAATTAAAAAGCTATTTGTACTGCTTAAATTATTTCAACAAATTGCATTAACTTCAACATTAATCAAAACATTACATAAACTTTCAGAAGGAAGCCTAGAATTCACAGTGCTTGACATCAACCACTTGACAAACAGTTTTCAGCACAAGGAAAATACTGTGTCATGTTCTTCTTTACATGATTCAAGCATATTTGTACATCCATTAATGATAAAAAAATATCAAGAAGTCAAGACAAAATAAGTGCTCCACATGTCCAGCATGAAACAGTATGTATAATTTTATTTATTGGTTACCCTAATTTTGTAAAACCAAGCAATGCAGAAATGATACCAAAGCACACAGCATACAAAATAAACACAGAAAGTCTGTATCAAAGCAGAAGCCTGCTACCATTTTAATTTCTGTACTTTTATTTGAAACTTGCTCTTCCATGAGGAAAAAACTGTAAACATGAAAAACCTAGCTAGAATTATAAATAAAGGATAAAAAACTTTAAAAAGTAGAAAAACAGGTACATTTTGTAAGTTTCTTTCTGGACAGAACTTTCTTCAGTCTTGCTTGCACAGGTCTAAATAGAGCCTATATCCTCCTCCCTCTACAAACCAGAAGGAAAGTAATCTTTATAAACATAACTCTTGAGCATTACAGCCAAAAATTTACTTTGTTAAATTGCTAAAAGAAAATAAAATCTTTCATGTTCACAAAAACACAATCAACCAACCAAAATCCCCAGAACTGGAAACTTGAGTGCTACTCATTTTAGGAATACCAGAGACAAATAAAAGGACAAGAAAATGGCAGAAATCATATTAATTCCCCTCTTTCAGGTGGAGCAATTTCACAAATTAAAGAAAAGATGGCAAGTTCTAACACTAACATATTGATGAGATATGATAGACATTCACATTTTCTAGCTTGGGCTGTGTGATTCAACACTGATTATCTCAGGTTTGAGCAAGCACTTTAAAAATACTATCTTGTTTCACATGTTTTTTTCTGGAAGCTCTGGCTGTTTGAGAAAAAAACATGAACTGTATCAATATTTACATTTTTATCAAGCTATTACATCTTCCAGACCTTCTGGAGTGTGGGTCAATGTAAAATTCAGTTAGCATGCATAATACAATCTAAACAAGATGATTTTAGTAATGAATTTCAAAGACTTAGAGGTCTTCAGAAAATACTGTATTGCCAGAGTTTATTTTGAAGTGTTTGAAAGTAGCATTTTAATAACTGGCTATCATCCCCTTCACAATGTGATGAAGGAGAGAAATATGAATAGATGAGTTCTTACAATTTCTTTTTTGGACTTCCCAAGCGGGCATAACTTTTTGAAGACATATTTCATTGATATACTCTCCTCTTTGCTACAATTAAAAATTTTAGCTTCAGTTTAGACTGGAATAAAAGTACCTAAAAAGCTTCATGGTACACAAGAATGTCTCTCCATCTGTTATGTGTGGGCTGGATAGCTACATTTGCCCATCTCTTTTGGCTGATTTAGATGCCCAAACTCCTGGGAGGAGCCATTCTGGCTACAGCTGACATGTCAATCTGTACCATTCTCAGCACAATATTTCTGGTCACCATCATAAGAACTGTGAGAAGCAGAAAAGCTTTAGGGTGATGGCTGGCTCTTGATTCCTGATTTTAAAGTAACAGGGAATGTGAGCTGACTGGTATTCCCAGTTGTCCCTGTTTATTCTGTGTGAGTGCCTGAGGTTGGTGATCTGGGTAATAATGCTGCTGCAGGAACTTGCTGGCTTTCCTCCCCCAGACCTCTTGCTGCAGATCATCCAAACCTGAGGTCCAGCTGGCAGAGGGGATTTGAGCATGGGAACAGACACATTGGCCCGACTGCAGCAAGTGGGCTCTATGCCTCCTGGTTTTGTTTTAAATCAGCTTCTCCTGTGTGAGCATCTTTGTTGCTCATATCACAGCTGCTCTGAGAAGCTAAAGGCTCAGCACGGCAGCCATGGTGCAGTGAGACAGGCACCCTCAGCAGCAGCAACAGGTCAACTGCTGGGAGTCCAGCACCATTCTGACACTCAGGATGCCATCAGATTTTCACATCTCTGATGACATCTGACTGCCAATCCAAAGGGTGGGGAGACTCACCAACTTCATCCAGTTTAATTAGATCTCAGTTCCCAGAAACAGGAAAAAGTATGTCTTTTGTCAGTGGACAATTAGCCTACTTGATGCGTGACTGTATTTCATTGACTCCTGCTTTCAGCCTTGCTTTTATATAGTGTGTTCACATTTTTATTTTACAACTATTACAAGGTAGGCTGTGTATGCCGCCAAGTGTGCCAAAAGAGATTCTGAATCAGGGTATCAGGGTTGAAATTTCAGAAGTTTTGAGAACTGCTGGCTTCAACAGGATTTGTATTGGGGCAGTGAATGACCAAAAGGGGTTTCTGGACCAACCTTATCACAGCTGAACCCCATGGTGTGATCACAACTTTGAGAAGGGCATTTCTGATACTGCACCTCAGTAGACATGATGTGAAATAAGAAAAATTAAAGCTATACATAGAGAGATTGGTACCTTTCTGGTCAAAAGAGATAGTACAAAAGACTGACAGTCACTCACAGGAATTCCCCCTTATCTAATGGAAGTCTGCAGTACATAATCAAGGACGCAAGAAAATTTCTCTAAAGGAAAACAAAACATGGATTTTACATAGCATCCATATTCTAGGTTAAAAAAAAAAAAGAAAAATAAATCTATGGGTTGCTTATTTATAGCTCTTTAGCTCTTTCATCTCATTCGAGGTGCCTTTGTGCAGGCTTGCACACCCCATCAGCCAGCATGCTACCTCATGCACCCTGACATCAGTACTTCTGAAAACCAGGGCCTGAGTCTTTCACACTGAATATTCTAGATCTTGAACTCCTTTCTGTTCTGGGCAAAACATTCAAATTGGCTTGAACTAAGAGAAAAGTTTGTAAAAATATGATAGTTCAGCCTCTCTTCCTGCGTCTCAATCTTTTTGTGACAAATTCTGTTGCTTTACTCACAGCACCCAAAGTTCTGCTACCCAAAGGCTGACATGCATTTTACCCTTTGCCTGCTCCTCTAAGGTAACTATGATACTCAGAAAAAAACCTCATTTATGATAAGTCAGTCTTAGTGGGAGGCACCTTTAGCACAGGCACTTTTCAAGAGCTATTTCTCTTACTAAAACAAAACACTAATTGAGAACTTCACAATCTTGACAAAATAATGTGAACTTAGGATACTGAAACCTTGATACAAGTTCTAGAATCATATAAGCACTTTTATAGCACTTCCAACTCTAATGAAATCTAATAAAATTTAAAAGTGTAATTTCTGAATACAGTCAGAATTTTGACTTAATGTGTTTTTGTCTCAAAACATGTTAAGGCATTGCCATTAAGAAACAGGAGTATTAGGTCAACTAGATCTATGTAATTTTCACTGTGACTATAAACTGTTTCCTTTAAACAGTTGTTTAATGATGATCCACATTACCTCAATACAGTTCCTGATGAAAAACAATACAAAATTTCTTTCCAGCATACAAATTGACAATACAATAGTGCAGATACACACGTTAAAAGCAGTTCTTGCATAAATAAAAAATGGCCACTGAATGGCTGAAGTTTATAATACCTGAAACATCAGTTGTCAAAACTGTTGGTTTTAGAAGTGAAATTTCACATTTTAATGGTACTTAATTTATTCTATAGAGGCTACTTTAGAAAATAAATCCAAAAAAAATGAGCAACATAGTAAGCTTTGTAGTAGTTTAATTTAATTGCCCGGATTGGCACTGACCTCCTAACAAAAAGCCTTCTAACAAAACTAATAATACCATGTATTAGAAAGCTCAGTGTGTATTTCCTGAAAATGCTATTTGAGCTCAGGAAGAAGTTGAAGCTAAGCAAGAACATAGGAAATGACCTGATGGTCTGGGTGAGCAGCCCATCCAACCAAGCACACTGACTCTAATATATCAACTGAGATGCTGTTTAAGGAGAGTGTGTGAGCCAGGCCACTTTCTGTAGTCCATCTCTCTTACTGTCCATATGTTTGCCTAAACTCTTTGAATTCACTAACAATTTGAATTGCCTCCACAACGTCCTGAAATTTTCTTTTTAGACATTTTAAAACCATCTCCTACTAATTACATGTTCCCTAGCTTCTCTGCTATGAGATTTGCTGAAAAACAGTTCTCAATAAATTTCATCCACCTCCTTCAATATTCTTTAAGTTTTAGCAATTCCCATCTCCTTGTACCCAGTCTGTAAACCAAGGGGTTTTAATAATCCTCATCTCTCCTGGGAGAACTGCTACATTGCTTTGACCACACCAGTGATACCTAGAGCCACATCTACATTAGCAAAGCAAGCAGTACTCAGGAACATTCCCAGATGGTGGAACAGCCACCTGCAATAATGAACATGCTAAAGTGGACCTGAGCATAACATAGATCCATACAGAACTGAAAACTGTTCCTGAGGTCACTCTTACCAGGCAGTTTGTAAGAAAAGATTTACTACAACTTACTTGTTTCACAACAAAGTCTCAGTCTCCATGAACATTCAGAGCCCATGTAAATTACTAATATGTAAACAATTACTGTCAGTATCCTGAAGAAGCACTACAATATCATGCCTTTTTGAAAGAGTAAGTAAGGGACACACTCTAGAGTGGTTTTGAAAATCTATTTTTTACTTTAAATTAAAATTTGAGCTCAGCAGATCTAGCAAATATATTTTTAGAATACAATAATTCTCTCCCTAAAGAATTCCAAATTGAATATAATTTTATTGCAACTCAATATAATCCCATCCTACAGAGATATATAACACTGATGTGCACATACTACCATTAACAGACACAATTATTTTTAAATTGTATTTTAAGATCTCATATAGGATTTATTACTACATCAGTGTGAGCAGGATGGAAACTATTTAGATCTTGCATCTAAAGAATCAATGGAAGTACAAATGTTCAAATAGAAGAATGCTCAATGTTACTTATTTTTATTCAGTAAAACTTCACTATCTGCAAGAGAAAATATAGGAAGTTTCTGTAGAATGAAGCAGGAAAGTAATTTTTTTCAAGTATTCAGCTTGTTTCTACCATGAAAGAAATGAATTTGATAAAAATGGCTAGAGTCATAAAGAAACCCCTGTAAGAATGCAAGTAACAAAAGGTGGAAGAGAAAGCTGTGTAAGGCAGAGCTGCAGCCACCTTGACTCAGCAGGCTGCTCCAAAGAAAGGAAAAACTTAAGGCCAAACGTTAACACTTACCTCCATAAAAGTCCAGAAGCAATTTTTATCAGCAAGAAGCAGAAGCTGCAGAAGCCAAAATAAGATCCTTTGAGGTATTTCTCTCTGCCAGTATGGTCATGGCAGTATCTTTCAAAAGCAAAACAGCAGCAATACAAAATATAGGTGATTTGTATCTTACTAATCTTTGTCATTAGGTATACAGAATACTTTGATAAGCAACCTAAGATTTTACTCATGCCAGATGAATACAGAGTTAACTTATTTCTTCACTGGAGCACAATAAGGGCAGAATGGAATTTAAAATACAGAGTTAGCTAATCTTGTTTTGCACACTAATTAAGGCCAAAAAGCCCATTAACTCTACTGAAATAACAATTAAAACCAACCCTTCATTCCGTAAGATATGCACTTCTACAAGCTTCTCTACTTGAATGTCTATCCTCCTAACAGAAGTAGTGATGTACCAGGAGACTGACCAGTTTCAAAATAATTTCAGCTACCTGACAGAAAAGAAATGCAGCATTAGACTTGTGGCACCATCACTAACATGTATTTACATTGCAACATGAAGGAAAAAGCTTCCCTGGTACTTTCAGTGGAAAAAAAAGTGCCTAACTATAAATAGCCTCATACAATTAATAACTGGTCTCCGTAAGGTGGGTAGTAAGAAAGATGGAAACATAAACCTATGCACAGCATTGTGAAATACTAATATCAAAATTGGATTCATACTGAAAAGGACCCTAGATGAGGTGAAAGACTTGCAGAGTAGGAAACAAAAACATATCAGGACTAATCCCTAAGCATTAACATCTTCACTGTTTTAAGGCAACATCTTTCCATAGTAGAAACTGTAAATACAGTTAGAAGTCCAAACTATTTCAGTCCCCGTGGAGGAAAAAAAAAATAGCTGATAAGTAAATAATGAAATAAATCAATGAGCTCTAAAAGCTAACTTCAAAAGATCTCACAGCAAGTTTGACATATTTCTCTTCTGGTCACCATTATACATGTGCAAAAGCAGGTCTCAGAATTTAAAAGGCTAAAGAGCAAAGCTTCCTCCTAAAATAAACACAAACCATACAGCCAATCAAAACCTAGTATCTCAAAATTATTTTGCCATTTCTATCAATTACACACATGCAGTGGGCCTATAAGGCAAAAGAAATTATATTTTATAAAAAATCTACATATTCAAAATATTAATAACACTCTTAATATATTAAGTTCTAAAAATTTGAATTTAGTCTAAAGTAAAAAAAAAAAAAAACCACAACCACAAAGCCACCAAAACCCAAAAACCCCACAACAAAACAACTCAATACCCAAACAACAAATGATTGTATTTAGAAGTATGCTAGATACTCTTTTATACAGGCACAAAGCAAAACAAATCCAGAATTAAGACATTTGTTAACCTTCATACTGCTCTATAAAGTTATGAGGATCTTTCTAACTTGGAGAATTTTTTGCAGATCAGATTTGAATAAGGTTTATGGAAGAGAGTTTAAGTTACCCTTACTAAATCATAATTATCTTAAATATTACACATTTTAGAGCCATGTTCAAATAGTACCTGTATTTCTAACAGGAGAGGACTGACTGAAACAGTTTCTGATACTTCTAAGCCAGCACAAACATCAAGAGAATCAAATCAGATACAATAAAACTTTGTTTACAAGTTTGATATTTACAGCCAAATTTTCAAACCCTCTCTAGCACGTGACAAACTGTGTTGTCCAAATAAATGCTTTTACACCTAAAAGTTTCTCTGTCTGTAAAAGAAGTTATTAGCTACTGAATGTAAAAACATAATTCAAAAACTTTAATTTTTTTCCTAATAATTATAGGTTTATTCCAAAACAGCTAAGTGTTAGCTGAAAAACTGAAACTATAATTTTAGAGTTACTGGGATATGGGAGTAAAATTTTTGTATTTGAAATAAATAAAAATAAATCATCAAGTTTGTTCTGTCTCCAGAATATCTTAGCTTTCAAATGCATTCTTCAGTACCAAAGACTATCAGACTCCTGAAGGGGAAAAGAAAAAGGTTAAATTTTTTAATCCTGACTGAGACAAAAGAAACCAAAATACATTTGTTTCTTGTGTGAAGTTGTGGGATAAACCCACATGAGAACTGGCACCCAGTTCTGTCCATAGTTTAGCATTACCTACAGCCACAAAGGCAGGAAAACCAAAGCAACCAGACTGAATTTCAGGGTAAAAGGGCATTTTGAATGCTTCTCCCTCCCCATCCACCCATCACCTCACTCCAAAGGGGAAAGGAATTGAAAGGGTTACTTGGTATCTTTCTCTAAAAGAAGTTAGATATACATTGTGAATTTACATATTTTTCCAGAATGAGTGAAATCTGGGACAAATTTTCCAACCAAGCTAAAAGCCTCTGAAGATATATAACTTGCACGCTAATAGATCTACCACTAAATATAGCATAACAAACAAAGCAAACCTTTAGCAACAATGCAGATTCCTAGCCTGGCATACACATTAAAATACCAAAAAATGCAGGAAGTAAGATGTGAAGGAAAAAGTGGAGGGGGGAGGGAAGCTAGAATATGGTACAATAATTTCTGTCATTGTTGATATTAAATATATAACATGAAGAAGAGTATGTTACATTACAAACTGTGGTTAAAGCATACTTAAATGTAACTACATAGTAAGAGACTATGTTGTTCCTGTACAACAAGGAAGATTACAAGTTGGAGCAAAACAATATTACTAAAAGGCAGAATTCTGTTTTTCCCTCATTATGGAGTGGTTTTGTGGAATGTATGTGTTTTTTGAGGTCATGGGGAGTTTTCAGGTTTTTTTCTCTACAAACAAACTTCCTAAAAAGCAAGAGGGTAAGGTGTTTCAAAATGTTTACCTGGACATTTAAAATCATAATTTAAAGATAATAGAATCACAAACCATTTCTATACTAGCATAAACAATATTATTTTCTGAGGTGTTTTACCTGGAAGAGGAGAGCGTTCCAGGCTTGGGTTTTATTTTGGTTTGGTTTTGGGTTTTTTTTTTTTTAATTATTATTATTAATCTTAAAACATCTATATTTAGCATTATATGGTTATAGGTGCTGAGTCGGTAGCAAAAGATTGTCAGCAATCACAAATAATGAAAAGACTTCACCAAAATCGTATTTCTAAATGCACTGCTAATACAAATCAACATAAGAAAAAAAAAAGACAGCAGTTGATGTCTAAAAATACTGCAACTGAAATAAGCTCAGCAGTACTCATGAGAAGATTTTTACCGAAAAGCACAAAGGTAGAATAATTTTTGAATATTTTTCAAATTTAGGAAAACATCGTAGCTAATACTCTTGGTCATCGTTCTGACTTCAAAAAATTTTAAAACACTGAACTTGTTAAGAGGGCGGCACAGTCAAGCTCCTTGTAAGATGTACACTGTATCTTTAACAATCTGTCTGCAACAAAATTATAAAAGGGTGTATTTCTAGAAAAGACACAACTTCCAGGCAGAGCCACATTTATGCTCTGTCATTAGGGCACGTATTCAGAACAATTACATTTTTCTCCACTAATAGTTGCAATCAAGATGTTAATTAGTGACATGCTTTATCTCATAACCCATTTCAAAAGCCTTAGCACTTTGACTTACTGTTGCTCGCATCCTTTTATTTCTCTCATTCAACTGGTGCTACCACAGTGACAAAGGATGAAGGAAGATTCAACAGGCACCACTCCGGCTGCTCCAATCTGTTCCATTCACTCAATACTGAGGTAATCTTCGGTGATGTGTGGAATACTGCCCCCCCCTCCTGGGAAAAGGGCACCTAAACCTGGATGCCACGCCGGAGGATCTCCCTTCACCTTCCCCTATAGCTGTGCATCCACAAAGCATGTGGAGGCAGGATGTGAAAGGTAGGATCAATTAACAATATAGTCAGCAATACCTACCTCAAGCCTTCCTTCCTATCAAATTAGCCAACGTACAGTGAGCTTCCTGCTGTACATGAATGTATCATGTCACCATAGCAACTAAATCAACAAATAGCTGCTGCAGCATCTGCTTCTGGATCATCTAACGTCAGTCAACAGAAGGTTCAGGTTTAAGAGAACAAAGCTTCCAAATACATGCCGTTTTATAACTGCATTTTTAATTTAGCCTCCCAATTCCCAGACAGGCTATACTAACTAAGGGTGAACCAACTTCTGACTTTATAATCTGTGATACAGTTTATGACTTCGTTTCTCAAGTAAACCAGAAAGAAGGGAGGAAAAAAATACTCTGTAAAAGAATAAAAAGAAACAGCAAAGACATAACCAGATTCTAACACACTCTCTCAAACACTGTGTTATTTTATACCATTCATTTACTAAGAGATGAGAAAAGAAAAAGTATGTTTCTGAACTTTGCTTTATAATTTACATATGTCTCCCCTAAATAATACTATAGGCAGAAATACCTTCTATTAAATATTAATATTAAAGACATTTCAGATAGCTGACAAACATGGTTTCCCTCTATTAGTCTCCACTTCAGAGCTAAATTGAAAACATCCAGTATTGTCTTCTGGCAACCTCACATCTGCAGTTTTTAATCCCAACAACAGCAGGGGACCACTGGCACACCCTCACCTGAAGAAGTTACACAGAGCAAAACACACATCTCTCTCTTCTTGGGAGAAATTACTTCAAATGCCACTTCTGCATAACTGGTTTAAGTTCTAACCCATAGGGAGACAAGATACAGAAAACTGCTTTGAATTTGCCTTGGTATTCAGAATGCAACAACATGAGATTACAGATTAAATGTTGTTTAAGGTATAAAAAATTCTAATATTATCAACATCTAATGTCTTTAAAGGTAATAAATGTACAAAGACACAGACACTTATGTAAAAGCACTCAAAGCGACAGCCTACTTACAATAAAAAAAGGGATTTTCCCTTATTTTAATTTCAAGTCATATTCCTAACATTTGACCGGCATAAAATTATTTACCAAATAAAAACACTTTCTAGGCAAAAAGTATAAGTTATTCATATCCAGGATAATTTTATTATTAAAAAACACCTACTTTTAGTTTTCAAATCAGATGTTTTTCCACCCATCTTTTGTTACAAGTCTTTTCTTACAAGGAAAATCATTACATCTAGGCTGGCTCCACAGAGTGTGGTCCAGTGAGCAAGGAAAACTAGATGCACACTCAATATACTAACACTGCTGTGGCTCCCATACTGACTTACTGTGATTTGTGCCTTTGTCACTTCACCAATGCCAGAGTTCCCATTTGTATGTCTAGTCCAACAGTATTTTAAGTTCATACCTGCTACTGGATCAAACAATACTGCAAGACTTGAGTGTTTTTATTCATTAGTGGCACAGAAATTGCCAGATGGAATCACATCTGTGGTTGAGCTAAGGTGATGTCAGTTACAAACACAGCACAAGTTGTTTTTCCATAGACTGTATGTTCAAAATCTGCTGCTTATATCATAACAAGGCTAATGAGGCTATAAACTACTCTTTTCCATCATCAAGCCCACTATCACTTAAAAAACATATTAAACGGAAAAATGCAAAAGATCTATGCAACAGGCATTACAGAGAGTATATGATTATTAAATAGGAACACCTGACATCAGTAATAAAAGCTAAATTAAAACAATAACTTAAATTGTTTTAAATTGCCAAAGGCTTATGAATTACATGGTCATGAAGTGTTACTTCCAAGTACTTCTTTCTTAAAGTCATTTTTCAAAAGACCTTTCTGCCTCCCACCTTTTAAATTTAAAAAAAGCTTCCTCTCTCCATGTGTACATTGGCTACCAACCAATAAAGAGTTTTGAAAACTTTAGATTAAGCTTTGTACCACACAAATTCATAGCAGACTGAGCACACAATATTTCTGTGTTATCTATAAGGAAATGTTAGAATTTTCTTTTTTTCCCTTAAATGATCTTCTGGTTTCAGTAGCAATGACAGAAAAAAAAAGGCTTCTCACCATTATTTATAGAAGCGTCCTATAGACTGATCTTTGTCCAAGTAACATGATGCAACACTCTTAAACACCGAAGTTCTAAATCTTCTATTTTCCACTGTATTTTTTTTTGAGCAAATTCCAGTTTACAGGTTTCCCATCACTACACAATTCTCTACCCTAGCATCTGCTAGTACTGCCTATAAAGATCTAACTGCTCTATATATGGAGTTTAAAACTTTCTTCATGAGGAAGAGTAAAGATATGCCATTAACAAATCTTGGGTTTCAGGTGAAGGAGGAAATCCACAGAGAATTAATTGTTGTACAATATCTTGCAACAGCAATTTACATGCTTGGGATTTTGAAAAAAAAACCAAGTATAATCCAAACTATTTCAGCTTACAGACAGTAGCTGTATATTTGGAAAAAAAAGTGAGTGAAAGAAGCCATCTTTTCAGTGACATGCTTCTAAGGCCTGAATTTTCAGAGGACAGACCAAGCAACTCTACATCATTTTTCTACAAGGCAGCTGACAGATAATAAAATAACCAGTAAACATTTAATCTTTAACCATTGCTACAACATACTGTCAGCACCACTGATTGCACTAAGGCAAAAGAAGCAACTGGAAAAGGGGAGATTGGAAAGATGCTGAGACAAGTTCATTGGCACAGTTTTTGAATGCTACAGATGTCAATAAACTTTCCTTGCTCTTTGTAGAAAGGCAGGCTGGAAAGATCCAAGAATCAGTGATTCCTTTTTTTCCTAGAAAATGAATTTATTTATGAAAAGTTCTAAAAATTTTTACTGTACTTGTGCTTTCCTCCCTTCTGTTCACGTAGAAGATAATCAGCTGAAAAAGCAGACCACTAAGAAGGGAAGGCAAAGATGATTTTTAGACTTGCTTTTTAAAAATAAAAAGTTTTTTGAGAAGGACCAGTAGAAGATAAATGTTGAATTCTGCATTGAATGTCAATGATAAACGTTCAAGACTTGTCAGTGTCTACACATAATGCCAATCACTGTACATTCCACACGTCTGTCTCATTCTTTAGTATTAAGAAATAATTACAACTTTGATCTACTTGATTCTTCTTTGTCTCTTCTCTTTTGCATTCTCAGTCCTCACAGCTTGCCTAAGCAAAGTTTTATTTGCCTCATTTACAGCAAACCCAATCTGTCTCATCAGCATTTACATAGTGCACACAAAATTTGCTACTTAAAATAATACTACTATCTTTAAATCAGCAAAAGTATAAACATGAGTATAACAGCAGTATTTCAAGGAATCTGGATAATGCAACAGACAAACATTTGGGCTTCAAAGTCTTTAACTAATCCATGTTTACAGGGAATTAGAAGGAAGCAGTGTAAGGGGCAGTCACTGAACTCTGGAACTTTCTGACGCATCTGTGGTTAGACACATCAACCTCTAAAAATAAAAACTGTAATACTTTAGTCAGATTATTCTCATTTTATGATTTGTTGTTTGAAGTCCCTAGGAATTCAGCTTCACAATACTAAGCGGAAGTGGATGAGAAACAGAGCTCACACTGCACAGCAAATGGGTAGCAAGGGCTAACTAAGGTTTCAGCTGATACTTCACAGGGGCTAGTCCCCTCATGAGGCATCTTCCCTGATGCAAATATCTGTCTATTTGCAACAATCCAAATGTATTATGGACTAGAAGAGAATTTTATATTTCCCAACATTGCTTCTGACAGCTCAGATTCCTGTTTGCTGCTACAGCAAGTTAAAAGCCCATAATATTTAAGACTGATGGATGTGTTTAACTTTTTAACTCTAAATACAGTATAAAAGGAAGTGCCAAAGGAAGAACGTTGTTTTCTAGTTATTAAAAATAGCATTTACTTAAAAAAAAGTTAAACATAAAAAATTTCAATATCACTTCTAAAGAAGCCTTTTTTACCCTGAAAAAGTACCCTATATACCCAGTTTTGCATAAATATGGGCATCACTGTATATCAAAACACTGTAACAATACAAACTTGAGTTGGAAGAGAAATTAAAAGACACATCTCAATTAGATCAGATTGGAATGACTTAGTCAGTAATGGACCAAGGGTTTGTTGGAAAAAATCTCTACAACCCCAATCCTTTCCCATGTATTTTATCCTCTTATTCAAAGTAAAGAGAGGGAGAAAAAACAAAGCCGACTGCCATTTTTTGCTACAGTATGTAAACTATAGTCTATCTGTTTCTAGAGAATGTCATTCTGGCTGCTGTATGAAGTGTATAATTCTGTAACACACAGCAGGCTCATAGACTCTACCCAGTTATGGCAAAGTCTCAATCTCTAGCGAATAAAATATGACAGACTATTTTACTTGGAAGGGACCTATGATCATCATCTAGTCCAGCTGCCTAACTGATTGAGGGCTGACCAAGTTGATGTTAAGGGCATTGTCTGAATGTCTCCTAAAATACTGACAAGGTTTGGGACTTTGGCCACAACTCTAGAAAGCCTGTTCCAGCAGTTGACCACTGTCTCAGTAAAGAAATGCTTCCTAGGGAAAAAAACAGGTTTCAGCTAGCAGAGGGATGTATCTCAGATAACTTATTTGCCAGGTGTGTAATTCTCACGTATTTTAAGAGTAGATTTGAAGAAACATAGATAAGCACTTGGGGTGACTGGGTAGGTAATTGAGTGGCAATCAGGTTATGGCTTACTCAGCATTAAGCATCCCACAGCACAGAGAAGGGGAGAGATGAGGACATGCCTGGGTCCCAGACACTATTCAGGCATAACTATACCCTTCCAAACCTTATTGATTGATGAGCGCACAGACCCAGCAATCAGACCCATTTGCAACAGACTGCACAGAAAAACCAAGCTACCTCAATGCTTATAGCTCCAGGCAATTTGCACCTTCTCACCTCATAAAAAAAGAGAGAGAACAAAAAAGTACAGATCTTTAGTCACCTTCATACACCATGAAAGGCATCATCTTCTGGACATGCTTATTTCTCCCAATTGACTGTATTAGTAACCTACAGTGACTAACTGACTTCAAATTCAATTTTCATGTGTCATCCAATTCTCCCAAATGTCAGTTTCTGAACAGATTAATTCAACAGAGGCTGAATGCCTCAAGTATCTTGGGAGGAATCCACCGCATGGAGACCAAAATTAATCTAGGATTCATATCATGCATACGAAAACAGAAATTTTAGACAGAAAGGACAATTACTGAAAAGTTTTATGAGGATGCTTCATTCCATGAATTTTCATATCAAATAGAAACAGAAAAGGCTATGAACTACAAAGCCTTCACTCTTGTTTCTACATTTATTTTCAAACAGAAAATATTAAAATAAACATATCTGAATGGTAGTAACAATTGTGCAATAAATCTGGTGCTGCTTTCTTCTCAACAAAAACAGCATATGAATACATACATTACTACAAATCAAAGAATTTTGAAATCTTTATTTTCTGCTGAGGATGATGGCTTCTTCTAGGAAATTTAAAGCAAGTTTTCAATGCACCTGCAATCAAGGACACAGTTTAAAAAAATTGGAAAAAAATTCTGATCTCTAAGGCAAAAAAAAAAACAACAAACCCTTACACTTAACTAAGAAAAAACTTCCCCCTTCCTAACTAAAAAACATTATTAAGTCAGATAGGGGAAGGCTCTACTAACCCTGAGTCATCAAAACTCACGTATTTTTAACTTTTCTTTGTGATGTTATTTTTTTTTTAATCATAGCCAACAATCAGTTAAAAACTTCCATGGAAAAGATTTTTCTGTCTATGGAATGTCTCATATAAGTTTGATTATATATTTTACAGTGATGGTTGCTACACAAAAGTACTAATCAATCCTGGGGAAAAATACAGCTTGATAATGAGGTTCCACAAGCTGGCACTGAAGCATTGCATGCCTGAGAGTTCCAATGGTTCCAATGAACACACTTCTGCTGCACTTCAGAGCTATGAAGTCACTGAAGAATGGAAGAATAATTGTCAACTAAAACAAACTTCAATGAACCTCCAAAATGAGAAATTGGACATATCTGCTAATCCAATAGAGCCAAAGGGGAAGTGCAAGTTAAAAAAAAAGGCAAAAAGGACAGAAGCAGCCATGCACATACTCTGTGTTCTATGAAATGAAAGCACAGATAAAAGAAAGTAAAAGAGCACAATATGGAAAGTGACGGAAAGTGAGAACAGTTATAACACTATATGTTGTTAAACAGCTTATCACGGATTTTTTTTTCTTGTTGAGGAAAAAGATCATGAAACATATTGCAGTTCTAGGCTTGATTTTCAGCAGCAAGGCAAAACCAAAGCAAGTTGGAACTTGATAATATACCATATGGTTTTCAGAAGCAGAAGTGCCAGAACAAAAACCTAGGAAACTCATTTAGCAATCTAGTCTAGATTTATATTTCCCAACACCATCTTCACCATTATACTTTGCTACATATATAAACAATCTGAAAGCCAAAAAAAGGGATTACTTAATTTGTTTTATAGCCCTCTATTACTCTGCTGACCAAAGGCATCCTCCTATGACAAGTTAGCAATAACAACTTTAATATCAGAGGTTTAAATATTTGAAGAAGAAATTGATTTTAGAAACACTAACTTGTAAATTTTACGTTAAATACCTACTTAAACTCTAACACAATACACACACACACTACGCATATATACACACAGAGTGGGATTTTTGGAAAACTCGCCAAACATCTAAACTTCTCAATAAAATTTGAAGGATAAGCATCAAACTCCCAAGCTAGAAGTGTTACTTTACCCCTATACCTTGCCAAGAAATAAAGTCAATTAAAGATCAAACACTGTCCCATTCCCCAGAGAAAAGGAAATGGTTAACAAGTACTGGGCTACTTTGAGAGCGCTATCTATATTTTCTGGTAATAAAGGGCACATAGGTCATACAGGAATGTCTCACTTTGCAACTGCTAGCTTTACTGGGAAGGTACCATGCGGGTCCAGAACTCCACAGCTGCTGCATTCTTGTGTCAGCAATTTACTGATTTGTTTTGGAATAGCACTGGGTGCTGTAGCAACTTTCCAAAACAATTTAACATCAGTGTGTTAAAGTAGTTTGAACTCTTGCCTCTTCTTTTCCTCTCCTTCCACCAAATCAGGACTCACATAATCAAGCACATCCTTCCTGTCCAGGCTCAGCAATAATCACTAAAACATCACTGCACTAGTTACCCTTATGTGAAAAACCCTCAAGCACTTCTGTCCTCATACCATGTCTTCCCAGTTTCACTTGGTTTCTATCAGCTCCTATAGATCTGCTCCATTCTCCATCTACAACCTTACTCACACCAAGACACAGGAAGTACACTATCCCCTCATGCTGAACACAGTGATAGGAAGGTGCAAAAACAAGCAGTGCTTCTGTACTTAACAGAGGAGGGGGAGCCAGCAGGTTCGGTCTTTGCTTTTTCTTTTCATTGTTTTTGTGCTACGACACTAACAGTAGTCCCTTGTTCTGTGGGACAGAAAACCAGGCAATCTCCCACAACAGTACTGAGTGACATACAAACATCCACAGTTTAAGTTCCCCATGTTTTCTGACTGAATACTCACACATTCCTCTAACTTTGTGGATTGTTTTGTTTTAAAACATGGTGGAAAGTTGCAGCTTTAACCTGATCAGACACTTCCACTGTTTGAAGCATATGACCTTTCATCTTAACATGTTCAAATATTTGTACTGCTATTTCACATTTACACTGCTAGCAGAACTTCAAGTATTTGAAATAGATTATCTTGAAGATATTAACTGTTCCAGAAAAGTACAGAATGATCTGTATCCATCTAGTAACTCAGTTATGCAGTATAAACAATCTAAGACACCATAATTACAAGAGTTAATTCTCGTAAAATATAAGAGGGGGTAAATTGATTTTAAAAATCCTCAGATGTCTTACACATGAAAAAAAAACTTTCAAGTTTAATATAGATTTAGCTAGTCTAACATAGAAAATACCAACACAGAAGCAAAATAATTAAATAAAGAATCTTGTACTAGTTTTCAGAAGCAAAATACCTAAATAACCAATTTTCTATTTGTTTTCAATAATTTTTTCAGTTAGGACCGACTAAAACTAATTAATTCAGCTACAGACCAACTTTTACACTATGAATATAGAAGAAAATATCCATTTCTTTACATGGACAAAACTGCTCTGAAGTTTGACTGCAGGAACACAAATTTTGCCAGCTCTACAGGTTGAGTTACATTTTATGTAATCCAACACCAGTGCTGTTATGAAAGGAACTGCTGAAGTACTTTTCATACATACGGAAGTAACCATTACAAAATGTGTGTACTGTAGCTAAGTAAAAAGACTTTCAAAAAAATTAGTAACTCCACCATAAAGGCAAAAGTCTTCTTCCTTCTTATAGTTCCAAAGTTCAAGGGAAAACGAAGGAATACAATGAAATATTATTCAAGTTTAAAATATTTAAAAAAAAATATGAAAAAGACTCAACACTACAGTGTTTTGTACTTGAATACATCATATTTTCACATGCAGTATCTATCCCTTTCATGAGTACCATATAAAACAAACATGACACATCATTTTAAGACTGTTATAAATAAATAAGCGACTTGATTTTAAGATACATTGTTTTAAGACTGTTATAAATAAATAAGCAACCACCTGACCTTTTTGCAGCCTAAGCCTTAACTGGGCAACTTTGACAGACAACACAGTCCCTGCAATAGTGGACTTCCAATATTTCATATATACAGAGTACTTTCAACCTACTGATGGCTTTTAAATCACCAGATGCAAAAAGGGTTTCCACTACAGTTTCCTGCCGCTGAACAAATGCACTTGCTGACTCTTCATGAGTCTTGTATCAGATGCAAAGGACAGAGAACAAAAGTTGCAACTTTCATTCAACATTGTGAAACACGGAATAAGAGACAACATTGTGGTATATAACTGCCAGTTACCATGAAATGGGGAAAGAAAAGAAAATTATTTTCCTTATTGATGACCAATGCCCAATGAAAATTCTCTTTTTTAAAACACACGTGTTTACTACCAGTCCCATTTTAGACAGTAGTCCTAATGAGATGCATTTTGTTTTATATGAAAAAGGACAACAGCATATATGTTGTTTTTTCCATTAGAAGATTAACACAAACTCCCACAGCTTCATTTCTTTGAAGAAATACTTTGCTTGTTTTCCAGTTTTAATCCTCCTTGGCAGGAGAAAAGAGACAACATTTTAAAGAAAACATATATCCAAAAGAACATTTAAAGTTGCATATGACTCAAAATCTTGCATGATAACAGTGTAAGCTTGACAGAACAACCTGACAGTCTTATGTTTATGGAAGGCAGAGCAGGTAACTCAGTCTCAACTATGTTTGAAAGGTCATGGAAAACAGGGGAAGCTCCAAAGGACTAAAATAAAGCAAATGTCAGTGCCATCTTCAAAAAGGGCAAGGAAGAGGACCCAGGGATCTAGAAGGTGGTCAAGATCACCTTTAGCTCTGGGAAGCGGAGTGGACAAAGCTTTCTAGAAGCCGTTTCCAAATGCATTAAAGACAAAAAGGTGATTTGGGGTAGTCACTATGGATTCACAAAGGGTAAATCATGCCAGACAAACCTGGATGGCCTTCCACAGTGAAATTACTAGTTTGGTGAAGGAGGGGAGAGCACAGCTAATGTTTATCATGACTTTAGCAAGGCTTTTGACACTTTTGAATAACACAGAAACTGATGAAGCATAGACAGAGCACAGGCACCAAGGTAGACTGAAAACTGGACCAAATGCCAGTCTTGAAATGTTGTGATCAGCAGTGCGAAGTCTAGCAGGCAGCCATCCACTGGTCACCTACTGCAGTGGCTGACACTGGGGCAGACAAGGACTACAATCTTCTTTAAAGATCTGGATGGTGGGACAAAGCACATCATGAACAAGTGACACAAATCTGAGTGGAGCAGCTGATGCACTAGATGGTTGCACTAGCATTGAGAAATACACATTCAACGAGTGTCCAGGCAGACACTAACAGACAAAAGCATGTCCCACCATTCAAACTACCCAGCTGTAACCAAGTATCTGTCTGGAGATCATAGTTATTAGCACATGTTGTGCCTCAGCTAGTATGTTCTAATATAGGGAAAGGTTTATTCACCTCAAGAAGATCATGCAGTAATCTAAATATTTAACTTCCAAACTAAGACACAATCATGGCTTGACAACTTAGCAGCTGTTTGGTCCCATTCTTCCATGAAGAAGTTTTTCCAACAACACAGGTTTTCTGCTTCATACTTCTTACAAATCTTATTTCTGCACCAGTTCTGCTTTCACCTCAATCTCTAACATATGTGTATGCCTAAAGCTGCACAAGTATATTCCAGATGAAGCATTACTATCTTTTACAATGTCAACATGTCAGTGATGTGTTGGAAGGAAGAAAAAAAAATGCATAATGAAGTTTCCTTACCTGTTGTGCTCCATCCCCACTAACAATAGGGGAAGTCAGAAGAGGGATTTCACTACTTATAATTGAAGTGGTATCCAGTAATGGTGGATGTTCTGCCATCATTGACGGTACACTAATTCACAAGATCACCTGCAAAGGAAAGTTACTCAGATGGTTAAACTATATCAATATTTCTGAATAATTCTTCTTAAAAGTTGCCTCACTTTAGAAATAACAACAACAAAAAAAAGAAGATTATGAAATTAGACACCTTAAGAAAGTATGTTTCCACAACAACCAGCAATCACACAAGCCTGAAGATGAGTTTTTGCAAGCTAGTACAAGCCTTGGTTATATAGAGAGGGTGGTTTACACCCCCTCTAGCGGCTGAAACTCAGAAGAAGATAGATCACTTCCCTGCAGCTAACAAACCTGAATCTTTAAACTTTGTACCAAGGTTTCAGCTGACTGGCACTGCTGACAAAATGCCTACGGAGAAAAAAAAAGAAAAAGAAAAAAAGAAAAAAAAAAAAAGGAAGAAAAAACGCATTTGCTTTAGAACCTATGTGTATAGCGTTCTTGTTTATGTGATTGGTAAAAAACCAAGACATACTAACAGGGACACTTACTTTTTTTCTTTTTTAATAATCAACCCACTTTTCCTATTATTATAAAGGATAAATACTTTAGGGACAACTTGTTACTAGGAAATGTCCTAGTGAGGCACAAATAAGTGAATGATAATAATAAAAAAATCTTCTGCACAATCTAACATATCATCATTTTAAAATGTATTAGATCCAGAAATAAAGCTGTGTCACTTTGATAACCAGGAGCCCTTTACTCAGCAGCTAAAACTTGGGGAGGAAGGGAAGAGATAACGGCCACACACACAATTGTAATCCTCATAACCATACTACAAAAAAGCCCTCACTAGCACACACTGTAAAGTTACAAGAAACTTGGTAACAAGAAAAAAAGCCACAGAGGCAAGAGGCCCAGGAAAGTAGGGATACACTTTAACTGAGGAATATCACATAACAAGGTTACAGAAATCAGGATTCAGCTGAGCATTCCTTTCAATTATATTAGCAAGTCAAAATGAACATGTTTTCTGATATTTTACATCTTAGTGTTATATGAAGACTGGATAGAAGAATTAAGACTGAAAAAGCTGAAGATTGTAATTTTTCCATGCTGGAAATAAGTACTGCAAGTCTAAGAAGATGCTTTTGAAATTGCATTTAATTTTGTTTTCAAAAAAAAAAAAAAAAACAAACACTAAATTACATTGGTTTACTGTACTGGTCTTAACTCAATCTCAGCTAGAGGTAGTACACTTAGCTTTTGAAATAAAAAAATAATTAGGTCAACAAGAATTGAGAAACTGATATTTCTTAACAAAACAGAAAGACAGATGGAAAGAATTCACTAGGGGTGAATGGCACATTTAGAATTCCCAAAAGTTAATCACATTTTGCATCTGAAAACAGTGCTTTACATCGAACACAGACATAAGGATTAGGCTGAGAAGAAGCTTGTACACTATTTCTAAAGCAGAATCGCCTCTCTTAGCTAGTACTTATAGTAGCCTGGTAAAAAAAAAGTAAATACAATTTTAGAGTTATACAGCCTGACAGCCAGCAGTGTTACAGGCTTTTACAAGTTTTGCCTTGATGTCATCTGGCTACTGAAACTCCGTACGAACACTTCCGAACTTCTAGTTCAGATATACTGTCTGCTCATAAACAGAGGTATTTACTAGTTACAGCATTAACTTCAAATGAAAAAATACCCAATAAAATGGAAGGAGTGATAAAGTCAGCTTAATGACACTAACTTCAGTACCAAGCTCTAGAGATGTTTGCTTAACCAGTACTGCTTACTACTCAAAAGCATCATCTAAAACTTCATCCCACCCAATGGGCTGCTTTCACTTGCTTGCCCCTCTTTGGTGGATGTTGTAGCTCTGCTGTGGGTTGAAATCTGTAATAGAGTGCCCTCAGTAGAAGAGGACTTGCACATTAACAAAGCACTACAGGCCTCTTGTACAGAATTTTTTCCTACTATCCAGCGTAAACTTCTCCTGGTGCACCTTGAGGACACTTCCTCTTGTCCTATCACTTGTCACCTGGAGAAGAAACTGACCTGGCTCCACCCTTCTTTCAGGCAGTTGTAGAAAATGATACAGTCCCCCTGAGCCTCATTTTCTCCAGACTATACACCCCCAGCTCTCTCAGCTGCCCCTCACCAGACTTGTGCTCCAGACCCTTCCCCAGTTCCTTGCCCTTCTCTGGACACACTCCAGCACCTCAGAGTCCTTGTAGTGAGGGAACAAGAACTGGACACAAGGTTGAGGTGTGGCCTCACCAGTGCCATGTACAGGGGGACAATCCTTGCCCTGGTCCTGCTGGCCACACTATTCCTGACACATGCCATTGGCTTTCTTGGCCATCTGAGCACATGCTGGCTCATGTTCGCCTGCAGTTGACCACCACCCCCAGGTTCTCTTCCACAAGGCAGCTTTCCATTCTCCTGCACAGCTGTTTAACGATTTGATTTGTATGACATTAGGTTCCCACAGACACCCAAGTGCTTAGGTCCGTAGTCCATCTTCAGCACCCAGTCTTTAGTGCCTTAACTGGGACACAGCTAAATTCCATGTCTGGAGTCAAGCATTTGATTTATTCTGGAGACAGGGCACACTGCTCGTTGATAAACCCTGACAGGAGGCACTACGTAGAATGTTATTCCTGACACCCTCTACAACAATAATAAAAGTGCTACCTGTCAGACTGCGTAATCAATCTAAGAAAAAAAAAAAAGTTTCCTTGACAATACAATATTAGATTTCTCGGCAATGTCACTGAACTAGTCTCAAAGACTAAAGGTTAAAACTTCATACCAATGTGGGTCTATACTACACATTCACCAAAAGCCTTTCCCCCCATTAGTAGTTGGGAGGCAGCAATCCATATATGTCAGTGCATGTAATATTGTCACACAGTAAGATATGGTATGTTCACACACTGTAGCTGCCTTTTTTTTTTTTTTTTTTTTTTTTTTGCTGTGAGGACAAAGAAAGACAACAATTTGAAAAGACAGAATGTGTGGTAGGAGAAATCAGCTAAACTGGACAAAACGTTGGCGTCAAGACAAACAGGAGTGCTCAATAAATATATCTTGGAAATAATTTATATCACATTCAATGCAAGGACCTCAAGTGTGTGCAGACAGAGCCTTTAGATCAGCCGATGCCAGTTGCTTGCATTCAAGACCTCTTGAAGACATTTACCTAGACCTTTGAAAAAGACTTGCAAATAACTTGGATCCTAGGAAAGTCTCAGAGGTCTGGAAGAAAAGTAGAAGTTTCGGTTAAATTCTGTGTTGTAAAAGGGACAATCTAGTCCTGTTAGCAAACAATAATCTGGGCCAACACTGGATGTTATTTGTAAAGAACTAAAATACAATTAAGATTGATTGAAAAAACTTGGTCCAATTAACTTCATACAAACCTTCTTGTGATGGATATTGCTGGAAAAGGTACTAATAAGTGGACTGGAAAAACAACCTTAAAATCTTACTTGGCATTAGAGAGCATTTCTCTTCAATAGCAAAACAGAACAGATGGATTAAAGCTGAATGGACAGTTCTTAAACATTAACAGCAAATACAGAGTTGTTGAGCCGTGTGAGTGAGTTTCCAGTAGGCAGGGAAGGTATCAGTTGTCGGCTTCTCATTACAAAACATATTTTTAACTTGCCTCTCAGAAAAACTAAAAAAAAAAAAGGAAGTCGAAAGGAAGTCTGGAAATGACAAGCAATGACAATGATAAGAGACTGAGTCATTTCAGTCCACTAAAATGGCATGAATAGCTTAAAAAGTTAGGCATAGCAAAAAGTATTAATGCATAAAGGAAAAGCTGCTCTTTATAAAACTAAAAAGAATGAACTCAATCCTGTGAAGGGTTGATTCTGACAATAAGAGAGTAATAAAAGTGGAAAGTCAAACGCAAGCTTGCCAAAAGGCTTTATCAGTTATACCAACAGGTCTACCTCCCTTAGCAACATGGAGGGGAGGACGTTTCTCCTGCCTCTGGCTGCAAATTCCTACCATCTCTACTGGAATAACTTCAGAAACTTTGTCTCCAATTTTCTGACTGGAAATTGCTGCTAACTGTTCCAAATGTGAGCAACAACTTCTTGAACATATTGTTCCTTATTGAAAATACTGAAAGTAGAGTATGTACATACCATAATTCCAGCCTTAATCCTCATAAAGCTGCCCCAGATGATGCAACTGTCCTCCAACTCCATCTAATTTCTGGATATACTCAGGACTTGATGAGGTATTGAAAAGGGCACAAGAACACTTGCTATGGACAACAGGTAAGCTTCAGCCTGCAGAACCACTACAAAAAATTCACTAGCCTATTGTCAGATTTCCTGCACCATTGAAAACTTTGATGTACCAGCCTTCAGAAGGGGTAAAATAACATCAAGGATGAACCAAAGGATTTATTTAAGGCCTACTCACTGCACCATTCTTGTGGACATTAAAAGGGACCAGACAAGGAAGAGGACACATTAGATGAACGGAGAGATAATTCTCAGTTGCTAAGCACAGAAGCAGCTGAGAAGTAATTTGCTACTGGTGGAGCATTAAATGCATGCTTATTTACAAATCTACAGTTCCATGCACACCAACAACTGCTTCATGAACAACTATTTCATTTCTTGCCTTGCTACTGCATATGCTGAACTAGTAGCAGACATTCAAAGTCAATTCAGGACTACAAATTCAGTCTACTTAATCTGTCCTGAGTCTGTTCTACAGTGCAAGGAAAGTACACGGTCTCTTGAGATTACAACCAAATTGTGTAAATTAATGCTTTGTACAAGACTCACATTGCAAACTACCTATTGCCCACCATCCCCACCTGAACTGCTATTTGAAAATACCCTGAAAGAGTTTTCTGAAGCCTATCAAAGCTGAAAGAAAGTACGGGTATCTAAATTTACTGGATGTGATTTGTTTAGACTCCAGGACTTACGCCTGAGGAACCTTTAAGGAATTAATTACACTAACTAGGCAAAAGGCTAAATTATGTTAAAGCTCACTGTGTTCTACTCCATAGTTCAGTAAGCAAGTTTGCCTTCCTGAACTATAACAACAATTTCACTCAATCCTTAAATGCCTTCAGATTTGGTCCTTTATTGTTTCTGTGGCATTACCCTCAAGTTGTAAAGCACAATACAACACTGCTTTTTACTCTGTCAGTTGTTCACTAAGGGTTAAGCAGAGTTGTAAGGCTGAGATAATTGGGCAGTGCATTCGGTGCATTTCCTCTGCACATGCAAAGGATCAGCGTTTCTCCAAGAGACTAGCAGTTGATCTTAGGAACAGTCTCTGAAGAACACATCAGCATTGTATCAGCTGGATCACCAAGGTAAAACAACATGAGTCAGCAGCACATGTCCTATAGCAATGAAGGCATACGAGGCTGTATTAGCAGCGAAATACAGCCAATGGGCTGAGGAGAGTGATTATTCCCTGCTACTCAGTGGTAATAAGCTGGACTCTGGAATACCAAGTTCGGTTTTCTCTTCTCAGCCACCTCCTCCTCCTCCCAGTAGAAGACAGATGCCACAAAAACTGTTCCTGGGCTTAGACCCATGAAACACAAGGAGAAGCTGAGAGGACTAGAGTAGCCAGGGGTCACCTGCTAGCTGGATACCACTACCTGAAAGATGCTGGCAGAGAACCTTAAATCAAACTCTTCCCAGAGGCATGCTGCAAAAGCACAAGTGTATGGACAATGCTCTCAGACACAAAGCGTGACTCCTGGGGTGTGCTGGGCAGTGCCAGGAGTTGGACTCTATGATCATGAGGTCCCTTCCAACTCACCATATTTTATGATTTTGTGATGGGCATGCACTGCACCACTGGAAATCGTCTGTCCATAAATATTTTTAAAAAAAGGTATCTTAGCAATGGGAGTGTTGTAGCACTGGCATACCTTGCCCTGAGAGGCTGCAAAATTCTTAATCCTGTAGATCAGTAATCTCCAAAGAGTGGTAAACACACCCCAGCACAAGTCAAACTCTTGGTGTGTCAGAAGAAATGACATTTTGTCACTGAAAAAAAAATTGATTTAAATATTCGTTTTCATCTCTATCTTATTATTTTTTTGCATATGCTTTATAGTATACATATATCAATAAAGTAGCATATGCATATAATTTAAAAGATTATATATATTGGAGATGAATGCTTAATACATTCTTTACTTATGGGGCACTTGACCAAAAAATTTGGAAACCAGTGCTCTAAAAAATCAAAACCTGACCATGTAAGGTCCTAACAAAGGGCTGGAGTAGGCAATCTCTGAAGACCCTGTCAAGCAGAATTCTTCTATGAATTCCAGAATATTAGTCAAACAAAATACAACACATAATGCCAAATTTGAATGGTTTGCAGTAGACCAGAACCCAGAGAGAGGACCATAGTTTGCCTCCAAGCTCTTAAAAGCTATCAAATTCTCAATTCAAATTTCAAAGCAACAATGACAATGCTAATCAAAACTCAAACTAGCTAAGGCTCAAACTTTGGAAGACATACACATAACTCTGTCCATAACAAACTGCTTTACAATCTGGCCTTTCTCCTAAAAGAGGAAGGCTGCATTAGAGGATAGTTAAGAATTAAAAAGTTACACTTTCACATGAACATCCTACACAAACAGGCTTTCCAGTTCAGCTGGGATATAGGCACTACCATGATAAATGTAGTTATAGCTCGTAACAGTGCTGTATACAAGAAAAACATATGGACCACTCATTTCCTAGAGATTCACTGCTTCTGGTTATTGAGTTTAATACAAAATATAATTAATTTATTTATTCTCAACTAAAGGACTTATAAGGCCACTCTCCACAGTGGTATCACTGGTGCCTACGGAAGGAGAAACTTGCATTGCTGTTTTTTTCCTCAGTTTTTATGATTTACAGAATACTGCTTCTCTACCTACCTACCTACGTATCATCACAATGCCTACAGCAACTTCACACTCTTTCACATCCTAATTCTGTCAAATCTGGGGAACAACAGACACAAACTTTTATTATTCCAGAGAGCTGTTCAGAACAGCTGTGAATTCTACACAACACAAGGACAGAAGTTTAAGCAGGGACAAGACAAAAGCACCTAACACAAAAGGGTGCAGTGTTAAGAAACTGGCTTAATAAAATCAATACTAAATGTTTCCAAACTGCATGTTGCTCTTACACAAGAAGTAACAAACTCGGGGCTTTTCCACAATTTCTTTGTCAGTACTGCAGTTTCATGCATGCTCCAAGCAGTATCATATTACAGCCACCAATTCCAGGTTGCCATAAGGTGTGTTTTCCCAGCAGGTTCAGCACAGCAGAGCAGGTGTGCATTCCTTGTTCACCTGGGTCGTCACGCAGCTCCAGTCCCCAAGGAACCACAGGCAAGGCCCATCCTCCAATCCAGGTAACCTCCAGTAAGAAATAAAGGCTTCTCTGAATAGGAGACAACACTTAGGTTTTGCCAAAGACCAAAGAATGAATTGACAGAACCTAAAAAACCATAAAACCATCACCCAATCCTAATGCATTAAATGCTTTGATTATGCCTTCTCCAACATAGGGACAGCAGATGTACTTGAAAAACAAACATCTTTCAAATGGCTGAAGCAAAAAAGCCAATTCCTTCCAATCTGTCAAATCGGCCATCCAGTTCAGAACTTATGAGACAAGAGTGGACAAATAGAAGTGCCCAAGATGTACAAATATGCTAAAATGAGGAAAATTCGAGAATATTCCAATGCAGCCCTAGGGTGAAGAGGAAGGAACAAATATAATACAACAGATGTTGGTAATATCACTTAATGCACTACTGGAAAAAGCTCAGATAGAGTGGTGCAGCTGATGTAGAAATGTATTAGAATATAATTACCCAGAGATCCATAAGGTTGTAGCTGAGCTATCAAAGTTATGAAGCATGCTGAAGAGTTTTGTGTTTGTTTTTAAGAATCAGAACTGAGCAGAAGGATTTTAATTTCTCTCCCTCCCTGTACGTTTACCACATTTTCCAGTCAAAGAATTTTAGATGTGGCAATTACAGTACACCAACTTTTTAAGTTCTGAACGAAATATTTCAATTAATATGCAATTTTATTTAAAATATACACTTTCTTCCTGATAAAGTATTTTTCCTGTTTCAGAAATGTTTTCCTGGGACACTTGATAAAATACTTTCCATCACAACAAAGAAGGGTTGTTATTTTTTGTTAGAAGAAGGGTGTTGTGGGGAACATTTCTCTTTCACTAATTTGTTAACCTCCTTTTAAGTACAGTGAAAGTGAAATGGCTATTCCCTTCAGTGCTGGTCATAATACTAAAATCGCAGATAGGCAATACAGGAAAATTATAAAAATAGTATTGCTTTATGAAGTAAAGCAAAAAAGTCAAAGTCTGACAGTCATTTAACAGTGAAGATATGCTAAAGGCTTTAATAAGCACTGGAAGTTCCTATTAAAAAAAAATCTACAACATTTACCATCAATATGGAAATACTTCAAGTGTTGTCACAGACACTCACTCAACATAATTCTCAAAGTCTGAGAAACACGATTCACAACTCTGTTCATACTATGTTACTACCAAAACATGAACACTAAAAGGTTGTAAAATTAATGCAGTATACTCTTGTGAAGGAAACACTGACTGCTGAGCAAATGCAAGTGCAGGTCAACAGGCAGTTACCAGATCAGACTCATGCCCAGTAGTCACCACCTGAATCTACTCGGAGCAAGAATGGCCAAGCCCCACAACAGCAAACCTAAGCACTGTAGGAGTTTAGTGTGCTATAGTAAATTAATACTTATGTCAGGTTACCTTCATACTCCAGACGATAAACCACAATGATTTAGGAGCAGCTTCAAATGCAGTTCATGCATTCATGCCTATACTAGAATGCATAGTAGATAATTGGAAATACCCCAGCTGTTCAAGTTTAATGCATTTGTATTCATATGCCAGCAGTTTTTGAATCTGAGCCAAAAAGGCTAAGTTTTTAATAGTAGCTGATGTAGGAAACGAAACTTTTGAAGGTGAGGACTACATAGAGGAAAAGCTAGACAGTTATAAACCAGTCATCCATAAAGGCACAATATGTTCATGGACACTTACTAGCTCAGCTTGCCCAGCACAAGTGCTGAATGCTTGACTGTGCACAGCAAGACCAGTGCAACTGAAACTACCTCAAAATACCACATTCTGGTTTTAAATGTTGTTGGTATTATTATGTTATTTAAAAAACATCCACAATCCTTATCTGGATGAAGTACATGTAAGTTGAATGCTGTTGCCCAACAAAGAATTCAGTACTTCCCACCTCTCTGCCTGTCCCTCTTATACCTTCAAATAAGTCTAAGCTTTTAGAAGTGCAAACCTAACATAAATTGGAATTATCTGTTAATTTTATTTGGAACTACATTGACAGCATGCATTTTACAATCAGAGAGCAAACTGTCAGTAGCCAGGTGCAAACCTATACCTAGATTTTAGCAGGCACATTAATCCAATGCACTCACACAGACAGGGTGCAATACTATGATCTCCTTTGTCCTGGAGAACATCTTCCATTTAGATACTCATGGGAATCATCCCCAAAAAGAAATGAGGAGAATAAACTGCATACTGTATTTTTTGCACCACTTGTAAAAAATCTGCAATGTAATTCCGCTTTATTTATGCCACACTGATCTAAACTATGTTTTGTTTTACACTCTTGTAACTCTCAAGAATTTCCTTAAATCCTCCTAGTTTTACTTTTATACCAGTAAAATTAGATTCTTCTAAGCTTCTGCCAGGACTGGATTTCCTTCAGTTTGTTTTCTGAAAATTACATGGCTTCAAAACCAACTTGGCCTTTGCCATTTAACTGTTACTTTTGCCTTCATTTGTGTTTAACAACATGCTTAGTTTTTGAGAAAACAAGCAAATTCAATGCCAAGAATCAAGCTACTTCCTCATTTGTCACTGACTCCCTTTTCTCAGAAGCTGTGAGTAGCCACAAGAAAGTTCCAAAATAATTTTTCATATGATACCTTTAAGGCAAACTAAAAACATGGATATATTTTTATTAATAAAATAATATGACCTGTAACTGGTCAGTGAGATAAATTTATTGCAGAGACAACTGCTGGTGTTGGAGCTACAAAGAGTGCATGACCCAAGCAGAATGAGCAGCTTTTAAAGAACTCTTACGAAACAGCTTTTTCCTGCTTATTCTGAAAACTGAAAACTTTGCTATCCAAATGTAAGGTGATGTAGGATCAATGAGCCTACAAGTCTAAGAGACTTTAAAATTTCTCTCCACTGATTATTTTGGAAAAGCTGTAGATCTCTGCTTCCATAAGGAACAGGACAACAACAGAACATGATAAAGGCAGACATATGAAAACTACTTCCCAAGAGTATAAATTCACCAAAAAAAGTCTCAAAAGGTCTTTTGAGGCCTAACAATCACATTTGAAGGGTATGCTATTATCAGGAATTTAAACTCCTCCAAGTCACTTCTGCTAAATCATACTAGCAGATCCCATTTGCACCACTGCATGCAACTGGTCAATAAAGTGAGTTAAAGTGTAGGACAGATGCAGTTTAAAATTAATCATATAAGAATTGGTCAGTTTTAACACAGAAGCTTCCTGACTGACTTTACACACAATATGTGCAAATACACAAGTGAATGCAAAATGTAATAATAAACAGAGAGAAAATGCTTGTACCCCAAAAGCAGAATGGTCAATCAGGATCTCAACTGAATGCAACTCTTGAAGTCCAAATGTGCTACTCATTCAAGAGTTCTCCAATGCAGGAGTATCTGCAACCACTAAAGGGGAAGACCAGCAAAACGAGAGGTTTCTCAGGTGATATTAAGCAATCCTTTCTCCTAAGTTCCCCACCATTCCCCTATAAAAGTTTTAGTTTATCAAAACACCATGGGACCAACTAGTTTGATTGCTCAATCAAGTCAAGAGAACAAAGCTGCTCTTAGCTTCCTCTTTTACATATGAAGTTGCAACACTGAATAGCTGTCAATTTGTTACCAACAATACAGTCACAAAGTCAGAAATTGATTTGTTTTGAGCCATATTGCCATGATGTACATACTCAAATGCACTGGGGCATTTTTAAGATCTACTACTTTATTTACAGTAACTTACCCTCACCATTGAAATGCCACCACTGAGTGGACTGTACAGATAAACGAATATTCTTAAATGGGGGCAGTCAAGTTATTAGCAAGCCTGAACAAATTAAAACAAAATACATTTCTCCTGCATCTATGATTAATCATTGCCAATAGTCACTGCTTACTTCCATGGCTTTTTTTAGTCCTAACTCCTAAGTACTTCATTTCAATATCTTCAATCCACTTTCATACTAAACTAAATGGGTAAATACTTGTCTTACAATGTCATACTTCCAATTTTACATTTCTAATAGACTCTACAGGATTTGCAAAGACATGGTAACTCTTGTGTTTTATGACATTTATTCTTACTGTAGAAAGTCCCCTAACAGTCTATCAATAAGTATTTTGAAATATTACTACATAGTTATAGTCACACCTCTCCCTCATTGCCAAGAAATTGCAAGTCACCAAAGTTCGTGCTGAACCTTCTTATCCATTCAATTTCTGCTTACAGATTAGTTTCCAGCTACTTGCACACTTTTTGCAGACCATTACTACTTGATTTGCTATCCCTACCTAAAATGTGTTCTTCTGCCAAAGTAAAATTACTTGACTTGCTATTCTGTGGTGTCCATTTCCTTCTGTGAAGTCATCTAGTAGATACAATTCTTCCAGTTAAAATAACAACAAACTACAAAAACCCAAAACCTTTCAGTTTAAAATCTGGAACTTGGAGAAGATGGATTTATTTTATAGTCAAAGGAGTAAGACCTGGTATGGAGTATGCTACGTTAGTGAGGGGAAATGGGACAACAGCTGGGCAGCAGCCCATGCCTATGCTTGTAGGATCCTGTATGCCACAGACATTGGGTCTATACACTGGGGAAACTCAACCCCATTTACAAGGGAGTATTTACACTTGTGAACTACAGAGTTTTTTTACTTTTTACTGCCGGTAACAGTAAAGCTCAACATTTGCTAAGTTCTTTTTCACTTCAAGTTATTCAAAATCAAAAGCAAGTAAGAACTGAGCTTCACAGATTTAAATTCAACCAAGGTACAAAAAACCCAAAGCAGATTCAAAAAGAACTGTTATGCAGAAGGTAAAGTTAACATTCATGCCCTGCCTATTCCTCTTCACTTACAGTTACAGAATAAAGTTACTGCCCATCCATACTTGTCACAGTATAAATACTTTTGGACCTTGCTGAAGACATTTATTACACCTTAAAGAAGTTCCGTGCTCCTCTTATTAATGGCTAATAAAAATTACCTCTACTGGTCAAACTGGAATTGCAAACATGTATATAACTTAATTTTTGACAACTTGTTATGCCCCAAGCCATTCAGTATATAGTAAGGTACAATATTTTCTACTGTCTATAAATGCAGAATTTTGCAGTGTATCTTCTCATGTGTCCTAAATGCTTTGGAACAACTCTGGCAGCAAAACTTGGGGGGAGGTACACCATAGGCATATTCAGTGCTCCTGATTAACTTCTGTGGACTGGTGTTGGGGTGGTGTTTGATGCCCAAGGTACTAAACCAAAAGAGAGGATACCAATGTCGGCCTAAGTGATGTTTTGACTGCAGAACAGCATGAGCAGAAGGTCCACATATCCTGAAAAAGTAAAAACTTAAAGGGAGACAAAAATATAAATCAGTTAAGAACAAGCTATATCGGTAGGTCTGATGAGACTGAGGCCAACAAATGTGCTTGCCTAGACATAAACAGTGAAAGGTTTCTTGGAGCCACGAAAAAAGAGGGCTAAGCAGGTCCAATCTAACTCAGTTTTAAGTGTGCTGTGAACACATCACAAATGAGCATGGTGCTGAAGTTTTAATTAAGTATTTAGAAAATAAAAGGATATTTCATTCTTGAGCTACTGCAATTCTGAATACAAAAGCTTTCTAAAACAGTACATTAAAGAAGAGTAATAACACAGTGCTCTACACAACTGTCATCAAAGTGAAGACCAACAGTTTCTGCAGCATGTGTTGTAACTAAAACAGCTTATCAATACAACCAAGAAAAGATGCATAACCTAACACATGAGTGTATCAAGAGTCCACCATGAAAGGAAGAGCTAAAAATTCTATGTCATTATTGACAAAAGAGCATAGCAAATGCTATTTGAATTTACATTTCATTAAAGTAATCTATGACAGGTTAGCAAAAAGTCTGCAGATTTTCAGTGGTTACAGGCTCAAGAGTGTGTCAGCAGCTGGAATAGGACCAGATTCCTGGGGGGAAAACAAAATTACTTCAAAAATACTTGTTCCATCTGAAACCAAATGTAAATTAATTGGAACAATTAAACATGACAACCTACAAGAAACATGCAATAGTACTATGTGTTACAGACATTTCCTAAACATCCTGCTACCTCATCAGCCCTACAAAATACAGATCTGAGGATGACAGTCCAAAATACCACTGGACATAAACACAACCATTAAACTTCATGAATAGAGAAGATTAAGAAAAAGGCTGATAGTGTTTTTTTATTAACGTCAAATGAACATCAGCATTAAGGAAGCTCAAAGTTTACTGTATATGGCAAAGAACAAGCAAAAAACCAGTCTTTTCTGTAGCTCAGGAAACATTGGCCCCATGAGCAAAATAAACATTGTTCATGTTTGCTGAACAGAAAAAGCAGTGTATTCATTCCAAACTATTATCGTTTTCCTGAGATACAGACAGTATCTTTTAGTTAAACTAAAGACTTGACAGTCCAAGTAAAATCCATTTTTACTGAGACCTGGTCCTACAGGAAGAACATCAGCTCTCAGTTTAACTCATGCACTCTAAATTGCAGTGAAGTTGAATTTTACTACAAATTGCCTGGGAATTTCCCCAAGCCAACAGTCTTAAAGAAATCAATGATAAAATATAGAAGTGCTATTGACACCTGTAACAGAGAAAATCCAATTCGTATTATAGATAACTGATGCACTGATGGAACATGACACTATCTGTAGACATTCTAGCAGAGATTGAACTAGAAATCCCACAACAATTAGACAGTAGAAGTGAAAAAAAGATACAAAGTTGCTAGAAGAAGATAAGAATTCCTGAGGTTCCAGAAGGCACTGACTAGGAACATCAATGGATGCAGACAACACTGTCTAGAAAGTAGGCCTGCATCCTCACAAAAACTGTCTTCTCTGGTATCTGTCTGTATGGGAATGAACAAGATGGCATGTTTGCCAGTTCAACCCCAAAAGGAGGACGGAGCTGGGTTACAGGATTGGCCACTCACAGTGCTATCAATAGACAATCAGAACAGCAGCACACAACACCTACCCAGCATTCAGTATTTCTAGAGACCAACACATGTACAACAGCATACACTATTGCAGAAGTGACCTGCCAGCAAGGGAGATTGTGGCATTGTCTAAAAGTATTTAGATGTTAAAACCATCTAGGAGAAAGTACTGACAAGTATGAAAAATTGAACCTCTCATCAAGTCAGACTTTAAGAATTTTTCTCAAGTCCTAAGACAGAACACTGCAGAAACATGTTCAATTAAGCAGTTAACGCTGCAATAACAATTCTAAAGGAGCTCTTTGAGATCTTCAGCCAAAATGATCATCAGAATAACACTGAGTTAGCCGATGGAGGTCCAGTTCACGTAAAATCAAATGGCCACGAGGCAAAGATTAACAATGAAAAGCATCCCAAGATCTACAGGACTCACAGCCCAAAGCAAATGAGTTACTAGTCCAAATCACAATCCAAGTTTCTGCAGCTCCATTACATCACTGCCTCTAAAAATCTAAAGCTTTTGAGTTCTAAGTTCACAAACTAGTAGAAAGTCCAACTTGAAAAAGGTAGAAATCTCATTAATGGACTGAAATCGGGTAACTAATGTTCAGAGTAATGACCTGACCCTCATGAAACTCATACACCCAGAGCTTGTCATATAGTAAAAAGCCTCAGAACAGTTCCATTTGCCCTGAGAAAAACCTGAGACACTTACCTAATTCTGTTTTAATATTATCATCTACAGTAGCCAGCCTGTGACTCTGCTCAAAGCCGATTGCTCATCCCCCTGACCAAGTGAGCTAAGCAACAGATCACTGAATCCTGGCCTTTCTGAGGACAAGAATCTCTGTCTCTCTTAACCCAGGCTTCATCTGCTAAAAATCAGTGTCCAGTATCCCTGTGGAACTCATAAAGCACATCAACCTTCTCCCCCAAAGTCACCAGAAAAATCATTCTGGTGTGGTTTGTATAAACAACTCCCAGATTCAGTATATGCTTGTCAAGATGACTTGCGTACAGAGTGAATCTAGATTAGATGTGTTTTCCAACTTGACCAGCACCCTTCTTGCTCCCTCATGCTTAGCAGAAACACTGGTTGTCAAGAACTCTATCTAATTTGCCAACATTGAGTGCTGGAGATACTCAGCTACCTCTGACTTTCACATGTGTGTACATCTTTCTCCCTACCTGACAGCTTGCTACTTCCCCATTCATCATGTGATTAAATTTCATAATTATTTGAGACCATTTCCTTAAAAAACAAAAAAGAGGCAGAAAAAAATGTAACTGATCATCCTCTTTGAATTTTAAGGACCACTGGTTTGCTGTGACTCACACTATTTCACAACACAGAAAATAAACACATCTACGGATGCAAATTCACATCAGTTAAATTTCTACACTGTATAAAGCAGAAAGTTTCCCATTGCCATAACAACAAAATAGCTTCTTAAAAGCAGAAAGCTTAGCAGGACTGGGTCCTACAGCTTCTGAGACAGAAGCTGCCAAGTACTCAATAGCAAAAAATTTAGAGATTTTAAGTCTCCTTGAAAATTCAAGGCATTTCTAATCAGGTATGTATTTGATCAAATGCAGACTGAAATTTTAAAACCAAAGAACATTTCACAGGAATTACTTCGTAATGTGAAATGTTCTAGAATAACGCTTGACATGCAAGGTGGCTAATAAAATGCCTTTGACAGGGTTAAACAAATGACTAACACATCTTGAGGTGCCATTTATAACATTTTCTCCTACCAAATACATTTTCTCTTGTTTCTACCGCTTAATTTCTTCACTTCGCACAATAAAAATCAGCTGAAAAGTTTCATTTTTGCTTTTAGTTGGTTTCACTTTCTAAGTTGCCTGGAAGCAACGAAAAGTTTCTGTTTAGGTTGGGCGATATTCAGGGAGGGGGAAATCGGGAGTAAACCTGGCTGAAAGAATAATGCCTCCGGCTAGGAGTCGGCAAGATGATGACCGTGTTTTCGGGAAGACTTTTATCTACATAGAGACGCTCAATCCCCTTAGCTGGGCGTATGAGGGAACCTTTTACGGCTTAGGCGGAGGGCAACAATAACAACAACATCAACAGCGAGAAAGGGGTGTCGAGCTCCACCACTGCCTTCTCCTCCCCGCCTGCCACAGCCGGCTCAGCTGTTCTGGTCGCGCTCCGCATCTGCTTCTTTCTCCGGCTCAACCACCGCCTCCTCCCGCGGCCGCCGCGCCGCAGCCCGGCGCTGACAGCGGGCGGATCCCGCGCCCCGGCCGGCGGAGGCACCGCCGAGCGACCGAGGGGAGCGAGACACAAAGTTTCTTTCGCGGGGCTCTGTCGGTGGCGCCGGCTCCCGGTCCTCCCCGGCGGGGAGCGCCGCTCCTCAGGCACCGGGGCAGGCACCGGGGCAGGCAGCGGCGCCGCCCCCGTCCCCTCGCACCCCTCCGGCCGCCCCGCGGAGGGGAAGGCGGCCGTTCGCCATCAGCGCCTACTCACCGCCATGGCCCCGCGGCTCTCCCGGCTAACGGTCCGCGCTCCGCCGCCAGCGGGCAGCGGCGCCGAGGCGGGCAGCGCCAGGGGGAGTTCCCGATGGCGCACTCGGGCAGAGGCGGCGCTTCCCCCACCCCTTGGCCCGCCCACTCGAGGTACCTGCCCTCCGGCCGCCGCCGCTCCGCCGCCTCCTCCTGCCCTCCCGGCAGCTGTCACTGCCCTCCGCTCCCGCCGCCGCCCCCGCCCCGCCGCCGCAGCGCTACCCGCCACCTCGCCCGGCGGCGCGCGGCCGCCATCTTTGGGGAGGGCTGGGGGGGCCGCGAGGGGGCAGTTAGCTCTGGCGCGCAGTGCGCCTGCGCGGAGCGCTCCCGTGCGGGAGGGCGGGGGCGTGGGCCGGAGGAGGGGCGGGGTCAATGTGTGTGGGCGTGGCTGGGCGTGGGCTGTGTGAGGGCGTGGGCCGTGTGAGGGCGTGGCTGTCGGGGGGCGGGAAGGGGCCGGGGAGGGCTGTGGGGGTCTGTGCGGTCTGTGGGGTTTGTGGGGTCTGTGGGCTCGGGGCTGGGCTGTACCGGGGTCTGTGGCCTCGGGGGTCCGCCGTACCGGGGCCTCGACCTTAGCCTGTACCGGCGGCTGGGGTCAGCGCTTGCTTGTGTATGCCCTGCTTAGAAATAACAAAAACGTCTCTACATTATCAGCCCTCTGTTCAGCACCAACCCAAAACCAGCCCCATATTAACTCTACCCCAGCCACACCCAGCACATATTCCACCCCTTACCATACCATTTATACCATGGCCAGACCTCATACTATTCAATACAACCTCACTAGCCACCACCCTTCTTCCCATACTTTGATAAAATACACAGATGTTATTCCATTAGTCGATGGGCCACCATTGCAAAATGTCCATAAGATGTTATTTGAGCTCATGTAGTCCATGACTTTGGGTTCCATCAGTTATGGTAATCACTTGGAATGGCAGAAGTGTTTTGTGGAAGTGTTTTGGGCACCAAAGCCGTGTCACTGCTGCACTTGCACTGCTTCTTGTGCATTGTTTTACGTGGTTTCTGCAGTAGTAATTCCTGTAATATGCAGCTCAAGCCATGGGGTTTGCCCAGGCTGAGCTCATGCTGGGTGGAGTGAAGGGTTGCCTGTTTCCTGTACAGCCATTATCACAGTGAAAGTCAAAGGGCAGAGGCTGAGGAGGGCAGGACTGTGAACACCTGAGGTGTCCCCTGCCTCCTGCCCAAGCATGTAGTGTTTGCCATCAGAGAGGAAAGGGTAAGAAATGTGCTTTTCCTGGCACTTGTGCAGGGAGGAACTATCTTCCCTCAACACCTGCAATGTTCAGCTGGTGTCCTGAATGCTAATTTGTGATTATCCTTTGCTTAATGTTTGTCCTTTCTGTCATTATGGATCAAAATTATTTTACTAGTGTTTGGCTTAATGACCTTCTGCAGCAGTAGACCAAACCAAATGAAATGTTTTATAAAGTGGTTAATTTACCTTAAAGCTCTCTGTTATTAACTTACTAAGTTCCTATTTCTCCTGCATTTCAGCAGTGTTCATATAGTTTTGATAGCTTCATGGCAGGCAGAAAGTAGCTCATATCAAGGGATGCACCAACCAATGTCTGGTCATCACCTGGCTTCTCACTACAAGCTCCCTTTCCCAAATGCAGAATTTGAATGGTGAATAGCATACTAGACTGTGATATCGCGGATCTCAAAAACTAGAGAGACTTAGGACTGATCAATATTTGGATGAGCTACCTCGTTAGATACTGCGGAAAATGCTGCTGGTGATTCATTCAGTGGCAGTCTTCTGTCTATGAGTCAGGGCTGAACAAATGCCACTGCACAGCATTAGTGGGCCGTTCCATTCAGGGGCATAAACTGGAGATTGTTGCCAGTTACAGCTGTTGGAAGATCACTGATTTTCCTGCCTTATTCCAGTTTCAGTATGGCTTTCCAGAGCTCTCCAGCAGTTTGGCAGAACACAGCAAAGGGTTTCCACAGTGTCAGGCACCACTCACTGGTGGCAATGGGGCCAAGAACAGCAGTGGCCATGGGCACCACTGTAGGCAGCCACAGATCCTGGCTTTGTGTCAGACTGTCCAGTTTCAACTGATGATGCAGCACCAATTTTATGTGCCCCACTGCTGAGAGCCCTGTGAGGGAGCATCCTTCATTCCTCCTTCTGGCTTCCCACCCATTAATTCCTTCATTCCTCCTCCTGGCTTCCCAGGGCTACCTCCCCTGCTCTTCCCTTGCAGATAAAATCAAGAAATATGTGCAGTGTTTTGGTTGTATGGATGCAAACCTAGAGCTGGGACAGGGGATAGATGAGAGTGTTTAAGGCTCTTCTCCCCATGTAAACTCTGGTCCTGGTGGTGTGTAAGTTTGCACTACATGGCACAGTCCTTCACTTTTTTCTTCCTTTTTAGCTCACAGGTGTATAAATAAGTGTATATGAAATTCCATTTTCTGCTGGAAACCTGGTTAAAGTTACCTAGAAATAATTCTGAATAGTACTAAAAGTGGATGGAAGGCATTGGGAATCAGCATAAAGACCTCTTTGTCTCTCTTTAGGGGCTTGTGAATAAATGGATTTTTCCAAACCTAAACTAAACTAGATTGGAATTATTTACAAACCTAAGTTGCCTACATGGTTCTCAGGTATTTCTAGATGATTGACCAAATGCTCTTGCTTTCATTCACTCCAGAACTTCCCAGGAGGACTCATTCAACACAATTTATTTCAATTCAACAGAATTTCTTTAAAGAAATGTACCAGATACACATCCAAATGATGAACATTTATGAAATTGATATTGTAGCTAAATCCAGCAGAGGAGAGGTGAGGAGAGAAATACAAAAATGTATTGCAGAGTACCCTCTTAACATACAGTCTGTATCATAATGCCCTCCTTCTCTGGCTCTCACTTTTTCAGTCAAAGTTACTGTCTTCAGACAACTGAGAAGAATTGGTGTTACAATGGTCATTATTTCAGGTTTGCTTCGAGTTGTATTTATCCAGCAAAACATGTAGCAATCTGGTGCTGGGACCAGAACTGAGCAACTCATGATAGTTTTGAGACCTACATCATTTGATCCAATCCTCCTATTCTCTCCATCCTTGCAAGAAGCCTCATCCCTGGAAACATTTAAGTCTAGGTTGGAAGGAGCCCTAATAAGCCTGATCTAGTTGAAGATGTCCCTGCTTATTGCAGGGGAGTGGATTAGATCTTTAAAGATCCCTTCAAAACCAAGTTATTCTATGAAGCATTCAATATTAAATGGGGAAAATCTCCAGTTCTAAAGTTAAAATAACGTGGCTTAAGTTGGAGAGTTCAGCAACTTTCTCACACAGCATGCACCTCCATAGTGAACAACCCATTTTCACATTTAGCTGAATTTCTAATCACCTCTACCACCTCTGCCAGGAGGGACAATGGTGACCTCTCTCCGTAGTGGCAGCTCTGCTGCTGTCACAGCTTGCTTAGCCTGTAAGAGCAGTGGTAGCCAAATGTAGATCAGCAGACCTGCAGTCAGACTCTACAGTGTCTTTACGAACAGGTTTGTCATCTAAACCTCACCTGAAGACATTAGTGGGAACATTTACCCGGGCCTCACAGGCCAGAGGAGAGCAGCTTGGATGGACTGTGGGCTATGAAAGCCGTGAGTTCGGTAGCGCCGCTGCCTTCTACCAGATAAGTAGCATCAGTGCAATATACAACAATTAAAGAAATACAGCTGGTGCTTATTTTCTAAAACAAGTAACTAATGTATGACTGTAACTCCCTGAAAGTAAACTTGCTGTATATAATAGCAAGGTGAATGAGGTTTAATTTTGGTGTGTTGGCAAAAAAAAAAAAAATGCAGAAAGTTTTATGATTACAAAATTGAGTTACTGATCCCTCGGTGTCATCGGGCATACTGTGTCTTCACCTGAGCTGCAAAGCATTCTTTTATTTGTTCAAATTACTTTCAAAGAGGCTGCCAATCAGTATAAACTATTTGCTGGTTTCTGATTTGCATGAAGGCTTTTGAACTGTAAAAAATCCAACTTTAATATCAGAATGTTTTATCAAAATAAAGGTTTGCTGACAGCAGTTTAATGCTAGGTATGATTCACCTCGATGGTAAGATATGTGTTTGTGGGAAAAGGAAATCTCAGATTTAATTGATATGATCAGCTGTGTTTTTACATAATTTGGTGAACTAGTAAAACTCAAAACACATTGAGGAGTGGCATATAATAAAATTCCATGTCAAGCAACTGGCAAAACCATGTCTATAACTGGTTTTTGACACTTGTTGTAGAGTAAGTCTTGTATGATATATTTTACCATGCTTTTCTCAAAACACTGAGGGACACAAATCCACAACTTGTGGATTTGTCTTCTTTACCTGCTGTTCAGGACATGGATGATGAATTAAATAATTCTATGACAGGATTGAACCAGCTGAAACTTTAGAATGGTGATACCAGAAAGAAAGGGAGGATTAAATGGATAAAAATACTAATTCTATCATAGGCAACAAAATTCAACCATTCAACTTCACATTACAGAACTAACTACAACACAGAATCAGGAATTTGAGGAAAATTGCAGTTTCTTAACTTCAGAGGTTAGCTGGAATCTGCCATTTCCCTCCTACTGATTAATTTCATTTTCTGGAAGAAATTCCCTTTATTTCAATGGGATTACTCTTTAAACTGGTGTTGAATAACAAGAACAGGTATGGAAATGTGCGCTTAAGGTGTTTGAACATTAAACCAAACCAAATTCTTTAAGAAAAATTAATTAGTCAATTTTTTTTAATCTTATTACCATGATTTTAGGCTTCAAAAACATTCACTGGAGCACATATGGAGCAACCTAATTGTGTGGCACTTGTTTTTCTGATATGTACATATGCCAACAGAAAAAACAAAATGCATACACACAAAGATTAAATACATGGTTTAGAACTCAAATTAATGTATCTTACTTTATTAAAATGGAAAAAATATATTATGTAAACTTACTTGTTATAATATCACTTTTCAAACTCATGTAAAAAAGCTAAAATGCAAACAATGAAAAATGCCTCACAGTTATGTAGACCTTGGCATTCTTGCAACTGATCATTTTGTACCTTGCAAATCTTTATTTGTTGAAATCAGCCACTTAGTTGGACTGTGATTTTCCCATAATGAATTAAAGCTATGTTTTCTTATTATTTTTTGCCTTGCAGTGATATTCAAAACAGTGGTTGTGGGCACCAACAAAGCAATATTTATTGTCCTCATCACTTTTAGAAAACACTGATGTTTTGTTTTCACTTTATGAATTGAGGTATCTCTGAACTGTCTTTAGCCATCTCCTAGTTAACAGTTGGCTTGTGATAAATAAAGTTGAATAATCAGCCAGCCCTGGTTGTAATGAAATTGTTTACCAGAAGCATACTTTGAGTTTGTGCTTCTGATTTTTGTTGGTTGGAAATAATTTTGTAGCCTTCCTTTTCAAACTGTGGTGAAAAGTTAGACATTAAAAGCTCCATTGTATGGAAACAAAGACTCAGGAAATTCAGGTGCAGAATTCAACTAAATATGTTACTGAACTACATTTATTGAGGACCTTTCTCCTTCTTGAATATTCAGGAATTTCTTATGCAAGTTTAGATTTTTCCAGGAGATTTTCGCTTGGGATGAATAGTAGCTTTTATCTGATGGACTACTGAGAGTCAAATGTGAATATCTTTCTTTTGGTGAAGAGCTGTATCTGGCAGAATTTAGGAAGGACTGATTGTGCTTAGGACTTTTTGACCTAGCTGAGTTGAGAGGAAGTTACCTGTCCTATTTGAGCAGCTGTCCCCCTATACTGAGGAGTTCTAAAAAGCACAAGATTTCCATTATCTCTTCCTGAAATGCTGAGTTTGGGGGTTTTGCTGTGAATCTTTTTTTTCCAGCCCTTTGAAACTCATGTTGTGCTTGAAAACAAAGAAGTTGAAGGAAGTTTTCATCAACCTCTTCACATAAGAGTGTATTTCAAGCTTGTTCAATAAAAGATCTTGCAGTGTAAGTCCTTGTCTGGCAAGATAACAGCCTGAGTTTGGTGTGCTCATGGAATACTAATTAGTCTCTTCATTCAGATTTTCCTGGTTTGGTTTTTTTGTTTGTTTGGTTTTTCCCCAATAAGTCTGAATATTTAGCATGTCGCCAACATTCTTTGTGGTTTTCCAGAAGAATTTAACTGTTTCATGGTGGCTTGGAGGTTCCTCTCATATTTATTTCAAGTATTTTTCTTCTAAATGAAGGATCCAGATGGTGTGAAAGCATAATCTGTGTATTTAGGCAAATGCTGTTCACACCTAAAAACTCCATGACAGTGGAAATCAGGTATACTTCATCAGCTTCTGAATAATGAAGCCATTGAAAAATCTTCAAACCAGGATGAGTACAAAGAACAGTCTTGTCTTCTGAAGTTCTGTGCAGTGAAAAGCTCAAATCATGGTTCATGAGATGTCTCAGACATGTTAGCAGTGTCAAGCAACTGGCAATTGGTTCCTGTGACAGGAAATAACTATGGCAGCTCAGTGTTACAAGCAGTAGAAACTGTCCATATTGTTATTGGAATTGTAGTTTCCTCATTTTTAATCATCATGTGTTCTAAGTGAATTTGTTTTAGCCCCCAGAAAAAAACATCTTTTGCTTTTATGTGGTCTCTGTTGATCTGGGAAGAATGGTACTGGTTAATGTGCACACAACTTCTCAGCAAACTGAAATATTTAGCTGGTCACTTGGGTAATGCAAGTGCATTGGCTGCAGAATAGTTTGCAGCATGGCAGGATTAAAAAGGGGAATAAACTTGCCATGAAGGGCTATTAAAAAGAAACACCACCCCTGGCTTAGGAGTCTTTGAGATACGAACTTCTAAAGGATGGGAAAATATTGGTAAGTATTCCTGTGCAGCTGTCCCATTGTGTTGCTGGAAGCAGGGCTGCAGCCAGGCTTTTACAAAGAGCTGCTCTTTGGTCTGATCTATTGGGCCTTTTCATCTACATCTGCTTTTATATTTTTTTTATGTGCAAAATGATTGTTACAAAAAGTAGGTTATCAAGAAATTAAATTACATTGTGTTCATGTGTAAGGAAAAATTATTCCCTGAAATGAGAGACCCCAGACAAGGTTTTGTCCAGCTCTGTATGTTGGTGTAGTTGGTGATGAACATTATTATATCTGAGGCATGAGCAGAAAACATAAGTACCTCCTGTGGTCTTAGATTCTTGGCAGAAAAACTTGCTTAATGAAGTGAAATCCCTCTGTTTACCTTGAAGCGTCTCTTTGGTTCCAGCTGATTTTGTTTTATCTCTGTAAACTATTTTATTCTGCTTTAATTTTCTCCCAAGCAGCCTGTAATCTTTCCATGCACTTCAAGCAGAGACAGTAGGTAGTTAAAACTTGTCTGTGTCTGATTTGGAAGGCTACTGCAGACACTTCTGTGCAAACTAAAAGACTCCACTGAGTCTCCACTGTAGAAGTGAGCAGCTTCTGTTTATTGTTGCATGTTTTTACAAATAGACAACAGACAAGAATAATAAACAAAAAAGAATTAAAACAAACAGTCAATAATAAACAAAAAAGAATCAAACAGTCTGAGCTTCTATTTGATAGTTTTTCACTTCAATGTTCTTTGAATCCGAGGAATGGATATGTTCAGTGATGGTAACTCAAGCTAACTTTCCAAATGAAAACAGCCCTAGAATTCTTGGATCTGTCTTTGGAAACAAGGGTCACACAGCTTGAAATTTCACTGATGGTGTAAAAAAAGGCTAACTATATTTCTTCTTCATTGTCTTTGATCTTGTAGGAATCACTCCTCATTTATTCCAGGGTAGATGAGCATGACCCCAAAGGCCCTGGCAAGTGAGAAGAGTCCAGGGATACAATCTACACAGCATAACCCTCTTGCCTCAGTAGATAACTCTTAAGATCTGTGTTATGCTGGGAAGTTCTATGACTGTCTCTCCCTCTATTGTGCTAAAAATACCGCCCATGTTTGCAGATCAGATTCTCCCTTCAAAAGATGAAACCTACAATATAGTGAAGTTCTCTGTGGACAAAACTGTAATTTGAAACTTTTGTCAGAAAAAGAGGAATCAAGTTAGTAAGAAACAACTGCCCCTCCCCTTCGTCTTTCGTCAACTTTTCAGTTTAGGTGTTAAGTTTGTTCTTAATATCAGTAACTGAAGTGACTGAAGCATGAATGTCACATTTCAAAAGAAAAACATTTGCTTCAGACCTTTGTTCATGTAGTGTTTTGGGGTTTCATGTTGCTGAGGACATTCAAGTATGGTCCTTACACAGTAACATTTATTCTGGAGTGAGCAATTTGTTTCATGCAAAGTTTGAGATGTTTTGGGAAATGTTAATTTCGGATTTCCTAGTAAAGGCATGCAAATTACACGATTTTCCCCCATTTTAGATTCTGGTCACAGTGTGGCCTGTCATTGAAGCCTTGGTTAACTCTTCTTTTTCAGTGCAGGTTACTGGGTCTTCACTCTTAGATCAGTCACAGATCCTTTCAATTTGGTATAATTTTTTATACCTTTGATTTAGACACAAGTATTCTATTTTATATTCAGTATGGTGCAGCCCACATTTTTTTTTTTTCTTTTCCATGTTTTTTGACTTCTGTCTGACTTTAGGTGAAAATGAGTAGAGAACAACTCTGCCCAAATTGTCTGGTGTCAGACATAAATATCTCTTGCAATCTTTCTTTCCATTGGCACTTAGTGATGGAAGATATAGAGTGACACAATGCATAATTTTTTTTGTTGTTGTTATCTTCTGTGATCTGTAGGGTTTCAGTTCCTCTGGCACTTTAACTAGTTTAACTTCAATTTAGGATTATTTTCTTTAATTTACTTCTGCTGCTGACACAATGGCATGCTCATTAACCACTACAGTCCAAGGTGCTTGAAAGAATTCTCTTTATCTGGTGACACAGTTCCAACACTTTTGTCTAATGGAACATGTACTTTTACAGAGCTCCTTCTCTGGATATTTTTGTGTGTCTGGACAGAGAGCCCACTGAAAGGTATGACTGACTGCTACAGGGAGAACAGTTTGGCTGCAAGATAAGGAAATCAGTCTAGACAGATCTATCTATGCACACAGGATAAGATTATTTTGCCTATCTAAAGTCCTGTTCCAATCATTTAGGGCATATTTATATTTTCAGCAATGGCATCTTACTTCTTCAAGGATTTTTATGAGAAGCAGTAAGACTCCTCTAGCCTCACAACCTCCTGCAATTCACAGGATGTTTGAGATTTTAGGTCCTGTGCTCAGGTCTGCAAGTCTTACCAAAGTAATTTGCTTTCAGTGGAGGAAGAATTTCCATACTCTGAATAAAGAATTTTGATGTGCAGTAGCTAAAGAATTTATGGTTATTCTGGTGTTAGGTGTTTTAACATTTCATAGTGTTGGGGTATTTGATGCAAGGTATGTCAAAAAGATGTGGGACTATTTGGGAAATACTAAAGGCTAATGTGGACCATGCTAAGATACTACATTTTTACAGAATCTGTAAGTGCCTTTTTTGGAATAGATTTGTGCATACCATGAGAATAACCCCCAAATATATGCAAGACTAAATTTGTGGGCTGTTAGGCAGAGAACCTGTCTTAGTGTCTTGCACACATCTCTTGGACCACTTTTTGAATTTTCCAGGAAATGTCTGTTGCCTGTAGACAATCTGCCAAGGAATCTCGTGTTAGTGGAAAGCAAGTCCAGTAGCATTTTAGAAAACCTTGTTGGAAAGTGGTTTATCTGGAGTCGCTTACTTCAGATCCTCTCTGAAGTAAGAATACAGCAGGAAAAGGTTCAGAGGAAGGAATAAAACTAGGCTGCTGCGTGAGGCAGTGACAGAAAGGTCAGGCTATTAGATGCTGTGTAGGAACAAACAAGGGATGATACAGTAGCTATAAGCAAGATTTTCCTTCGGTTCTGCAAAAGAATGAGCTCAAGAAGTTCCTGGAGAGGTTAAAATGGCAATACCCTTCAAACTGATGAAATGTGTCTCTCCAAAAAGCACACAGACTTTCAGAACTCATTACTCAAGCATATGTTTTAGCAGGAGTTGAATAAGAATTTCTGCTGCTGCCTTAAATAGAAAACTACATGCAAAAAGTTATAAAACTTAATGTTCCAGGATGAAAGTTAGACACTTCCTATTTAGGGTCAGGAAGACACTTCCTCTCGAAGCACAGTAATAAGAATTGTCCATTACACAACTTTTTGGCTTTCTATCTCAATCCAAATGTCATCATTTATGACAGTGTTTCTCTAGATGAACCCCTGTTTGGCAGCTGCTAGTCTGCTCTCTTCTAAATTTAAATACTCTTCTCAAATGTCTCAGACACTAGTGTCCTAAAACTTGTTTTTTTATTTTGTTATACACAAGCATAAGAAATAACAGGAAATAGTTTCCCAGCTGATCTGAATACATGCCCACTGACTTGTTTAACTAGGATTATGTGTGTAGAGACAGTTTTCTGATAGTTTATTTTCCCTAAGATACTATAGGCTAAATTCCATTCACCTTGGGTAACAAAAGTCAGATTGAAGCAGTGGTTTCTAGTTTAGTACCAGTGTATTTGTACATGTGAGAACAATGAAATACTCCTACATTTTTTGCTCTGGAACTTACCATGAGGGAGAAAGCTACCTGTTAAAGGCATTACTGATGCACCTTATTGTCTGTCCTACTTAAGGAGACTGAAAGTGGATGGGACATTGTCAAAGTGGACAACAGCAAGGAAATGGGTCATCAAGCAGTCCTCAGTGTAGAAAGCAGAAAAATGCAATTAATCTTGAAGTATGAGAAAATCTGCTGTCATTTTCCACAAAATAACCTCAATCAACTGAAAGTTGTTTCAACCAGTTTTTTAAGTGGTAAAATATTAAGTAAGGATGTTCTTTCAGAGACACTGATTTCTGATCTGCTTTAAGAGGTAAATATGAAAGCTATGTTTGGAACTCTCCCTGAAATACTTGTACAGAAGAATCTTGTTCACACGGTAAGCATCCTCTTTTCCTTGATCCCCTACATGGGATGATCTCTATGATCCCTCTGTGATCTCTCCATCACTATGTTGGCAATAGCACACATATTTTGGGCTGTATGCCAAAGTCTGATTCATGAAAGTTGAGGTGTGTAGAAAAAAGCTTTGGTTCACCAATAAAGCTGTATCTCTGAGTGGTAAAACAGTGTATCTTTTATTTTATTAGGCAGACTAATTACAGGGTTGTAGCTATCATCCTGCAGTTAAATCACAGGAGTATTTTTTTTTACTCTGTTACTTAAATTGATCTCTCAAAAGAGAACTTATTTTGCACACAGAAAGCTAAAATGAACTTTACCAAACCATTATGTTACTCAAAGAAGTAGCATTTCTTCAAAAATACAAATATATTCCTATGGGTTTATGCAGTCAATAGCTCAAAATAGCTTGTGTTTACTACAGCGCAGAAGTCACAGACATAGTCCTTCTCACAGAGAAACTTTCTTATGTGTGAAAACCAGCAATTTTGAAATCAAATAATCTGGTTCTTGTTTACATTGATGTGCCAAGAGGTCTTATAGTGGTTGCAGGGGACATTGCACAGACCTTCTGGTCTTGAGCACTGAAGCATGAGACCTTCGCAATGTATATGACCTGTTTTCTGGCCTGTGTGCAGCAGAGCCCTGTGATCCTTTCCTGGCAGTGTGCTGTGGTCTTTGGACACTTTGATGGAACATTTCAGCTAGTTTCTCCTGGCAGTACCACATGGATTTCTTTACATTTTTAATATTGTCTCACCTCCATGTTACTATGTAAGTGAATTTTTTTTTCAGGATCTGGCTATGTCATGATTTATGTGTGGGTGTGTTTGTAGTACTTCATCACTCAGTATGCTGAATAAAGTTACCTTTTACCATAGTCAGAGAAGTATGCTTACCTGGTTTGTATGCATGGGGGTTGTACACATTTTGAAGCAATGTCTCTTTGGTGTGAACTAGAACTTCTCCAAAAAATGTTGAGCAAGGTCATTACTGTAACAGCAGTTTTCATTTCCTGTTAGGAGTGTTCAATGCTTCAAATTTGCTGCTCCTTGGAGCAGTAGTTTTCATCCTTTACCTCTGGTATCAACTTAGGACTACTTCAGATTAGTGAGTTTCTTAATTAAATATTCCTTATATATATACACATACATACATACATACATATATATGTGTGTGTGTATATATATATATATATATATATACATATATATATGTAAGAACATGATAAGTTATTTAATCTGGCTTTTGGCTTAAATTCTTTTTATATGGTGACGATTTCCATCTCCACTCTATTATTGTTCAGCTGTAGTATCTCCTTCCCTTTGAAGACAATTTATGACGTAATTTGCCATGGAAGGTTCTGAAGCATTATTTATGAGTGCATTCTGTCACCCTCAGACAGTATTCTGAGATGATGTAATACGGCTGTACATAGCATTTCTATATTTTCCTATGCTTTTTTTTTCCCTATACTTTTCTATTTAAAATATAAAGTATAATAATTATTTTATTTTGTGCTAGAATTCTGTAAGAAGACACATAAAAGCTCTGCTCCATTTTTGAAGTTGTTGGATTAATTCCTATAGTGCAAAAGGTCTAGGTAAATTCTGATCAGTTTAATTGAGAGTATAGGCCAACTCCATACTTCTTAATGTTTGTTATATCTGGATTTGTCATTTCAAAGTGTTTTTGAGACTATTTTTATTGTTAGGAAGATAAGTGACTTTTTTTAGAATTCTTCAATGGCTGAGTTCACAGTTAGCATGACATATGAGACTCATTTCCTCATTTGTCACTATTTAAAATGTATACTTATCCTCCCACTCTTCCTGAAAAAGTTCTGTTTCTTGTAGATTCTCTGCCCAAAAACCTCTATAAAAGCTAACTTAGCTCCTTCATCTGACAGACAGTGTGCAGTCCTTTTGAATAATGAATAGGAACAGCTGATGCCTGTGAAGGTCATGTCTCCATGGGCATTTGATAGGGGTTTTTGTGGCAATGCTGTGAATGTTCTGTGCACCAGCCAGGCACTCTAAGTTGCCTTGTAGTCATGGAGAGGAATAGGCATTTCTTGGGTGCAATTCATCTGCACTGAAAGCAGACATGTTAAAGATGTGGATGGGTTGCTCTCTCTGCCTGTGAGTTTCTTGTGCTCCCTGGTCCTGAAAATAATCTCTGCCTGGTTCCAGGTGTAGCACAAAGCTGCTCAGAGCTGCAGTGCCTATCTACAACTTTAGTGCAGCTTGCAGAAGTGACTGAGGTGCAATGCCCAGATAGACTACTTGGTGAGAATAGGTATTATTCACTTTATGGGGCTGCATTTCCTTGGTTCATGGATTCCTCCTTCACACCAAGATTTGCACCATGGGTGTTCTCAATTGTAGAGCTCATTCTGCACTCTGAATATTTGTAAAATATGCTGCATTACACTGGTTAGAAGTACATTATTTTTCATCCCAGCTACCTCTTCTTTTCTTATATCAGTGCTATTGTGTGATCTCCTGGACTTTTGAGATTTTTATACGTAAAAACTCTTACCCCAGGTTTAGTCATTCTTACAAAACTGCAAGCAGACAGAGTGTACAAAGAATAAGAATACTGATTTGCAGGGTGATATTTAATGAAAATTTGCCAATGATATCTTCTTCTAGAGATTTAATGAAATTCAAAGTTGTTTATGATGACCCTATAATGAAAAGGAAAATGTTATCTCCTCTTGTGGTTACTCATGTATTGCTATGTTCAGTTGTGGCAAATTAAGTTGCATCTGAAATTTTGTTTCCTTCATCATGTTTGCTGGAAGATCCACACAGAGTGTTTTAATGTGTTTTCTCATCTTAGCTTTCATTGAATTCCTTGGATTTCTATTACCTGAAGTTTGTAAAATAATTCTGATTTTTTTGCTTGTTTTGCCTTGAATTCCAACCTGAATTCCACAACATTTTATTGTTCTTACTTCACATGTAAATCATTGTTTTCTCCAATTTTCCTTTAAGGAAAGCATCAGGAAAATAAAGCTCAGCCTTTGTAGAAAACTGTCTCCTAAATAGAGAACTATTTTCAGTCTTGCAGACAAAATAGCTACTTTGAGTTGCTTTAGGGCAAATGTAGTTATGCTTTTTTGTTTGTTTGTTTGTTTTTATTTTGGTTTGGTTTTTTTTTGGTTTTGTGTTTTTATCTGACAGAATCATAGGTGAAATGGTGGATTTGGTGCCAAGAAATTTCTAAGTGTGTCCATGATTTTTTTTCCTCTTCTTCATAGCTTTTATGAAGAAAAATTTCTCCCAGCAGGGGGAAAAAAAAAAAAGGCAAAATTTTGATGCTTCTTCTGTGCTTGTTCAAGCAATGCTTCTGCTCAGTCTCCCATATTGACTTTATAGTCCAGACTCTGTCTGTAGATAAAGTAGATAAATCTACTTGATAGAGTTATTTGGCTAAAATATAGCAATTAACAGTCAAATTGTGTTAAGATTTAGCAACTGGTTAATCAAATACAGTTGTCCACTAGCTAAGTCATACATTATTTTAATATAACCTCTGTTTTTTCTAACTTGTCTTTTCCTTGTTCTATTTGAATATTTAATTAAAGCAATCAATTCTGGGTATAAATGGGACATAAGGTATGAGGAATGCATGAGTCCAGACTAAGCTGTGCTGCACCATGTTGAGAGCATAGAACACGGTCAAGGCTCTCCAGTGACTCTTACTGCCCAGAGGAAAATTTGGGGATTTTTCAGATTCGTGCTTTTCTGGTCTGCAACTGAAGACATTAATGGAACCATCAGTACTGACAACAGTCTGGATCTGAGCGGTAAAATAGTATTTCCTCTTTAAAATAGTTTTTCAGTGCTGGTGGTTTAGAGCAGACAGGTTGTGGTGGTGGTTATTGGTGTTGCAGGGACTTCAGAAAACAGAATGGGAGCAGGGGCAAAAAAGGTACAAAACCTGAGTGGGGGCATCTGGACCAGAGCTTCATCTTCCTACACAAGCAGTGGATGAGGATACACCAGAGTATTATTGCTCACTCTGAGTTGTCCTTGAGAGTGACCTTCCCCTTTCTACTGACTGCCAAGGGAGGTAGGAAGGGTAGTTGTCTAATTTAAGCACCTAAGTCTGGTACTGACAATTGGTAAGACATGAAGGATGACATAATAATGGGATTGTCCTTATGAATTTTCCTGTGAGATGTGCTGGCCAGTTAATACTTGCTGATGGTGGTGTTGATGAGACTCACCAAGTTTAGAGCAGGAAATTGTAGATGATATCTGGGTACCACCAAACTGTGCAATACTGAATCCATTGGATTTGGTATTTCACCCATTGCTATGCAATGCAGCAAGACATACATTCATCCTGTCCTAGGCTTCCTGATTGGTGCTCTTTGTGAGCACTTTGGGATGTGCGGGGAAAAGATGTTCAGATCCACAATTTCACTTTACCCCCCTTACACAGAAGGAATTCAATTTTCTCCATTATTGCAGGGAAACACAGAGGGGAACAGGAGATGTTACTAAGAAATGAATGCAGAAAGCAATTTGTCGTTTTCATGTCCAAATCTGTATGACAGTGATACTCTCTTAATTGAAAACCATGTTTTTCTGCGAAAGAAAAAGAAAACCTGTCTTTTCTACCCCACAAAGTTAATTTTGGTTGTTAAAAAGAGCTTTGAAGAGACTTTAGTGATTATTTAAGCCTGCTTTTACTGAGAGTTTCCCCTGGATCTCTCACAATAGAATTAAATGGTGGTCTGAGTAACTGATTATTAGCTATTACTGGACATATCCTTATGTTTATGTTGAGATCAGAGATTACAAAATGGATTTACCAGACTTCTCCACTCAGAGGAAGAGAGTTTGCCAAGGCATACATCTGAGGTATGTCTGGGCTGTGCATGGTGTTAAGAATCCTTGCCTTAGGTCTGGATACGTGGCTGTTCCTGGCTCCAGATCTGGTGTTTTCAGGGCTGGTTTGGTGATCCTCCAGAGTCCTTTGTGCCAATGCCCCATTATGCAGATATATTACCCCCAGATTTTATGGAGAACTGTTATGTAGGAGCTAATAGAAAGTGGCTCACCAGGTTCGAAGTGATGTCTTACTCCTGAAGAGAGCAAAATAAATTTTAATGGAGTTATCCAGCAGCTTAAGTATTCACACTTCTCACAGAGCTTGCCAGAAAGAATAAGACATCTGTCATGAAACAGTACACAGCAGATGGTCTACAAACTCCCCTGAACTTTTGCTCATCTCACCTTCTAATCGTACTGCCAGCACTGAACTCTGCCATCTTAAAACAAACCATTGAGGAAGACGGTCATCTACCGACCAAGGCTTTCTTTCCCTAGTTTTGCATTTGTGCTTGTAAGCACTGTTCTGGCTGTCCTAACAAGGTGAGATCAAAGAAGCACCTTCCCCATATCCAGGGGAACTTAGCTGCTGAGGGGGTATGCTTTCTTAAAGTGATTCTTTTCCCTGAAGTTAACATGTATGACTCACCCCAGACACAGAAAGGGGAGAGTATGTGGGTGTGAGAGGTTTGCACAAAATTATTGTACTCTCTCAATTGCTTGTGTTTCTTGTCACCTGTTTGTAGTTTCAGAGAATCCAAAAATTAACCCTGGATGGAAAGCAAAGCATAGTATTTAAATAATTATTTTCCTTTACTTTCATTTTCTGAGATGCTTTTCTGGAAGTATACTTAACTGACTTCAAAAAACATTTGAGATGTGATTTACACAGAGAGGATGACATGAGTCCCTCCCTCAAAGCAACATGTGCACATATGCTATGTTTGGCTTGTCTTACAGGAAAACAGAGAGATGGGATGGATGTTTGTGTTTTCTGTCTGGGCAAAATGCTCCTGAAGATACTGTTACTGTATTTTTGGGAGGGGTTTACAGTGTGGTTTGCTCAGAAGTCTTTGGGAAGGCTTTATTTAATGTTAATTATTTTTCATAGGTGGCCCCTTGGAACACATGCGAGCAGCTTCTAAATGAAGGAGACAGAGGCAGATACCATATCAGATAAGACCAGAAGAGGAGAAATAAAGAAGCGGAGAAATAAAACTGGAGTGTATTTCCCTGAAGGGGAAAAACTTCTGGAGTTTTAACAACTTTGCTCATAATCCAAGAGTATTTTGGTGGCAAAAGAATAATGTCATATGGCCAACACCAACAGCAGGGGAAAAAGCCATTTATTTGGCAACAGAGTGAGTGCCATGGAAAATGAACTGGGAAACAACAGTGAAGAAACAACCTGGAGAATAGAATGGTGAGAAGCCAGGTGAAATAAAAAAAAGTTCACTGCACAAAAGAAGACAGAAGACACAGGTGAGAAAATGTGAGAAGATGGAAAAGCTAGGAAAAGAGATTAAGAGCTGGTTTTTTGGTGTTTTTTTTTTTTTTTTTTTTCAGAAAGGAAGAAGACAAGAAAGAATAAGAGAGGTAATTGTAGCAGTGGAGAAAGAGGCTAAGCCAGATATAGTTAGAAGAAATAAGATTTTGTAAGAAAAGTAGGCTTAAGGAAATGTTCTTGGAGATCAAACCATAAGTAAATTTGGTAAAATGTTTGGAAGAAAAATGGAAGAGTGAAAAATAAAGTTGCATAAGGCAGAATTAATAAGTAGAGTGAACAAGTAAAGGAGAACAAAGTCAAGGGAGAAAATCTCTGTGCTCTAGGAAGCTTGATTCAGACCTATTTTGCTATAACGTGTCTTTAATATACTGAACAGACAACACCAAGGGGGTTTGAGGGAGCCAATCTGGCTGAATCTAAAAAGCAGTGATGCTGCCTGAAGCTCTGCAATGGGGAGGGCAAAGGTTGATTCTGAATTTTCAACCCCAGCAAGTAAGCCTCCCTGACCTTTGCAAACTTCTGTAGGGACTTCTACCAGCCCCTCTCTGCCTGGTAACAGGGAGGCAGAGGGTCAGGTTTCAGTTTTTAAGTACAAAAACACTGTCTCAAACCACACCTAGAAACCTGGTGAGGTCAAATCACTTCCTGGGCTATACAACTTTATTTGCCAAAACAGGATGAAGTAATTTAGGTTTACCAGAACAGTACTGAACACAGAGAAGAAAAAAGAAGGGGTAAAGAATGGAATAATAAAATAATTTAAATTAAAAGATCCTCTGTACGTCTCCAAAATACAAATAGTACTGCAACCCCAGGCACTTTGATGGTGCCCTGCAGGACTTATTCCATCATTCCAGAGTTTGTCTTGGACTGAGGAGCCTGAAATCACACACAGTATTCCACACAAGGTTTTTCATCAGAGGAAAAGGCTTTGGGGCTTATATACTAAAAAACCCCTGAAGGTTATAAAGAGAGAGAAAATGTTAGAAAATATCTGTAGCTGCTCTGTTATTAAATTTTCAAATTATAGTAATTTCCATTTTAGCATGACTGCATTCAGTGTTTTAACTCTGATTCAAGAAAAACAATCTTCCAATAGTCTAAAAGCATGCAGTTTAAAAGCCATGTCCACTTAAGAAGTAATTTCTTTAATTTGATATTTAACTTCTTCCTTCTCTCAGATTCCAGAGGGCTTTTTGTAGGGAAAGGAAGTGTTGCTATATCACATCTGATATTACAGACATTGAAAATAGCAAAAAGCACCAGCCAAATTTAGCATTACCTTGTGCTCAACCATGTTTCTCCATATCTACTATGAAATAATACAGTTTATTGTCATATATTTGTGGTTCATCCACTTTTGATCAAAAAAACCCCTCTTACTTGAGGCAATAGAAAACTCTATTAGACACAGATATAGACAAAAAATGACTCGTTAAATTTGTCTTTTTCAGGGATAATGTTAAGAGTGTGGAGCCAAAACTTCATTCAGAGGCTGCCCTGAGGTCCTTTGGGGTTACATTTTTTTAAAAACAGTCAATAACTCTCACCTCCAGAAAGGCAAAACTCATTTCACTGACTCATCTTTCCAATAACAGTCACGTCATCCCTTTGAAAACAAGCAAACCCAACGACCAAATCCAAACAATTTCCTTGAAGGGAGTGTCAGGGAGAGACTGAGCTTTTATTTTACCTCCTAGCTCTACAGTGACAGTCAGAGGTGCCTGATGGGCACCTCAGAGGGTGAGGGAATACGCATAAAATAAAATCATTGTAGGTGCTACCTTAGGACATTAGTATCCCTCTACTCTTAAGCAAACCCTGCTGTTATCACAGGGAAATTTTGCTCTGCATTACCCAATGCATACCATTTGCATTCCAAATACCCATTTCATAAATATTTGTCATCCTCACTTGTTTTGCTATGAGCTAGGTAAGCTCTTTAGGGCTGTGCCTCGTGATCTTGACACTGCATTCATTTAGCCATGTTCCAGTCCACTCCCCTATGATTTTTCCTGTTACTTCTGACTGTTAGTAAAGTTCCTTTGTACTTCAGCTCATGACTTATAAAATAGGATCCAGGACTCTTGCTGGCCAAAGAAAAAGCCATTAACCCTTATGAGGCTCTTGCACACCCAGGTAAGAGGTTGTATTCAGAGGACTCAGGAAGAGCAGTAGGTCTGTTAGAATAAAGGGCTGATAATGTTTTGTAAGAACAGATATAGCCCTCTCTGGGTGGGTGTGTCCCCTTCACCAGGGACACACATACCCACCATGGAAGGAGGGAAAGGATCTTCACTTTCTCCCTGCAAACATAAGTACATGCATTATTATTTACCTTTAATTAATTTAATTAACACACATACTTACAATTAAGACATACCTAGCTGATCTAGTGGAAGGTGTCCCTGCCCATGACAAGGAGTTTGGAACTAGGTGATCTTTAAAGTCCCTTCCAACCCAAACCATGATTCTATGATTTATCAGCTGTCTTTAAAAAACTTATACAAATAGACACTTTCTACGGTTCCTGTGGTGCAGTTAATAAGGTTCTGAACAGTATAAAATGCTCACAGTTATAAAATGCTACAGATAGAGAGACTGCAAGTTAGATAAAGGGTATGATAGATATGAGGTTGCATGCAATTTTTTTTGCATAGTCCAGTGTCCCCTAAAGAGCGTCTTTAACCAAGCAAAAGGTTTACTTTTACCACAGGCAGATCAGTAGATGTCTGGCTGGCATATATACATATGGACAAGCTGCTACATCACAGGAAAGATGTAAGGCTCTTTGTAATCTGGTCATGTTAGTATAATTTGCTCTTGGCCTTGTGGAGCTGAATAATAACTTGCCTGGCAGAAAGGATGCTGTGAAGATATGCTGTTTTTTAACCACCTTCACTAATACATATGAAAGATAAGATGATATCTCCCACGATCATTCTGGCAGAAATCAATGAACTTACATTTCTTCACTGCTAGAACCAAAATACAGAACACAATTGTTGCCCTCTCCTGAGCTGTCTGGCCATTTTCACTGTGATATTCCTTGAGAAGTAGAGAGATGATTTTCAGGGTATTGAGGTCTTTGTCATCAATCTTCTTTTCTTACAGATTTTTCTTTGAATTTTAAGTTCACAAAGTGAGGGACGAGAAGTACCACCGACACATGGAGAGAGCAAAGGCATTACTTTTTCAGTCTCAGGATCTTTCTCAAGATATTTTAAGATCAAGATAATGTCAGTACATGGCAAAATAATTGGAGGTGACGTTTATCCCTTTTAGAAATTTTCAATGGGCCCTGGCTATTTCTATAATTTTTACTTTAGAACTGAGCTGGTTCCATGCAGAAGAAAATTTAAAATAAATGTTTGTCTCTATTCTCAGTGTCTATTCTTTTTTAGACTTCAGGAGTTATAGTTATGCTTGAAGCATAACTATTTTGCAAATGGCATGAACATTATGTCAGCATTGGCAACAACACATGCTATCACTGTTCCTTGTAAGGTGTTTTTTTGGGGGCTGTTTGTGTTGTCTTGTGGTGCCCCTTAGTCCCCACCCACACCTGGTGCTGTGTCCGCTCTGAGGGATGGAAAGATTGGTTTTGTCTAATTTTACCACCCACTCTGAAGTTGTCATAACCTATGCTGAGTCTCTCTACCTCATGCCAGATTTTGTGAATGGCAAAGAAGCCTAAAAGACAACTTTTATAGTGTTAAGCCCCTTTGTAGGAAATTCATTGCAGAAAATTAAGCCAATCACTCCCTGAACTCACTATATGTATGGTGGTGGCCTATACATTTATTTAGTTTTCCTTTCTTTTCTGTCCCTGCTCACACATTTGTATATATGCCCATGAACATATGCATACACACACTCACACATTTTGAAGACTAGCAGAGCAATTCAATGTTCCCATTCTTATCCCCTCTCTAAACTGTGAAATTGTTAACAACACTAACAGTTAAATCAGTATCACAGGCATCTGACTGGGAACCACTGAAACTAAAACTCAAAAACTGTAGTTTGGTGCTTTACAAGCTCCTTATGTTTCTGCATCAGGCATCCGCATGTTATACTTTGAGGGCATTCCAAAGGCACTGTAAAGACAGGCTTTGCCTTTTAGAAAAGAAAATAACGCAAGAGTTTTTTTGCAAAAACATTAAGTTTACTTGCAAATGAAATAAAAAGGCAGAGGCTGGAGAATCTCTGTAGGATTTATCCATGTCCAGGGGTCATGTTGTGTTTCCTGAAAGCCATGCACCACACGGAGTACAATAACATTTCAGCCTAGGTAGGAGCTGCCTGTGTGTGTCTGTGCAGCACAGGAATACTCACAACCACAGCAGCCCTGTTCCCTGTGCCCTGCCTTGTAGGGCTCCAGGGGTAGGCTGCTGCCGCTGGCTCCCTGCTGCTACCCTGCTGACACCACTGCAGGAACCCCCACTCTGCCAGACCTACGTAACCCTAAAATTGAATGAGAAGGGAACAGAACAAATCCAGAGCTTTGTAATCTGGGTTCTATTCAGTCTTGCCTTTCCCTAGCTGAATTTGGTCAGTTCCAAACAAGTTTATTACAAGTGTCACAGGATGTTTAAAGGGCAAGCATTAGTCATACTGGTGCAGAGCAGTATGGGGAGACTAATATGAGGCTTGATTCATAACCTGGATTAACTGAGGATACTTTTCAATGGGAAGGTAAAAGGGGCAGCTTTAACATGAAAGAATACATAACATTTAACAACGCTTCCTCTCCTGCAGAGAAATCAATTTTTGGTATATGAACTGGATTAAGATGACAGTGCCTGTCCTCATGTGAAATAACATGTGACTCGGTGTTGACAGTTATCACCATCAAGGACAGAGTCTTCATACAGATGTTCTCTGCTTTATGGAAATCTTAAAGCATGTGAAGTTGGGGAAAATGAATAAAAGTCTCTGCAACTCAATTTGCTTTGCTGAGGAATGTTACATGCTAGAGCTGTTTGCCTGAATGAGACAAAAAATATAAATTACTTGTTTCAAAGCTGTAGTGCGAAAAATGCGGTAACAGCTTTGCCCTGTGCTTTGACCAGTTGTACAATGAATGGTGACATTTGACAGTCTTCTCACTGTGAAGGGAAATTTAACACAACTGTGCTGGCGTCTTAAAGGTCAACCGTCCCTCTCCAGCATTCCATTCTTTAGTAAGAGAGCTTGTGGGAAAGTCATGTTCATCTCAGGGTCTGCCCCTAAATAGCCTGCACTATTGTGCACAGTTGCATGAGTCCATTAACACATCCCTCTCAAATGCCTATTATTTTAATTTCAAGATCATTTAAAGATTAAGTATATTTTAGTCCCATACAAATCTTCATTCTCTTTGATTTTTAATGTGGAAAATTATTTGCATTGGAAATATTCTGACATTGCAGGAAGAGCTCACAGGATCATAGAAATGTTGGTTCCAAAGGGCTCTAGTCTGACCTCCCACTTAAAGCAGGAATATCATTGATGCTGGGTCACATGAGAAGTAGTTTTGTACAGTCAAGTAATGAAAACCTTCCAGGCTGGAGATGCCACTGTGTGTCTGGATCCTTGTTCCAATACTGCACTACCCTCCAAAGGAAGAAGTTCTTTATGCCAAAGGCAAGAAATTCCATAGCAATAGAAGTTTCCCTTGTTAATGGTGTTTTTGATTTGTCACATGGTTAGAGTCCTTCATTTGGCACACACTCAGCTGACTGGTATAAGTCAATGTTGCCCTTCAACAGCGTGAATTACAAACCTGTTATGAACTGAGATGGCAAAGTTCATGCCTGCAATGATTTGTAGTAAATTAGCTGTGCAATGACGTCATTAAGCCACTGAGAACTTCTGTTTGCTTTTCACTGCATAAATAAGTGAAAGTCCTTGGAAGAGAGCACAGAATAAAGTAACTTTATACAGTGTGGAAAGCTTAGGATGTTGCTGTTTCTGTTGCAGAGGGGAGAGAAGGACCCCTGACTCCCTTTCTCTTTCTCAGACCTTTCACTGTGCCAGTGTTTCCCTACAGAGAAAAAAGGTGCTTCTCCAGGCAGGAATCTAACCAGGACCCTGCACCTATTTCCCTTGATGGCTTCATTAGTCACCAGATACCAGCCGGGCTGCCATCATCTGTGCACATGGCTATATGCATGGTGTCATCTTCAGCCACCACCTGATGGGATCTAGTGTGAGCTACTGCTGGGTGGCATAACTTGTCATGGACGTGGGCTATGGGCACTCTATGGTGTCACAGCTCTCCTGCTGCATTCTGGTGTGGGGAGGTGCTGGTAGCTCTACTGGAGATGCTGGTGGGTCTACTGATGGGTTTTCAGAAGGGTGTTTCATGTCTTGTCTGTGATTTTGGAGGAATGTCACTTCCACTCTTAAGGGGCTGCAGTGCAAGAGGGCTCTGTGTCAGTGGTGAGTGAGAGGATCTCTTTGTGCAGCTAAATCTTGCCAAATGCTGTGGAGTTTGTCACAACACTTAATTGCTACCTTACACAGAGCAGTTACTCAGCATAGTCCATGGGTGATGAAATTCAAAAGTTCCCTAAATACTTCATCTGGTCTGACTCAGGGAAAAAACCAAGGGAGCGCATAAAGCAGTCTAGTATCACTACACATTATATAAATCTTCTCTGTCTGATGCACAAAAAAATCTCAGCAATCCTTATTTGTTGCTTGCTTGCATCTACACAGATGCTTCTGCTTCTCTGTTAGGGGAGGAAGTGCCAAACTTCTTCCTCTGGCTGGCACTGCCTGTGGGTTTTCTCCTGCACCTCTCCGCAGAGGAACTGGTGTAAAATTTCAGTTCTTCTGAGATGTCAGACTTAGGGTTTTGCACACATAAGATTTGCAAGTCTTACTCTTTGTAAAAAGCATCAAGGGTTGCTATGATTTAGCCATCATAGAGCTCAAACCTTGCAAGTTTTCCCATAGCTTGTGCTTTAACGCTTTGTTGAAGGACTGTGCCTGCTCCTGGAGCCATGTGTGCAATTCCTGTTGACTTTAATAAAAACTGTACTGGGTATCTGAGACAGAAGTAATTTCATCATATTGTTTTCCTTTCTGCCCCATATTGCTGTATCCTGTAGCATCTGTTTAATAAACTTTCTCCCACTGGAGATTCTCTTCAATACACAGTGGACTGATGACTGCAAGCCAACTGACTGTTTTCATTTGAAGTATTTTAGCTGAATATTTGGGTCATAAAGAGTGAGATGCCAGCCATTATTTTGCTTTTTAGATGTCCACCTGCCTCCACTGAATTCTTCACAGGATCCTGCAAAGTTAACGAATCCCATTTAAAGGTGAGGTTTTGATACCTCTGGAGCAAAAGCTGCTTATGAGATGAAATTCCTCCATGGTCCACACCATGATTGCCAATGTGGGCTACAAACATAGGCTGTGTGGAAATTACCGGTTTGCTTTCCCTGGGGGCATGAGATGAGATCACAGTGTTGCAGGTGTCACTGTGATGTAGAAGTGCTCAGAGGTGAAAACAGCAGCCGCTGTGCCATGATCTCTGCATTTGTCAGGGAGAAATGGAGTGTTGAAATGGCAGGGACACATGGCTGAGGTGGCCACAGCTGCTGGAGATTAGAGCCTTGTCACACTGGGCAGCCCCAGCTCTGCAGCCCCTGTTGGGTGGCGTTTGTGTCCAAGGCACGCAAGGAGCAATTATTCCAGTATTGAGTAGGCAGCTGAAAAATATTTCAGCCAAGATTTCAGTTGGAACTTCTTGGTTGTTTTTATTTTATTTCCTCCATTTTTGAGCACAGGAATACAGATGTTAACTTTCTGTCATACATCAACCTGAACATGAAGTTTTAAGAGTGTTTGTGTGTTCAGTCTTGTTTGTTTCCATTTCCCTTCAGTCCTATCCTTCCTCCAAAGTCTGCTGTCCTTGAGAAGACTGAGGGATTTTCCTGGGCTTCCTCTAGAGGAAATGTGCATGTAAAATCATGGAGATACAAGCACTCCCTGGGACTAATCTCTGCTAATTCAGCTGTCACTTTCCTCAGGTGGCAGCTCTTTCAGGGTTGCTGTCAGGGAACCAAGCATTTCCTTCCCTTTCATCTCTCCCCTGCAGACCCACTGGAAGCAGATGATGACTACAGGCTAACAGAAAGCTTTTCAAAGACAGGTGCTTGCTGCCCTGGGCGTGAAGCAGGCTAGTTTTCACTGAAGGCTTCACTGATGCTCACAATGAACAAAAACTCATTTAGGGGGAGGCTTTCCTTCATATATAAGAAATTCGTTGCTTTTTAAAGTGAATTTATTTTGTATTGAAATGTAATTTCTAAGGGTGAGTGGCTGATGCAGCCTTTTCATCCTCCATGACTAATCCTAACTCTGCCCACATCTGTTGTGACTGAACATTTTACCAAGTCACGGTTGCTCAGTGACTTATTTTAAAAGAGCGTAGGTGACTCAGTTCTAGCAACCTCATGGTGAAAGGTTGTGCCATGGTTAGCCTCAATTAAGTGAATTGCAACAGGGATGAATGTATCTTGTGGAGTAAGACCTCCAGTCATGGACTACAGGGGCCAGCCAGAGCAAGCTAAAGGAACTTGTGGTGAGAGTATTAATGCTGGATCACTACGGTTGTCCAGGAGATGGTGGTAATCCAGCACCTGCTGTGTGCATTGCATCCAGGTGAAATGATGAGAGAAACAAGACACTTTGGAAGGACTTTTGCTGGTTAGCACAGGGCCAGGGATTATACAGGGATGAGTCTGTATTCTCTTTCAGCCCTCTTGAAGCCTGAGGAAGCTGCTCAAGCTGGGTCTTTGTACTTTTCCACCAGAAATGTGAAGGTGTGGGAAATACAGACCCCTCTCAGCTTCTGTACCAACTGCATGCCAGATAGGAGTACAGAATAGGAATATAGAAGATATAATTTGCTGTGTCTGTTTGAAGTTTGTCTTTATTTAGAAATTAATGAACTTAAAAGTAATACATTTTAACCTATGGGACCGCTGAGATATTTATGGAATGCTCCATGATTTACTCTACTTCGTCATGGGTACTTCTTCAGGGTATTTCACAGTTTAAACTCAGCAAATGGAGAAAAGCTCTCATGAGCAATGTATATAATAAATATGCACTGAGGGGGTAGAACATCTTAGCACCCTTTAATCCCAATGAGAGGGGAGGAGTCAGAGGCAATCCACCAGACTTTACTACTGCTAGCAATCTAGACAAAAATAAAGGCTTGCATGGTCCTACTACAGAGGGTAGAAAGGAAAGGTGTGCTGCAAATATTTTCTTGTGGTGTATTGGGAGTTAAAATCAAAGGCAGGACAAGAAGGGAGACAGGAAAATAATGAATAGGTGTCCCAGAGCTGGGAAATGCAGAACTGCTGCATTTGTTGATCAAAGTCAACATTCATGACCAGGACTTAACTGTGCTTCAGCCTAAAGAATTATCAACACCCACATTCAATTCTGTACAAGCATTTGTAAGTTAAGGTTATCATTCTATCAATATAATGATCTAGGATGGTCCTAGCTTCAGCCCTGTATTAGAGTGAACAATGCAAGGGTGCATGGGGCTCCCTTATTGGGCAAGGCAAGTCCCTAATGATTGCTCATAATATTTTAGTGATGGAATAATAGCTATAGGACTTCCTATAGATTTGATGTTGCTGAGAAACATGTTTATCTAATTGCTGTCAGGCAAACTTTTGGTATATAAGGGAAGTCAAATGAAACATCCCCCTGCTGGCATTCCGAATGTTTAGCTCTTGCTCTGTTATTATCTAAATTTATTTTGTAACTAAAGCAAAGCCATTGATTTTCTTAAATCATTCTCCTGACTAAGTAAGGGGCTCTGTTATCTCTGAGCCAGGGAAGCATTCTGCCTGTATCCGTTCTGGATAGTGCAGTGATTCATAGACATTATAAAAGAGAAAAAAAGCTCAAAGTGAGCAAATTAAGTCAAATTCACAGGAATAAGGATGAGCTAGCTACTTCAGGTCACTAAGATGTTGATGTGTTGCTCTGCATTACTGAAATTATGGATCCCAGCTTTAAAGCTTCCACACTTTCCTAATTGTGTCATTCCCCCAAATCAGAACCACAGGTGACTTCTTTGTAATGGTTTCTGGTAGAGTTTCTACAGAGTAGGTGTTCAAAGTGCAGAACTAACTGTATGGTTCAATGCTGTGTTTAAGATATAGCTTTTTATAACCTGAAGAGAAAATGGAGTCTATTTATCTAGAGACTCTAAAGGCTTGAAATTCACCTTAAAACAAGTATCTTGGTTTTGTGGCTTCTGATGTGATCTCAAAAATTGCTGTTTAGTAATTTATTTAGTAATTATATTGCATGAATAGCATAATGGGGTTTCTTTATTACCATGAGTATCTATGACCAGATGTGTTTCTTCTGTTACTTGATTTTAATTGACTTCACATTAGGAACAGGACTAATGTGAATTTGCCCCAGGCACTTGTAATCTAACCTGGGTGTCACTGCTGTGACACTTACAGGCTGTGGCAGGAGCATAACATTGACTTACATGAGACACTCCAGGGAAAAGACGTGGAGGAGACACTTTCATAGTGCCTAGCTTGGAAAGGCAGAGTTGTCACATTGTCTCATCCTCCATGAGCAGCACTGAGTCCTCTCCTCAAGTCATCTGGATTTCTACTGGATTTTTCAGCAGAAATTCCCAAGTTGATTCAGAAGAGCCAATTACAAGTTCCCCTTTCTGTTTTAAAGGTCACCAGGATTCTGAAAGCTGAGGAGTTGTAGATCCTTGACTTTGAATGCCCCCTTGTTCACTGCATAGCCCTTGCCAGAGATTTTATCCTGAGATCTGTATTTACTTAGGATGGCTACAGACTAGGGGTCAAACCCCTGCCTGCCTCTGCACCAGCTCTACAGCTGTAACACCACAGGACTCATAGACAGAAGTTTGCATTAGGTTACAGCAGCAACAAGAGATTTCTTCTGGTTCTAACACATTTCCTGCTTCATTTGAGGATGGGTATAACAGCTTCCAGGGAAGCATAAACTTGGATATTTCCTCTCATTTTTGAGGACCAGCTTTAGCCACAGGCCCATTTAGTAAGGGCCGTTCTCAGGAACCCATCTAGAGTGAGGAGCTGGCCAGACCAGAAAAAAAGAGGAAATCTTTGATCCAGCTGACTTCTTTCTCCCTCTCTTGTGATCATGGTTAAGATATGTCTCTGCTTGTTTGCCAGACAGAGCCCTGCATTCCAGTTCTCCAGCAGCCTGCCTAGTAAAGGCAGAGAGGAGCATCTTTAAGCCCCCATATCCTCTATATGTAGATTGTCCTGACTATAAACTGCTGCAGTCAAAGCAATAGGTGTGTTAATTAGCATGGATTCACCCCTGAGGTTTTGCACCTGGGACTGAAAACCTTGTATGAGTGCTCATGATGAGAGCTGAGTGGCTAGACAGCAGCTCACCAGAAGTGGGCCCCAAGCTGAATATGTCACCTGTGTGCCCTTGCAGAGTCTGATGCATACTGGAATACACAGAAAGAGAAGAGCATAGACCAAGAGAAGAGACCAGTCCCCTCTATTTATCACCAGTGAGATTGCATACTGATTGCAGTGTCCAGCTGCAAGAAAGATGCTGAAAAGGTCAAGTAAGTCCAGCTAAGGACCACTAAAATACCCAGAGGGCTGAGATTAGGCTGGAGAAGAGAAAAGCTACAGACTGGTTTTTTAATCTGAAAGGGAACTACTACATGGAAGATGTGGCCAGACAGCTATCTGGGTACACAGAGAAAGATGAAAACCAAGCTGCAGCAAAGGAAATTCTGATTAGACATAAGGAAAACTTCTTCAGTGAGGCTGGTCAAATACTAAAACAGGTTTCTCAAAACCTCCACAAATTCTTCGTCTTTAGAGGCATTAAAAACTTCACTCAATGAGGCTGTAAGCCAGCTGACTTAACTTTGGAAACAGTTCTATAACTTCCAGAGGCCACTCCAACCTCAATTCTTGCATGATTCTATGTGTTTGTTCTCCTTCCAGTGCCCTGGATGCACTCGTGTGCTGTGTTATGGAGAAGTGTATATTTAGGCAAGCTGAGTGCAAGCTGAGTCCAAACTCCTTGGAAAGTAGCATTCCCACAGTGTAAGGGAGAAAAGGCCCCATTCATTTCTACAAGAATCTCTCCACTGTGCTAAGGAAGGGGGAACTTATGTCATTCTCTCCCTTGTCCTCTTCACTGTAGCTCTCTAGCACAGACTAACACTTATATGCTGAGTTTGAAGGCAATGGGCAAACTCATTCTTATTTATTCTAGAAAGGTCACTTCAGACCTCGCATCTGGATTCTGGGAGGTCCAGCCATAATTCAATCATCCAGCCTAGCTGATTTAGGCAGCAAGGAGCCAACTGCATTGCTCATGTTCACACATCCAGCATGAGTCAAAAGTTTGGCCTAAAGTTGGAACTGCAAACCCCCGGCTGCCAGAGCTTTAGTCTCTCACCTGAAGCCTCTTTTTTTTTGTTTGACTTGACCCTGGTCCTAACTCAATGCTGTCAGAAACCAGATGTAGCAGTGTGACCTCTAACATGGTAAATCTGCACTTTCCCAGTGGCTGAAGAAGCCAGTCATCTGCAGCAGATTTCCCTGGCTGGGTGTCTGTCCAGCACGCACTGACAGCCCATTCTCCATCAGCCCGTGAGTGCCAGGCTGGCTTGCAGGGAGTAAAGGTGAGCCAGTGCCCTCACTGGCAGCGGGTCCAGGCAGGTCTGGAGAGCTCAGTCCCAGCCACAAGGTCTGACTTGAAGACAGCATCACATCTGGGATAAGACTCCACTGAAATTTACAGATGGAATTTATTTCTTTGTTGGGTATAGTCCTTCCACTGTGCTTTCTAATGAGCAATTACAGCCTGGGTACAATCCTTCAAGACATGCTACTTGCCTGCACAGCCCTGATCTGGGCAGGTTGATTTGAGCTACTATCTAAGAGCATCTGATTTGTTTAGTCAGGAACAGTTTTGCAATTAATTAATGTTTATATCTGCAAAATACCTCCTGAAACACTAATTTTGTCAAGGCGATCTGACTCCTTGTGAAGTAGAACATCACTGTGTCCAGCCTTGGAGTTTTTGAAAACAGATTTTTTATATTTGTCCAACCTTGGAACCTTTGAAAACAGATTTCATATATTTAGCTTTTTTTTTTAAATGAGCATTTTGTGGCCAAATTTTCCTATGTCCTTTTTCTTTTTTCTGTTTGAGTGGTCTGGAGGGAGGGATTGCCCTGCAGTGCTAACTAGGGATAGGTTTTTGAGGAAGCACAGCTTCTAAAAACCCATGCTGGCATGGATGAGGTTGAGAAGTCATTTGACTGGACCTATTCCCATGTTTAGCCACTGGTGTTGCTCCATTTGCAATGGGTAAATAAAACAATATGTGGTTAGGAAAGGCTTACTTTGGATTTTATTTTACAATTCAAACCCTCAACAACAGCCATGTGCAGTTTCTGTTTCTTCTAGGTTAGCAAAGTTTTGGAAAATAAAAAGTTTGCAGGTTGGCACAGTGAATGTGAGAACAGCAGTTGTATTCTTCCTTTACAATTTTTCTTTCAACATAGTCTGCCAGAAGAAATGACCTCCCACCACAGCTTCCAAATCTTCCATTTACTGAGTTTAGATGACTTTTAACCAGATCATGTTCTGCAACCCTCCCTTAAGTCATCTATCTGCACAGGCTGCTGTCTCCTTCTCTTGTGAAGGGCTGGTCTCCCTGATGATTAAACAATAAATATAATTTTCTCTAGACTGTGTAATTGTTGTGCAGCAATGGAAAGAATAGAATAAAATGGAATTATGACTCAGTGCTTGGCAGGCTGTGGAGAAGAGGGGTGTACAATAAGTGATTAATATTTTGAGGATTTCTGCACAGAAATTCAGTTTTTAAATATACACTTAGCTGATACAATTAATTAAAATATAAAGTGCTTAAGTACTTGAATAATATATCTGGGACAAGGGAATAAAGCAGTCTATATTTCTTTAGAAGTGTGCAAGTCAAAATAGCAGTATCTACCACTATAGAAAAATGCCTTGGCAGAATTCCTGTGATAACCCAGATTCCTAAGGCTTTCTAAGTCAGCTCTTTTCCTTTCTACAGCACACAGTCAGCTGATTCCTCTGTTTTTAATGTGAAATCCAGTTTTAATTAATCCATTTCTAGTTTCTAAAAACTACTAGACATATACTTCCTCAGGTATACAAGCATAATTCCTGTTGATTTTAATGGCAGATGGCAATTAGGGAACTGAGAAAAAATTGCAAAAAAAAAAAGCACAACAAAAAACCCTGTACTTTGAGAAGACTGTGTCTAGACAAGGTTTCCAAAAAAGTGCTTTGTTCACAGAATTTCATTTTCAAAGTTAAAAATCTTATTTTCTGAAATAAGGAGACAGTTACTGGCAGAAGCACTTAACTTGCTGGCTGACTTCATTACTAAACAAATGAATGCTTCTCTCAGAAATTTTTCTCACCCTACATAAAACAAAAATGCCTCCAAGAAAGCAGCTGACAGTCATTTTCTTTTTTCATAGTGCCATGACTAGAGCTGGTGCCTTTGAAACCCTATAGGAGAGCTATGCCAGTGATGGAGTTCCAGGGCAACAGTAAGTGAGATGGTGAAGACAAAGGATTTCATCTGGGCTGTTGAATGTGTCACCTTCTTAGAGGAACAGCCCTTAATTCTTTTGAGGTATTTCACTGGTGTTTCCCTGCTATCTCCTATTACCAAAGGAGGCCCTGGCTCATCTCCATAAGATTTCAAGTGTGCTCCAGTCTAGGAACAAGCCTAGGGCCCTCTCTAGCACTCTGTCCCTATAAACTTGCTGTGGAATTCCCCAAAGCTTTTCAGGCACACCTGATATTATCCCCCTCCCCCTTCAAGTCTAGTTTAAAGCTCTGCCAAGGAGTACCTCAAACCTGTGAGCAAAGATGCTCTTCCCTTGTCAGAGAGGTGGATCCCATCTGACACCTGTGGGCCTGGTGCTGTTTAGGTCAGCCCAAAATTGTGGTGGGAACATCAGCCACAGAGCCATGTATTAGTAGACTGGGCCTGTCTTTCAGTGTTGGTGCCCACAACTGGAAGCAAAGAGGAAAAGATAATCTGTGCTCCCGACTCCCTTGCCAACTGTCCTAACACCCTGGAGACTCTTATCATCACCCTTGGACTTCTTTGCCACCCAGATGAAGGAATAGTAACAGCTTAAAGTCTGAGGGCTGTGCCTGTCTGGGAATTTTCTTTGTGACATCCTTAACTTAGGCCCCGGGGAGGCAGCAAGTGAATGTACCTAGGTCTTTTTCCTAGGATGGCATGTCTACTTCAAACCCATTTGTATAGTAAAAGATGGTGTGAAAATGTGTTTTGCATTGTTTATACTGAAATTTAGTTGGAAAAAGCTTGGTACTGCCTTTGCCAACCACAGAATCTATTTGAAGGAGGCAGCCTTTATTAACCTTGAGCTATGAGAACCCTTCTGTAATCTTTTGGAATTGGGTTGGCATTGCTGTTGCTGTAGTGTTTGCAAGCACTCTGAATTATATTGAAACACAGAGGGCTCATGTGCCCCTTATAGCCTTAGTGACTTCAGTAAGGTTCTCCACACCGTGTTTGTATTTGTCATGTGTCCCTCTTATACTGAGAGCCAGGAGTGTGCATGATGGAGGAAGGTATTTAGCTCTCTAACATTAAGAATAACCTGCTTCATAGCTCTGTTGTATAAAACCAGTTAGAAGAAAAGACCTCTGGTTTAGGGGAATTGTATGACTTATAGCATCAGCTGTTTACTTTTTCTTTGTGTAAGGTCTTGTGACATGGACTATAAAAAACACACAAAAATTAAATTTTTGCTGGAGAGTGTTTGGAACAGGACTGTGTGTGTGTAAGGAGCAATTACTACATCTATGTGGGTACTGCCAAAATTTTCTAAGACATTATGAATTTCTAATCATTTCCATCAAAGATAAAGAAGTAGGAAGGGTGGATGAGACTGAAATAGAATTGTTACTCTTGACTACAAAGTCTGACCAAAACACTGCTTAAGGAAGTGGCTAAGGCTGCACAGACATCAAAGGGGCAGGAGTCCTTTCCTTTGTAGCTTCCAATGTTTACACACTGCCTCCTAAGAAATGTTGGCAGGACTACAGTTTTTGACAGTGGTACCAGTGACATGTTTCATTTTTTTCATTACAAATGTGATTATTACTAGTAAATGTATAGTGAGTGGTGAACTTCTAAATATAGAGAAAGGCATATCTGTCTTCTTCCTGAATGACACACACTTGTCCTTTAATTTCACTACAGTGTATTACAAACTATGTTTTAATGGTGCAGGTGTGCTGATCAATCCAGATTGGTCTCTGTGGCAAGTTTTGCCCTCCCCATTTCTTGTCTTCCACATTAGTCAGTGATTGGCTTAGTCATGACATTTGCCAGCAGTGACTTTAGATAGCTCCAAATCACCAGTACAGATTCTGCAAAAAAACTGACACTACTTTGCACATAAATGAGTATCTGTGCTCTCTCTCCAAGATGTTTATTTTTCATCTTTCCAAAGGAAGAAGAAGCCTTAAAATAGGGAAAAAAACATCCAAATAATCCTGTCCCTAAATTAATTTTTCCACGAGATTATTCTGAAAACATCAAAAGGAAACAGAAAATCTTCACCCTTCAGTCTAGAGTTTTTCCCAAGGGATGACACCTTTAAGTTGGTACATTAGGAAAAAGAGAAAACCAAAAGCACACTTTTTCTTCTCTGTAAAAGTGTTTGATCTCTGAGCTAAAGTACAAGAAGGCCAATTCCAGTCCAGTCCTCAGGAGGCTCTCACAGAACATTTTCCAATCTCTGTCAGATGGAAAGAAAGAAAAAAAAAAAAGAAGTGAGAAACAAATACTAAAAAAATGGAAAGACAATTATTTTCTGGGTTGATATCTTCTGAAATAATGCCTAGCACAATTATACTTAGCAATATTAACACCTACAATTTGGTAATTTCATTTGTTAATGTCATTAACATTATATTTTCTCTCTATTTCAGTTAATTAAAGAAGACAGATCTGACCTGACAATGGTCTCCATGGTGCTTGTAATCACACTTTCCTAAACCCTAATACACTGCTGATTGTTATCACATTTTCTTAGGTTTCCCGTTGTTTTTGAAGACATTTTCTCAATTGAATAAGAGCGGATAGGAGATAGCATGCCAAACAAGATTGTGTGAGTTTTTGCTTTGAAAGCAGCAGTGGTGAGAAAGGCATCATTAGGTAAGATTGCTGGGCAAGGGTTTCAGATAAGTACTTAACTGACAAAACACAGGCTGATGAGAACTAAGCTGACTGCAAATGTATAGAAAGAGCCAGAGCTGTCATATCTTGCAAAAAGCAAGGAAAATCATTGAACTGATCTTCTATTCCTTTAATCCAACATAGTAAGAAGTGGCTTTCCAATTTGGGTCCTGATGTATTTGCTTGCGTCACTGTTTACAAAACAAATCAAGCAAAAAGTAAGGGAGAAGATCTCACTGTTAACCCTCATAGCCTTGCAGTTTTCCCTTGACTGATTGCAAAGTGCTTTCCAAATGCTAATTAATCACATTATAAGGCAACTACATATACTGATATTCTGTCAGTTTTCAATTCCAAATATCTTTGAGCCAACAGACAAGAAAAAGTTAATTAATAGAAGAGATTATATATAGGAATAATTCAACTGGTAAAATGATGAGCAAGGAGAAAAATGAGATCCTCTAAGTAGAGGTAAAAAGGAGAGAAATGAGTGATTTTAGTCTATGTCCAAAATATTTCAGGCAGCATTATGGCTAAAGTACTTTTATTAAAAAATAAATAGATCACCACCTAAAACAAAATTAAACTTCATTGAACTATACAAAGGAGAGGAAAATTCACTACTAATGGTAGTGTAAAATTTCTAAAGGTACGTGTGAAAGGCAATTTAGCAGGGTGGCTTTGACTCTTATTCTGTATCAGAGATGTCCTGCAAACTCACAGAATTATTGAGCTATAGGAAAATCTGGGCTGGAAAGAGCCTCTGGAGGTCCTCTTGTCTAATCCCTCAGGCAAAGCACACGCAGTTACAGCAAGTTGTTCAAGACTGCGTCTGGATGAGTTTTGAATATCTCCAAAAATGGAGATGCCAATACCTATATCAATATTTTGCTGTCCTTATAGTGAAAAGATGTTTCCTAAAATCTGATTGGAATTCTTTTTGCAGCTTATGTCTGTTGCCTCTCATCCAATTTCTCTACAGCTCTGAGAAGAGTTTGCCTTCTCTGTATCACACCATAATGTACTTGTGGTCAACAATGAGATTACTCCAACCTTTCTCTTCCTCAGGCTGAACAAGCCCAACCCTATCTCCTCTTCCTCATATATCCACGTTCTTCTGGATATCTGCAGTCTCAGATGACTAGAGCATAACTTAGACTCCTGAATTAGGTGTCTAAACACCAGCAGAAGGAGCCTGTGTTAGCCAAAGGAGAGGACAAAGCCAGCAGTCTGTGACCATAATTTGAGACTTGTGATCAAAAACTGTTTCAGAAGCCCCAAGGTAAAAGAACACATGACTGATCCAAAAGAATTCTCTGTTTCATGATGACAACAGAATAAACTCTGGATGAGCTGAAGGGACTCATCCGAATTAAGTCTGTCTGGCAGTGAAGTCTTTTGCCTACTTAGCAGAATACCCCACTCTTGCATCATTTGTTGGATTCAGATGGTTAAGACAATTAGCAGTGAAATGGTTAACTCTGAAACAGAAATCCTAGCAAAAAGACTTTGTATTAACAGCACCAGGAGTTTGTGACTCTTGGACAGCTGTTGCTTTTGTGTGTATAAAGATGTTGTATCCAGAGGCTAAAGAATTGAAGAAAATTAAACTCAACTTCTGAAAAAGCTGAATTACAAATGTGTAATGGGAAACATGGCTTAGAAAAACAATTCACAGTCATTCCTTCTGAACTTGGTAACTTTCTTATAAATAGGAAACAGACTGCAGAACTGAAACCAGTTGTCTTACTGAGATCTGCTTGACAAATGGCTGTGTACACTTCTTCCCACTATGTGACCAAAAGGTCAGACTGATCTTTTGGAGGATGGATTTTGGGAAGAGGAAATACCCACTTTCCAAAATACCCCATGGTCATTGCAATATAGATGTGGATGAGAGAATAAGAAGCTGTTGATCAGCCCAGGGGTGAGGTAATGGGGTTAGGCAATAGCCAGATTATGCAGCTTTTTTTTTTTTTTCAAGTGATAGCTAATGTACAGTCCAGCATGATTTTTCCCTCTCCACCTTTCAGTCCCCGGCAAATTACTCGTGTGATGCATCAAATGATGAGGAGGTGGGAATATGACACCAGGAACAGATTTGCCTCTGACCCTGAAAAGCTTTTCAGAGCTCTGCAGAGGGAACTTAGTTTCAGGCATGTATCCAGCCATCAGTAAAAATGGGGTTGTGTGTGTTGTTCTGATGGACATACCTAGTACAAATTAAAATGAGTCCTCTCAGCAGCAATTTATCCCATTTAAACTAAAGGAGGATTACTAGTTTGTAAAGCTGTACAGGTCTCTGGGGACTGAGATGTTTTAAAGTCCACAATGAACTGAATTTAAAACTTTCTCTCAAAGAAATGATTGACTACAATTTCCAAGACTCCAAACTGAGCTCTATTATACAGGAGAATTCCATAGAGGACATTGAGGTCCAGCATGATTAAAAGTTCTATGTCCTAGCTCTTCCAAGAACTTCAGAGGAGCTCAGCAAAATAACTAGTTTATGTACATTTTCACTTCTTAAAAAAGGTTAACTGAGTTCACTTTAACACATCATAGCCTACGCTTTTTCAATCACGAGCACTGACCATCCTTGTGCACAATGCTTTATCTGGGCTTGCATGGGGACAGTGGAAGGAAGTAACAAGGAAAGAGTTGGTTTTTTTTTTTCAAGGGTGATTTGAAAGGAGAAAATCTGGCACAAAGAGAGAACTGCTTGTGCCTCCGTTCTCGATGGAGTTTTGAGTCATTCATGCAGTGCAGTAGCTAGGGAGCCTGAGTGACTCATACATAGCTAACTATGGAGAGAAAAAAAATCTGAAACATTCAAGCATTACTCACATTTTCACTTAGTATCAGCTGATTCTAGTAGCCTTATTCCACCTTTTGGGATTTAGTATAACGGATTATATAAAAGACAGATTGGCCTCAAGCTTCCTTTTAAATGATGTGTTAAATATGGCATCAGACACCTTCCCTAGATTAGTAAGTATTTTGAATGCTCCTCAGTTCAGCATGCTATTATTATCTTTAAAAGGGAAGAGCTGGAAAAATTGAAAAATTCTCATCAGAGTTGACTTCAAAGCTCTTGATAGCTATCTTAACTTACATGCTGTGATTTTCACCCCAAAGTCTTTTCAAATGCTTGGTAACTGGTAAACAGAGCCTATCCAGGGATTTATTACCCACTGTTAAGGTAGTAAAATTTCTAGGGTCTTCAGAACTACAGTTATGGAAACATAGGAAAAATTTGAGTCTTTTACAAGATAAGCAAGCTCAGCTCTCTCAGCATCCCCTCATATACTGTGGACTTGTCCCCTGGCCAGCTTAGTAGCTCTCCAGTGGGATTGCTGTACTATGCCCAAGCCTTTCAGTATGGAAGAGCCCAAATTCCAACACAGCATTTGGTCCAAATGTGGTCCCAAAAGTGCTGAGTAAAGGGCAATGGCCTCTTCCCTTGACCTGTGAGCCATGCTTTTGCTACCACAGCCCAGTGTTTGCTTGGTCTTTGCTCTAAGGACCCATGCTGCTCAAGAGTGCTCAGCAGTGACGTGGCGTGGGCCACTGCAGGCACATCGTGTGGCTGTGCAACACAAAGATGCCAAATTTGTGCAGAATTATTCTGGGAACCTTAATATAATGCTCTGGCCAGAAGTTTAGTATGAATCAAAAGAAAATTGGATTTTTTCTGGACAATATAAATACCCAGTTTGATTAGCAAACATTACAAAATAAGTAAAACCTCTGTGAGGTCTGGAAAGGCTGAGAATTCTAAGTACAAGCCATGTTTGTCCTCTGAATGGACAGGAGGAAAAAAAAATTCTGTTTGATTACTTCCACAATGGTCTGATTCAATTTTGTGCTTCTTCCTCTGAAGTCTCTGATAGCCCTTCTCAAGGCTACAACATTGACATCAGACTGGGAAGGTCTAAGATTTCCAATGCTGAGACACTAAAGTATTTCACCAGAGACCACTGACAGCCTTCACTCGTGGCTGAGACTGAGGTTGCATGCACCATGGGTTGCCCATACAAGAAACAAGTGGACAGACTGATTTGGTGCAGTGTTGTTCTCCCCCTAGCATGCCCTCTCCAGCCCTGGTGTCCCTGGAGCTACCACTTGTGTAGATCTTTGGACTGTTACCTTAACCCTAATGGAGGCTTGGGATTGAGACTGATGTCCCTGGTACCACAAGCCCTCAAGATCAGGAAGCTGTGGACAGAGCAATGTTGGTGAAGTGACATGATCTCCTTGGTATGCCTTTTACAGCCCTGGTCTGTGGAGTTTGTAGGCATGGTGGTTCTCCAAATCCATACCCTAACCCTTAACCCTAATGGCAGCTTTCTACTGAGGCTGAGATCCCTGCACCATGGGTGGCACAGATAAGAAATATGTGGAGAGGTCAAAGTTGGTGCAGTGCTGTGCTCTACCTGGCATGCATTTTCCCAGTGCCTCCCCATGCCCCCTTCCTCTACTCAACACTATGCAACAGCATGTCCCTGAAGCTGAATGAGGAAGAACCAGAAGTTTTGAGATGCTAAAGCACAAAAAAACATGGATTTTTTCTCTTCTGATTGCCTAGCAGAATGCACACGGAAATATGGGCATGGATGTGGACACAGCAAGCTCAGTCTGGCTCTGTAGTGTACCAGGCTAAGTCAGATGGCAATCACCAGGGCTAACACTACAACTAAGCCTAATTCCAACTCACAATGCATTTGCTTAGGTGCCATTCCTTTTCCTAATAAATAGATAGATGCATACATTGATGCATACAATTTTTAAATTTAATTAATAATTTCTAATGGATTGGACTTTTATTAAAGTCTGGCTAACATTTGTTGAAGCCAACAGGTTTCTGTGAGGTAAAATAGTGTTTCATCCTCAGTGTGGTGATCTCCAGTGCTCAGGAGTGTCACAGGGGAGGCAGAGGCAACACCAGGGCTTAGTCAGGCATGTTCTGCAGTGTGCATATTACAGCTAGAGACAGATGGTTGTTTGCTCACTTCAAATATGTAGGTTAATTCCATAGAGGAATGCTTATATCTTTACCTGATTGCACTTCAGCACTTCAGCACTTCAGGGGAACTTTGAGTAGAACAACTTCAATGGGAATTGTGGGAAGCACTGAAAAGTCAGGTCACATTTCCTGTGGGATGAGGTGTAATATTAGACAATGCAGTTTGAAACTGTTGGCTAAGAGGTAAGACAGTGCTATTGCAAAAAAGCTTAAAGGTTTTGTAAGGTTTTTGTTAGAAAATGAATCATTAATAGGTCAATTACTGTTATGTTACTAAGTCATAAGTAGTCCATGAATGCAGCTTGCAGTGGTTTTCCCCATCTCAGAGATAGAAAATTTTGAGAGATGGATATGAGTATAAAATGCTTTCCTGACTAAAAGAAGCAAAGTGGATCAGGAGGTTAAGGCAGCTGAGGTTCTGTAGAGGTCTCTATGTCCCATTGAGGCCCATTGAACTTGGGATGCCGTAGAGAAGGGTGAAAGAAGTAAAGATCATTTACTATTTCTCATGTTGTAAGAACTAGAGGGACTCCATCAAGTTTTGTACAAAAGTACAAAAGAAAGTACTTTTTTCACAGACTACCTATAAAAGGATGAAACAGGTTGCTGTACTAATTGTGAAGGTGGAAACCATACAAATATTCATGACAGGCTGAACAAATTACCTCTAAATGTGATTATTAAGGTTGTTATTTCAGATCAAATCTCCTGCTCAGAAGGTCCCTAATTCCTTGCAGTGGGTTTACACTGGGCAGATGACAGGTGTTCACCAAAGCTGTGCCATCACATCCCCAGCTGGGCATGGGAGAGAAAAGGTTCATGGTCAAGATAAGGACAAGAAGAGGTCATTCAACAATTATCATTATGGGCAAAACAAATTCAGTTGGGGAAATTAATTTTATTTATTTCCAATCAGATCACAGTAGGGTAATAAGAAACAAAACAAAATCTTAAAACTACTTCCCCTCACCCCTTCCTTCTTCCTGGGTTCAGCTCAATGCCAATTTTCTCTACTCTCTTCACCCCAGAGCTGAAGGGGGATGGGGAATGATCAGTCATCACACATCTCTGCTGTTCCTTCTCAGAGGAGGACACTTTACACTCTTCCCCTGCTCCAGCAGGGGGTCCATCCCACAGGAGACAGTTGTCCATGAAGTTTTGCATCATAAGAACTTCCTATGGGCTGCAGTTCTTCACAAACTGCTCCAGCGTGGGGAGTCCTACAAGTGATGGAATATACTGAAGGAAGGATCACAAGGAGTCAAGGCTCCTTAGGGCACCCTTGAGAGGGTGATCAGCCTTGCAGGTGTTGTGGGATGGCCCAGCCACACTCCCATCCATACTGGCCCTTATCTCCCATTGCTTCTAAAGGGAGCACATATCGCTTTGCATGACCCTGGGGAAGTTTATCTGCATCTGAGGACATTCAGCGCCCCATCCTGCTCAGGTGCCCGGTGTTGGTGTAACAAGGGATATCTCACCATGCAGGTCTCCGGCAGTGCTGAGCAGTAGCAGAGACCAGGATCAGTGCTGCCAGGACCTGCACTGTCCTTGTAGCCTCACTGCTTCTGCAAACCCACTCAATGACAGCAGCACTGGGGACACCCTACTCATGACTTACCCAGTCTGGTCCTGATGTAGAGTAGCTTTGCCCCACAGCGTGACCAGCCTACATGCCCCAAACAACCCAGCCATGGCACAGTTCACCTCTTTATCCATAACCTCCATTTTCATTCTGCCTCTGCTCTGCATTATCCCATGGCTAAGCAGGGATGGACGTAGCCAGGAAAGGAACTGTGCAATGGTCCAGGCTTTGCTTTGTTAAATGTCACCATGCACATGTGGTGCAGTGCTGTGCAATGGGGAAAGGAGGGCATCCTCTCATTGCTCCCAGACTCTTCATCACATGAAGTTTCTGCTTTAAAGTGGAAATGCTGGAGTACACTCTGCCATTTCCTATTATTCTGCGCATGACTTGGCACAATAAAGCCCTCTGTGGCAGGTCTCCAGGAGCTACTGTAACTCTGTATACACCCTATACATTCTGGAGGAGCCACAGGGGAACTAACACTGCTGTTTTCAGCCTGCTGTTGCAATGCATGAATAATCACAGAAAAAATTTGCATTCATTCAACAGTGTGTGGGAATGTTTAAAATATAAAACCCACTTTAATTTAATTAAGGGGGGAAAATACCAACAAAAAAAAAAATCATCATTTATGTTAGGTAGCCTGAGATCCTTCATTTGGTTTTAATGAAAAGGTCGATGTCAGATTAGGTTCAGTCTAGAAAGATGAATAATTTTTTTGATCACTTGAAAAACAGGAGATCATGTTGCCCAGTAACTTGTTATTATATTTCAGCAATGGTGTTCTCACTCAAGGTTAACTAGAATTGTAGAACTGACAAAGCACTGAGCTGCTATATCTCCAGCTTCATGTCCCGTGATAGCTTCTGCTGAAGCAGATGTCCTCACAACAAGACACAAAAATATGCAGAAATAATAAAGAAAAAACTTTCTCTTGAACCTCTGTAAATCCCATTTACATTTATGTGAATTGGCTGTATTTCTTATTTTAAAAAACCCCAAAACAACAATGTAGTAATTCATAGTGGCCAATTATTTCTTAGAATCACAACCTTTTGATCAAAGAAAGATCTTTGGCAGGTATTTTCATTTTTCTGTTCATGGAAGGAGATAATCTCATTAATATGGAGACTGTCTTCTCCTCTTGCCTGTACAGTGTAGGTCAGTCATATCTGCATCCTTCAACTGGAAAATGCCTTGGATAGAGGAAGATCCCAGATGCAGGGTTTCTGGGTTCCTCAGATGTAAGGGTCTGTGACAAAGTGATGGATGTGCAGCTCTGTGCCAGCCCATCTGCTGACATTTCAGAGCTGTGGGACACCAGTGGGACTCATGCTGCAGGTGTGGATGGTGGTAGTGGACACTGCTGGTGCTTACAGAGGACCTCTCCTCGCACCTTTCCTGAGCAGGATTTGTTCATCCACTCCCTTCTTGTTAGACGTAAGTGCAAATTGTAGGTTGCAGTTCTTGTCCTCCTAAGGTAACCCTCTAGATGGATTTGGTCCTATTCCATTGCAAAAGCACTGCCTGTCTCCCAGGAGAGCTGTGGGTGATCACCTGATGCCCTGTCAGCAAGGAAGGAGTCCAGGGAGTGTGTTCAGTCCTGCTTGGCATGTCGTGTGCTGCCAGCAGACACAACATACCCTGATTTAGGCATCCTTTTCCCTGCATATGGTCTGGTCAGCCTGGCATTCACTGCAGGGGACAATGACGCCAATGGGCTACAAAACATGGGCAAACCCAGACACCGATGTGCCCTTGCTGGCAAAGCATCTTGTTGACCTCTCTGAGAGCCCTTCACACCCAGGTGATAATCATCTGACACGTCACTGCAGCCTTTCCCCTGCCCCTCCATTCTGTCATGCAAACAAAAGTCAGTCTGTGAAAGGTCATGGTTTTCTCCCCGGGATCTGTGCTCAGCTGCTCCCTCCACCCCACTGCCTGCTGCCAGTGCTGCCACTGCTCCCTGTGCTTATGCTGCTGGGACATTGAAACAAAGGACTGGGTCTTTTGTTTGTAATGGGAACTGCTGGTTTCTGGGAAGCACATAGAGTGCACTTCCTGATCAGAAGCCGTCATCATGGTTTGGGGAGGGACTGCTGCTTTAGTCCTAGGCATTTTATTAACTACAAGAGAACTTCTAGGAAGACCTCAGGCTGCAGGCAAATCTGGATTTGTATCCACTGCCTTATATCCACTGTATCCACTGAAGCATGTCCAGACTGTGGCTGGTGTGGTCATGGGCTCAAGAGCACTCTTCAGGCCTTCTCCTTCGTGACACATCCTTTTCAGGATCCTCAGGTGACTTCTCCACCCTGAAAAGGTCCTCGACTAACACAGCACCTACTTGTCATACCTAAACACTGAGTCAGGAATCTTTTGTTCATACTTTTTCTTTTTAAATAATCTACCCCAAGTCCCCCAGCCTTAGGATGTGAAGACTACTCTGGACTTTCCTACTTCTCCTTATCCAAATACTGCAATTAGAAAAAATGAGTCCCTCTGCTCCTGCTCCTATGCTGTCTCTTTGCCATTTTCCTTTTCATAGTATTTCACCCACCTGCAGTGCCTAATGTGTGCCCAGTGAGCTTTTCACAGCATAGACTATATTTGTTTTTTTGCTTGCTAGAGAAGCTCCTTCAACCTGACCCATTCCTTCACATGCTGCTATGAAACAAACTGCTGTCAAGTGTAAGAAGAGAAGCAAGGTCCAGCTGTGTAGGTGGACCAAAGGTGCCTTACTTGATCCACATCCAAATAAATACAGATTGGTGAAGCTTGTGCGCTGACTACACAGCATCCATCTGACATGCAGTAGTAGCTATTTTCTGACAGCCTGCAGTCCCATCCTGGGGCTGTCTCCTCCGGGCAGCAATGTCAAGACTCCTACACAGCACTAACACAGCAGCCCTGTTGTTGCTGTGGATTTCAGGTGAAGTGGTGGTTGTTGTATGAAAAACTGCCACTCGAGAAATCAAGTGGAGGCTGATAAGAAAAGTCATTGCACAAGGCAGTACTTCCTAGCATATAAAAAATATTTTCTGGTTGTCTTTTCAATGCTACTTCACCCTCAAAAGAGTTTACCCCCTCACTTTTCATTTAAGACATGTTGTAACAATCAAGGATTTTTGAACAGAAAAATGGTCTTTTTCCTTTTTCCAAACCCAGCACCATTCAGAACAGTACCTCGCTGTAAAGCAAAGGGTTTCTGAACTTTATAAATAGCATCAGTCCCAGGGAAAATGAAAGGATGGAAACCTCAAAACAATGTTTGTGAGACTGGGCTTCAGAACTGTGGGTGGTAGTCCAGCTTTGGCTTCCTGAACATTGTCTGAGAGGTGTTACACAAACACAGAGAAAAATGATTCAGATATATGCAAACCAACACACTTCTTGCAGTCTGTCTTTTCCAAACACTTGTCTCAGCTCTTCTATAGCTGACATTATTTTTTCTGACTTCATAATTTTCCTTTTAGCTTAAAATTCATTGGGTGCAGTCTAAGATCTTGTTTCAATGAAGTTATCCAAGAAAGTAAGACAAATTCAGCTGGATGTTAGGAGGATGTGTTTAGTGACCAGATGAATAAAAGGGTAGCTCAAGCTTTCCATTGAGTAGGTGGAATGAAAGAGCAAACTATCCTTGAGGATGGTGTGTGAAAGGAGTAACACAATGTAGTTGCCTGAGATAGCCCAGGCATCCTTTTAGGCCCTATGATTCACATGCATCATTGACATTTGTGCCTTATTCTCAGCTTCTCAAATATTTGTCTTTTGCTGTTATTCTTTTTAGCTTGGTTTGCTAAAGAAACAACACTGATGAAGCTGCCCATCTGGCTGTCTATTGCTCCCACCTGCTCATTCTCCCCAAACCCCTGTGACCTTGTTTCGTTCCAGTCTGATGGTGGGATGGACATCTCAGGGTGAATTATTCTACTAGTGCCATGAAAATTGGCTGCTCCTCAGGGAAAGACACAGCTCTTGCTGGAGATAAGGGCAAGTGAATCCAGCTGTTGGTTCCCTGTCTGTGATAGCATCTGGGTGAGTGCTGGCCATGTGCTTATTTATCAGGCCACTGGGGCACAGAACACTTGAAGCCTGAAACACATCATGTTGTTTCTTGCCTGTGGGAGGATGTCCTAAAGGCCACAGAGCAGCTGGATAATTGACATGCAAAGGCAAGGGGACGAAGGACACATTTCCGCAGATAAACAAGACTTCCCTGCGTCTGCAGCTCACTGAGCAACTTCTGCATCCGTAACCCTGGGTAACTAACGGGTAAAGGATTCAGCTCTCAGGATGCAGCTGATTTTGAGTGTTTGCTTGTTGTTTCCTGCTTTGTGTGAGCTGCTTCAGACACATATTTGATGTGACTCCTGAAGCTGTACATGCCTTGTTTACACAATGCACCTACTCAAATGGGAGAGGAACATGAGGTGTCATTGGGGATCTTTGCCATCTATATAGGAGCACTGAGTGATCAGTCCCAACTCTGGATTTCCAGAGATGCTGACTAGTCCACCTTTCACATTGCCAAGGTGGCATTTAAGTCCACAAACAAATGTGGTAATGTGGCAGAAACAGAAATGCATGCTCAGATTTGTCCGATGCTCTGCCTCTAACATTAACTGTGTGTCTTTGCAGTAACAAGACTATTCTGTGAGACAGCCTCATGCCTCTGAAAGCTTTCAAGATTGTTTGCATTTCCTCCCTTTACCAGACTGTCTTACTCTTCATTCTTGCAAAGCTACATTTCTTTTTCTGCAGGGCATTTCCTTCCTTCTCAAGTCTTGCCTCGCCTTTTTGCAGGTATGAAGGAGCACCCACTCAGGTGCTCCAGGATCCCTGTGTGACTGGCAGACAATGAAAGATCTTGTCGTTTCATTTTCATGCTTTTTTGCTTCAAAGTGACTCAACAGCCGCTGCAGATCGTCACCTCCTCAGCCAAAGGGAGCTCATCTCCTTTCCATGCCTTTTAAAACATGGAAATTAAACATACCAAAATTAAGTCCACATGTTTAACAAGGAAAGCAGTACAGGGTTATGTACTGGTAAGGTCACTAATGGCAAAGGCAGGATCTGGACAGAGGAAGACAGCTTGTGCCCTTCTCCTTTTTTGTCACTTCCTAATTAGGGTCCTGCTCTGTAAATGTCATTCTTAGTGTTTTGATGCCTAAGTTTCAACTGCAACTGCTCATCTATAAGCAAAAGGCTTGCCTTGTTTTAAAATATGAATTAAAGTAATGAATTCACCCTTGGCTAAAGTGCATGTTTATTCCTATACTATGAACTCTGCTCCTGCAGAGAGGAAATCATTACACACGTCAATGCCCTCAAAAGGGGGAGCGAGGGGGGGCGGTCTGAGGAGGAAGTAGCACAACCATCAGAAAAAAAGCCTAACGTGGTTGTTATGAATAAAATATCCAGCCCAGCTTTAATCATGGAACAGAATGGCTCCAAATGGTATCGGAGGCCTGGTTTATGAGGCATAGGACTGACACTTCCCCCTCCTGCCATACGAGTTTTATTTTAGGTGATAAAAACGAGGAAAAAAATAGTGAGAAGTCAGGGTGAAGTGGAAGGATACTTTGCAGCACCCGTGTCAGCTCACATCTGTGCGGTGTGCTGCAGAAAAGCAGTTTCACCGCAGCGCGACCTCGCCAAAGCTCCGCTCCCGCGGGCGGGCAGGGCCGGCGGGCAGCCGGGGGCCGCGCCCTGAGGGCGGGCAGAGCCTGCCCGCGCTGCTCCCTCCTCCTTCAGTGATCCCTGCGCGCAGGGCGGGAGGTATCGAAGGCACCAGCCCGCAATGCAGCTGAGGATTCCCGTTGCTGGGGACACCTTCAGCACTTTTCTTCCTGGCACTGCGGGAGGGACACATAGCGACCACATGAGGCATCCGTGGGTCGCCCAAGTCTCCTCCCTCACATGAGAGGCTGACGGGGACATGGCTCAAAAGGACATGGCTGGCAGAAGGGATATTGAGCCTTCTCTTCCCTTTCCAAGCGTAACTTTTATTTTACTGAGAATGGTTGCAAAAATACCTTGGAAGTATATTTTCTGCACACCAGCGTCTGTGAACCATTTCTAGCACTATGCAGTGGCATATTTTATATATATATATAATATACTACTGCATTTATGCCCTACATCACAGCAGTGCTGTTGGGGTGCCTCTTCCCAGTCACATCTGGGTGGTGGTAAATGCTTGGAGCACCTCCAAACAGCTAATTTACCATTGCCATTCCTCAAAGGACAAGCAAGGGAGAATTGTCCCATTCTGGTTCTACTTCCAAGCTGGCATTTGTTCTACATTTATCTCCTTTATTGTATACGAAACTATCACTAGCTTTGATAAAAGACTTTAGTAATCCAGCTTTTGTTTTGTTTTATGGTTTAATGTAACGACTATTAATTACTTTGTCTAAAAAAAGAGTTTACCCCCTTATTAATTAATAGTGTGAAGGATACACTTTTAAGTTTCCAGTGCATTATTTGGTAGGTTTCTGGTGACCAGGTTTTCCTCAGAGTCACCACTGGGTTGTGGTGAGATACAGAGCTGGGACAGAGCCTTAGGCCAACAGCAGCCCAATAGCAATGTCCTTCATTGTCGCTTGACATCACTGGCTGGCCCTGAGTCCTTTCTTATCAACAGAGAGAGCTGTAGCAACACTGAACTGTGTCTGAAATCAAAACTTGGAGGTGAAATAAAAGCCAGAACTGTTGACCTCGCTGTAGCACCATTAACTTGCCCCGTTTCCAGCAGTAAAGCTGTGCTACAGCTTTCACTGCAGTGAGAGGAAATCTATCACTGTTTTCTCCTTTTTGCTGTCTTCAGGTCAAGAGGAGTCAAATACAGCTTTTGTATGGAGTTGAAAGCCCATAAGGACTTTTCCACCTGCAACACCTTTGCTTTGGCTATCCAATTCTATCCAGATGCTGCCTTTGGAAGACATCTTTGTCTTTTTCTTGGATGATCTCTGGGGTCTCTTGTTGAGCTCCGATTTCTGATACCTGCATGATATCACATGTTGGTCATTTTGGGAGCAAGGGGAAAGGCAGGAAGGTTTTCCTTGGAGCATACCACACAATTTGCTTGGCCACAGCTGTGTACCTTTAGCAGCATGTTGAACTGGCTGGAGCAGCATTCCCAGATCCCATTAGTTCCTGAAGTCAGCAGCAATGGCATGATTTCCCCTACAGATCTAGGAGATGCCAAAGAACTTTTGCTCAATGCATACTTGCCTGGTCCCAGACCTTGCTGCTGGCTTACTGGTTGGAAGGGCAGAGATCCAGCTGTGAGTTAAAACATGCCCAGTTGGGCTAGCAATTTTCTTCATGGATTTAGCACATCCACAAATGCTATGGCCTATTTGGATGAACACATCACCTGTGGCTGTCCCCTCACTGGTTTAATATCCATCCCTTGTGTTGGCAATAGTAATGACGGGGCCTGGCTGAAATGACTCTGAATTTCTCAATCAACTCTGGAAGACCTCAGATTAAGGGTGCAGGAACCCAGCGATCCACAGACAGCTTTGCCACTAAGGGAGATCTTTTTCCTGGACCAACAGTACCACAAAATACCTTGAATCTGCAAAGTCTTGGATTTATTGAAGGTACTTAATAGAGGCCTGAAAGGTGAGCAGTGAGCATCTCTGGCAGCAAGAAAACTTGTAATCATGTGTCTAAATCTGAACGTTGGCAATTGTGGAGACAGGGCCTCTCTTCACCATGCCTCCCCTGCCATGGGGGAAAGCAGAGCACCAGCAGGGCTCTGCCACCGTGCAGTGACCACTGGGATGAAGCTGCAATGCAGGCAGGGACCTCTGGCTCTGCCATAGGTGTTGCTGCAAAGAACTCATTCATACTCACCTCACTGTCAGTACTGCACCTTTGGAGACTTCTTACAGGTCATGAGCCCAATTGCATTCAGCTCTCTGCCTCTCCTGCACAGTATTTTGCCTAGCTGTCAAGCTGGGGGTTAATACCTCTCAAATTAGCTCTAAAAATTAATATGAATATTAAGTTATTTAAACATCCTGTTCTAGTATTTCCTTTGTTTACAGTCAAATCCATTTCTGGCCTTATTTCACATATCAAGTGTTCCATGTATAGCATCTTTCTTCTTCAGCTTAATATGCAGGCAAATCTGGTCCCATACCATCAAGTTTTCTTGTATTTGTGCTGTCTTTTTTTTTTTGTGGCAAGTTTGTGCCTGGATTACTGAAATGATTTCTTAAAATTTCCAGCTCAGGGAGATGAAATTAGTGCATAGGTTCAGCACCCTGTTTCCCAGCCTCCCGCCCTTCTGTAGGGTGACTTTCTCATGTACATGTCTGAGTTACCAAAGCAGCTCCCAGGGATGACGATTCCTGCCACTTGACATTGAGGATTTGCTGAAGTCTTTCTTAACAACACAGAGAGAAAACTCTCTCCTGTCTGGTTAGGTGTGAAAAGAGAAGTGCTGGCATGAGAGAGGGGGCTGCTTGTCCAAATGAAGGGAGCCAGCAATCACCAAAGGCAGTGTGCCCTGCCAGACTGATCAGGGGCAGGGAGGGATATGCCCTGCTACTCTCCTGGATCAGGGAGTACCTTGTCCTTTACCCTTGAGGAACTGCTTTTCAAGAACTGGTCTGTAAAACAGGGATAAACCTGCCTGTCATAGCCATTCCCAAAAGATCCAATAATATTTTCCCCAGTGTTTCCAGTATGTGGTAGTCCTTGGGGACACCTCGGCCTTGCTTGTGATAATGAAGCCCAGCTCTCTCAGCAAGACCTTCAGCTCTGACTTGGTGTGACTCTGTGACTCAGCTCTGAAATAGTGTTTTTCCACTGATAATTTTGATAAGTATAACCTTAAACTGGGCTATATTACAGATGAGAACCCAAGAGCATTTTTAATCTCCTGTTATTTACTTGTAACATTATGAATCATAGCATTGCACAGTGTACATGATATTCTCTGATGATATAATTACAGAGCTCTCTGTATACTGTGCTTTCTTAATTCATTGTATTCAACATTCACCTTTTAGCAAGGAATGCTCTAGTTCTCAATGTTACTCAGTTTGAGACTAAACATGGGAATTGAAAACAAGGCTCAAGATATCACAGCCATGTCACAATGGCTGTGTGTCTGATGTGTTTCCCAACCTCACACTGTAGCCTTTGCCCTCTTCCCATACATGAGCAGCACTGGGTAGTTACAAGGTAGGTGCAGCTGTACTTTAGAATGTGTGATTGGAGCTTGTTCTCAGCCTTATCACCTGGGGTGTGTTTACATGATGAAAAATACCTTTGTGGTTGTTGTCAGTTGCTTGCTCTTGATGGGGGAGGTCTCAAAGTTATGTGCTGGCAGTGCTGGGTAAGGTGGGGAGTCTGTGCACCTCACTGGTGCCCTCAGCTCCCTCCTTGAAGACAGATACATAACAAATTGTGAGGAGTACTAAAAGAAACCATTTTCCACAGTGCCTCCACATATTGCGTCCCTAAGGTTAATCAGGAAATGAAATTCAGGGCCTTCACAGAGCCTGGGGCTCAGGGGCCTGGTGTGTCTAGGGCAGGGAGAAGCTTATTATTCCATCTCCAGGCATGGCAAACTCCATCAGGATAAGCAGAGCTCATGTCCACCAGACAAGCTCCCATCCCTCCCCAAGGATTGCTGCTCTCCAACCATTACAACTGCCCTGGATGCTGGTTCTGAGTTCATCCATCACCTTCACCTTCTCCTCCCCTATTATTTCCAGGTCAGTCACAACTCACATTTCTACTGTGAAGCTTGCCAGAAAGGAGGAGAGCAGCGTTTTCAGCTCCAGGCTACATGGTTCCTCTTCTGAGGCTAGCTCAAGAAAAGCTGAAAATGCTTGTTGAGGCTCAGTGTTGGATTTGAAAGGCTGCTAGGTACTGAGCTGCCGTGGATCTGCCTGGAGAAATGCCCCTGAAATTGCAAGCAGCAGCATCTCCAGAGCCTCCTCCAAGTGTGAAAGTCAGAGGGGCCATCTGAATCTGTGTTGAACAGGAGCCAATCTGGAGCACTTCCTGCAAATTCCAGGGAAATGTCATTTGCTGTGGTAATCTTTGCTGAATCAAGCATCGATGATTAAGCAGCACTCCAAAACCCAGGCCTTTTACCCCAAGCTTTCTTAAAATTGTAAATTAATTGTTGGACTCTATGATATCAAAGGTCTTTTCTAACCTAAATGATTCCATGATTCCTTATCTGCTAGGTTCCCAGCTCTGCCTTAGCTCTCCCTTTGCAAGTTACAAATACAATGGTTTGCCCATTATCTAATTCTTTCTGTGCCTCCAAACCTTGCAGAGAAGATGCCAGTAATTTTCCAGATTTGTCCCCTTCATCCACTGTTTAGCCAACACCAGCTGCTGCTGTGTCACTGAGGAGCCATAGCCACCAAAAAGGTTTGTAAACAAAGCCCAGGCCATCGGCAAACTGCCTCATGGGTGCTTTCCCATTGAGGACCACATCCTATGAAGCCTTGGATTTCCTTTTGTTTCCTTGCTTTCTCCCACATCTGATTTTCATACTTATGAACATGCAAATGCAACAGGGAAAATTAGGAAATCTGTTACTAAGGCAACTGATTAGGTGATGATGCAATTACCTTGTTATTTGAAAGTCAGGGTGCTGTGTGTTGCAATAAGCTCCTACCAAAAGGGGAAAATAAAAGTTTTCATAATACTTTCTCATTCAAAGGCAGCACAGCCCTAAAAATTACTTGCCTTGAGAATACACCAAGAATACCAAAAGTCAGCAAAATCTGGCTGCCTTTGTTGTAACAGGAGCCAAGGCAAAATCTCCTCCTTTCTCCAATGCCAACAGGATTGAGGAGGGGTGACTCACTTTCAGAAGATGTCAAGAAGTCCATGAGAAAAAGCACTCATGTGACACAAGCAATTAACAAGACATCCACCTATAATTACATTTAATTATCAAGAAAAGAAATCATAGCAGCAAAGATTTAGGTCTTTGAACATAAATGTTGTACCTAAATGCATTTATAGAGATGACATTGGATTGCAGCACCTCAATGCCTTGTTTGCAGTGTGCATCTCAAAACTGAACACAGAATTTAGGTGTGGCTGCACCAGTGCAGAGTATAGGGGACAATCACTGCCCTGTCCTGCTGGCCACACTATTGCTGACATAGGCCAGGGTGCCATTGGCCTTCTTGGCCACCTGAGCACGGTTGGCTCATGTTCAGCTGCTGTTGACCAGCATCCCCAGGCCCATTTCTGCTAGGCAGCTTTCCAGCCCCTCTTCCCCCAAACTGTAGCTCTGCCTGGGATTGTTGTGGCCCAAGTGCAGGAGCTGTTCCTTTTCCTTGTTGAACTGCACACAATTGGCCTTGGCCCATGGATCCAGCCATGCAGCTGGTTCTGCTGTTTCAGACCCTGTCTTTCCCTGGTCTGACCTTCTAGCCTCCTACCATAGGCTTCTCTTCTTCATTTTCTTTCTCCCTTCCTGGTGTTTTCACACATGCTGCCTCGCACCCTTCTATAGAGTCTTGGGCCCATGCAGCACTTCTTTCACTTGGCTGGTGCCCAAAGGCTCTAACTGCATCAGACCCTTGCCTTTGACCTCAGCACACACTGAGCTATGGAGGGAAGAGCAGTGGTGATGGGGACCTAGTCAGCCCACAGGTGAGCATGGTATCTCCTTGCTTTTCCTCCATGCCTATGCTTAGCACATTCAGTCTCTTCACTGCCTGACACAGTCCTGGTACCTGCTGCCTGTGCTTCATGCTGACATTCCTCACTGGACAAGTCACCTCAGGTCTGCTGCTTGCCTTGGGACCCTACTCAACCTAGTGACGCATGCAACTTGGCTGCCTCTGCCAGCTCCCACTGTGAGTTTCCATGTTTCTCTGCACAAATCTGGCTCTTTCCAAATGCCAGGAGTCACATTCTGGGCTTTTTTTTTTTTTTTTTTTTAACCTCTATTTTCAATGTTTTTCTTAATAAGTCCTCACAGTGCTCATTTGCTTACAGACAAGCCACAATTGTTATTTCTGGGGACCAAGAAAAGAAAAAAAGGTGGTGGGAGAATCAATAACTCAGAAGATACAGATCTGAGGTGGTGGGTGTTGGGAGGGCTGCTGGGGTAGCCAGAGGCAGGGAACCTATGCCGTTGGAAAGTGCATGCTAAAGAAAAAAAAAGATGAGGGAGAAAGCAAGTCTTCTGCTTTTGGTCCAAGATACCAGGAACCTTGTAAAGGAGCAGGAAGTGTTGACCTGCTATTCTGGACTCGACATCACCTCTTTAGCCCACATTACTGCCCTTCTGCAGCTGCACAGGTGCATTTGAAGTCATTGTTTTGAACAGCTTCAAAAGCAAAAGCCTGCTTGAGTTTGGGGTTGCACAGTAAGTGTGGTATCACACAGCACCACATGGGTCCTGAGATGTGTGTTGGGGCATAAGCAGGCACCTGATTTGGGGGTGCTCTCTGTCCCCATCTCCTGTCCAGGGCTGGCACTGGCACCTGCCATCTATGTGTGTGTGTATGCAGCTCTGTTCTTGCTGCAGTGATTTCCCAGTGGGCCAGGGAGGAAAAATGAAAAGGAAAACAAAATTGCAAAACCACATCTGCTCTGTGGGAAGTGCTCAGGTAGTATGAATTGTCACAGAGATAAGGCAACCCCCTACCACTTCCTAAATAGAGCCAGCAAGGTTATGTGACACTAGTAAAATTAAAATGATCATCACCTTTCCCTTGAAGAATTCATAGACTTCTGAATTTATTCTCCTGATTGCTGTAAACTCTGCTCTTTTTTCCTTTTCTTATTTTTTGTTGTTTTGTCTGTTTGTTTGTTTGTTTGTAAATATAGTACATTATACCACCCTTTTACAGTTTTAGAAGACATGGTAGCTTGACTGCAAGTCAGTGTGTAGGTGCTGAAATCCCATATAGCAGGCAGTGCTGAAATCCCATACAGCAGGAAGGTCCTGTGGAGAGAAGCAGAAGTGAAAAAGTCAGTGAAAAGTTAAAAGGTAGTGAAAAAGTGGTTGGGGAAGGAACGAGGGTGCCTGTGGGAAGTGGTCCCATGTAGGCAGCCTCCTTGGTGCTTGTTTCTGTCCAGGCAGGCCCTGGGCTTCCATAGGAGGCATTTGGATATGATCCCCTTAACATCTTCGCTTCTCAAAATCTCCACACCTCTAACACTACTACCCCACCTAGGATTTACTTACATTTCTAAAATGGCTTTCCTCTGTGACATCCTTGTGGAATAGTATGAACTTTGCAACATGTGAGATGAGAGCAGCTGAATCATGCCTTCCCTCTGTGCTCCCCAAAGTGGGAAGCTGCTCAGACCTAGAGGCAAAAGCAAAGTTTGCTTTTAGCTGCCTGAAACAAGCCTGTTGTCTTCACTCACTGCCCACGGTGTTTTACTGAGTGCTCTATGCCAGAGGAAACGGTGCAAGGCCATGACCACATCGAAGAGTTTCCCACCTTTGCTGTCCTGGGAGTCAGAACAGCAGGGAGAGGGGCTCACTGGAGTGCTCCAGATGTGAACTGGTGTGCTCCTGCTGGGGGTCTCGTGGGCAGCTGGAACAGCCACCGAGACTCTCAGTCCCCAAGTGTTTCAGCCACCACATCTGGACGATGAAGGGGAGCAGCCCAACCCTTGAACCACAGGCCCCCAGCACAGCTTGAAGGACCACTTCCACCTATATACAATAGGAAAATCCAGGCACAAAAACAGTTTACTTCAAGTGTACAAAATGATGATGTCAGGAATTTCCTCCCTTTCTCAGTCCCAATGAAATCTCCTGCCCTCACATAACCCTCCTTAGCAAGTTGCCCCTTAGCCTTTAGCTGCAGTAAAGAGTTCACTCCTGAAGCCACTGCTTTTCCTTCCTAGAGGCAAATGTGGCTTGATCTTTTTGCATGCTTTCTGGGAAATATTTGCTTTGGTTCAGCTCAGAAGGGCTCTGTGGTGCCTTGGCAGAGCACCCCAAAGAAATGGAGATCCCCATAGTGTCCAATTAGGTTTTCTGCCTTTATATATTTATTTTCCTGATTGTAATATACTTTTATGGCCAAAAATAATTGGATATTTCAGGTTGAAGTCACTCTTTATTTTTATTGTAATGCTTAATATTCATAATTAATTATGAATTATGGGTTAATTATGATGGTCAATTTGCTTTCAACTTTTTATACTTCTGTAGCAACTTCTGTAACAAATTCCTTACATGCAAGGAGCCATGTTAAAACTCACTCTGAAGGGCTTTGCAAAACTGTACACTTACAGGGTTTTTGATGGTAATTTCTATACTGCTTGGGAGTCAGGTCAGAACTGAGGCTGATTAATGGAAATTCACTGTAATTGAAATATGTTCCAGTGCTGAGCCCTTTACAAACCCTTCAGCCCACCTCTGTCTCTTCTATAATTTCATTTGTCCTTCTGTTTTTAAATTCAGCTGTTGATATTTTCACTTTTGCAACAGAGTATTGTACAGTATCATGACTGCTTTCTGTAAGAAAGCACTAAAGAAATATAGCCATGGAATCATACATCTGTTAAGGTTGGAAAAGACCCCCAAGATCAGCTGTCAATCTAGCACTGCCAAGTCCACCACTAAACCCTCAGTGCCACGTCTGTACATCTTTGTGTCTCCACAGATGGTGACTTAACCGGTACCTCAGGCAGCCTGTTCTAATAATTGATGACTCTTTCCATGAGGGAAATTTTGCTAATACCCAATCTAAACCTTCTTTGGTGCAACCAGAAGCTATTTCCTCTTGTCCTATTCTTATTACTTGGGAGGAGAGACTGATCCTCTCCTTGCTAAAACTTCCTTTCTCATAGCTCCAGAGACGCATAAAGTGTCCCCTCAGTCTCCTTTTATCCAGGCTAAACAATACCAACTCCTTGAGCTGCTCCCCACATGACTTGTGCTTCAGAACCTTCACATTCAATCATAGAATCACAGAACAGCTGAGGCTAGAAAGGATGGAGGTAATTTTGTAGTGCATGAAGCCCGGCTCATAGACCAAAACTGTGATCCTCTTCCTGCTTGTGGCAACAGAAATCAGAAGTTAACATTTTCTGTTAGCTTTATTTTCTGTTGCAGACCCATGGTTATGCCATGGAGTTGATTTGTTTTGGCAATGCGCTTGGATTGTATTGGGAGGCAAACTCCAGAACTTCCCAGAGGATATCAGAAGTAAAGCTTTGCCAGTTCCCCTGGACTTCCAATTAGGATTGGATTTATTTGCCCTGCAGAATACAAACTCTCATTTTGCACAGCAGGTGCAGCATTACTGACTTACAGAGCCAGAGAAGTACTCAGGCTAGGTAGGACCACTGAAGCTCATCCTTCTACCAATTTTCCACAAACTGGGTGTGGGTGCAGTCCATCCCCATCACCAGGCCACTGAGGGGCATCTGAGAGGAGGCTTACAGAAAACAGGAAAACATCTCCTGAGTATGGAGGTCAGTCTGAAGTCAGGAGGTATGCCAGTGTAGGGAAGGAACAAACCTGAGCCAGGATCTGAGATAGAGGCAGCCTGGCTGAGAGACCCACCATTACCTGCACATAACAGCAGCACACACATCAGCTGCTGCCAGCAGTGCCAAATCCTATTTTCTAGGTCATCAATCTTACCAGTCACTGCAAAACATTATGTAACTCCACTCCACTTGATATTCAGCTTTCATCACATCTCTGTAAGGCTTAAGCCAAAGATCTGGGCAGATTTTACAAAATCAGATCCAGTCCGTTAATGGGTGCCTCATGTTTTTGTGGCTTAGTGTGTATTTGCTCCCTGCCTCTGAGACACTGTGTCTCATTCACATGGGTTGTGCAAGGGCTGTCAGGCATCCCCCCAAAAGATTACTAAAGCATGCTGCCAAGCTCAATGTTGTGGGCCACCCAGTTAAGTGTCTGGGAGAAGCACGTATCCATGTGATGAAATGAGTTACTAGGCTTTGCTTTGCTGGAGTGCCTTTCTGTAGTGCTGAGCCTGTGCCAGGACCAGCACTGGCTGGCAGTACCACAGCCTTGCCCTCCATCCTCACTGATGGGAGAATAAACAGGGAGGGTATGCTCAAAGGAGGAGCTCATCACTCTGAAACCCCAGTAAAAGGATGTGTGCTGTGTCAGAGCATCCCTTAGGGCTGCCACACAGAAGCCAGGGGTTTTTTGCTCCTTGCATCAGCATTGCCTAAAATATCAATGCACATTCATTTCTGTTCCTTCAACCCACACTCCTCAGTCCAATGTCACCCAACCATACAGAGCTCTACAGTTCCCTGCATCTCTTCTCCACCTTATTCTATATGAAAATTTTTCAAAAGGCAGACTTCCAAGATGTGACAGTTCAAGAGGTAAGAAAATTAGGACAGCCTTAGGGGGCCAGATCAGAAGTCCATCTAAGCAGGAATTCTTATGGTCCCTGGATGGAGGAGGAAGTTGATGCATAAGAAAGAGTGCAAAAACAGCATGGGAGAACCCATGGTGCAGCTTTCCAAATGGATAGCAAACCTACTGCAGCTAATAAGTATCTAAGACCATAAAAGTAGGAACAATCACAAATCTTCTCCCCCTCTGCGTGTGAGATGCATTGTTGCCTTTGTTTTTCAACGTGTTGTGTGGGTGTGACAACAAAAAAATACTAAAAATGCTAAAAGTAATCTCTCCATAAAATTCACCATGGGGCTGCTAGTATAACTCTCTCCTGCAGGACCAGCTGGGGGATCAGCCACACCTGAGAGATGAGAGTTGCTTTGCCAGGGCACCATTAGACAGCACTTGGATTTGGAGGGTCATGGCCAGCCCTGCCTGGAATTGAGATGTGGCTCCTATTCACAAAGTCTTTCCCACCTGCTCTCTGCTAACATTTAATATCTGTGCAGTTCATGCTCACAAACTCTTCAAAGCCCTAGCTAGTCACCACAGGCTAACTCTGCATTTAAATATCTGTGGAGGATAAATATCCCATTTTATGTTTAGGATAGGACAAATCACCCTCTGCCTTGAGTTGGTTAGAGGGATGACTGGTTGGTATGAATCACAAATGCTGTAGTGCAATACATAATTCCAGACTGAGCATGGTGTTATAGCACATGGTTATGTTCTCTGATTTGATGGCTTATTTAACTAATCAGCACAGCAGGAGCAGTTCATTTCAACTATTCCAATAAATGAGAGCTCTGTAATTTGCACATGCAGCTGTAATAGTTGTAATGCTTCATTCCTGCTGTGCTGCTTAGTTACATAAACCATCTAGTTGGAATCAATACTTATTTACTGTACCTAATCAACACAGTTTGAATTATAAACTTTCAGAATTTGCATATAAGGCGAGTCACTGAGACTTCCCCCAGGTACAAATATCTGAGAGTTTCTTAATCCATTCAAAAAGTCAGGAGAAAGGGATGTAAAAAGCAGCAGAATAACTAACAGCCTGTGTGAAGGCTTTGTTTGGTCTTTTCAAGGGAAATGCAGGGGTTTGACATTCATAACAAGAGGCTGCTGGAAACCATGAAGGAAATACACAAGAGCAGCCTCTCCTGTGCTGCAGGGACTTTGACCAGTAATTTTCTGGCAGCTTTCCATCCAGTGGATGGGCTGATGGGCTGGAGACAGAAGGGGGAGATGAAGGTCCAGATCTCATTATGAAGCCTGGTGACATTCAATAGCACCTGGGGTGGGCCAGGGGCTGGTGAAAACCTCCATGAACATCAGAGCTTCTGTATCCCAGCTGGTGAACCTGTCTATTTCTTACCTGGTACCTAACAGACAGCAGAGAGTCAGTGTCTCTATCTAAGGCACACAAGGCTCATTCTGTGTAACACCCTCCTCAAGCCTGAGCTCTTGTCAAAACTGGCATTAGCAGCAAAAAATAGTTTAGGGGGTGGCTGACCACTCACTCCACAGCCCATCTTGGCATCTTCCTTGAAATGCTGGCCATGGAGTACCCCAGGAGCCATGCAGGAGGTAGAGAGGTCTCTGCTTTCATGGGCAGAGGGGCTGCTGGGCCAGGTGGGAGCTGGGGCTCTGCTGGACCCATCAAGGTGGCAGCCAGGATCTGCCCAACTTCCCCTCACAGTGCACCCCTTGAAAAATTAAAAGAACACTGTACCGTATGTCCATTTGAAAAGGAACTGGACAATTTTGATTCCCAAGATAATTTCCTCCTTGTATAAAAATAATAGAACGAAGAGGGGGGAAGTTGAAAAGAAATTTATCCTCAAAAAGACACAGTTTAGAACTCCCAGTTCTCAAACAGGTTTGCCTTGTCAGTTGTGTTTTGATTTCAATTTAAGGTCTTTGTTTTAATAGAATATTCTCCTGGAGGAATGCACAGCCAGTTTGTCACAAACATGTTTAATCAGAGCAGATGGAAGGCAAAAGCTGGTGATTGCTGTGAGCTCATGTGCCTTCACATGGTACATCTGGGCTTGTCTTTCAGAGCTGGCTCCAGGCTTCCAAGTGGTCTATGCAAAGCTGAGTTTTTCAGCTCAAAGTAGGCAGATGAAATGAGCTTGCCTGGGGAGACAGTTTTGCTGCCCTGGCTGCCTTGGTCTGGGAGATGTTGTCTCTGCTGGTGTCCCAGCACAGCCCCTGACCCGTTGGGGAGAGGCAAGCTGGGGAGCCCTGCTTCTCATGGTGTCAGTGCTTGGTGCCTCAGCCCTCCAGCTGAACACCCCTCTTAGCTCACCTGCACAGGCACCTGTTTTCAATGTTCCAGCACACCTGAGATGTCTGTCTGGAATAGCAACAGTGACACAGGTCATGGGGCAGCACCGAGGGGCAGGTCTGGTTCATTGGGGTGTCTTAAATGCTCATTTTTAAGCATTAAGCACCATGTTTTAAAACAGAAGTTAAAAAAAAGCCTTTTCTGGTAGAGAGAGTGCTGGGTGTTGAATTCCTGAATTTGGAAAGCACTAAGATAAAACTTGGAGACTCAAAATGTCTCCTTGAAGCAGAGTACTTGCACCATGGAAAAAAATATCCCAGTACCAAGGTACCAAAATACCTTACAAGCCACAGCCCTCTGGGCATTAGCTTGCTTTATGAGTCTCCCTCTGGCTTTTCAAGCCATGCTAAAGAAAATTACAGCAAACATGACAGCCTGCTCCTCTGGGCTTAACAGGGCATGTCCCTGTAAAGTGATAAAGGTTCCGAATGGGGGCTATCCCAGCAGACAAAGGTCTATGTCCCTGATATGAGGCTGGGTTTTGGCCCCAGCTTACTGAAAGACATCATGAGATAAAGAAATGGCCTCTGCATGTGCTTTCCCCAGTAAAACATGATGAGTTTTTTGTTTTTGTTTTTTTTTTTTTGTAGCACAAAGTGAAGTATGTGAGTCAGTGAGCACACATGAGTATCTTCTAGAAAAAATCAGCATGTAGAGTACTATGCCCCAGGGTTAATTTTTGCTATTATTGGAATTCTTTTACTAATAGGCATCCTCTGATGTACCTTGAACCCCCTCAGCCCCACTGTCTGTGACGGCAGAGTTGGACATCTGCTCCAAACTTCAACAGGAATCCCTTCAAAGCCCAGAGTGTTGTTAGCAATATTTGCCTCATGGCACTTGGTTGCAGCATGCTTTTCACAGCATCCCATAACCTGAATGCATTTCCTTGCTGAGTTTTTGTGGGATGCTGTTAAAAAAGAATAATTTGAGCACTACTCAGATCTCAGCTTGTCCTTGTATGTACAGCATGCAAATCCTGTGATCAAACAAAGAGATTGAACACAAACCTGTACAGATTTTTTGCCTACAAGTCCATACACACTGATGGCATCTGCCTGAGCCTGAGCAAAATCTAGTTAAGGAAATTGAATCTCAGTATCACTTTGAGCATCAGAGGATCCCCTCCCTTAGGATACAGGCACCAGCCAAGGCAGGCAATTATCCTGGTGCACAAAGGTGCTGCCCAGTGTAAGGTCATTCCTTTGCACATGTGTGCCCAGTACACGAGTATAGAGGAGACCTGCACTGAGCTGCCCAGGAGGTGCCTGCCTCTCTGCTCCTCCCCACTTTGCTTATTTGCTGGGAATATTCTGGACTTGCCATTTTTTTTGTTCTTTAAAACACATGACAGCTGCTATTGCATTTGCAACCTGAGTTTGTCCCAGTGACCTCAGGTTTTGGCTTTGCTGCATTGTAAGGGGGTTCTGTTCACAAAATCTTTGCATTGGGGTGCTTGTTGCTGTGTTCAGGTTATGAGTGGAAGCTGGCAGAAAAATGCAGGGGTTTCCCCCATTTTCAGTCATTAGTTATTTGTGTCCATGAGCATTCAAATAACTGAGTGGAGGTGGATACTCAGATATATTAGTTGGTGCTTGGGTTTACTCCACCACTTCAGATACAGAAGCTGAAATAAAATACTAGGAAAAAGAAAATCAAGACATTTCACAATGTTTTCATTGGGTTTTTTTTTGTTACTCAACAAAGGGTGTTATGTTTTCCTGATAGGTTGGTCCCAGATTTTAAGTAGCTGTCTTCCCTCTTGACACAGCAGAAATTCTATTGTGTGAAAGACACTCCTTTCATTTTTATCTCACATTTCTGCCAATAACCATATATATACCTATATTTAGTCATATGGCTCCATAAGAGGGAAGAAAGCAATTCTGCCATGAATATATTTGTTCACATGCTGAATTTTCATTTGCTTGAATAAAATTCCCTCTCCAGACATCTGCTTATTCATCCATCCATCCACTACTCATCCATCCACACAAGCAGAAAAGCCCATAAAAATATTTGCAGAATAACAGACCAAAAGAGGTACAGTTGCAGCTTTAATAAACTGTAGGTAATGGGAAATCTTATTTTTAGATTTTTTTGACAACCTATCCTTCTCTGATTTATGCTGTGCTGCCAGTATATTTATGACAGGAAAACTAGTTGAAGAAAACAACTAGTTGTTGGCTGAGTAGTTTTTATAACTCTGCTTTAGTGCTACTGTTTACCTTTTGAAATATTAGGAAATTATCAGGAAAGATAACTCGGAGAGAAATTCTGCTGAACTCTCCTCTGGTGTGTTTTCTCAGGCAGATGTATTAAGTAATAGGAAGAGAGTTCTGCTTTCTCTCAGAAGGCAGGTAGGTTAGAAATGCAAATGTTTAAAGAATGAAATTTGTTTCACCTTGAGAAGGGGAGGCTCAGGGGGACCTCATTGCTCTCTACATCTCTCTGAAAGGAAGGTGTAGGGAGGCTGGTCTCTTCTACCATGCCTGCAGTGAGAAGACCAGAGGAAATGGTCTTAAGCTGAGAGAGGGGAGATTCAGCTCAGACACTGGAAAAAATCTTTCACTGTGACAGTGGTCAGGCCTTGGAAGAGGTTGCTCAGGGAGGTGATTGAGTCACCACCATCCCTGGAGGTGTTTAAGAGTTGTCTGGATCTGGATGATGTGGTTTAGTGGCTACAGTGGTAGTGCTGGGTTGATGGCTGGACTGGATGATCTTAAAGCTCTCTTCCAACCCTAATGATTCTATGATTCTATTTTGTCATTATGATAAACTTGGTACTATCAAATGGTGGAGGGAAGAGCTCTGCACAGTCATGTTCAAGTGGATTATCTGCTTAAATCTTCCAAGTGCAACTTCAGTGGTCCTTTAGGAGTCAGTAATAGATGTGGAAGAGGTAACACAGAATTAAGTCTGACAAAGGAATATATCTGAGGAGAAACATTTAAATATTTTAGCTCCTTCACATGGTTTTGGCACCACAGGCAGTAGATCTTGTTGTGAAGGTATGAGAATTATATCTTCCCCTTTGACTGGCTGCAAGTTTGTGATACAATATAGGACACCCCAAGAACACCTAAGCAGTGCTAAATAAATGATCTTTGTATGAAATTGTCTATTTTTTCAGCATCCTTCACCTTCTCCTCTGTCTTCCTGCATACCTGATAATTTCCTAGCCTCACCTCCCACAAAAGCATGACCAAAAACTAATGGCCTTACACTCACTGTTCTTCACCAGATCTTTGATGCTTTAGCTCCTTCTTGGGCTTGATGTATTTTGCCCAGCCACCCTCCCTGGAAATCATAATCTGTCCAGCTCCATAAAGCAATATTCTTTTCCCTTTGGGTGGTCCCTTCTTCTCCCTTGGAATCCAACAGGAAAGGTACAATAAACAGCAGGTGAGGGAGGTCCCTTATGGGAATTTCCCTCTTGATCAGCTCCACTGAAGTGTCTGAAGGGAAGGGCCTTGGCCAGGTCAAACACAGAAGTGTTTGCAAGCATGTGCTTCCATGGAGATGATCTTACACCTTTTTTAGGCAGACTTGACATCATAGGGACATCAAAGTCAGTATGGGGCATGCCAGAATACAATCCTGAGCTTGTGCTGCTCTCTTTCCATAACAGTCACTCAGGAGATTTTCCATTATTTATTCCTCACACACCAAAGCCATTGATTGATTGATATCTCCATCCTAAGGAAGTGTCTAGATTCCCTTGTGGCTTTGATACCATCAATAATTTAGATACTGCTTCCACTGTGAGCATCATTTCTGTTGGTCCCCAAGGATTGTGCTCTACCCTGGCCTGCTCTACCCTGGGCATCCTCATTATTTTACAGAGGATATTTAATCTATAAAAACTATTGACAAATCTATTCCAGAAGGAAAGCAGAAAAATCTGCAGGTGATCAGACTTCAACATCTTTGGTTTTAACATTAAGACTATAGTAGATTTCAATACCAGGCATTTTGTTACCACTAGAAAAGTGTGTTGAAGCCTATGGGCTAAATAATCTTACAGGATACTGGAACGTAGTCTCTAAATTAGGGAAATTGTGTAGTTCAGATATAAAAATGGAATGTGGTAAGCTAACACAAGGAAAGTCAATTCCCTATTATCTCCCAGCATTTCCAGGTCAGTTGCACATCACAGAACATGAAAATGGGGAGAAAACAGGCATATTTCATTCCCTGCCTTTCAGATTCCAATAGCAATGATGAACTCTGGCCAAACTACTTGTTTGGGAATTTATGATCAATCGAGGTTATTGGGCCTTGGCCTTAGGTCAAGCAGTTCCCTAGGAATCATTAATATCTATTAAATGCTCTGCATCTCTTTTATTGCTGTTTAAATGATGAGTAACTGTGAATTATAAGTGTTGGCCATATATCAAGTGTCCAAAGGTTTCTAAATCTGAAATACATTAACAGAGGCAAACTGAGCTCTAATTAAAAGTTTGTTACCATTCACTTGTACTTTCTGTCACAGACCTGGTTGTTGGGCTGTACTGAAAGCTGATCTGAAATAAAACTTGCAGTGCTTTGCAGAAAGAATGAAAAAGAGGTACTGGAAAATACAATATAAAATTGTCTTCTGTAATGCCATTTATTAAATGAGATCTTTAGCCTCTTCTATGAGATACACTTTATATTGGCAGCATGAGTCTTAGAGGAGGCACAAAGATGGGGGAAAAAATGAGGGACATCATCATTTTCAGAAAATGAAATGAAATGAAACAGTTTCTTAATAGATAATATATTTTCTATAACAAAAAAGGGCATTCTGAAGATCTTTATATTAAATTGACCACAATGGACAAAGTAATATTTACAACATGATTTGAAGGGCAAAAAATAAACAGTGTGACACAGAAGCTGCTGTGATCCACAGGTGTTATTTTCTAAAAGGAAAAGGTCAATACATCTCCCAGGGAAAAAACTAAGCAGTACAGGAAGTGTTTCTGGCCCTAGACCAAGAAATTATATAAAATTTCCCAATATTGGGTGTAAACCTTTGCCTGAGGCATCCCTCTGCACCGTGACTTTTTCTGATGCAGGGTTGTGTGTTCATGCTGGACTGGACACAGGGAGCAATTTTGGCAGCTAAGATACCACTGACCTCTGCTGGGAGTAATCAGATACATTTAGCTTCTGTTCTGGGTCCTGTGCTGCTCAGATGTGGTGGAGATTCCTCTGGCAGAGGCTGGTGTGTGTGTGTGTGTGTGTGTGTGTGTGTGTATATACATATATATATATATATATATATATATATATATATATATATATATATATGAGATATGCACACCTATGTGTAGCTGCATGTACCTTCCATCCTTGCTGTCACTGCAATTTTCCAGGTGGCCAAGAAGAAGCAAAAATAAGTTCAAAGAAGTAAAATCCATCCTGGACTTGCAAAATGAAATTTTCTTGGCAGTGAGGAAGATTTAGACCTCCTAAAGAGAAGAATCCCTACCAGTTTTGTCTAGAATACAACAATATACACATACAGATGCACAAGATTAATGGATCTTTGGGTTCCTAAGGGTTGAAGGGTGATGATGGGATTCTAAAGGCCTGGCCTGGAACTGATGTGGCTGACAAGCAGAGGTGTTTGTAATGATTGGCACAATTTCTAGTTTCCTGATGGACAAACTGCAAATGCACTGAGTATGAGCAATACAGTTCCAGTTAAGTAAAAGTTTGAACTGGCAATGCATGAAACAAAGACAGATTGTGCAAACAAAAGAGCTCAAATAAAGAGGTGTTGTCACCTTTGCCATCAAAGTATGGCTAGTACTGAATCATTTTCTAGATAAAAAAAAAAAAAGATATTTCTCTTCATGACATCCAGTGTAGGCATACACAGTCAGTGGCTCAGAGAAGAACACAAGATGGAAGCAGCCCATTGGAGAAAGTGTTTTGACAGGAAGTGTCAGAGATTATGAACTGAATTATTTTGTTTCCTTATAGTGGAATGAAGTAATTACTGTAGAGCAGAAAACAGATCAGATGAACCTACAATGGGGTAGTAAAGGAAATTCAAAATACCACAGGAAATTTTGTTCAATAATGTTGAAAAGTGGTACTGGTCGTGCAATTAACAGCACACAGCACAGGACTACACCTGAAGTCTGCTCTGTCCATGGAGAAAAGTCAAGCTATGATAAAACAACAAATCATTCAGATTGAACAAAAAAAATGTAGACAAGCAGAATTTATTCCCATACTGATACATTCTATCAGCATTCCAGTTATCTATGTGTTACAGGGATTTATTGTCATAAGGACAGAAAATGAATCAGGTATTAAGACTAGAGATAACAATGAAAAAAGACTGATCTTGATTATAAAAAGAAGTGACAAGATTTAATGAGACAAGATCTAGTGTGGTTGAAGAAGAGAAGAGAGGACAGATTACAGGACAGAGACAAAAAACCCCCAGAGTTGTCCACAGTGACAGATAATGCAGAAAAGGCCAAAGGGAAGACATCTGTGTTTCATTGAAAGGAACTAACGTTTAGATGGTGAATAGACATGCATGAATGTAGAAGGAATTAAAGGCAAAGCTGAAAATCAGAAGTTGAGCTGGGTTAGAAGCTCAGCCAGAAAAACAGTATCTGAAACTCTGGGAGAGGTTACAGTTGCCATTAGAGAATATGCAAGAGGACAAAACAGAAATGAGGAATCAGGAGGGGAAAAAAATACTTTAAATATCTATAAGGTGAAGTATTTTTTCTTTTGTGTATGTTTGAATGATCTGGCAGTATCTTCACTTAAGTTGTCTCTCTAATATGGAAGAAAATTGTCAGAAACAGAAGACACCAGGGAGAAAGGACTGGAACTAAAAAGAGCTGGTCAGACTGCACCTCAAACTGCAGCAGGATTTAGTTCCATTTTCAGGCGGAAAATATTGAAGGTACCAGCTGCTAAACATTACTAATCAGCCATGGAGATCCATCCTGTGCTAAAAAAAATTTCCATGTGACCTTCAAATAGCCACACAAAGCTGTTCAGCATTCTCCAGCTGGAAGGTGGCAGAAAAGACAACTGTGGCAAGTCCCACATGAAAAAGGAAAATCACATCCTTTGTGCTGTGCAGTCAGAAAAGACAGAGAGCTATTTCTCCTTCCTTCAGGCTGTATGGGTTGGTTTTTATAAAGCAGCTCAGCCTTTGACAAACAAGAGCCATCTGTGAGCTGTCATCTTGTCCCTCCCAGTTGCAATGATTGTACAGATGCTGTCAAACTCCCACTTTCACCTTCTGGTGGGTAACACAGGTCTGCACTCAGGTAGCATAATATGGTCTTTCACACACCTGTCTCTTCTAAAAACAAACTACAGTTCAACATCTTTATGTATTTTCAGTTATTTTTTGCTTATCTGTGGGAAAGGACACACTTTAATATTCTTACTGCTTAAAATTCCAAAATATTTCTAAATAAATAACTTGGTCTATCCTTTCTGACCTTGAAGGACTTTTAGACATGGTCATGGAGGCAGATAGAACCAAGATTGTCTGTCTGTCCTTATGCAGGCTAGATGGTAGTATCTTTTTCGCATGTACATTTTTGTCATATTTCATATTAAACACATTGTTAGAGAGCTCTGCATTAGCACTCTGGCCTGTTCCTGAGCATTTTTCTGGCAGCTCCTAAGTCCTTATGACCATCCCAAATGAGACAGGAATGGATTTGCTATGTGAGATTGTCAGAGTCATAACTTAGCTGTTCAGAAAATAGCTAGAGGAAAGATATTTTGCCAAAACAAGGTGCACATAAAGATCTCCCACTGGGTTTTTACTCTGTTGAAATACTGAACTAAACACAGCTTTTGGGAAGTAACTTTCAAGCAAAGTTACTAGCACGAAGTACTGGAACCAAAATTTCAGCAAAATGCGTACAGCTTTTAAGAGCATAAAACCTGATATTAATCTGCACCCAATGTCATGCTTATTAATGACAGATATGGAAGAGTTAGCAGGGAAGGAACACAGGACTAGTGTGGCAAAAGTTATTTTAGATTTGTTTATTTAATTAACTGGAACACAGCACGGGTAGAAACAGTAGGTGCCTTGTGCAGACAGAGTAGCATAGGTTGAACTCATCAATATTGAAGCAATTACCTGTAGAGATGTAATACCAATGATCTGTTACAGCACTGAAATATAAAATGTTACTATATTGCTATTTCATGCTCATCTTGTCAAATGACTAGGGAAGGATCCTGGATGGGCAAATACCAAAGCCCTCTGTTCAGTCTTTGTCTTAGGAGGTAATAGTTCAATTTACCAATTTAATTTGGTGGATTTCAATTTGGGAAGGAGAAAAATAAAAGTGCTTGAGTAAGCGTTTTGTGGCTTGATTTGAGGCTTTGCTGATATTGATCAAGCTGTACTGAAAACCCAGGGGAAGGATTTGCAGTAGCAAATTTCTTTGTGATTTAGATATTTGGGGTGGGCTCCAGGTCCAGCTTGGGTTCTTCCACCTGGGTGTCCATGCTGCCAGGTCTAGCCAGGGGCATATTGTCACCTGATGCCCTCTGAGATGCCCTGTGGTCCCATGACAGAGCTGGCAGAGAGGACACAGTAATTACAGTGACTCCATGCCCTGTTACACCAGATAGGAAGGATATCCTGCACCATTTAAATCAGCATCAGGTTGACACCACAAATTGACTCCATGTTTGTAGAGATGTTTGGACAACTGAAACCCAGTTCTCTGTTGGTGCAGCCAGAGGAGTCTAATGAGCCTCTGAACTGAGAAGCTGTGAGAGGGAGTCCCTGTCAGCATCTGTCATACCCTGGGATGCCCTCAGGTACCTCAAGTCCCATTGTCATGTCTCTTGGCCCTGTGACCATGAAGGATCACTCAGTGGCACTACATGTGAGTGGCTGAATTGAGCCTTGAATCACCACTGTTGAAACTTTAATCTTCTCACTGACACAGAGATTGGTCTGCATCCTACTCCAGCTGTGTGGGACAGTAGGAGACCACTGAGTGTGTGTGGACCTGTTGAGAAAGGGATTTTCCTGCACTTTGAGATCTGGCAGTCCCAAACAACAGCTCCCAAGACCAGCAGGTGGGCACCATCAGGCTCATTTAGGAATAGACTCATGCCTAAGAGACTTCCCTCCTGCCAGTGAAAAGTCTTTGATAGACCAGGTTTGTCTCATGCCTGTCCTAGGAGTGGTAGTTTTGAGATAGCTATGCAATAATAAGTGAAATAAATGTCTATGAGAAAAATTTTGCCCGAAAACTTTTTCCAGATTTCTCAGGCTTCCCTTAGCTCAGTCCATGTGAGTGGTAGGTGTCCAGGGAAATGGCTGTCTGCTGCTCCAGTGCCCAACCCTGTCCATGGTGTGGCTTGCTGTGCTCTGCTGTTTCCATCTCTTGTCACTGGCAAAGCAGTTTCCTGGTGCGAGGAGGTGGTGTGCATTTGTGTGTGGACATTTATAAGAGTTTACTCAACAACTAAGAAATCCCAATATAAAAGCAAAGTTTGCAGCAGCTTTTAAATTCTGCTGCCACTTCATCTGACAGGTGTGGTATGATCTGGAGCTGCAAGTTCCTCAGCATATAGCAAGCTTTCAAGCTAATGATGAAATAAATTATCAACTATCCTGTTAATAATAGGTGGGTAACTTAGTTGGCTATATTGATGAGTACCTTTGTTTAGATCACAGACAAACTGTTCTTTAGAGTTCTTGAGTTTTGGTCCTTGGTAGATGGGCAGGTGTCTGTAAGCTGGAACAAGCAGAGGCATGCTGCATGGGTGAGACATATGGAGATGTGTCTGACTCCAACAAGACACCACAGATGAGGAAAATCATTTTGAGCTGCCACTCATGAGAGCTTAGTTCTATGTGTGTACGAATGTGTATGCAAGAGAAGGATTTGAGACCTTACTGTGCTATTCCTATGGAGAAACCCTTCCAAGCTCCCTCCACCTAACAAATCCAGTGACACTCAAAAAAAACCAGAAAAGCATCCTGATTTTCCACCCATTAATTCTTTACCAGAAAATTGCTTTTCCTAGTACAGTGGGAAAACAAGATGTTTTATAACAGGAAGAAACATTGTATCTCTAGTTTTTACTATGGCACCTATAGATTCCTGTTCCCAGTGCACAAATCCTACACCCTTTCGTGTACCTTGCTGTAAGACAAATTTGATGCTCTAGCTGGGAGGACAAGTGATTGCAGCCTTTTGCTCTTTTGGGCAATGAATCTGAGTGTCTCTCATCTCCCCGGCATCATTATAAAACATACATACCTTTAATTTAAAGACCTATTTCTTAAAACCTTCACCTGTCCATTGTCAAATGGGCCATAACTGGCTTGTACATTCATAAGTTGGTGCAGGGAAATGACAGGCTGATGACATGGTCATTTGACTTTGTTTTTATAGTGAAGCAGGGTACAAATACAGATGACAGCAAACACTTACTGGGCTGAGCTCCTGGGGATAAGCAGAGGTGTTGGTGATACTGGCAGGGCAGAAAAAAAATACTATCCCAAAGAGGCTGCTGAGAAACACCATCAATTAATCTCCTGGGTCCTCTGCTTTCAGCAGCTCTGGAAGTTTTTGGGATGCAGTTTACAGCTGTAGCAGGTGCTCAGATCCCTCATTCATCCCTCTGCATAGGGGCTTGTATTTTACAAAGGTTGCAGCTGAGGAGAACTCATGAGTATCTTCACAGTCTTTAACTGTGAGCAGGTACCAGAAATGACCTATGCCCAACTGAGGATATTTCCTGCAACTCCATTTCTTAACACACTCCTTCTGCTCCTCCTCCCTCCAGGCTGTAGTCTGTGGGTAATGGGATTTGTCTGTGATAATCAATAATTCATTGCCTTATACATTTAATCTCTATATTTTCCTTGCAAACTTTCTTTGCATATGGCTGAAAGCACCAAAATGACCTTAGAAGTGACTGTAACAAGGCATTTCTCCTCCCTGATAATTTCATTTTCTGATGAGGAGTCTTTATTCACCTGGGTGCTTTCCCAGATAATGAGCTATTAAAAAATCCATCTCTAGTATAGTGAAAAATTTGTTTTCTCCCTTCAGAACAATCAGCAGCTCTCACATTAGCTGCACCTGGTGCAGGGCTGATGCAGCTAACCCTAGTTTTCCCTATAGTCAATAAAGCCTATAAACCTTAATAAAGGTAATGAAGGTATAAACCTTACAACTGGTTATTATTAATTGCAGGAACTTTTATAAAAGGGTCTCGCCTGCCTTGCAGCTATTTTTTCTTGTACCTGACCGCTACATTCAGTCCAGTTCTGCTGTTGTTGCAGGAACTTGAGATAAAACTTGTTAGCCCCAAAAAGGTGAGGGAACTCAGCCATGAAAACATCCCAACATGTTGAAGATTTCCAAGTTGTCACGTTCTTGTTTCTGCTATCAGTGGGGAGCTCTAGAGATTTGTCCTGCTCTTTGTGGACAGAGTTCTGTGGACCTTGCCTCTGCTGCAAACCCTGAAAATCTAGGGATAGGGCACAAAGAATAAATTTCTTTATCTAAGTATGTAAGTATGTAGGTATATGAAAGTAAAAGAAAACCATGTCAGGCTAGGGGGTTGTCGTTTAAGTAGGAGATCACATTATTCATGCCTCTGGCAGCCACTTCACTGAAGGACAGATTTTGTTCCATTTCCATGTAAGGCAAGGCTAAAGCCATACACAAATGGACAGAGATCCTGAGAAATGAAGCCTGAACATAAAAATCTCCCATCTCTCAGATAGTGGTTGCTGGAAAGGCTTCTTGACCAGCAAGGTCTCTGGTCTTACAGTCTTCAAACAGTTAATCTCTTCAGAAATGCAAGCAGGTAATGAGAAAATGTGGGATTTTCAGGATACCCATAGCATCTTCACCCATCCATTTTGGGTCCAAAATCCATGACAGCTATGGCTGAGACTGCCAAGGTCAGCTCTGAATGTTTTTGCTGGATACTATCGCACCATCTCCCCTGCTCCTGCACAGGACCATTTTTACAAGGTATGTTTGGATACAGTCCATCTTCACTGAGAACTTATATGGGATAATTTTATGATACAAGAGCTTATGAATCCAAGCCAACACATGTTAATTCTCCTGTCCCAGGAGAACACAATGCTCATCCTCAACAGTCATCCTGAAACTTCTACATTCTCAAAATGTGTTGTGAACTTTGACTCTTTGCTGTGAATTTCAGTTCTTTTTATCTTTCTGTATGCATTGTCATTTCCAAGCTTTGTTCTGCTCAAGGACTTTGATTGCTGGCAACCACCTCTCTTCTTGTCCTTTATCTGGAGTACTGGAGACTGGAAATGTAAGAACTCATCCCTACACCCTCATATGTTCCAGTGCATCACCATCAGCCCATCACTGTGGAATTGCTCTAGCATAGTGGGAGATGGAAAAGCCCAGCAGAGCATCTTGACAGGACTGGCAAATACTTTTAATTGTTTAAAAGCATCACTTTAACAGCCTTAAATCAGTCAGCACTGACACAGGACTAAATTTATCTTCAAATCCAGAGAGCCCTCTCTGCATTTTAATGTGTAGTTTGAGTGTATGCAATTTGCTGGTACTGTGTATTTTTAGCAAGAAAAGTCTTTTGTTTGGCTCAGGTAGGTGAAAGTTTGTCACTTAAAGAGCTGGGTAGTGTCATCAATACCTAGGGATTTACTTGTATGAGCTTGCTCTATCTGTTGCTATGTGATGACTGCATTTTAAAAGCTTGCCTTGAAAAATCATGTTTAGGAATGCCAGGCTGCATGCAATAATTATTATTATGGAGTTTATCTAAAAGTCTATGTGTTGAGGCAGGATTTGCTTAATTTTCCATCTCCTCATTTTTATTTAATTTTTATTTATTTTTACTAATTTTTATTTATTTTAATAAATAAATTTTCCATTTTTATTTATTTTTATAAAATGCTTAATTTTTATTAATTTTTATTAATTTTTATTAATTTTTATTTATTTTTATTTATTTTTATTTATTTTAAATGACTGCAGGGCTGCTCACATTTCATAGCCAGTTTCACCTGTAGGAATCTGAAGCACCATTGACCTCTGTGGCAGAGAATTTATATATTGGTGCAACAATGCAAATTATTCATACTCCTAGGGCCCTACTTTCAGCTGAAATTCTTCAAACACTGATAAAAACCTCCTCACTTGCAGTTTAAGAATGGGGATATTACAGTTACAACTGCTGTTTTAAATCACACAGGTTTTCATAGTACTTGTTGCATTTTGTTTATGGGAAATTTAAAGCCACTCACATTTAAGTGAGTGGCTGAAATTCACGTGATGGAGAAGTAACAGAGTTTGCTTGGGGCAAAAGAGCAAAGGGAATTGTACAAAGAGGGTTGCCAGTGGACCAGGGCAATTTCATCTCTCCTTATTTCAGACATCTCTGCTGTAATCAGTACCTCAACACAAACCTTCCCCTGATATCACTGTCTGTGCCTCTACACTACTAAAGAGAACAATCCAGGGTCTCTTACTTCACTCTGAGACCAAGTGATGCATCATGGCTTTTGCCCACATGCTAAAACTCTCTTTCTCTTTGCTCCCATGTGAGCAAACCTTTTAGACTGGTGTCTCAGACCCTCTTGCCCTCTCTACCACCCTAACATGCAGCCTTTAAGTGCTGATTTGTATTGGGTTCATGCCGCAGTCATAGCATGACTGATGTATATTAAGCTTTTCTGTAGTACTCTAATTACAACATGTATCTTCCTCTCTGTCACTGAATGGCTTTCCTTCTTTGTACTTCAGCAGTAAGATTTTCTTTCTATCTCCTTTCCCTTCGCTCTTCTGTCCCTTTTCTTTTGCTCATACATACCCACTCTTTCTCTTTTTTCTCCTAGTCCTCATGTCCACACCAATGTATGCTCTCCTTCCCTTTGCTTCCCTCTTCCTTTCCTTGGGTCTGTGCCCCACTCCATTTTTCTGTGGCTGCAGAAGTGATAAGTTTGCATGGTTCCAGAAGTTATCACCAAAACACAATTAGAGCCATACTCCTAGGACCACGGAGTTTCTCTCAGCATCCATTCTGGTACAAAGACCTCACTCTCCAAGGCATTCATTTTTTCAACATCATCTTTCCCTGATCCTCTTCACAGAGGCCAGATCTCCTGGCCTTCTCCCAGGAGTAGCAGCAAGGACCTGAGTCTGCCTGGCTGGTTCCTCACACTTTGTCTCCTTGGACAAGCTTTTCACTCAGACACTGACAGCTATTTCTCATCTGACAAATAAGGAAAGCCAAAGAGAGATGTCCCTGAACTCATGAGAAAGATCCAGCTCTGGTGCCTTAAGCTGCTATGATGACTTATCCCTCAAAGAAGTTTCCATTTCTATTTTCTTTCCCATTTCCCTTTCTCCTTTCCCTTTCTCCTCATGACTCTTTTTTCCTGCTTCTGCTGTCCCCTGCATCACTGTCTTCACATTGCTTTTTTGGGTGCATGTTGGTACAGTAGATGGGAAAGTCCCCACTTGACCATGTTGATAATTGTGGTCTTGTCAGTAGCCTGTTCCCTGACAAATATTTTATAGACCTACCCCTGAGTAGAACCATTTCAGGCTCCTTAAGTTGGTGTGATGACATTCACATGTTCTGATGTCACCAGAAATAAAAAACATTTCAGTATCTCCCTCAAGTGGGAGAGCACCTAATGACCAGCAGTCAGTACTGTTACTTAAGAAGGAGCAAAAGAGATGGAAGTAAATGAGTCTAAAAAAACCCAACATATGTTTATCCCTCTCTTAAGAAAAGTCACTTCAGGCAGTGCTAGGGGAAGGGGATTAAAGCTTGAAGGACCTTTGGACTGCAGATCCTCCAGAATCAGACATGAAATTCACCCTTTTTTACCTTATTATTGACAATCCTCGCACCAAGCTTTGGCATATGATAGAGAATTTAAAGTAAAGAGCACCTCCATCCTCTTAAGAAGCCTGTGGGAAATGGAAATCAGGAACAACTTTAGTAGTGCAAAAGATGAAACCACAAGCTCTTTGAGTGTTTCCACATCACTAGATAAAAGAGAACCAGGCCAAGTCCAGAGCTTCTCTGCACCCTCTTATTTCACTCCCAGCTCCATTTTGGAGGATGCTGCTGGTTCTATCCAATGCACTTCTACATGACAGTGTGGGTGTGAGCTGGTCAGGGCTTCTTGGCCTCATCTTTAGCAATGTAGGAGGTGCTATAAAGACTAATGAGAAAAAGCAGAAAAATTATTTTTCTCTGATAGAGAATAAAAAGATGGGATGTATTAAAGTATGCTAGGTAGTCACTGGGAAAATACGAGCCCCAAGAACCTGATGCAACCATGAGGTAATTCATTGTGGTTTGGAGATTTACCAGTTGAGTGATTTCTTGACAAGGCAAGAAAATAGTCCATTGCTTATTTTTCTTTCACGTCAGCTGAAACACCATGTACAGTTCTAAACATACATGTCCAGGAATATGCACTCAGCCTCAAGTGGAGGATGATCAGGATGATCAAAGCAAATGAAGAAGCTGTGCCAAGAGTATGTGACACTTTTAACCTAGCAAAAGCTAAACCAAAAATGTGTCCACTCAACAGTGTACCTGGCAGACAACCTCTGGATGGGGAAAAACAGCTTTGCAAAGCACAGGGGAGAATCAAACAGGAGAGTGGGAACTGGAAAGTTACTTCTTGCCATCAAAGCATTGTCACCTGGAAAAGCAATGTCAAAGAAATCTTTTCTTAAGTAGTGTAACCCTTTTCAGGCAGCTCTGATTAGTTTGTGTAGATGGACACATGGTGATGTTGTTGCTAGAAAAAGCACCACATCCCAGAAGACCTCTTCCAGTGCTGTGTCCCTGCAGTATTCATGAGTGAGAACTGGAAGATTTAAGATGGGATATGTGTTGCCCAAGAGTAGTTATTTGTAGGAAAAAGGATGGAGCTAATCACCCTGGGCTGCCATTAAAGGCGATGGGAGCGACTCCTGTCAGGATGACTCAGGAAGCAGGTGGGGATGCCTTGGCTGACAGCAGCACTGACCCCGTATCTGTCCCCAACCAGGGATGCTTGGCTGGTGGAGTGAGCACTGCTGTGCTGCAGATAACCAGCCTGGGCAGAGATCAAGGAAAAAGGAGTCAACCTTTGCAAGGACAGACCAAAATCCATCTGGAGAGAGAGAGCCAACCTGAAGCAGTTCTTGCAATGGTGTGTACTGGGGAAACCTCAAGGATCTGGAGCTGGTTTCCTACCAAAGATCTGGGGAATGTGGTGTCTTATCTTGCACTGAATTCTGTGTTAAGAAATGACACCATATTTAATGTGCTGGAGTGTTTTCTTAAAGCATGCTGGGGCTTCCTTCACAGCCCTCCAGCTTGGGGCATGCATCTCCAGCCAAGATTATCCAAGGTGAATCTCCTGCACTGGAGTTTTTAGCTGACCATGGACAGAGGTACTTGGGATGCTCTAAATCCACATCCTTCACTATGTGACCTCTTCTCCTCTTATGATTTCTATCTTAATATGGTTTGTGAAAAGGAAATCCTTGCTTTTTAGGGCACTGTCTTGTGGATTTCCACAGTCACAGTTCAAAGTTGACTTTGTCTTGACACCCATTCCATACGGGTTTACTGTACACCACAGTATGGTACAGAAATATTGAGATATAAATAACCTCACTAATTCTAATTAATCTCACTTATTTCAGTTCAGGAAGGCATCTGACCACACCAAGACACAACTGCATGTTCATGAATTTAAATTTCTTCAGAGTTATGCTCTTCATACTCACTTCTCTTCCTACTCAGACTTATTTTTTTACATATCTCACCCCATAGAAATTAAGATAATGATCAACATAGTTTTCTATGTTTCTTGGGATTGGAAACTTACTTACTAAATACTCTGCTTGGAGTTTGAAAATCTAGCATCAGTGCAGGTTGTATCTTCTTTTATATTTTTCCACAGTTGCTAGAGGCAGCTGGTCAATCCCACAGTGCCTGAGCAAAAGTCCCCAGGGCAATAGAACAATATGACTCTGTTCTGTTACCACCTTCACTTATAGTACATCTTTTCTGAAACAATAAAATTTGATTGCTTCTTATATATTTGTGTATGAGAAGAAGATGTAGTACTGTCTTCTATTGGAAGATTATATTGGCCTTCAAATCAATTTCAATTTCTCATGAGTCTTCAATAGAATTTTATTTCATCTTTATTTTTGGGTATTACATTTTCATCACTTCATTCTACTTTAAAGATTGGAATTCTCCTGATGCCCTCCACAATGATAAATTAGTTGTAATTGGGAACATTGCCTTTGATGGTAGAGAGTGGGTTTAATCCTAAGTATTTTAATAGGAACCTTTTACTTTCTTCAGTGGGATGTTTAAGGGTTTGAATTTTGCTAGATCTCTTTATTGTCTTAATACAAGTGGAAATGCTCAGGATCCCAGCCAGTGTGCAGTGATCTCCCAAGGAACTCGTGCAGAATTTCTCAAAATGCAATGTCAGCCTTGCTGCTTATACAGACTTGTTTAGGTGTGCTGGTAGTGCTTGCACAGAACACATATTTGCATTTTGGTAAGGGACATGTCCACATTTGAGAATGATGCTTTGTGACAGCTTTCTGCTTTCTTCTGAAGGTGTGAACCTTCCAATAGCACATTTGGTCTGACTAACAACAGATTTTATGTTTTTTCTTACACACTGTGGTCTGAGAAGAATCTGTGGAGCCCACCAGCCTGCACACCACAGGGTAAGAAACGTTATTTTACTATACCAGCATAAGGCCAAAAACCTGTTCTTAATTTCACAGCTGTCAGTAGAAATTTTTGAAATCTTTTCCACATGATTTTCCCAAGTGTGAAAAATAGACAGCTTGTCAACTTCTTAAAAAAGACAGCATGTCAAAGGTTTTACCTGTCACCTTAGGCCAAAGGGAGAGTCACAATGAAAATGGAAGCAGAAATTTTCTCATAATAGGGATGTCAAGCAAAATTTAGCAAGATGTAGTACAAGAGGTATTTGGGTTTGAATTTCTCCCTGTTGAAGAATGCTCATCAGAGAAGGTATGAATTTTGATACATCACTTAGGGAACAAGTTTTGCTTTCTTATACTTCAGATCTACATTACAATTTCATGATGGTGCAGAGTTAGTCCTGAATATGTTGTTTTTAAAATCCATTACTGAGCTATTAATGGAATAGGGTTACACAAGACATTAGTTTTGAGACATTTGACACTGATTGTTAAATATGTATTCATTGACTTTGCAAATTAAGATCTATGGTCATGTACATAAATATATAAAGACATTAAAAATGAAAAAATTAAATTAATAAATATGAGAGGGTGTATGTTCCTGCATTTGTGTATATATATATATATAGTGTATGTATGTATGTGTACACACACACACACACACACATATATATATATATATATATATATATATATATATATACACACACATATACTTAACTCTCTTACTTCTTATGGGTAAATAACCTGCTGTTGTCTTTAATTACTAGATGTGAAGTATAAAATCCAAGACTAATAAATCACAGAATAGATGGGGGTTGGAAGGCACCCCTGGAGACCATCCCATCCAATACCCCTGGTAAAGCAGGCTCACCTGGAGCATGTTACTCAGGATTGTATCCAAACATTTTTTGAATATTTTCAATGAGAAGACTTGTATGGGCAGTCTGCTCCGGTGCATGGTCACTCACACAGTAAAGAAGTTCTTCCTCATGTTCACATGGAACTTCCTGTGCATCGGCCTCTTGTCCTGTTGCTTGGCACCACCTAGAAGAGCCTGGATCCATCCTCTGGCATCTCCAGAGTACTAACATCATTTAACAGCAATCCCAATTTTTTGCTGTTCTTCCTGTTGTTACTTGACTACTTGAAGAAATAAGGAATCAGGATGGCACTCTGAAGACAAGTATATTATAGTGTGATGGTGATGACAATGCCTGCTATAAGCCGGAAGTTAAATGTCTTGAAATGTACTGTGTGTGAAACCCAAAGGAAGTTCTTGGCTGTGAGACACAGTCTAAGCATAGACTGGCAACAGAGGCATGGTTCTTTGTGACTTTTGAGGCTCCTTCCTGATATAGCAGTTCAAAGTAGATGAATTTCTGAAATGGAGACTTGGCCATGACTTTCAATTCACAGAACACAGAATCACAGATTACCTTGAGTTGGAAGGGACCCACACGGATCATCAAAGTTCAGCTCCTGGCCCTGCACAGGGCACTCCAAGAGTCACACCATGTTCCTGAGAGCATTGTCCAAATGTTTCTTGAATGCTGTCAAGCTTATTGCTCTGACCACTTCCCTGGGGAGCCTGTTCCAGTGCCCAACCACCCTCTGGGTAAACAACCTTTTCCTGATATCCAAACTAAACATCTCCTGACTCAGCCTCTTGTTATCCCCTTAGTTCCTGTCACTGTCACCCCTTAGAAGAGATAAGTGCCTGCCCCTCCTCTTCCCCTCTTGAACTGTGATGAGATCTCTCCTCACTCTTCTCCAGGCTGAACAGACCAAGTGACCTCAGCTGCTCCTCGCATAACTTCCTCCCAGAGCCTGTCACCACATTTGTAGCCTTCCTTTGAACACTCTGTAGGAGCTCCATGACTTCCTTATATTGTGACACCCAGAACTGCCCCCAGCACTCGAGGTGAGGCAGCCCCAGCTCAGAGCAGAGTGGGACAATCCCCTCCCTTGCCCAGCTGGCCATGCTGTGCCTGATGCACCCCAGGACAGGGTTGGCTCTCCTGGCTGCCAGGGCACCGCTGACTTATCTTCAACTTGCCACTGATCAGAACCCCCAGGTGATTTCCCAAGGTGCTGCTTTCCAGACTCTTAAGCCCCAGTCTGTCCATACATCCAGGTTTTCCCCTCTCTAGGAGCAGAATCTGGCACTTGTCTCTGTTAAACTTCATCTAGTTGGTGATTGCCTAGCCCTCTAATTTTTCAAGATATTTCTGCAAGGCTTTTTCCTCTTCAGGGGAGTCAACAGCTCCCCCCAATTCCTGGAAATATATGTAGTATAGAAATACTATATATAGTATTCTTCATAGAGGTTTCATAAGTCCCTTGATTTTTGCAGCTTTCTGAGAAAGTGTCTGGCATTCATGCCCTGTCTGTTGATTTCTCTTTGCTAAGTGACCCTGGTTCCTAGGAAAAATGCAGCTGAGTCAGTCATATCCACGCTCAGCTCAGTATTTTCCCTCTGGTTCTCTGCTCATTGGACTTTCAAAGTAAGAAAGTTGTCATATATCTCTTTGAGTGGAGGGGGAGACAGGGAAGATGGGTGTCAGGGTATTCTTGATGGCCAAGCAGCTCAGGAATGATTGCTGTTATTGTCCCTTCTTTTTTGATCAGGTACAAATCCTCTGCCAATGTGTCAAACTGTCTCCATAGTTGCCTTTCTCACATGAACCCTGTCTTTAGATGAGGTACAGACTGTAGGAATGGAAACAGCAAGGTGTGTGTCAGGAGAGGCATAGGAGAGGGTGTATTTTGGTTTGGCATGTTCCTTTTATCAATGGGTTTCTCTAAATCAATCTTGCTAGTTTGGTTGAGAGGGTAGCTGTGTGTACAGTGTTGCTTTAGAAGATGTCTTAAAAGAGAGCACAGTTGACTAAGGATTTTCAGTAAGAGATCCTGTGGCTTTTAAAAGCCCTTACTGATGACTTATTCAGGGGGAAAAAAGGCCTTATTTGGGTAGTGGTGCTGGGAAAGGCTTGTTTAGATGTACTCTGTCTTTGCCTCAGCATGCTGGTGACCATGTTGTCAGCTCCGTTGAGGATGGATTAGGAGTATCTCTGCCCATGGGCATTTGCAGTGCCTTGGATTAAAGCCAAGGGACATGTCTGTTGTGGATGGTGGCTTTGAGGGCCTGATTTTTTTCATGGCATTGAAAAATCCCAAGAAAATATACAAGGAGACAGCAATAACACTTTTCAGTCACAAGCATGTTTTGACCATAGCCAGTGTAAATTGCATCAATGGAATTGGTGTCTGAATCACATCCAGCACTTCCATATTTTTTCTCTCCCACAGCATCACCCAAAGAACATGGTCTTCTCCCCATTGCCAGGCTGCCCGTGTCATGTCCTCCTGTGCTGCTGAGCTTTGCTGATTTTTAATCAGGTCTGCAGGATCCCTCCAGAAAGACAGACCATGCAAGCTCTAGATCAGATGGTCAGAAAACAGCAAGAGACACCACAGACCATGTCAGTAGTTCCTGAGCTGCTCTTGCTCCTTGCAAGCATGAAGATGGATCTCCCTGTGAGAGCATGGCCTGCTACTTGCTCTGTGATGGCCCTGACAGTAAATGTTACAGTGAGAGATGGTTCTACAGGTGGGCATCAGCTCCTTTGTCTTTGGGCACTGGCTTGAAGGTCCCATTCCTCTGAGAATGGCAACACGTTTGCCTATGCCATTCCCAGCTGGGCTGTATGCCCATCCACTTACATTTCCCAGGGCAAACTTCACCTACATAGCCCAGCTAGCTCAGGTGCTCAGGTGTCACTAGACGCCATTAGGAATTTGAAGGGAAAGGAACTGGGAAATGGCCAGTCTGGAATTGTACCTGGCACTAACAAGTCAGTGGAGGTGGTGTGGCCAGGCACGCTTGGGTGTGTCACGCATGCTGGTGACCTGCTGGAGCATGTCCTTCCCATCTGGTCTCTGCACCTGGTTTTCCTTTCCATGACAACCAGGATACATAGGTGTGGGAAGGGCCAGGCTTGTGCTGGTGTGGAGTCAGGTGTATCTGGACTGTTCCCAGGCAATGGGAAGGTTCACAAGCCTGGCTGGCCACAGGGCACCCTTCTGCCCGGCTCCACAGACTGCCCCAGTGACTGTGTGCTCGGGAAAGGCTGGGGTAGCAACACTGAGCCAGGTACTCCACACACCACCTCCACTTCTTGAGGATCCAGGTGTACCTGTGCTGCTGATAGCAGCTTTACCAGGGAAATTCTACACGCTTCAATGTCTTTAGTGGTTGGATGAGCAAGATTCAAAATTAAAAGAAAGAAAAAAAAAAAAAGCCTGAGAGCACTGTTTTTAAGAGCATATTCTCATTCATTATCTGTGTCTATATTTTCTTTTTTAATGTTGAGGGACCACCAGAAGAGATTGCTCCAGCTGCTGTAATGAAGATCAGAAGATGGAAGATGGCTGGTTCTTGAACTGGATTATTTTTCTCATTCCTTCTGGATTATTTGTCCTCATAGTTGCCAACAAAAAGCTAACTTACAGTATGTAAGGAGTATCTTACCAATGAGGAAAACATCCTTAAATATCCTGAAGCTCTGGTGAGAGATTGTTTGCAAGGAGAAACTAATCACAGGAAGGTATTAATCTGTTATGGAGGGCTTTTTGGGCTGGACATCAGAGGGTCCTGAAGCTGGCCTGCCAGAGACAGTCAGTCTCCTTGCCTCCAGAACTGAAAGCTGGTTATAACATAAGAAAAATCTGCAGAGAACAAAGATCCCTTCTTCAGGGGTTCATTTGCCAAAATTTCTGTAATGAAACACAGCTCCATGCCGAGTGCATCATCCCCAGTTGCATCTATCACAGCTGCTCAGAAGACATTTTATCATCCAACAGTTAACATGCTCAGCATCTCAGCATCTGGAAATACAGACAGCAAACATGACAAGCAAACCTGCCAACCACCACTCTGAGCATTCAAGCTTTGAGTGATGCAATATGGACTAAAGTCCAGAGCTTTATTTCTCAGCTTCAGAAGTAAAAGCTCACATTTTGGTCCTGTGAACAGGAATGTGACTTGTGTGACCTGGTCCCTGTGTCAGGCAGCTTCATCCTTTCAGCTGTAAAATCAAAAGGAGAAGCAGTGGTGGAATTCTGGCCAGTTTTTCTGAAAGGCAGAAAAGGAAATTGGGACAAAGAAAGTTACTTAACTTCTTTGGCCTCCTTAAGCTATTGCCTGGTGGATGAACAGATCATGCATAACATCAGCTGAATGCAATTAAACAGACTGCTTGTCTTTGCAGATGTCCAGTTAAGTTCCTGTATATACACAGCACAATGTGTGAGAGGGACAGGACTGCACAGCATGTTGGGACAGTCACAGTGCCTGGCTGTCGCTATAGGACATGAGAAAGCACAACACTGCGATGGCAAGGTAAAAAAGAAAAAGGTTTATTTTCTGACTCCAACTTTTATACTTTTCCAAAGGTGACAATGGATTGGAGAGTGAATGGGCCACCTCTCCAAAGACATTGGACAAACCACCAGTACATCAACTTCCTCCACCCCCACAAAGGAATGCAAAACAATATGTTGTTTATAGAAAATGTGTGGGAAAGTTTTCTAACAGAATGTAAACTCAGAAGGCTTTAGAAAATCTTAAGAATCAGGGCGACACCTGGCAGGTCATGCTCAATGCTGGCCAGAAAGCTGAAGCACATCAAATAATACTGGACTCTCTCAGGAAATCTGTGCTTGCCTATCAATAGTCTTTTAAATAGACCATCATTTAAGGTGCCTCAGATATAATGCAAGAATTTGAAACACTAGCCCGGGGATGGTATCGCTGTTGAAACAGCATCTGACTCCTCTTGACTGTGATTACACTTGGTTGTTTTGGATAGATCTTTTTCCACTCCTATCAGCAGCAGGTGGTTTCTATCTTGCCCATCCCAAGTGACCAAGAGAAGTGTCAACACCTCTAAGATGGAGGAAAAGTCTGCTGCCAGCACAGTGTGCTGTTGTAGTATAAAGGAATAGGCACCTCAAAAAGGAGGTACTGATCAGCAAAATCTGCACCCCTTTCTCCCAACACACTTAGGAGCCAAAGCAAAAGATAAGCTATGGTGACAGGATGTATGTTGAGGAAGGCAGAGGATGTATCATGAAAATTAGTGGGATAATGCATTGATTAAAATAAAAATTATAAAATCATAGAATGATAGAATGGTTTGGGACCTTAGAAATCATCTAATTTTAATCTCCCTACTGTGGTGAGGGATACATTTCATTAGACCAGTGTGCTCAAAGCCCCATCCAGCCTGGCCTTGAACACTTGCAAGGGTGGAGCATGCCAATTTCTTTGGGCAACCTGTTCCAGTGCCTCACCATCCTCACAGTAAAGAATTTCTTCTTAATTTCTAATCTAAACCTGCCCTATTTCAGTTTCAAGCCTTTTCCCCTTGTCCTATTGTCAAAAATCCCTTTCCAGCTCTTCTGTAGCCACCTTAAGGTACTGGAAGGTGCTATAAATCTCCCTAGAGCCTTTTTTTCTCCAGACTGAAATACCCCCAACTGTCTCAGCCTGTCTTCATGGGAGAGGTGCTCCATGGCCCTTCTCTGGACTCGCTCGAACAGGTCCAAGTCTTTCTCATGCTGGAGACCCCAGAGCTGGACAGAGCTCTCTTGGAGGAGTCTCATCAGAGTGGAGTTGAAGGGTAGGATCACAGTCATGAGATGCTCCCCTGCTCACTGTGACACTACTCCTTCAGGCATTCACAGCCACACGTGGTCTCAAACTGGGGCTGAAAAGCTGATGTGAAAAGTGGTGTTACTATAGGACACAAAAAGCCACAATGGTGTTACACAAAAAACCACAGTGGTGTTACTATAGGACACAAAAAACCTTTGTTTTTGTGATCGTAAAAGAGAAGAAGTTTATTTCTGACTCCAACATTTATAGTTTTCTAAAGTTGACAGTGGAATGGAGGGTGAAAGTGCCACCTCTCCAACGACACAGGACAAACTATTAGTCTATCAAATTTCTCCTCTTCTATGAAGGAATGCAAAGCAATAAGTTATTTACAGAAAGTTGTATGAAAAATTTACTACAAGAATGTAAACTCAGAAAGCTTTAGAAAATCTTACAAAATCAAGACAACAGAGTGGCATTTCCTTCTGCTCTCTATGGCTCTAGTGTAACTTTGAACTGAAAAATTAACTTTGTCTAGAAGTACCAGGAGTTCCCTGAATGACAGGAAAATGTGCATACGAGGGTAGATAATTTGCTGCTGCGTAAGGGTCCCAGTCACTTAAAGACTTCATTTCCTCTTCTTATATCTCCTTCAAGCTCACAAGTTTACTGTTGCTTTAACTTTCTATGCACACAGATATTTTTAGATTTTACCTCCTAGAAATTTGAGGAAACATATCAAAGTACTTTTTGAGGGGAATGTGGTCCCTTGAGGGACCTAAAGGTATTGCTAGCAATTTAACTGTCATGAGCTTTATTTTTTAGAATAGACATGTTGGTGCTTTTTAAACTACATTTTTTACTATGATACTTCCACAGTGAAGAACCCGAATCTTCAGCTCCATGAGTAGAGACATGCAAGAGCAGTAAATGGAGAAAAGGCAGTAAATAGAAATGTGGCATGTTATACAAGTGTTGTTGAAACTTCATGAGAAAATCCCTAACAAGGATGGTCTAGAATCCTTTTGTAACTATGTCATAATTTAAAAATTCTATTACTTTATCTCCTCAAATTTTGACTCGTGTTCCCCACTGTTTTGTCAGTAATGTGAATAAATGTGAATAAGGCAGCAGGATGTTCTCACACCTCCAAGGACATTTCAGTCTTGTGAAATGATGGCCCACTTACAGAACCTCAGTATCTGTTTCTTGTTCCTTCTACCCTGTAGTCAGAGGAGATCCCTTGTTAGCTGTGCGATCAATAAAAAACGTTTCTTCAGCCACAGGTAAATCTAGTTTATTAAAACACAGTTCTGACAGTTAATTCAATTGCCTACAAAGTGGTAGCATGGTCAATACAAAAAAAAGTGACTTCATAAGTGAAATACATATATCTTCTAAATGCAGAATTATCTGATTGGTGCACTGGGCAGATACAGACAGAAGCATGTGGGTGAGATTAGACAGTGGCTAATTTTCTGCATTCTCTTGCAGTATTTGAAGTGGACGGTGTCTCATGAGAGGCTTCACTTGTCACTCATAATTGTTGAGGTTTCCTCCTTGGTGAAAACCACAGAAGAAGAGTTTCACTCTTCCTTCCAATTATGTTACTGCTATATCTGCACTGTTACCATCTCAATCATATTCCCATTTCAAACCACTGCTATTATTCCCTTTTTCATCGACAGCATGGGATCAAGGAGTTCACGTGGCATCATTAGGTCAGCTCTCCAGTATGCTGCTGCATTATTGAAATAAGGATTTGAAGAATGATCTTTAGTGAAGACTTCTGATAAAACTCTGTACTTGCATCAAAGGCAGCATCAAGTGACTAAAACAGATTGAATATAACCTTTAGATAGCCAAGAAAAAAATGTGCCTTTTACAGTGATTTGCCAAGTACTTTTCCACCTGACCAGCAATGATTTGTATTCTGCATATTTCAGAGCTAAAAATAGCTTGCTGCTGTTATTTTTGTTTGGGAGAAATAACATTCAGTTTATGGAGTTCTTTCTCCATACAAAGTTCAGAGCATTGAGAAGTATATTCACAGAAAAAAACCTTTCTTTGTTTGAATTTCACAGTGAGGGAAGACGTTCAGCATTTTTGTTAGTTTTCATATAAGCCCAGTTGCTTTCTTGGAAAATATGATTAAATTTCTTGTCTGTTTTTAGTAAAAGATGATGTAATTAAACCCAAAATCTAAATATGGCCTGAGTCTGGAGCCTGTATTCTCTTAGGTCTAATTTTTAGAAAACATATTTTAGAAAATATTCAGAGACTTACAAATATACAGCCATTTGATGAAATTTTCCAAAGTACCCACAGGAGTAGATTCCCATTGCTTTCTAAAAAAGCTCTCCTCCACTGTCTCTGTTTCCCATCTTTCTTCCTGTACCTGGGTTAGTGCTTCCCTGTTGCATTCTTTCATGTTTGATGTAGGAAATTCAAACCAATAGGAAGTTAATCCTATGAAAAAAGGGATCATTCTCCTCCTCAGATGAGACTGAAGATGAACAATTGGGAATGCCTTTGGCAGCTGTTTGGTGTCAGACTGATTTACCTGTGCAGAGGAAACCACTCCCTAGCAACCTTTTTGGACCAAAATAATTTTTAAAGTTTGTCTTTGGATCCCTGCATGGGAATGGAACTGCTTAGCCTCAGCTTTGTGAAAAGCACTGGCAACACTGGGCATGAAAAAGAAGTGTTACAATGACCTTGAAGGAACTGACACCACATGAAGAGCTGCAGGATGCAGCCCAATGCTCTGGGCACCCATGTCCTGCCCTCACTGCCAGCAGGCATCTTACTCACAACACTCCAGGACGATGCCACTTGCTTGAAATCATTCTCTCCCTTGACAACCCATGAAATGTTAAGCAGAATACCTTGGTGGCTGGCTCAGAGTGGAAAATTTAGAAATGTTAGCGACTTCTGAGCAGTCTGAGCCAGTGATGGATCCTGTTTGCCTCTCTTCCTGCTTTTTAAGTCAGCCTCAGTAGAAAGCATCAGTGATCCTTTGTATTTCTATAATGTGCAACCCCTTTGACAGTATTTGCAAGGAGAACTGGCAGGGTACTGTGAATGTGTAGGGAATCACAGTCTCTGAACCCCTGCACATGCAGGGAAATGGAGTGCTCAGAGGTTCAGGCACAGACACTGAAGTGGTCGGGTGAGCAGTGTTCCTTTCAAGTCGCTCAGTATTGTGAAATGAAATAATGGGACTCCAGTAGCAAGGTGGATTCCTTTCAGTGCCTTGTCCTGGGGAGAGTGAACAACAGAGGTATCTCTACACTGCTAAACAGAAGTCAACCAAGGATCATACCCAGCCACCTGTCCTCAGATCATCTGGACTCAGTTTTGTCACCCATAAGGACCTCTGTCCCAGAGACTTCTGCTTCAGAGATGCCTGACAGTGAGTGAGCAGCAGAGCTGCAGGCTGGCCAGCAGCACTCACACAGCCTCTGTCATTGAATAGTATGAGCCCAGTCTAGAAATCCCATCAGGACTGTATATTGTTTTGCAATTCTGCACCAGCTATCTGCAGCACAAACTTCTGATTTTTGCTTTGAAATTTTCAGCAGCAAAGTAATAGAGGAAAGGGTCGAGGCAGCTGTTCATGGCAGCGAGGCAGAGAGTGACCACCAGCGCCTTGTGCAGGCTGGCCTGGCTGCAGGTGCTGTACAGCAGGTGGACAGTGCGCAGGATGTGGTATGGCAGGAAACAGATGAGGGAGAGGATGAGAGTGATGACAATGGTTAACAGTGCCTTCCTGTGACAGATTGCCCTCCTGCTCCGCTGAGCCCTGGACTTGAGCAGCGCTCTGATGGCAAAGACATAGCAGAACAAAATTGTGCAGAACGGCAGAATGAAGCCCACGACCAGGACAAAGCTGTTCATCATGAGGAGCCTGTGTGTGCTGGGGGGGTGGAGGTCCAAGCATTTGACTGGGTTGCTGTAGCCAGCGATTCCCTTGTTTAACAGAGGGCTGGCAGCTGCCAGCACAAAGATCCATATGGCTGCACAGGTAATCCTGGCATACTTCGTGTTGGTCACTTGTCCGTGTTTGAATGGGTGGACGATGGCTACAAAACGAACCACGCTGAGCACGGCGAGGAAATAAATGCTGCAGTACATATTCATGTACAAGGTGTAAGTCATGATCCTGCAGAGGATGTCACCAAATACCCAACGTGATCCCAAGAGGAAATATGAGGCCCGAAAGGGCAAAGTGCTCACAAACATGAGGTCTGAAATAGCCAAGTTCTGCATGTAAATGTTTACTGAGGTCCTTTGCGAAGTCTGGAAGAAAACATAAATGGAGAGGCTGTTTCCAACAGCACCCGGGAAGAAGATAAAGAGATACACGATGGGATAAATTACTTGTTTGAAACCGTCAATTGTACAGTTGGAAGAGCTGTTAGTGAAGCTGCCATCTACTGCCACCTTGGAAATGTTCATAGTCCGAGCCAGCGTCTCCATTTTTCTGCTAAAAGGAAAAGAAGTGGTGTGAATGCTGGGTTATAGGCTGGGCAGGGAGTTTGGCTATTTGGGACTGTTTTACTGAAGGCAGAAATTGCAAGATGCAGATGACAGTGGGAAGTAAGGGCTCGTTAATGAGTAATTACTTGTGATGTCCCAGTAAATACACATCTCAAGACACAAAGCCCCAAGTAAGCTCTAATGAGTTTCAGTACTACAGCAGCTGGTTCTGTTCTCAGCCTGTAAAAGTGCTGCTTTTAGACGTTCTGTGTGTGTGTTTTAATGACAAGTCTCTGATCTTTGCTGTGCAAAACAAGCCAGCTTGCTGTCAGCCATTTTGTGGCAGGGAAGTTTTGAGTCCCTAGTCACCTACCATGGAAACATCAAAACCTGATCAGAAAAGAAATCACTGTCAACTGCTAGGCCTGCATTTCAAATAAGGAATGAAACCAAAAGAACTGAATCTGCCTTTTGGAACCAGGAATTTTTTTCTGGTATGTTTTTGGTAGTATTTCCTGAGCAATACCACATGTATTTTGATACATGTAAAAATTAAGGACATTTTGACCTTAAACACTTTGCAAACACTGTGCTAATTATGCACAATTCATTTTTTAACTTCCTCCTCCATGCAGTGTATTTCTTCTTGTTAGCTTCTGGTGGCTTTCTATGTCTCTTTTCTTGGGGCCTTTGCTCCACGTACCACTCTCTTAACCTTTTTTGTGCTCAGCCTTTCTGCACCAGTCATCCACACACACTGCAGCTTCCAGAGCAGCCTACATTTGCAGCCCTAATGAAAATAGCCTCTGAGAAAATGGGCTGTGCTCACAGAGGGAGGCATTTTTCCTCTGTGAGACTATGACTCAATCAAATAAAATCAAAACTGCCCACCACTAATACACTCTAAATAATAATATTTTTTTGTCATTAATGTGTATTTTCTGAACTCTTGATTTTTTATCTCAGCTGTCCTGCAGCTAGTAGTATTTTCAAAGGAAGGTGTCAGTATTGTTTCTTGTTGGACAGTGGGAGCAATTCCCTCTTTATTATACCAATATATTCTAAAGATGGGGCATGGAAATTTTTAGCCCTGAAAACCACAACTACATGGCATTTTCAGATGCATGGAAAAGAAGCTTTTAATTTGCCCCAGTGAGAGTGATAATGTGCCCATGGCACACAACTGCATCCTATCTCTTATTCTGAACCTCACTAGCTTCACAATTTGAAACTAATTTATTTGTACAGGTGAAGCCTCCTTAGGGGTAAATTTGGCTTTACATTTGGGTACTTCAAACACCCAGCTACCCAGTGTGCTGTAAATGGGAGTTAATTTGCAAACTGAAGCCATGATGTGGAAGCCTGAGCTATGTTCAGAGCAGGCCATTGTATCTCCAGGGCTGTGTCTCAGAGTCTGTCCCAGTCTCTTGAATATAGCAAACAGATGTGCCCCAGCAGGCTTCTTTCTATCCAGCCCCACTGGGATGGGGAGCATGGGAAGCACAACCCCAGGCTGGGCTCCCAAAGAGTACTTCATGGATATTGGGTCTCAGCAAAGCCCTGGACTGACTAAACACATGTTCCTAAAGTTCATCTCCTCCTCATTTGCGATCCTCTTTCTTCACGAAGAAGATGGAAAATATATTCTTCTTCAAGACAAATCTTTAACAATCAAAGGATTCTAATTAAATCAAAATTTAATTGTTTTGGTTTTCTTTATGGAATAACTGTCTGATATACACACTTTCTGTATGAAATCAAAGACCAGCTTTTCTCCAAAATGAGTATGATCCCCCCATTTTTCAGGGAAACATTACAGCCTGAGGTTCAGCGAAGGGAAGAGCCCTTCTGATTCTGTTTTCCTGTGGTCCAAGCATCCTTGCCTTTAGAAACCCCAAACACAAAAGAAATATTAATAAAGGGATCTGCTACCTGTCAAAGCATTCTTGTGTGTGAAAGACGTGAGGTAGAGGAGTCAAATGAGGTTGAAGAACTTGGACTGTGGACAAATTCCACACCCTGCACAGTAGTATGATTGATTGCTTGTGTCCAGTGCTATCTGATGAAGGATGAGACTGGGACAATGAATATTCAGTTGATGAAAAGCCCTTGGGTCCCTGCATCCTGGGAAGAGCACTACACGCACAGGGCCTGAGGCACTTAGCTCAGGCTCCTCATATTGAGGGTATCTAGCCAACAACTGCCATTTAAGATGTTTTTAACTCTAACTGCACAAATGTTCCTCAATTCTCTTTCCAGCTAGACCAAGACTAAGAGTAGAATAGTGCATGTGCAATTGAGAAAATTCAGCATCCTTCACCCTAGCAAGAAAATCAGTCCTCAGACTCCTCTCAAAGTTATTCCAACACCTAAATTTCAAGCTGTTATGGGATGTCCAAGAGAAAGAAATTGTAGACCAGTCAACTGAAAGCTCCTAAAGCACCATGGTTCCTGCACTCAGTACAGGGCCAACAATGACCCATGCACTTTTCATTGTAGATGCTCCTGTTAGCTATGTCTTGACACACAGATCAATGTGGAAGGGAAGGTGAAGTGAAAGATATATTTCACTTGGGACTACCTCAACCAACCACAGAGGATAAGGGGAGAATTTTATCCTTCCTTGAATCCAAGAACTGTTATTATCCAGCAAAGGTTAGGAGATGGCTACTTGATATACAGAATGAATGATCTATCTGAGGACAGACCATAAACTTCATTTTCAGAAAAAGTGTCCAGATGGTCTCCTGGGTCATGAATGAACATGATGGGTTAAGAGTGAGAGACTGGACCTATAGGAATTTTCTGTGTCTCCCAAAAGAAGGGAAATTTGCAGTAAGATCTAACAGCCCTCAAAAAAAAAAAAAAAAAAAAAAAAAAAAAAAAAAAAAGGAGAGAAAAAGACAAACTGAAATGGGATTCTCTCTTCAGTGATACTGCAAGACTCCTCTTATAGAAAATTTTGTAACAGGAGATTTTTTCTATATATGAGTTTCACTGATGGAAGCTATCAAATGGAAGCAGCTGACACATGTCCTGAGGCTCTGACAATCTCCCTGGCATGAGAAAGAGAAAATCAGCTGAGAAAGAAAAAGGGAGCCTTTTCTGAAATAACTGCTGCATGAGTAGATTAGATGTAGAGTTTGGGTGGGTTTTTTATCTTTTCTTCATCTCTGTGAAATCTTTTAAAAATATTTACATCTTGATTAGCAAGGATTTTATAAAGAAATATTTATCTTTCATTACAAACACATCTATATTATAAATTAAACATATTTGTTATGAATATATATTTTTCCTTTTATCTTAGTGCAATTCTAGGTAAGATGATAGCAGAAAGACATTCCTCACCTAAGGCGAATTTTACATCCTTAACAAATGGATGAGTGTGCAAGACGGGTGGGGGGCTGATAGAGCAAAAGTAAGAGGAGATTTATTTAATTGAAGGATATACTAAACTAATAAAAATGCCTCAAACCTCTCATATTTTAAGCCCAGGATCCAACTACCCACAAATCCAATAGACTGGCACATGCTATCTTGAACATCTGATCAAAAACAAATCTCACATGTAATTCTGCACTGATCTCAAACCTGAAAAAGAGACAGAGCATCCATCAGGCTTGGCATGAGACCAAAACCCTGGTGCAAAGGAAAGCTCAGAGACCTGCAGGAGAAAGGATAATCAATAGAAGCTTGTGTTGCCATGCTACCAGCTTTATGGTAATGATGCTGTAGGATGCTCAGGTGGAGGAGTGGCACTGTGCAGGAGGGACTACATAACTCACAACACTGTAAAAATATTGTGGCTAAAGGGAAGCACAACAGTGTTCTTGTAGGCAGATTCTAATAATACAAATATGCTACTAGGAATGCACTACCGAGCTCCTTACCACCTTATGACAGTTGCCAGAGCACATTAAGTAAGGATAAGAAGATAGAAAGCAGGTAGCAATGGAAGGAGGTTTGGAGCGTTGTTATAAAGATGCAATGCTGCAGCAGGATGAGATGTTATGTCCATAAGCAATGACTTCCTGATTCCTAGAATAATTAGACCTGAAAATAAAAATCCACAACACAAGATGACATTCTACCTTGGTATTCTACCTCTACAAGATGCCATCTGATCTTTAGTGCTGCACAGGTTTTGGTGGAGGTAGGTCTGTACTGTTAATCACAGTACAGCTGGGCTCAGCAGCACTGTGGGACAGAGAAGCAGTCCCAGAAGGAAGAAGCCTACATAAATTTGGGGGCTGTGAAAACAAACAGGAAATTCAACAAGCCTACATTCCAAAATAAATAGGCATTTTAGGAAATATTGAGTCAAATGTCTATCAGTAAAATAGTTACCAAGACTACTCAAAGGAAAAGATCTCCATTTGGAAAACAGAAGTCTTGTCAATATGGGGAGAACAGGAAAGTCTGCATCATGACAGATCAAATGTGGAGAGGAAACAAGGAGCATTAAAGAAAAAAAAAATACTGAAGGGCTTCTGGTAAAGGATGTTCTGGGTTGACAGTAAGTTTTGTAAACCTACTGAAAGATGAAAAAAACACTTGGGAACTAGCAGGGGAGTTTGGTGGCAAAAGATCTCTTAGAAACTAAGTCATAGCAGGAATACTCAGGGAATTCACTCTTCCCAACCAACGATGTTGGGATATTTTCAGGGCTGGTGCAGTAAAAAGGACAGAGGAGCCAGCTCCACTCAAGAGATGTGGGCAGGAAGTATTAAACCAACTAGATAAGTGAGAGTCCAAAAAGTAATTGAGACCAGATGGCACTCATATCAGTATCCCAAAGGATCTCAACTGTGAGACTGCCAGCCAAGGCACGTAACCCACCATTGCAATCAGGCACTGTGCCAGGGGACTGATGTGTCATCAGTGCAGCTCTCATTTACCAGAAAGGCTTGATAAGGCTGCTCAAAGCTCGTCATCAGTCCTAGGAGCTACTGACCACTAGGACCGATTTCCGCCTCTGGGACATTTTGGGGGCATCTGTAATGAAGAATGAAGGCACTGAGCTCATTGCAATGCCAGTCTGCTGAGAAAAAGTCATTATGTTTTCTGAAAAGGGAGATCTTGTTTGGCTTACCCACTGCAGAGCTGTGATGACAATGGATGAAGGAGACCCAGTGGTCGTTTGATATATATATATATATATATACATATATACACATACACATACACACACACACACACACACACACACATATATATATATACACACACATATATATATATAGCCAAGGCAGATTTTCTTCTCTACTTCACTCTTGTGAGACCCCACCTGAGCACTGCATTCAGCTCTGAAACCTTGACATAAGAACATCATGGAGATGGCCCAGGGCAGAACCATGCAAATGGCTAGAGGGCTGGAGCACATCTTCTGTGAAGACAGGATGAGACAGATGGGGCTGTTCATCCTGGAGAAGAGAAGACCCCAGAGAGAACTTAAAGCATGTTCCAGTACATGAAGGGGCCCTACACCAGAGTTTCAGAGAGATTTTTCACAAGGGCATGTGGCAATAGGACAAAGGGGAATGGAATCCCTGGCAGAGTTCAAGGCCAAGTTGGATGGGGTTTAAGCAATCTGGTCTAGTGGAAGGTGTCCCTACCCATGGCAGGAGGCTTCAAATGAGATGATCTCTAAAATCCCTTCCCACTCAAACCATTCTATGATTCTGTGATACGTGTGTATTTAGAATTGCATTTGTCAAAGCCTTCGACATAGCTCTGCAACAAAGTACCTTTCTTAAGTTTCTTAAGTATCAAAGTTGCCAGACAGCTGGAAGGCACATTCATTTGTGGGCTGAAAGCCTGGCTGAAGTGTAGGAAGCAAAGTGGGAGCTCAATAAATAAGCAATGGAGTCCTCTAGGGTTTGGCACTCAGATTAGATTTATCCAGTGTCTCTATCAACAGTCTGGAAATGACAATTCTCCATGCTAGCAGATACCATGTTGATAGGGTGTCAGATGAGAATTAGTATATTTGAATGTAAGGTGATGCATACTGTGGAAAAGTGGAAAAACAATCTAAATTGTGCCTAATTACATGAATTTTAAACTGGCTGTTGCATTCAGGAAAGGGCACTTGGCACTGGCATCATTGACCATTTGCTGAAGTCAGTTCTGCATTGGCTACAACAGCAGAAGAACCAAAATTGTCAGCAAAAGGAGGAGTACCATCCAGTAGGGTATCACCTTGTATAAAATATTGATGCATTCCCATAGTGGACAGTGCTTGTCTCTACACTGAAAACAGAAATTATGGAGCTCGAGAACATGCAGAGAAAGGCAAGTAAAGTAGTCAGCAGCCCTGGACTACCCCTGTTCTTACATAGGGCAGTCAATCAAGTCATATGGTATCTCAGCAGAGAATGGGATGGATTTCTGTGCCATGCCTGGACAGAAGGACACAGTCCTTTTGAAGATATGTGGTGGAGGGGTGCTGCTGCTGAAGGGCTAAATATGAAACCCCCCCTGTCTCTAAAGGTGTAAACAAACTCTCCATTTCCAAACTGTTGAGCTGAGATCTGCTGCTCTAAAACACTGCATTCACTATAACATGAATAATGACAAAACAACTTCATTTTAATAAGATGTTCTCCATATGCAAAGTTAAATAGGGAAATCAGGCTGTTCCATCAAAATATATTACTTTGCTATGTAAAGTGAGAAGTAGTTAGAACCTCTTGTATGATCTTTGCATCTATCATGGTAACCTTTTGTCTAAAGAGAACCCCAGACACTCGAATCTGTTTTTTATTTCCCAAATAGGAAGGCAATTATAATATTGCTGCCATAGAGGAGATCATTTGCATTTGCTACTGCACTTCCAAGAGAAACAGAAGTTCTCATGTTTTTTTAAAGTTCCCACTGGCTTTTTTGCTTTTTTGCTTATTCACTTTGTGTTTCAGGAGCAGCATTACCAAGAATAAATGAAAAATATTGCAATATTTTGAATCAACACTAAGTTCATCAAAACATGGCATATTATTCACCTTTCTAAATGCAGAATAATGAACAAAACCCCAAGAGTCTGACATTTAACACCTTTTATTTTTAAAGTTCACCATAAGCCAAATACATGTTTTTTTATCTAGTTAAAAAACAAGGCTCAATTGATCAGATCCACAACTTCATTGTTATCTTCCATCTGGCAAACAATCCTAGTTACATAAATCTACCCTTTTTTCTGCCAAAAAAATTTCTCAACACTAGCTTTGTCATAGAGAAATTTGGTCAGCTATCACTGTTTCTGGCAAGTAATACCTTAACTGCAAATAATGAGAAAGAAAAGTATGTTGTATTTTAATAATTGCAACCATTTTATCTACAGCAGAGAAAGTAAACAAATCTTGTCTTACCTCAGCTCATGGGCCTTCTGGTGTGCTCAGTATTTCCTTCTTCTGCTTGCTGTTGCTCAGACTGCAGGATTTTCAATGAAAAGAAAACCCGCAAGAACTTGATGCAAAATCCAAGTGCTACTAATGTAGAAGCCAAAGAAAAACCACAAACAGGGAAGTAACTCCTGATATAAATTTCTTACATATTCTTAAAAGAGAAGTATTCTCAGCTTAAGGAGTGGTGCTAGCAATCACAGGGTGTCTTTCATTATTTTCACCCAATGAAAGAGGTTTTACAGCTACATGGAATGTTGTGAAGCATTCTGAATTTCTGTGTTTGGTCCCACACTTCTATATATGTGCTTTCATTAGTCAGAGTTGCCCAAAATATTAGTGGGATTGCCCAAATAATCTTCCCATGAATCATTAAATATGTTCTTGGAATTAGGGAGAGGATATTTGGTTTTGTTTACTTCCCAGAAAACACATAAATAACAAAATTGTTAACAGGCTCCTGGGATTTGGCGCATAATCTCATTCAACTCGTAATTCAAGGCTGAGTTAACAAGCTGAGGGACTACTTTTCCTTGAATTTTTACAGGAACAGATAGAGCTCTTTAGGCCATGAGCAAATGGCTGCAGTGAATGCCTTACCCCCTCTTAAGCTTCACTACTTCTTGGTGGAGCAATGCTGACTGCACAGATGGGTGCTCTGATCCCACTGCTGTTGTAAAATACGTTTCTATACACACTGTAGATGTAAGAGCTTCATTATTTCTGTTCTTGTATGTGCTGTCAGCACGTGCAGGTGGACCAGACATATCCAAGTGCTTTCTGGTTGCTGTGTGGTATTTCATATTGGCAGCAGGTCAGGAGTCCACAAAGGGCTGCTTAGCACAGCAGATGAAATCTCCAAAAAAACCCAACCTTCTTGCCATCCACACTTGTAGTTATCTATACTGCAAAGTGCTTTGGATAAGGACTGTAATTTCTCCTCTAATTAACATTTGTACATGTCAACTTGAGAACAGCCAAAGTAGTCCTTTGGGTGTGCTCCTCATGTGGGGTCATGGTGGCAATGTGCAGTAGTTGCAAAGACTTGTGTCACCAGAGCTTACAAATCCCTACACTCACAAACAGCTCTGTGGGTCCTCTTTTTTACCATGGGGCTGAAAAAGGACATAGAAAACCAGCTTAGCTAAGAGCTAGACTAATTCTTTTGGTCTCCAAGGTGGGCACAAAAGGTGGTTTTTGATACTCGCCTTTATTTGAGGTGAGAGAGCAAAGTCAACTTAAAAAGCTTCCTGACGGAGATCCACATGAAGTGGATTTTCAAGGTGCAGCATGACAATGAATTAGGACCCTCTTTAAACCGCTGTTTGCCTACTCTTGTGACACCCAAGCCCATGGATAAGTGTCCTCTTCCAGCTGTGGTTGTGCTGGCTGCTTTGGTTGCTGTCCCAGCTGTTTCCCTGTCTGCCAAGGTCTGTCTGCAGAGTGGCTCCTGGGTGCTCCCTAACCCCACAGAGTCGTTGAGGCAGGTATTGTAGACACCTGAAACACCTGGGTGATGTATCTTCTCACCCAGGTCACATAGACTAAAGCAGGGTGGAAATGATCCTGTCAGCATCTTTGTGGAGAGTCCTTTGGGAAAGAGACAAGACATGCATCAGGGATTGAGGCCACATCAGCCAGTGAGACCAGTGCCAAAAGGCAGCTCTGGCCGCAGTCTTCACTTGGGCAATGCCCCAGTAACTCAGACCGCATCTTTTCTGCAACTGGCAGAGACTAAATTAGGCATTGCAGTAGCAGTCTGATGACATCCCCATCACAAGGCATGTGGCGATAATCACTTTGGGACTGATAAGCAGGCTGTTCTCAGATACAGAATCAGAGACTGAAACATGCAGAAAAGTTAATACATTGATCACATTTTATTTTCCTGAGATATTTTGAGAACAACTTTTTCACCATGTGATATGACTATCTTCATTGCCTGGGTAATTTCCCATATTCACCTTCTTAAACACCCTGCTTTCTGGAGAGTACTGCTTCCTCCCTTTTATAAAGTAACTCTGTGTTTTGCTTTAAGCCTGGCTTTGAATAAATGAGGTTGGCTGCCAACTCACCCTGCACCTGATGAGCTAGATCCGGAGTGACTGCTTGGAATTTTTTAGAAACATTCACTGTATGACTCAGCTTCCGAGGGGAGTTTATTACATTTCTTACTAATAAAAACTTCAGTAATTCTGGAGAAGACATATCAGAATATCATGAAGAATCAAAGACTTGCATCACAAGATGCTGCGTGTATATCACATACTTAACAGGAGCCTAGACTATTTCTGAATTTTGAGTCCCTAAAATGCATAGATGTTTGAGGGCACAGCAGAGTGCAAACCACCCTTCTGGACTGCAGTCTCCATCATGCCTCTGTCTCTGTTTCCTTTTGCAATTCTGGCTCCACAATAGTCCAGTTTCAAGACAGAAATGCAAGAGGGGGTTAGTCACCCTATTCCTTCCCCTTGTTCATAAAAATACATGTCCTCCAGCCCTGCACAGAGGTACTGCCCACAGGGGAGGGCCCCAAATGAGTGAAGAAGACAGATTTTGGGTCTGAAATAAGTACTCTGGACTCAGTAGAAGCAAAAACTTGGATTCTCCTTCACCTTTGCAAAGTTTTCTATAGGCTAGCTCAAGTGTCCCTGTGGGCTGAGCACTATCTGCTGGAGTCAAGGAGCCTGTGCACCATGCTCCCTCTATAGGACACCTTGGACATGCCAAATACACATCAAGCCATCATGTGCTCCATAGGCCAGGCTTACCCCTCCAGCCACCCCAAAGTCAGGTGAGGTGCTGTCTCAGAATGGTCATCCCTACCCCCTTTTCTGGTGCATCCCTCCAGCACTGCAGTCTCACTGGCCAGCTGTCACCTGATTCACACCTTAGCAGAGGTGCTGAGAGCACCTGAAACCCACGTGGGTCTTGCTGAATGCACAAAGCCCAGAAGAGTCCTAAAAGCTTATCAGCTCACAGAGCATGGACAGCCTTGTGCAGCAGCTCCAGCATCTCAGCTTCCCGGAGGCACAAGGACTGTGCATGGGAGACGCGGCAATCCCCAGCACCAGGAGAGCTGGGTGAGATACCAGGTCTCCCAGGCAACCCAGGTAAAGGAGCCTGCATGTTTTTCCAGTTGTTCAGTCAATGTTTTGCTGTCTGGAGGCACAAAATTCTAGTGGCAGAGTTTCACTTTTTTTCATGCCAAAAGATTCTTGGTAAAAATGGATCTGTCAAAAAACCAGAAGGGATTACCTCCATTGAAGATTTTAGCACTGCATGACTTCAACACGGCAGCTTAGCCTACTAACACATATCTATTTCCAGAGACCAAAATTACAAGCCTACATTCATTTTCTGTGCAATCCAGAAAAAAAAAAACAGCATCCAATGTTTGTAGCTCATCTGCTGTCAGCCATAAGGCTGGATGGATGGGAAGACAAAAGTGACAGCTGCATGAAGAAAGGGGAAAAAGCAGGGGCAATTTTAAAAGGAGTTTTACAGAAATGAAAAACACAGACGGTTTTCAAGCTGTTTCTTTTGCAACATTAGTAATGACATCTTTTTTAATTGCCTGTGGTCCTTTCTTATTTATTTGCAGCTCCTCATTAAAATACTGTTGAGTGTGGAGGAGCATTAATATATAGCTGGAATGGAAAAAGACATATAATGTTGTCTTTAAATAAAATAAACTGTTCTTTTTTAACTATGAAGCACTAAAACTGGTAATGTTTTTGCCAGCTCCTTCAAAGGTGGCTGTGGGCCTTGGGAAAAATTTATTGTCTCTAGAAGCTGTGTAGCTGATGGCAGCTGGGAGCATTAATGCTCTTCCCAGAGAAAAATCAATCCAATTCTTGATTCTAAAAGACTGGACTGGAGCAGGACAAAACACCAAACACCTTCTGAGGCCTTCTTCTAAAATCCATTGAAGTCACTGGAAAGAATAGAGACTTTTGGGCTTAAAACCTAAGACAGGCAGACTCAGAAACTGTGAGATTAAAAAAAACACCTCTTTTTCTTTTTTTCTCCAGCTAGCTAAAAGCATTTCAGATCGAACATGTGCAAGCTTCTCAGCATGTCAGGTATATTCTGTCTTTTCCATGTACCTCTCAAAACCTTTCTGCAGTCATTTCTCTACCTACCAATCACCATGATGCTGAAATTCCTTTCTGCTTATGTTATTATTTCTGGTTTGCATGTTAGACATTGCAAGAAGGATAATGAAAGTGTGGAATTTGAAGGATTTGGCAATGAATCTAGTTACCTCTCTCCTAAGATTTGGTCTCCCAAAAGTTGTTATTTGTATATGTTGGCACATGCATGCATGCACGCACACAGTGCTGTGTTTTGGTCTCTGTTTACTACATATTAAATGTTCTGTGAATCCTGAGAATTCTGCTGAACTCTCCTTCTTCACAAATATAGAAACTCAAAGCAAAACAAGCTGCCTTTTTGATCTTTTTCTCATAATATCCCTGACCCAAGAGCTGGATAAAATCCAACCACAACATTCTAAAATCAGAATGACCAGATGTAGATGCTCTACTTCTTCTATCCAATGTCCAAGCACCACTATAAGATACAACCTGCAAATCCTTCCACATAACCCTCTACCACCAAATCCACTTTCATATCAATGTACTCATTAATGATAGTCACCAAAAACTTTATGAGAGACCACAATGTCCCTCTCTGTACAGTGTCCCCTAATCTTTTAATCTGAGACTGATGGGTCTTGCCTGCCAGAGGTCCCTCTCTCTGGGCATGTGGGAAATTCTTCCTCCAGGCATTGGCTGCTGCCAACATAAAGCATGTTTAAATTTTTGTCCTCAGTCTGGATTTTAATAATGTTCCTTCAGATAAAACTCAAATGGGATTAGATCTCAGTAGATGTATTTTCGATTCTAGTGACTTTGGAAGATGGTTTATTGTGTGCTGTTTGTTTGATGTTTTTTAAACTGTATTTTCTAACACTATATAAAATTATCTATAGATGTGATTTTGAAAAAAATCATAACATGACCTTTTGTCCCTTTTTCCCCACTCAGAATTTCAGGACAATATCCATGTGTCTGGGATGGGCCATAAATACATTGAAAGAATGTCAATTCATTAATAAAATTTCTAGCTATGAAAATTGCTAGGATTACATATTTCTTTGATAATTAGTTTGCAACTAGTGTCCCCCAGATAAAAAGAAGAATTAATATAAGCACATCATTGTCACAGGGTACGTGTTTTTGTGACATTATCTTACACTCATGCTAATGAGTCCACACGGTTTTTTATATCTCTTATCATCTTTTTTTCAGACGGGGAATCTCCACCTCTCCAGGCTGTAATCTCCTCTGTATCTTCTGGTTACTCCATCATTTCCTGGAAGGGACATAAATTTAAGATCCCAGATACCAATCTTTGACTCCCTCAAGCTTTGTTTATTGAAGCTTACCAGGGTAAGTTTAGCAAACTTCAGGTTTTGGTGATTTAATGATCAAAATAACAAGATTCTGTAGAAAATAAACTTAATTTGTGCTGTCTACAAGTGGGCACTGCTTATGAATAACAAAACAACAAATTTAATATTAGTTGGGAATGTTAGATAATTTCCAATATCAGCACCAATCTTTGTGGTTGGTTGTCATCAGGTGAACTTGTTCACCAGTTCAAGTAGCATTGGCAACCAGTCTGGGCAGCTCTGACATGGAGTGGCTACAGAACTGGGCAATAGTCAGTCAACCTTGCACAGGGTTTTACAGTGATGACTCAACTACCTCATGTTTTGCCTTCAGAGTCCCCAGTGTAATGTGGAGAAGCAGGGCAGAGGATGATTGGTCTTTTTCTGGAAGAAGAAACCAAAGAGAAATACACACTTTTACTCAGTTTTGTTTGGCATAATGTTTCTTCTACTTTGTTGCTGTACCAGCACTGTAATTCTCTGGAAATACAGAGCCACCAGAGAAGAATTAGCTCAATGGTTTTACTCTTACGCAACTTTCTGAACACCCAGGGACTGATCATTTAGAACAGAATAAACAAAATGAAGTCAGATGTTTGTTTAGCGTGTTCTAACACCCGTCCATCTGCTTCCTTTTGTACTCACAGTCCCTCAGCCACAACTTTTCTTATCAGCCACATTCAAAAATATGACTCATTTTTCACATAATAGACTGGGTGGAAAGTAGAGAAGTTTTTATATGTAATAAAGCTTTCTCTTGCCGAGAATCTCCTGCATTAGCTCATATTTTATTTCTCATTAAAGAGAATGACTAAATGAAAATGTACTCTTTCTAGCCCTAGTTAGCTGCAACAGGACTCACTGTCCATGCCACAATTAGCTTTTCTTGGCTCTTCACAGGACCAGGTACATGAAGCTTTGGTATAGCTAATTCTAGGACAAGGAGGAGCCACAAGGGGACTAAGTGTTAGTACAGTCTATACACAGTCTTCCCCTCTCTACTCAGGCATCTTGAAAACCCAGATAACACACTTTCATGGCTGCAGAGCAAAAGCCACTCTGAAATGTGAACATTGGCCAAAACATCTGCCCACTCAGCTCCCTCAGGTTTTGAATCTGTGTTGCAACACCATAAAAGCCATATCTCCAGGCAGATGAAATGGTTCCATGGGAGAGGTCTGTGTAGTCTGCCCTGCTGGTGACATCTTCAGTAACCATCCCTTTTCCATGGTGTCGTGCTGTACTCTGCTGGCAAAAAGGCTGATCCTGGATTCCCAGGTGAAGGCTGTGTTTGCCTAGCACATTTATCCCCGCTCTTGCTTTCCACATGCTAGACTGGTTTTAACATCTTGCCTGGCTGAGAGACAAGAGGCAAAACACACAACAGGCTGTCAGTAGATTTCCAGTTCAGATGAAATCTCATGGCTTTTGTCACACAGATTTTGTTCTTTGTGCCCATGAGACCTCATGTGCATCAGACAACCACTGCTGCCGCAAGAATCTCTCATGAGCTCAATTGATTTCCCTAGGATCAGAATGTAAGTGCTGGGCTGAGGAAAGCTCTTATCAATGTAAATTGTATGTCTGACTGACAAACTTATGTTTTGTATTTCTCAGTGTTGACCAAGGTAATTTTTCTTTCTTGCTACAATCACAAGTACTCATCCACAGGACAAGAATGGGACTGAGTCCCATCACATCTAATTGAGATGCTCAAACTTTGTGAAGTTAATTTTGTGACACTAAAGTTATTACAGACAGTCAAAGGCTTATGTAAAGATGAAACAAAATGAGGTTAATATACTTTAAAATCAAGGCAGCAACTCACCATTTGTATCTGATAATGACTTGATAGAACTCCATGATGCAGACTAAAAACATCACTGAGGAAAGTTCTAAAGAATAAGACCTTTAATATGTCTTTTGCACTTCATTTGCTCCATTCTACATTTTAATTTCTAAAGCATAGCCTAAGTGCATTCAGCAGGATAGTAAGCATAATTCCTATGAGCTAGCTAAATTACCTCTAGCAAATTTGTATCAGCACTTATATTGTATTAGCATCATTACATTATAATTTAAACTTTTCATTTCACCACTAATCAAAGATAATTTTTGCATATAAACCAAATCTTCTAATTTGCCTACAGTCTCATGTCTTATTTTTTTTTTTTTTTAATAATTAAGCATGGTTCCTATAGCCTCTGTAGGTAATAAAGTAGCTTCTACATATCAGCAACATCGGCTTTTGTCAAGCAAAATTCCTAGGTCTAATATCTTCTGCTTGCAACTCTGCAAAGCAGCATTATGTACAATATTCACTAGATATAACACTGGAAAATTCTGCTTCTCTTTGACAGGCAATACTGAAAACATCTGCTGGTGTAAGCAAATTGGCTGAGGAAACTGCATGCTCCCACTTTAGGAATGTTTTCTGTTCATTTTTCATTCTCTCTAGTGCATAGATCCATCACTTGTATTGCTGACACATATTAGAACAGGAATTGTAACACTAAAGTGCTGGAATTATCCAAAAGATGAAAGCACAGTTTTGCTATGTCAAGAGTTTGCAAATGGGTGATAGAGCCTCTTTGCTATTTGAAATGGCAAACTGTAGTAAACCTAACACAATTATAAATATTCTAAAATGAAAACTTCCTTTGCTTCAGCACAAGAAATCTTAGCCACAGCTAGGATTCTCATCAATAAAGATACCATCCAAATTACATTTGGCTCTTTCTTGAGATGCAATATACAATGTCTGCAGGCCATAGCCATATAAACATATATATTTTGCTTCCCTTTATGCAACTGTTCAGTGGAAGGAAAACAGAAAGCAAGCTAGTGATGAAGAGCTGGCTTATATGTATGAACTCACTCCTGGGTGGCCATCAGGCCATGCTGGTGTTCACCAGCAGCAGGAGAGGCTGTAGCTAGAAAGCAGGGACTGCCTTTGATAGTGCGCAATAGGAACCTTCTTTAAGCTATTCAGAATGATAAGCTATACAATAAGAATTAGCCTTGTATCTCCACCATTAGTGTGTGCTGGGAAAAAGCTCTTTCTGGTGTCAGTGATGAAAATAAAAGAAATTATATATCCAACATACCGTTGCCATTTGACTGCTAAAAAAACCCAAGCTTTAACCTGAAGATCAAATTTTGGAAGATCAAACCTATGGAGGTACACACACATTCTTCACATCCTTGCAAGAGCAAGTCAAATGTCAAGAAAGGCCACACAATATCAGTCAAAATGCTCACTTTGCCTGACACCTTGATTGTAACAGGGAGAAATCAAGGATGCCTGTGGAGCAGTTCAATAAAAAACAAGTTTTCCTAGAATAGTCTTTCAGCTGTCTACAATTCTTGCTTAAAGATTTGCTGCAGGAGAAAAGTCTGGAGATTTAATAACCCTTGATGGGTTTTCCTTCAATGAATGTCAGTCTTTGGCAGCACAGCATCTTACACAGAAGAATTCCTTGGAATGAGTACATATCATGGAAAAAATGCTGCAGAATTAGATCACAAACATTAGACATAGATGCATTAGAACTACCTGCATGAAAATCGCATCCTTTCATCTTTATTGAACCTGCTGTCACCTTTCTTTAAGACTCCTTGCTTCTTCCACTGAAAAAGGAGAAAATATTGGTTCAGAATGAGGATGTACCTAGAGCAGCATCCAGTCTTCTGTGTGCATGACAAAGAAGTAGAGGAACATATATACTTATATACTACTTCCTCTTAGTATTATATACTTACATACTTATATATAGTATATAAGTATATATATACTATATATAAGTATACTATATACTTATATAGTACTTAAAAGTTATATACTACTTCCCCTTAGCATTCCCAGCTTGCAATTATTTTTAGCATGGACAATTTTGTTTGCTTATTCTAAATTATTTTTGGCCCCTTGACCCAGTACAGAAAATCATGGTGCACGTGACAGAAAGCATGCATCTTTCTGGCATTTGCATAGGGGAAGGATTTTCTTTGATTTCCAAACTTAGTGTGAGTACAGTCAATTTGTAATCACCCCTTCCAGGCTGTAGACTTTTGACACAGTTCCAGGTCATTTCTGGAAGGCTGGAGGGCCCCAGCTGACACATTTATTCCATATATGCAAGCCAGGTTGCTCTCCTGGCTCATTTTTAACTGTAAACCTTATTGGAGTTAATAACCACTGAGCAGAGGCTTTCAGTGTTGCACAGAATGTAAAAAAACTGTATTTACCCAGTGGTGCAGTAACTTGGAGGTTTTCTCTTCTCTTGAACTCCTAGGTCTCCATACAATGAACTTTTGCGTTTGAGACGCAGCTGTGAGCTCAGAGTGCCCCATCTTAGGGATAAAGGTAAATGCCAAACACAGAGGCTTCTGATGCACATCATTTTGCATCCATCTCTGCTAAATTTCATGTGTCATTTAATTGCTCCATTATTCATACTCACATGGTGCTTTTTCAGCTCTTCAAAGTCAATCCTCATCTTTGCTGTTTTGTAGAATAGCAAAGTATTCTGCATATCATCTTCAAATGTTATCTCCTCACTTTTTACCTTCCTTTCTAGACTGTTTTATTATGTGGAACAGCTAAGTCTCAGTAAAGGCTTCTGGAACACACCAGTAGCAACCCTTTTTTCCCTAAAAAAGTTATTTTCTTCTACCTTTTCTCCTCATTATTAACACAAGGACCTTCCCTTCTAGGTACCAGCTACTCAATTGTTTGAAAGGTTTATGTTTAAATTCTTCAATATTATTTAGACGTCTTTAGATATTCTGAATCTAGAGCTCCTTAATTCTCATTACTTTTCATTCAGAGGAACCCAATATGCCTTTTGTAACAAAATTAACCACTGTAACATTTCTTCCTCACTAGAAAATATTTCTTCCTCACACTGTCTGGTTTATGCACGAATCCACTAATTCTCTATGGTTCTTTAAGAGCATTACTAGTAATTTGCCCAGTACATATGCCAGATTTCCAAATTAGTGGCTTAATTTTTCACATTAACTCTCTTCTATTCCTTTGGTAGTAAGACATCTCTAAGTACAACGTTATACATTATGGTGAGAAATGCAGCCCTTTCTGCCTGGAGCTTCTTGGGTGCACTTTGGATACAAACCATCAGGTAATGGGGATTCATTAATGTTAATACCCTTTGCTTGTTCCAAGACACTTATAGTCAAAATTGAGATGTCCACTGATACATTCTCTGCAAGAAGGACTATCCAGACTCATATTCAGTGGATAGATCCAAAAAGTATGAATACTTTTTTTTTTCCTGTCTGTGGCTTTTTCTTCCCTGAATGTTTCACGCTCCAGTCATTGAGCTACTGAAACAAACCCCTGTCAGGCTTTCTGACATGGTCTTAGAATTTATTAATTGATTTTAGTAAATAATTCCCTGGATTATTTGAATTTGGAAGGGGGATTTAGGAGGAAGTTTTGAGGCCTGCCTTACATTACACTTTTGCCCTTAATTACAGCAAACAGATCCAAACAGGGTGAATCCATTCACCCTATTTGGGCACAACTTCAGCTGCTCAAAGGAAGTCTTCTTGTCTGTAGCAGCATTCCTTTCAATGGAGTTTATGTATGCTGCCTTCCTTCTGTGCTTTCTCAAATCTTTTTTGAATAACACAAAGTATTTGTTTTTTTTCCTCCACTGTGGAACTCTTAACTAAAGTTACTAAAGTTGAGTGCAGAGATTCAATGCCCTTGTAAACATTTAATAAACACATTTATATAGCTCCCCTTTGCAAAATTTAAAAGTTGTATTTGTTACTTCTTTGAGCGTTGTTGCTTCTTTGATCCTGAAAATGCTGTGAATTCATGTACATCAGGGTCACAGCTACCAAAAGGCTCTTCCACGGTAAGTGGCTAAATGCTAATATTGTTTCTTCATTAAGTTCCAGGTAATCTACTCCAGCTGAGGCAGAGTGACTGGACTTGACAGTATCCAGAGGTGCCTACTATTGTGATATTATCTGTGATATTATTAAGTAATATTTAATAACAATAATATACCCAAAATAAATGTAATATGGTGCTGTGATTTAACCATGATGTTGTTGGCTAAGAACAGTACAATAATTGAAATAAGTTAAATATAGTTCTACTACTAATAGCAATTGCAATGTAAAGGGAGACTGCCAAAAATAATAAAAGTAATAAAAAGAAAGTAATAAAACAATAAATAATACATTTACTCACTGCCCATTGACCAATGCCCAGGCAGTCCCTGTGCAACTATCAGCTCCTAGTATCTCCTCCCAGATGGAATTACATCTCTGCCTCTTCTTGGCCTTGCACAATGTGCCAGGAGCCTTTTGGACAGTACAGCCAGAGAGATCCTGATATTCAGCTTCCTGCTGAACACAAGTCACAAGTACCAATACCTCTCCAGTATTTCCTAGAAGCTGGTTCAGATATACTTTGAGGTTCACTTAGCAAGCAAACCACTGCTATGATCTCAGTTATTGTATGGGTGATGATCAAACTGGCCACTGCTACAGCTTTTCCTCCTTTCCATGGGCATCTCTGCCTCCAGAGGGTTAACCTTAAGCAAGCAGTTTATTTCTGATATATAAGACCTGGGGGAGGGGAGGGAGTGATGGCAGCTACTTCATTCTGATTATTAAGGGAAATACAGCAATATCAGGGCACCCCTGGGAAAAAAAATCATCTTCTTGTGGTTTCCACTTTAAGGTAGAACTATGTCAGTATTAGGTTACCCCTTAAACAGTTATTTGAGGACTAATAAAGGACTTAATTTCTCAAATTAAAGATAAGAGGATTAAATTTAGTCTGAAAAGACTATGTCTGATGCAGGAGAATCTGTTTTTATAGAAGCCAGGAGTCCAGCTAGTAGGCCACATTTGGGTCATACTGGAAATGAAATGTCTCCTAAATGACACTAAAACTCCATGGCAAAAAAGGGGAAGGGTTTAAGACTGAAGATTTAACTGAAAGGCTGTAAGGGGGCTTCTTGAAACACAGGAAAAGCTAAAAGAAATCAAGGGGAAAGAGTGGTTTTGGTGGGTTTTTTGGGTGGGTGTTTTTTTTTGTTTGTTTGTTTGTTTTTTGGTGTATTTTTTTTTTTTTAAAAGCACAAGATGACTAACTCTGACATGTTTAGTACTTGTCAGACCATGACTGGAAGCGCTCAGAAGATGGGCAGAGATGTCTCCATCTCTCCTAGTGGCATCACTAATCAATAGATAAAGACAGCCTGAAGAGAAAAGCACGGAGATCAACACTAAGACCCCGGGATCTCCTCAAACAGAGATGAGGAGGTTCTGGCAGCAATTACCAATGACTCTGTGTTTCTAAGATTTGAGATGAACTAGTAGCATTTGCAGTAGGAAAAAATCACTAACCTTAGATGTTATTTCTGGAAAACCCCCCACTGGGAAATCTCATAAATTGTTATTCCTAGGAAAGCCATGAGTCTATGGAACAGCTATTTTAAGACATGCAGATTAAAATTAGAATAATTAAATGATACATGCCCAGAGGTGTTCTCAGATGCCAGAAGTGTTCCCAGATAGTCTACAGTGCTAAATTGTTAAAACAATCTGGTACTGGGAATGCCATCCTGGGGTCTTCTGATTTCTGTGTATGTTTTGGAAGTTACCGGGGTCACTACGATGGGTCATTTGGAAAACAGAGGGTCATAAAGACTGAAGCACTCAGTTTTGCAATGTCTGTGTAGGTCGTCCAGTTCACTGTTAGAGGATGGTTCAGCAAACTTATTAGTATAGTATTAGTATAGCCAGAGTCATGGGAATTGCAATAGGTCTGGGAAGTGAGATGAAAAATAGGAATGACTATAACCTATCATAACCTATCAAAGCAGATTCATCTTCTCTGCTAATTCAGAGATTCAGGACAAGAGTTGAGGCATGATCTGGTTGGGAAACAGGAGATTTCTGAGTAAATAAAATATGAGTTTATAAGAAAACAGATCTGAATTGAGGGAGAGAATCCTTGGCTGCAAAAACAATTTAGAGTGGCTCCCAAAGCAGGGAAAAGACATTGAAAAATATACTAACAATTGTCTACTGTGCAAAGGCACCAACACTAATTGCAATGAACTGCGCATTCCTACTTTTAATATAATATCTTGTCATGGAGTAGATTACAAGGAGATTTTACAAAACCACTGCCACTTGGCAGGCATACATACTGATTCAGCAGTTACAGGACTTGAAACATTTCCCATGAAAGGCAAAAGACAGAAAAACCTATGTGGAGATGTCAAGAAGAAGACAGACTTTGGCAGAAGAGTTGCCTTTTTGGGAGACATTACTAAATTGTACCTTGAATCTATGACGATGAATGAATTAGCCAATGAGCCCCTATTCCCCTTTCCCTCAGTGCAATAAACCCACAGAGAACACCAGGGCTATGAACTCTTTTGATTCTACTTCAGCAAACAATATTAGAATACTGATAGGCAATATTCCAGTTAATTTAAAGGGTGCATGGTTTTACTCTGTTTCTGGTGATGCACAAACACTTGCTATTGGCATAGGGTGCTGCTTGAAGTCTGGTTAAAGAATTACTTGCCTGAGCCAAGGTAATCCATGGAGCTGGGTTGTGCAAAGCCTTGCAGAAGTACAAGCAAAATGTGCACAAAGGAAAATGATGACTAGTCTTACAACCCACTGAACTGTGTGTCTCTGCTGTCTGAAAGACCAGGCATTCTATTAACGTAACCTTGACTCCAGAGAAAGGCTTGAACTGACGCTTTGATGTCTCTTCTCTGTGACTGTAACTCTGACAGGTGATGCAGTGATATTTCGCTAAGCAGGGTATGTGCACAAAGTTCACTTGATGCAGATATCTTTCTTATATAAACCATTGTAAAACTCCCAAAATAAGCTGAAGGAATAGCCTGAGTTCTTTTAGAGTGCATCTGACTGAGGAGCTGGGCTACCTAGGCTAAACCAAATCTTTCTCTACTGAAATTCACTTGGATATATTTCTGTTTTAAGACTGGTTGTTCTTGGCAACTTATTAGCAAAAGCAACAAAAGTCTTTCAGAAAATGGCTTAAGGACTTTAATCTAAGCAGTCAGCAAGCTAAAATTACAAATGTCTAGTGCATGCATGAATGAATAGGAAAGGGTCTTTTTTACAGCAAAATTACTTACCTATGCAGTAAGAAAGGTGCAGAAAGAAATGAATATGCATTCATTTCTGATACATATTAAAATTATGGCTTCATCAGTGAGAAAATCATGACAGTGAATAAAAGGAAAGGTTATTAATTTTGAAATAAGTTTGGGCTATTGTCTCATTATGATTGTATGCTAGAAGTAAGTAATGCTCGAGGCACTTTGTAGATCTTGCCTTTCCAGAGTACCTGTGGAAGGAACTCGTACTGAACAACTGTCTTCATAAAGGTACAAAAAATAAGTCTAGAAAATACCAAGGAACAGCTAAATTATATCTATTTAGGGAAATATCTATAAGATATTTCACTTAGAGCTCTTCCTTCCCACACTCTGGTATATTGGTAACTGCACTGCCTACCCAAAGTGTCCAGGAAGATGAAGATTCCAAAATACAGAAGTGTTACTGTGACACTGATTCTCAAATGCAGTATTTTCTTTTCAATTGTATGTGTTCCTGGTTACTAACTATAGGTAAATTATATGGCACCTAAAATAGTCCCTCTGGTACTGTTCTCCTTCAAGTAATGGTTGTACTGTGCCCAGCATGTCAGCTCCCAGACCAGAGCTTGAGGACAATGTCATAAGGTGCACCAAGCTCATTTTGTGCTTGCTCTCTTTCCTTGCCAGGTGCTAATGAAGAGTAATGGGCTTTGCTGGGTTTATTGTGCCTGACAGATGACGTGCCAAAAACAATCTGAGCAGTGACAAATCCTGACTGTCAGAAGGGACAGTGTCTTCAAGGATCCTAGGGGTGCTGCGACCCCTGAACTGAATACCCCAGCTGAGCTGGAGTGCTCCAAAGAAACTAGACTGTGGAGGCTGCATTTTAAAGGGCCAAAATATAGATGGTTGCCTCCTCAACACAGTGCTCCTTGTATTTCAATAATATCTCCATGTAGACAGTGGGAAAAAAATCTGAAAACAAGCCTGAGCAAAGAACTGAAAACAGAGCTGCGATCTCAGAAGACATATTTTAATGTATCTACAGTTTTATGAACCACCAAAACAAGCACAGGCAGACACTGCATTAAGAAGTACTTCAACACCCTCTACAGGAACCAGAAATGAAAAAGAAAGTAATTCACACCTGTAATTAATTCTGACAAAATTTAACAAAAATACTAAAATTATTTTAGATTACTCAGCCAATCTTGAAACTCTCATTTTCCTGACCAGGTTAATAAGTGTGTTATATCCTAGAAGCTATTATATATTTTGTTTATATCTCAGAAAAGATGTTGCTTTGAAGGATTCAAGGTGAGGAAACCTTCCTTGCCTTGTCACTTGTCACTTTCTTCTTTCTTGGTTTTAGGAATGGATTGTTACCACCGTGCACTTTCTGAAGAACTTTATAATGTTAGTATTTGAAAGTAAATTTAGTCCGAGTGGTTGATGCTATATCTAGAAGCCAAATGTTCCTCTTGGGCAGCACCTACTAACAACACTGTAGATAGTTTCTGTGCAAAATTCTAAGCCCTAATTTATTTTGGAAATGCTAGGAAGGATTTACTTCATTCCTATTAGCTCCTATTGTGCCTCAGCATATGAAAACATTGGTTTCACCAAGGTGGCTTCCTCCTGTCACAGAACAAGGGAGAAAAAGATCAGGTGGCCATGAGATAACGCAGACAAAAGACAAACCACCAGCACATTGAAGGCTTCTTCTGGCACGGGGTAAAGACCTGAAAGCCTTCCTCCACAGAAGAAGCTTATGAGCCTCAGGGCAAAAGCAGCAAAACTCGGGTGCACCCATGGAAATGACAGACCACACACCTAAGCCGTGAGAGAGGGGGACAGCTGTCCACAGGGATTTATACTTGGATGTGCTGAGGGAGTGGTGTGGGATTTGGGAGCTTTCATGCAACAAGTCAGGAGGCAAGTCCCACACAGTCAAGCAATGCCCATTTCATTTCCACTTCCCTGGCAGGCTTAACACATTTGTTTTCCTTCCTGACTCACAGACGCTGTGGGGCTCTCATGGGCAGTCTCCTGAGAGACCTGCACAAGCCTGGGTCTGCAGCCTGACACACCGAGTGCCCACGGGGAGCCTGCCCAGGACACTTAGGCAGGAGACAGCAGCACCAAGAGAACTCCTGACGGCCACAGCCCCACAGCTCCCACTGTACCCCCAGGCCGGGGCACAGGAAGGCTCCCCAGCGAAAGATGCACAATTCCCTGTGTGCCCAAGTGGAGCCTGTGGGAGAAATCAGACACATGCACCCTCAACCCACATTCCAGGGGAAATCACCACGGCAAAATCAGGGTTTCAGCTCTGTTGTTTGGGTTTTCTATCTCCATCTGTTCTTTAAGTCAGGCCACGTGCTGCAATGCTCTGTGCCCCAAAGGCCTGTCTATCTGTGCTGTCTCTGTCAAAATATTGGGAGGGTGATGAACATCTTCAAGCCAGGACAGGCTGTGACTGCAAAGAGCAGCTACTCAAGCATAAAATCTCCTTAAGCACATACCTGTTGTGAGGTAAATTTGAGTTCCTTGGCCGTGGGGCAGCTCTGAGGCAGGAGATGCCATTGAGGGATGGTGCAAGGTCTGAGCAAAGCCAGATGTTCCAGCTGTGTCCTACTGGGAAAGTCTGTCCTTAACAGCAGAAGAGAGGAGCTTGGTTATTCTGGTGTGTGACAGCACTTGGACAGCAGTGCTGGAATGATGTAGGATTTGGTCTGGGGTACAGCTGACAGGGTGGTAACAGTGCAAATATAGGCAGAATGCCAAAACATGCAGCCACAGTGCCTATAAGCTCAAATACCTCACACAAAATTGGATGATTTGTTAGCCACCAGCCTCTTGCCCCTTCTTGTACCGGATTTTATTAGCCTCTCCTAACAGATTTGATGTGATTCAAGACATGGGATGGCAAAGCCTCTATTAGCCAGAGCTGTTCACAGTGAAGCTTCAGTTCATCTTTAAAAAGGTCAGATTTCTCACTTGCGTGTTTGGAAAAAGGAACAATTGTGTTATAGAAATACTAAAAATACCTAAAAACTGACTTGGAATTACTTCTCAAAGAGGTGTCAATCTGCTTGCTAAGTGAATTTGTCTGAATAGAGAGAATTGGTGTGAATAGGGAGAGCAGAATTTCAGGCATGCTGGTTCTTGCAGTCTCTTAATGGATGCCTATTTGTCATATAATTTTGCCATTTGCTATTTGATTAAGAGGTTTTTAACTTTTACAGTAATCTGCTGAATTATGTGTGATCTGTGGGTGTGAGCATTCTTTGATCTCCATTTATATCTACAGAGTTAGCAGAAGTCCCTGCCAGTTCCTGTTAAAGGAAGAAAGCAAGTTCTTACGTGTAGAGTGGTTCATATGACACTTTGCAATCATCTGGATTAAAAACAGTGCTTTTATTGAAGTTGCTTTAGAATTAAAATTCCTCAGTGAAGCCTTTTTCAGTCTGAACCCAAAACTTGCTTTTATATACACTTGTATTTTCTCTCTCTTCCACGTATGTCAAAAAAGAGACCAGGAAGCCATTCTTTCATATGGCTGAAACACGTGGGCTATTTTTAGGAACACCACCGTGTCACTGCAGGATAGCAAAGGACTGTCATCTTTGGGCTTATGATGCACAAAGAATATTCGAAGAGGTGCACATGCAGCTCTGTTTGCAGGTTCTGCAGCTGATAGCTGACATCCACTCAAATGCTGAAAATTTGTTTTTGGAAGAAACAAAATAACACCACAGGAGAGAGAAGGGAGAAAGGGAAAACTGTCTGAGTGAAAAGTAAGATTAGGAAGAGCAGTGATGGGGACTCAGATGAGAATTGTCCTTTGGTAGCCTCTTAGGTGCAAGCATTGCATGTAAATTACTGGACAATATTCATGGAGTATTTAAATTATTTCTATCTACTTTGCTAAAAACTATGTTTTTGCTTTCTCTGTTTCAAATTACAAAATGAGAGATAAGGAAAGAGGGAAAATAAAGTGGCAGATCCATGCCAGCGGTAATTGTCTCCTGTGAAAACACATTATAACCATATCTGGGTTTGCAGGTACAAAGCCACGAAAAGAGCATGAAAAACAATACGAGGATCAGCCCAACAAGGAAAAGGCACCACTTCAGAAGCTCTGAAATCTGCTACCACAACAGCTGTGGTGAGAAGCTGTAGAGCTGGGAGTAAAACTCAGGCTGCAGGGCTGCAAATAGACCCTCAGCACTACCAAGGCAGTGGGATTGAGATGTTGAAGGTGCAGAGCAGCACCCATCCTAGGAGCTGGGCAGAAATGCATCAGGTCCAGGCACAGACACCTGCTACAGCAGGGCTCCTTCTTCCCTGTGCCACCCAGGCAGCTGATGGCTGCTGAAACAAATCTCAGCATCAAAGCCATGAGTCACAGACACTTTCAGTTCAAGATTTCCAATGGGGAAAGGAAATCAAAATTATAAAAACTGTTATGAACATCCAGGTATGCCAAAAAGTCCTCCTTCTTCTTTCAACATTCATACTAGAAAAGTCAGAAATCCCAGTTCCACTGAGGGCACTTGCGGTTTTGGATGACACGTGCTGTAGAAAAACTTGTGACAGGTATGAATTTTGGCTAGCAGAGCAATATAATAAAAAATCTTCTAGGCAGGGTGGGTAGACAAAAGAAGAAGTCAGTCCAGACTTTAGAAACCAACAGCATCCTTGTAACAAAACCCATTACTTTAAGGAACAGCTCTTTATACCTAACAGTGCCTTTTCTTGGGTCTTTGTATGATTCATCTGAAAGTAAAAAGCATCATCTTTTTTTAAAACAAGTGAGTGTGGAAAATCACATTTCTTTGTAACCAGAGACATGCATCCTGCAGGAAGGACCAATTTAAATGCTTTACCACCAATTAGGTAATAAAACATTTAAAACTGGAGCGATATAGAGCATACAAACTGAACTGCATCAGCTACATGTGAAAGGATACCACAGATCCCCTGATTTGTTCTTTACATGTGAACTGTAATGTCTCAGCACAAACAGGCTCCATTCTTAGAGATGTCTGTTTCTATGGGGCTGCTCTCCTGAGGGCCCAGGAGCATGGAAAAATTGGACTAATATCATTAATCTTATTTCATATTTCATGCTAACTGGCATGTTCCATTTAACAACAACAAGGCATAAAACAGGTGTAAAAGAAGTACTAAAAACATGAACACCTGCAGAAAATATTCCGTACCATAAAGTCAAGACTGCGTGAAAAATATTAGCCATTGGCAAAAGCTAGCAGAACAGGATGCAAACCTGAGTCTTGGCAAATACCTATTTCAGTCCTTTACATAAGCAGTCATTAAAATAAAGACAAAAAATAAGATGCACGGAGAGCAAGGAGCCATCTCAGTAATGAGACACTGGCGCCATCTAGAAGAGGAATAAAACACACATGTTAAAAAAGTGAAGTGGAGCATAAAAAGCAGCTCAGCCTGGTTTACAGAGTGTAAAAGGCATTTCTCATCCACAGTATTTTTCTGAATTATAAGGCCACTTTTCAGTGAAAAGTGTTCTCCACTTTCCCAACTTTCAGTGACTCTAAAAAATATTTTAAAGTGTCTTAATCCTGGTTTTTCACATATTTTTCATATGACTTAGACCCTGGATGTTTCTGCCCCATGAAGCAGGAATTTTTAGGCAACTCCTGCCCCTACTTTTCCTGACACAGAGAGGACCACAGCAAGGCTGACAGAGGCACTGTGAATTGCAGTGGTCTGTGCCTGTGGCTTGCTGCTGGGGAAGCTTAGGGAGGAGTGAGGGAAGGAATTATGGCTTTTTTTCTTTCTTTGCCACAGCAGACAATTTAGTACAGATGAGGAACATTTCCAGATGGCAGAGCAAAGGTGGGAAACACAATTGGTTTTGATAGCATGTTGAAAACTAACTCTGTGCTGTCCTTACTGCACTCCGGTATTCATGAACATTTTGGTCATTATTGAACCTTGTGACACAACAGTCACCAGTCAGAAATAGAATGGCTATGTGGAGTCTTTCCCCGCTTTTATGAGGGAGATGTTGCGTGACATTCCTGCAATAGGGAGATACAGCAGATGCAGCTTGTCCTCTCTGCTAATAGAACCATACAGGAGAAAGATGAGCCATAGCACAGCTCAAACTAGCCTGACCACCAGGAACCAGAGGATCAGCTATCCAAGATGTCCCATCAACTGGGAATTCCCATCTGCAACTGCCATGTCTAGAAAGCATCTCCCTGAGCAGTGTTTTTACACGCACATCTCTAATCTTGCAATCTTGTCTTCTTCATGTGTTGTACTAAAGTCAAGAATTGACTGCTCTTCTTAGCTCCACTTTTCATGAAGAAATTGTTCTGTCCTTTCATTTATAGAAGACAGATCAAGGGCCTTTGCAGGTTTAAATTCCATCTGACATCTGCCTGGGTTCAAATGACTTTTGTTTTGATTCTGTTTCTTTTGTGTGCTTGAGTCAACAAATTTTATAACCGTGGTACAAAATCTCTAGCATGTTTCCATGAGACAAAACAGGCCATAATTTCTGAGTTCAAAACCTGCCTATACAGCCATGTTGCTCAGAGAGTGTATTCAATCCATAAATTAGCTAAAAAAAGGGAGAAAGAAAACAAAAAAGTATTATAATCTGTGGCTCCAGTACAGAACATTTAGACGATGGTACTAAATAAGGAGAGCTTTAACTGCCTATTTAGCAGAAGATTTATGTGTGATTTATGTGCCTCTTGCATTCGTTCACTCAGCAAAACCCAGGACAGAAGCCCTTAATGACGGTCACATTACTGGGTCATGAAGGTTCACAGAGTTTGCTACTAAAAACATCAGGGACAGTTTCACCAGCAGTGTGGGAGTAGCTGGATGAAAGTATGTGAGTATGATGCATCTGCCTCCGTGGCTGCCAAATAACTGGCTTGACAGGGCTGTGGTTTTGAGCTGCACTGCTGCCCATGTCAGCTGGTCACTGCTGCAGGCACGTGGGGCTGCTCGAGAGGCCAAGGCGGCTGAGACCCTGCTTGAGGTGTTCTAAGGGAAGTATCAACCCTTTGAAACAGCAGCTCTCATGAGACACGTGTAAGGTCACTGAGAGCATTCAAGATCCTAATATAGCCATAATGACATAGACATAACTGATTCTTGACCTGTGGGGAGCGGCCACAAAATAGCCAGAAAATTGCACGATTTGGGCAGTGGCTGAGGAATGTTTTTGGAAATGCCCCCCAAGCTCATTGCCCCTACATCTGCTCTTTCTCTTCTGGCCTGAAAAGCAGCTTGTGAGCATGAAAAGCATAATAAGCTAATATAAAGTTATTATTTGTGATTTTAATATATTGTAACAATTTTAATATATTGTAACAATTATAAACGTTAACTCTACATCCTAATTTCTGTTTAACTAAGCTTCTATCTTCAGTGTTACACTCTTGGAATGAGTTATCCAAATAATTCCCAGCTAAAATAAGTGTTCTGTTGGCACTATGTTCAAAGTCAATCTAATCAGATGTAATTCTGTGTGTTTAATTCCAAGAAAACTGAGATTAAATTAAAACCCAAAAGTAGACTCCAGACTTTCTGGTCTCTGAATTTTCAAAACTTTCAGACTTGGATCAAGATGTTGATATGGAAAACCTGAAATGTAGGAAAGTTGTCAATTGTGTTTGATTCTGCCTCTGAACTTCGAAGGTTGGCACGCTCTTTTCCCCTGTGGTAAGCATAAAGTAATAGCAGTCATGATATGGCACAGAGTCCATAGGGTCAACATTTTAATGAGGTCAGGCTTTTCTTTGGATGAGAAACCTACAAGCAAAGCCAAAATGTGACAAGAAAAACTACTGCGAGTGGGAGATAATTTATCTGAACCAGAGTTGCAACTCAGTGCTGGAGCTGACCTATGGACTGCTGGATATTCTGTATTTCAGATGTAGCTTCAAACCAGAGCCAAGATGGTTACTTAATGCCTAGACAATTTTTTAAAGAAGGTTCCTGTAAAGAGCTATTCCTGAAAGACCCTTCCACTGTACTGTGGTAGCTGAGGAAGTTTCCTGATGTGGCTCAGGGAAATGAAAGCCCAGACTGAGGTAGCTGGACAAGTGAAGGGGGCCAAGAGGAAGGCAGACCTGGAGCAGGAAGACCTGAACTAACAGAAATTGTAAGACAACTGATGAATGAGGTAAGGGAAGGAGAAGAAAGCCATGCAGTTCAGCTGACAGAAAGATGCTGTGGAGAAAGAAGCTCTCTTTCCAGAAGACAGCATCCTGAATGATGCTAAGCAGTTTGTCTACACAAGACCACTCACAGTGGCTCAACATGTATCAACACAGAGCTACAGCCAAAGGCAATGAGAAGTTCCTCTTAATTTATGTATAATGCATGGTACACAGAGGCCAAAATTAACAGTTGTTTTTTTGGTTTTTTTTAATTGTTATTCAGGAAATCAGCTCTCAACAGACAAATGGGAGTCGTGTCATCCCCTCATTTTAGAGGACCTTGTAAAAATGTTAGAATTTGGAAAGCACTGAGATACTGGACCAATATGTATCATGGCAAATTACATAGGGAAACCTCTCCAAACCATTGCTTGGAGAAGGGGAAAAGAACATTTTCTGTAAACAAGGCCTATGGAACAGGGGTTTTTTTCACCTAAATAAATGCTGATTTAAAGTGCATGATACAGGCACTTTTTCACCTTAAGTTCCCTGCTGCAGAAAGTTGAGAAATAAATGCTTCCAGAAAGTAACTCAAAACCTATGCTGAACTGAAAAACTCAGAGGAAGCACTAATGTGTCTCCACTGACTCCCTGACTCCAGAGGGAGCTTTGGACAACTGTCCTCTAATTCCATTGCCAGCAAACCAGGCCAAAGGCTGAAGGATAAAGCAGGATAAAACAAACTAAGGAGCAGCTCTTGAACAATCAGCACTCTTCCTCTTTGTGCAGATAAAGGCAGAAATTCTTCAGAAGAAAAGTAACAGCTAAAGCCCATATTATAACATGCCTGGACAAAGGGGGGAAATTAAGAGTGCCTGTGCATTTTTTTCCTGGAATTTCCTAACTTTTTAGAGACTGAGTCCAAAGCATTCATGCTCTTTTAGCATAGCTTAGTGTGCCAGATGTGCAGATAGCTCTCATGTATTCAGGCTGTCTCTGCTGCCAGCTCTAAATACATCAGTCTCAACTTACTGGCCAAAATGGTAACCAAAGACCAGTCATAATACTTGCCCTTTTTCTTTTTGTAACTTTTCAATTTTCAGTTTTCAGTTGGATACAGGGGGTTTTTTTAAAACTTTGGGATTGCTCTGTGAATGTGTGAGCTGGGTTTTAGATCATGCAATCTCTTATATTAAACACAATATGCTGAGGTATATTATAATACACAGTATACTTAGGAGTAGCATTAGGTAATAAAAACATGCCTGAGTGAAGAGGATTTTTTAGAGGAAATAACAATATCTCAGTGATGACTGGATTCTGGTTTTCCTTAGTTTTTTGTGAGAGGAAGAAATGTGGCTTTGACAACCCCCTCTTCTGTACCTGTGTTAAAGACAGCTGAGATAGTCCCTTTGTGAGGCTGAGAAAGAGGTTACAAACAAGTGCCCTAATTCAAGTACAGATGTTTCCAGAGAGGATGTAGAGTTCATTTGTAAAAAGCAGCGTTGAGCAGCCTTAAAGGGAGCTTTCCCAGGAGCCACAGAAAGTTTCAGCCTGCAGCAGCACCACCAGTGAAATGCCTTTGGCCAGAACTGCTGGTGAGGTGACACTTCTCATCTTCCCCTTTTCCTGCAGCTCTGGGTGGAAAAGCCACATCACTGCATATCTGGAACATGTCCAACTGGATATGGAAATATTATTTATAAGGTATAATTATGTAAGTATCACTGTCTTTGGGTTGAATTGCATACAGTGTCATTCTTCCTGTAGTTCTCCCTACTAAGGGAATTAGCTGCTGCAATGATTTACACACTTGAGTAGGAATATTTGAGTTAAACCTTTGGTTACTAAAGTCATATTAGGAAAACAGCCATGTTATAGCAAGCTACTTTGGTGAAGTTTCACTGGAATAAAAGATATTTTAGGAAAGGAGATTTTGCTTCCATTTCCAACCAACATCTCCTATCAGATATAAGCAAACAGAGTGACAAGTTATAGCTATTGATACATGACAGCACCCACAGACTGGTACGGCAAAGTGCTGTCCTTCACAAAGCAAACACAGCTGCACAGTGTTTTGCAATCTACCTGCCCTGCTCCTTCTTGTGCTCTTCCAGGAACACAATGGGAATTATCAAATTACAGACAATCCAGAATAAAATCTAGAACTAGTTATAGCCTTCAGTAAAACTAAGGAAGAACTCTTCCTTTATTTATTTTCTGAATCTACATCCATCTATGGTCTGTCAGAATTTTACTCCACAGTCTAATTACTGGCTGATTTGTGGCCAGGAGTCAAACTTCAAAACCATTTTACTTCAACGCAGTAATTTCTCCCTCTGCAGTAGCTCTAAGTGTTGGCACTGCTCTCTTGTTTTCAATTATTTCAGACTGAATATCTTATTACATCCATGATCTGATTCAATTCATACAGCATTGGCTAGGATCACAGGAAATGTTTGATGTGCCTTTTAATTCTGAGTGCCAATCTAAACTCTGTCTTACTGTAAATTCCAAGCAAGCTGGAAGACACTATTATAGTAATATGAAAAATTAAAATTTGGTTTTAAGGTGGCACTGTTTCTGAAATAGAATTCCTATTAGTGCCAAGTCACACACAACTTACAATCTGTGTAGTTTTACTTATATCCCATGCTTTCTTTACAGTAAAAGGAAGTGAGAAGGAATGTCTGAGGCAGTGCATCTGACCAAGTTCAGACATTTAAAAAGGAATCAGGCCCCTCATTTAAAAAGGAATTAGGCTCCTCTCCACCCCTCTCTAACATCAGTACCCCTCTCTGATGACTCACCAGCTCAGACACAGGCATTGACACAACACTGTCCAATTTGCTCAGAAGTATCCTACACAAAAGCTTTGGCTTAAAATGTCAGTATATCAAAAGGTTACACCTACATAAAAATAAGGGCTTGATTGTGCTTATACAACCTGCTGAGAGCAAAGGCAGAGGTGCAGAGCCCAAGGAACAGGAACTGGTTGCTGTTGGCAGAACTGCTCCTGACTGCAAGGACATGATGAGCTCCCTCTTTTCTCCTATGTGCCGCAGTTGCTTAGATCCCATGAGTTGTGCCTTTCCATCCCTCCCTGCCTGTTGGTTCAGAAATACAGGTGCTGGACCGAGCACCTTGGGCATAAATGCCACCAAGCCCAATGTCTGTAATTATTTTTCACTGGCATGTGGCCTGTGAGACCAGAGATGATGAAACACCATGTGTCTGATGTACTTTGCTATGGACAAATGCATACATATCATGTGATTCTCCCCAAAAGAGAACAGGCTCACAACAAAATTGAAAGCAACAACTTTCTCATTCTTTGGTTCACTTCCATCTAAAATTAGTCTGCAGATTGTCTTAATTTGCAGTAATCAGCCAATGTCAGCTGTACATTGCAGGAGTGGGACATAATTTTGCCACTCCTTGAAATAAAACTGACAGCACAAAGAGGAGTTGAATTAGGAAGCTTTCTCCATAATCTTCCCTCTATTTTGAACAGACTAACTTCTTCTCCAAATTTTGTCTTAGACTTTCTTTTCCAATGCAGGTGTAAATTTGGAGGTCAGAAACTCATTAATCACAGTCTCCCTTGGTTCACTGCAAGTCTGGGTGTCCCCCAGTCCAAACACAATGATCTGCCTTACAATATATGGTTCAAAACATAATTCTGTGATGGTTGAAGTAATTACAATCTATGAAACTGTCAGGAAAAAAAAATAGCTTATTTGCATTTTTGGGAAAAAAGGCAAGATTTTTAAGTTTAAAAGTACTGTAAGCACTCCTAGAAAACAACAATAGGAAAAGGGTATTTAGGCTTCAAAATCCAGCAGCATTTTACTGGAAATTGTGTTGATCCCACCAGCCCCAGTGACCATCCCTGGAGGTATTTAAAAGGTGTGGAGGTGTGGCACACAGGGACAGGGTTTAGTGATGGACTTGGCAGTGCTGTGTTAACAGCGGGACTCAGTGTTTTCAGAGGTCTTTTCCAGCCTAAACAATTATATGATTCATTGATTCTGTGCTGCTCAGTAAATTACCCAATCCACCCCCATACCAGGCCATGAACTTTTAAGAGATAGGTTTCAGCGCCAATATGAGATAAGGAGTAAAAAACCATATTAATTATTAATAATATTTTTCTTTTTCGATTGCCTCAAGATGTGACAAAGTAGGAATTTCAAAATACCTAATTTTCACAGCCAAGGTGGGTTAAAGTCTGTTCTGTGGTAGAGTGTTAAAAACTTTACGGGGTTAAGACTTTTACCCAGTTAGTACCAAATCACATGAGTCCCAGATGCACCATGACCTCCTCCTTACAAAGTGATAATTCTCCACACAGTAAAATAGCAGCTGGAGTTAAAGCCCAAGCCCCACAGTGGAGGTGCCAGTCTGCCTATTTTAGGGCTGTGGGGAGCTCACCCCATGCTTTGCCAAGGAGAAATTCCCATGACCAGGCTCACATGGATCCTTCCATAAGCAGGACATCCAGGCAGGGGGTCATGATAAGAGTTCCAGGGCTGAGCTTCATCACCCAGTGTGTGAACTTCCAGTGTGGTTTTTTTCTTCAGACAGCAACAGGTTTCTGCACAGGGCAGACCAAGCCCAGGAGTTCTTCCTATCACATGCAAATAACAAAACTGAAGCAAATACATTTGTACAAAAAGGAGTTTCATTTCAGATAACTGGCATTTTGTGTTGACAGTCGTCTTGGTGAAAAGTTCTTGGCCATGTCTAATCTACATAGAAAAGTTTATTGAATGTTCTTTGCTTCTGGTTTGTGTCTCATTCTGCTTCTGGCACACATGCACTTGTAAAACATCAAGCTCAGAGGCCACAATCCCATCTGAGGCTTCTACAAGTAGTGAGTAAATGTAACACTAATTGCAGTGTATCCACAGTGTATGTCATTCTCTGGCACAAAAATAGCAGCCCTGATTCAGAGTTCAAGGAGTTCACGTTAAAACTTTGAGATCACAGATCACTTTTCCTGGAATTTTACATACTTTTCTTGAAAACACCCTGAAAAGCTTATTTTGAGGCAGTGAACCAAGGTCAAATGGATTCTGTTTTCAGTGTGTTTATGTATTTGCACAAGTTTAGAAAGCTCTTTTCAGTTCATTTAAACACAGTAAAGTAAATAAAACCACACTGTGCTGGGGGGAAAAGGGCCCCTCCAAAGAACCTGATTCATGAAAGACACAAGTAATTCGTAAATCAGATTTCTTTATTTGGGTCCCCTCCTTTTATGTGCAGTTAAGTGCTACTACAGTAGCCCAAACTCCCCCCAGATCCCCTTGGAATCCTCCAAGGACCATAAAAATAATTGCATACTGGGGCCAAAGCAGTGTCATGACCTAGGACTGCTAGTTTGTCCATCAGCAGAGCTCTTTGTCCAGCTCTTTCCTCTTTTTAGCTGTCAGTCTTCACAGATCTGCTAGGAATGTAATTCTGAAAACCTCTCCCCCTCTGTTTCATTTAGTTGAAACAGGACAAGAAATGCAAAAGTCATTTGTGAAGGGGATGGGATGGGGAGAGGTCAGCAAATGAAGTAATCATATGGACTTTATTTTTTTAGAAAGGCTGTTTTAAAACTCCAGGAAAAATTTAGACAGTGAGGAACACCCACAAAATAGAAAGAGAGAGAAATAGTACTAGGATTATTATTAGCATGACCAAAAAAGAGAGAGCTAGTCAGTGACAAGAACAGATATCAATAATTAAACCTTCAGGTTTTTTCAGAAAACAGTTTGCATTTTAAGTAACCCAGTACATAGTGAAACTAATAATATCCAATATTCAATATTTTTTATGTCAATGTTCTAAAGAAGTATCAAGATTTTTAAAAATTATGTTGTTTAATATCTTAATTGCAATTTAAATGCCCAGAGCAGTTATCAATTTAAAATTAAACCTGTAGGTTCAAATATTATATTCAGCTTTTCCTGATGGAGTGAAAGAACAGATACTTTTAAATTTTTTGCAGATCAGAGTAAAAAGAAGTGACTTAAAGTTATCTGTCCTGCTGAAAATCAGCTGAAAGCATCAGATATCATTTGTAGTTCACAGTGTTGCACACACCACCAAAGAGACAACTTCAAGTTCTAATTATCAGAAGACTTTCCAAAATCTCAGTGCATTTCAGTAGGTTGTCATGCTGTTGCTTTGTAAACAGCCATGTTCCCATGAAGCCTAGAAGCCAGTGATGGATTTACCCCATCAAACAAGGACTTCTGTGCCAGTCACCATCCCAAATTCCAACTATAGTAGCAGAGAGAAAGAGCCACTACCAGGATTTAATTCACCTTGTCCTACAGGAGACATCTAAAATAAAGGAAAGAACACTTTAAATTCATTAACAAGGGAAGTCATTTACACTTCTGTTAGGCCTTTCATTTTTGGAGAATCAAGTCAGATTCCTCTTGATATCCCACATTATAAAAAGATTCACTTTTAGCCTGGCATTCTTCACATAAATTTGCTTCTATCCTTATTATTTGCTTATGTATTTTTTGCCTGTCTCTGGAACATTTTCCTATAGAGTAGATGGCAAAGCCTGTATGTGCTAAGAAGATTATGGTACAATTTGAACAGCACTTTTTGGTTCACATTTTAATTCCTAATTACCTTGCTTCATAGAACTCCATCCTATCAAGATTCCTGTTGCTCAACCAGAGCAACGAACAAACTGAAGCTTCAAATATAATTTAAAGCTTTCTTAATTTAGATTGTGATACTGAAGTTAAGCTGCATCCCTAATTTAGTATTCACAAAGACAAACCAGTACTAGTTCAGTTTTTTGCTTCACTGTAATTGATTTTTCTCAGTTAAATTTCAGGTTTGATCAACCATTTGGATTCAAAGAAACTGGTAGAAGAAGTTAAAGTTTGCTTTTAGAAGATTGGGTAGAGGACAGAAGAGAACTTTTTTAGATAGTTGTAACAATAGGTCTTCCTTAGAAAGAAATTCCACTAAGGGGGAATAAAAGACAAAGAAACAGATTCTGAAGAACAATTGTCTATACATTAAGCCCCTGTGGGGCACAAAATTGCACTAAAGGAATACTTTTGGCAAACTGGAGCTGGGAGAAACTACTCTTGAAATTTTGAAGAGTTCCATCCCAGGATTCTCTATATGAAGCTTGCACCCAATGAAAAAATATCTATTTTGACCAAACACCTTTTTAGCCCCATTTTGCTTCTTTTTCTGTCCACTCAACTGTGCTAATCTGTACCCTTATCCCCACTGCATGTTCTGTCACTTGTCAGGCAATATGCTTAGAAGTCTCCAGCCTTGCTTCAGTCCCCTGGCAGCAAGTCAACCAGTCAGCTGGCAAAGCTGGATAATTACTGCTTAGCCCTAAAGAGCTTAAAGTTTGTTTGCATGGACTTGTGTCCTGACAACACCAAAGTGTTCAACCAGAGGGCAAATTTTTCTTCCCCTGCACAAATTCTGTAAGGGAAGGAACATGGGGGACTTTTAAACAGACACTAAATGGTGGTTACCAGGAACTGAGATATTTTGGGTCTAGGGTTGATTTGCTGTAATTATTAGGTAAAAGAGACCAGTGCACTCCTTCCTTCCTTCCTTCCTTCCTTCCTTCCTTCCTTCCTTCCTAACTGTTCGTAACACCACACTGCCCTAGAGTGTTTTTTGGGAACTGCCTTTGTGGAAGTACTTAGAAGACCTGAAAAGAAGTATTTAGAAGACCTCATGGTAGAGACAAGACAAGCATTGGCATCAGATTACATATTCTAAGTAAAGCTGATGTTTTCTGTGTTTATTCAGTGCAATTTGCTTATGATAACTTCTGTCTTTTGAATTTCTCCTGATTGTTATTGTTGTTTTTCATGGCTGAAGCAGCTTGACTGGCTCCATCTGGAAGAAATAACGCACAGGTCAGGATGATAAGGAATGTAATTAAGACTGAGCCACATTCAGCACTGCTCCTCTTGGCTGGCTGCTCCGTGGTGTCCATGTACAGTGTGTGGGATGCTGCACTGGAGCACCACCAGCAGCTTCAGAACAGCCACCTTTCATGTCACAGTCACATTATTTCATGCCTGAAGTTAGGCGATCCTAGAACCACTGAATGGAAGCCCTTGCTCACTAAGCCATCTTGAAAATGTTGGCAATCAGGTTATACAATCCTGCTCATGGTCTGAACACAAAACATTAAAACAATCTTCAGTATTCGACCTAAGTACCCTCATCTTTCAGTTGTGCTGCTTGTAGCCACGTAACTCCAGTAACAATTTCAATTTGTATTGCAAACTGATAAGCACTGGGGTGATTCAAAGCTGTGTTAAACATGGTGGATGCAGGAAGAGAAGTAGCAAGATGCTCTGGAGTCCAGTATGAGCATTGCCAAAATAACGAGGGGAGTTGCATCCAACCTCATTATTCAGCACTGCTCTGCAAAGCCAAGCTACTTTGGGACCAGATTTGCTGCTTGTTCACAAAAAAACCTTTGTGAACAAATGTTTTGTGCTGCTTGTTCACAAAAAAGCTGTGGAAACCTTCTGAGGCAGCCTGAATTGTATGTCCAGAGAAAAACTTGCCGCTTTGTCAGGGTGTTCTCAAGGTGTTTGTCATCCCTATAGACCAGCCCTGCTGAGCCTGACCTCTCCAAACCATTTTGGTGTCACATGGCTGAGTGACACACCACTCCGTGGTCTTTCTTGGAGGAACACTGGCCCTGCAGTCAGCCAGGGTCGATGGGAAGTATAAGCAGCCTTAAATTGCGATGAGAGAAGTGTAAATATTCAGGGAGAGGTTTAAGAAATGCTTTAAGCTTTGGGTTTGCAGAAGAAACATAAAGAGATCTTAGGAGGGTTTTTTAAGACTGAGAGGCTGTGGTTTGGTGCGCACCCCTGAAGCTTGATCATTAGGTACCAGAAATACATTGTGCCTAAGCCTCTTAATCCAAATTTATTTTTGAACTATATTCTACCTGTGTCCCCTAAAATGTTAGACAGGCCACAACTCTGAGGACATCAGAACTTTTTATCTGGCAACAAATGACACTCAGCATCTCAGGGATCTGATTAATGATTTAGAGATTCTTTTCACTTTTTTATGTAGTTGTGATAATACTTAATATGTGATATTCCAGTGCAAACTTCTCTTACAGCAACAACACCAATCGCAGATTGCAATGTTACTGTGTTTGTCCATTAAAAGCACATTTCTTTTTTCTAATTCAGGTGGGATTTACTTTGGAAAGGTGTGTATGGGGCAGTTATTGAATTTTTATGAATAAGCAGTTCCAAAACAAACAAAAAATATTTTGAAAATGTGCTAAGCGCAAGTCTATTCTCTAATTCCTGATGTGCCCCCTTAAATCTGTCTAGCAAAATAGATGGCATCTTAATATTTTTTTTGTTTACTTAGCAAATCATGCAATGCTAATTTAATCTTGTTTTATTCTCTTGGCTGGTTAAACTATCATGGCAGAACCATAAAACTGTAGTGCTTCCATTAATGGTGCATGGGAAGGAGTGACAAGCACTTCACTTAGAGAACCTCAGAGGACTTACATGAAGCTGGGACATGGATGGAATGTTGGTTCCTGATTCCACATTGTTATGAAACCTGCCAAAAAGCCATTGCCCAGCCTCAGACATGAGTGTCCTGGGGAAGTGAGCACATCTGGATATTGGTCCTGTTGAAAGGCCTGCGTTCTCATTTGTTCTTTCATCCTGACCAGCACTCATAGGGACAAGGAAAGACTGGTGTGCTGGGCACAGTTCCATATGGTCATTTCAGGGATTCTTTGGGTTTGCTTGGTCCATCTTATCTCAAAAGGGAAGTAGCAATGGACATGAAAGATGAACAAAATCTGGCTCCCTGTGATCAGGAGAGAGGTCTCCAGCCTGTACTGCCCTGCAGTGCTCGCAGTCAGACCTCCTTCTCTCAGGTGCAAGCACACAGGTCAGGTCTGGAATCTGCATTGGCCAGATGTCAGCTGAGAGAAAGCCATTGGATACACAGGCATACAGATCTGGGAGTGGCATTTGGACTCAGGTTGGGAAATACAGTCAAGTCCTTGAGAAACTAGGCTTTCATGCACTTTGTGCACTTTGTACTGAAATTCAAATATTCATTCTTCTCCTTGCCTGGGGAAAGAGAAGGCTCCTCAGGGAGGAAACTGGTCTAATTAGAGAGCTTCTCTAGCTGATGCACAAAGTGCCAGCCTCTCCTGGCTGGTGGTCATTGTCCAAGGGAGCCTTTCTCCTCACACCCTTTCCATCTGCTATAAGGATGGTGCCCAAAAAAACCTGGTGACAGTGCAAGGAGCTAAATTGGGGCACAGCTCTGCTGCGTATCCGCTTTCCTCCAAATGAGAACTTTACACTTCTTTTACACTTGATCTTGCTGCAGCTCATCCACCCAGACCTTGGGAACTCAATGGGAAAGAGCAAATCAAGATGTGATCCAGTTGTATTCCAATGTTCCTGGAGGGAGCTCTTCCTATCTGATGAGGTTAGGTCCCTTTAGGGCTAACATAAACAATTCTGTTTTACCCAATTACCTGGCAACTAGTAATTGGACAATTACCTACCATCCAGTTACATGTTAGCTTTTATAGACACATTTTTAAAAATTGTTTTAGTTTTGTTTGGTTTTTTTGTTTAATCTGTCACCATTAAATTATTCCATGAGCTGTGGACTAAAAGTTTGTTCTGTAATTAAAGTCCTCCTTCACATGAATAGAATACCTTTAGTGATGGTGGGCGTGATTTACAGATAAGAAAGGTGTGCACATGGAGCCACGACAAGAACAGGTCTGCCCTTTGAAAACTGAGTCAGTGGAATGCATACCTATAAGGTGAACTCCTGAAAGTGATGCATGCAAGAGTTCTTAAGGATTTCAGTGCTAAGGTGGTTCAATCCGTTATCCAACTCCTAACCTTCTTACAAATTAATATGTAGAACCAATATCTACATAACCAAGCAGTGCACCAAATGTTGTTAACCCTTCTTTGAAGTTAGAAAACAAAGGAAAGACTGAACAGGCTGTACTTAAGGCATTGAACTTTCCCTCAGGAGGCCTTATCACATTCCTGGCTGCACCTGAAACCCTCTGTGATTTTGATCAATGCATTTTCTATTTTTTTTCTGTATTGGATTTGAAAAGGAAGAGAGAGGAAATAGTTCACTGCAAGGATGTTTTTACCATTGTAGGATCTTAATGTTTTAGATAGAAGAAATACTAATCCACTGATGGAAGGTAAGTTACTTAACTTAGGGTGATTAGACTTCTTGCAGAGAATCACAATTCAGACACATTCCTTGGATAGTCAGGACCAGTTGGGGCCCTTCTGTCTTTATCTTAAAACAATAAAAGAGAGAACACCACTAACAAATAAAGTTGTGGTGAACACAAACCCATGTGACCTCCACTACTGAAAGAAGTGGAATTGACCACCAATTGTATTCCTTGAACACTAGGAGAGTTGTGTGCCTCAAACTTGACCCCAAGACTTGTTTATACCATACACCAGTGCTTATGCATGATGCCCAGCCCCAGAGGAAGTAGCAAACAGGGTGACATCTGAAATGGTAATTCTGTTTTGGTGCTTAATTACAGGTCTGGGCTAAGCACTCTACTGAAGAATGTGATTTACATATCAAAAATGCTTCCTGGACTTCTGCATCTATTGTTTTAACAAGTGGGTTTTGCATTATAGCAGGGAGGTCAGAGCCCTGCTTTGGCCATTTAATGACTAGGCCAGAGGCAAGTTTCACTTGAAGCAATTTCACCGCATTTGTGAGATTTTCAAGACTACAATAAAGGAAAGGTAGGGTGTCATGCTGCAATACAAAATAACTCGCAGAAGCAAGCTAGATGTAAAAGGAAAGAAAAAGAACCCGAAAAATCAACTTTATTTTCTCACTCCAGTATATATACGATAGCAAAAGTGACAGTGGGTTGGAAGGTAAAACCGCCACCTCTCCAACCATACTGGTCAAACCAACAGTCCATCAATTCTCTCCACCCATAAAGAAGAATGCAAAACAATCATTATTTACATGAACATGCATGAGAAAACTCAGTTGAAATATGTAAATATCAGAGGGCATAGGAACTTTTAGAAGAACTTTAAAACTCTCAGAAGAGGGCCAGAGTAGGGGATGAGGAAAGAGAAGGGAAGGAAAACTGTTGAACATGTGGTGTATAAATGAGCAGTAGTAGTAAAAGAGAAAAACCATAGTCCTTAAAGACAAATAAGTAAGTGGAATAAAAAATATATGTAATTCACTTTCTATGCAAATGAAGAATTTGAGATTAACTATTCTGTTCCATTGCTAAACTGTAAAGCACGATTTGTATCTATGACTCCATTAAATTAATTTTACTTAGATTAAAGGTTTTTTACATTAGAATTAGGACAAAATTATCATTTTGGCAAGGCTTCTTTAGTCTTCCAGCTTCTCTCGCAGAAGCAAAAGCTCCCCTGAATGGCAGAATTTCCATCATGTTTTTTAGAACCATCTTCATTTTTCCACTGGAAGAGAAACTGACAGGGTGACTGATGAATTGTCACACACCATGACTTGCACTTAGAGAAACATATGAAAAAGCTGTGAAGCGCAATGTGAGCGATTTCCTAGGCTACAAAAAAGAACATTGAAACCTTGTGGTGATCCAAAGACTCCTGTCACTGAGAAAGATTAAGGGTTTCAGGAATATTTCAAATGAAGCTGAGAACTCAAATTGTCCGTGTCCAGTTTATAGCTCCAGCTTTTTCCCCTGAGCAACTTGTTTATTTTCCTTTCCCCATGTATTTCAAGAACTAATGGTTACACATCACTTTGGGGAAAATGAAACATGATCACTTCCTTAAGTAGACCCGATTTGTTGCTTAATTGATTCATCTTCATTTCAAATTCTCAGTTTATTTTTTGATATTGCTGTTTAATAAACATGACCATCTATTTCCCTTATGTGTGATGCTCTATAAAACATCTTTAGAGCTGCTATATCACAGATTAGTGTAGCATTTTAAGTGTATCAAGAACTATATATGGAGTAGACTCATAATGAGCATATGGTAGAATGCTGCAATACTGCTAAATGTAATAAAATACACTTATACGGAACATATAGTATGCTTTCTTTTCAAAGTTATTAATTTCTGTTTGCTTTGATATAGTAGTATATAAGACACCTTCAATGTTAGGTTCAGTGTGGGTTTGGGCATGCCTGGCTGCCCAGCTGGTCTTACATGGAGTAATTTCTTAGCCTTGTCTGAAATCTTCAGTCCTTCTGACCTTAACAGAGAACAATGCTTACATCAACAAACAGCAACAACGTTCCATTAAAAACAAAACACAAAAAAATACTCCAATCCCAGAAAGCATTGAGCATTTCCTCACAGGAAATAAAAAGTGCATATCAGTGTTATGCAGTGTCAAAAGCTAGACACATAATTAAACATCCTCTACATAAGGACACATAATGGGAAAAGTGCCATAAAAGGTCAGGCCTTCTAACAAAATCTGTTCTCTGGCAGTGAGTGAGAAAAGAACAGGGTAAGTAAATATGAAACTTCCTTTAAATATTATCCTAGGCTTTGAACACTCATAGCTCAGAGATTTCTCAGCAGGAGACCCTCATGAGCAATCTCAGTCAAGTGCTCTCCCTTGACTTGTTCATGCAAACTTTTAGCACTTCCAGAATCTTAAAATGAAAAGCTCTGAAAGTTGAATTGCAGGAGGAAAACTACTTTATTTTTTTTTTTAACTCTTAGGATTAATGTTGTACATTGAAAAAGAAAAAAAAATCTTCTCCTAACTTAATTTTATATTAATTAATTTTATAAGTTCACATTTTGATAGCAATCATAAATAATGTAACATTGCTCTTGGTTTTTGATAAAAAGGTGCATAAAATGCTTCTATCATCTGTAACATTCTTTCTAATACACAACCAAAAAGCAATTGCTTGATTTTATTTACTTTTTTAACAGCCCATAGAGTGACTTGCAAATTATTTCCAATGGAAATAAATGCAGACTATTTTTAAATTGTTTGCACTAAGTAACAGAAATCCCACAAAACCTGAGACATAAGTCATTACCTCTTATAAGGTTACTGCGTATGTTCCTTTCCAGAAAGATATCTGAGAGCAATGCAAAAGCATTTGCCTAAAATTAGCAATTACCTTGTCTTTCAATAACACAGTTACACAACTAAAGGCAATTTGGTGAAAAATGTTACACCTCATCAAACACATGCTACCATAAATTTTACATTTTTAGTATAGGAAACTGCTTCATTCCTGTGGGTCAAAGGCAATGTCTGCTAAGATGTCTGCTCCACAGAAAGCAGATGATGATAATGGACACGATACAGTATCCATAAATAGCATTCACTTTGCCTTACTTATTATTTATTACTAGAGTCCAATAATAGAAAATCAATCTACTTTAGCCTCACCATTCACTGATTCAGTGCAACCAATTTTGTTTCCTTTTGAAATTACATAAATCAAGGTTGTGAGTTCATTTTCCTGTTACACAAACACTTCATATTTTTACACTCATCCTGAGTGAGTGACATGTATGATTACATCAATGTCACCTTCTTTCAGATGCCTTAATAGATTGTGCAGTCAGCACTGGGTTGCATGACTGGGATCAACTCTTCAAAGAATACTTTATTTACTCTCTTCCAGTCTAATTAAAAGCAAGCAAACAAACAAACCCCCAAAAGACACCGCCTTTCAGATTCTGTTTCCTTGGATATTTTTCCAAGAATATATTCAGGATGTGCATGCAAAACAGATTTATCCATAACACAACAACAATTTTTTTTCAAATTCAATTTTATGCATGTAGGCTTTTCCCAAAGCCTTGACCTCCAGATTCTTCTTTCCTCAAGCCTTTCCAACAGACACAAAGCTTAAGGCAAAGTGTTATTTAGACTCCATAAACTCCCCATACCTGACCACTCGACCTCTGACCACCTAGGCTGCTGCTTAGCTGATTTCCCAGCAGAGTTGGCCTGTGCCAACTAGAACAGTTCAAGGGTAGTGCACGTTAAGCACCATTTCCAGTGGGCTCCATGAATAACCCTGCTCCAAGTCTGCTCTCTACAGACTCCCTCAATGCTATCTCACTGGGTGTTGCACTCTCAAATACTACATGCTTTCATTAAAGTGACCTATTTTTTTTTTAAACAGTGGGAAAGAAAACTGTGGAGGTGAAACTTTTAAACAGCCACTTTCAAATACAATGAACTGGATGAAAAACTCTGCAGACATAAACAAGTTATGTTTGAAGGCCACAGGATGACAAACAGCACAGGGGAGCTCCAGGGTCATTTGAGATGTAGTGTTGATTGGCCAATCTGATCTTAAGGAGAATACATCCCTAAAATAACATGGACATGAGCTAGGCTATGCCTCCAGGCAGGCAGAGAGGCTGTGTCCTGGCCAGCTGCAGTTTAGCAGAGGCATAGCTAAATATGCCTCCGATCTTCGTGTGACTGAAAACCAGACTGAGCTGTATGATAGTGATGCTCTCACCACTTACAAAGTAAGTAGGCAGGTGCAAAAATGGCAAAAGCGGATCTGCTGACTGAAGAGATATTTTCATAGTTAAAAAATGTGATTCATTTAACAATTCTTGAATAAAGTCTTCTTTGCAAGGACAATGCTCCAAAACTGCTTGGAAAGTGACAAATTTCTTCTGGTATTTTTCAGGTCAATTCAAGTCTAAATCTGTATTAAACAACAAGATTCTACGTGAAGTCCCACCTTCTCATCTAAAGTTATTTTGGAAGCTTACTGAAACCACTGGGCTCACAGCAGACAATACTCTATTTGGAATATTGAGGAACCTCCACCCTTCTGGGAATTCCCCGTTCCCAGAATGCTGCATGTGTATTGCTCCTTCATTTAGTACTCCAGAAGAAGTTGAAATGAAGGGAAATGGACAATATAAACTCTAATATGACATTATAATTAAATGTGTGACTTGTCAAAACCTTTGTTTAACAGGATGAGCACACTTACCCAGATCCCATATGTGTGTTAATTATAGCAAGAAAGCAAACATAATGTCAATAATTAAACCAGAATGTCAATATTCCTACCAACAGGAAACGGTTATCAAGCTGTGATAAAATGTTTACCAGGAAATGTTTTTACACTATCCAAAACATTTCCTGTCTGTAACATTTTTTGTGGGGAAAAAAGAATATCTGTGGTGCCAGAAATAGAATCTTTGCAAGGAATTAAATGACAGTGCTTATAGAAAATGGCAATAGTCACAGATATAGCTTCTTTCCTGTTTTTTTTTCTTTGTACATAGTATGATGTAACTCTGAAAGAAAACAGTTTTCAGAAGTTACATGGACATCACTAAAGTTTCTACTCACAGATTTAAAAAATAGTTTAAAGCAAAATTTTCATAGGTAATATCTAAGCAATGTAATAATGGAGGTAGTGGAACCTTGATCCTTTGCTCCCTGAGACTGATAGTGAAACTGTGTTTATATTAAAATATCTGAAAAAGAGCAAAAGAGATTAATTAGGCTGAAAAACTGCTATTGAAGGCATCAAAAGGTGATACTCAAGGGGAAGAGGAGCCAGAGATTATGTGTTGAAATGCTTACTCAAAATAAAAACCATGTATTTCCATAATCATGACTTTTCAAAACTAGGAAAATTCTGATTTGTTGCAAACATTATGGGTAGTATCACAAAATCACAACAGAACTTGCATTTGGATATAAACAAATACTTGTCAGGATCAACCTATAAGACATTACTGAAAATAGAAGCATAATAAACAATTCTTCCTAGATTTGTTCTATCAGCCATATGACATCTAACTTGTAGTCTGTTACTTAAAATAGTCTATCCTCCCAAAAAAGAACAGAGAACTTTAATGGCTTTTTACAGAGAATTCAGCCACTAAAACTGCTTGAGTATTTGGAAAAATTAGGTTATTGTGAAATAATCTTTTTATTAATCAACATTCATATAAAAGACATTTGGCCTTGATTAAAAACTGTTGTTTGTTGCTATTTTAACTGCAGGTTCTATACCACTTATTGCATTTTTTTTTTCCATTTACAATGGAACTAATTTATTGTACAATGGAACAAATGATAGAATCCTAAAAGTGGAAAGAACTTCAACAGGTTATCTGATCAATTTTCATGACCTGAATTAGGATCAACAAAAGTTACTTTAATTTTGACCTACAATCTCAAATAATGGAAACTACAACTTCACTGGGCAATCAATTCCCAACTTCCTTATTATCACTGTGAGAGCAGTTTATTGCCAAAGCTGAATCTCCTTTGCTATTTTTCCTGATTATGCAGTAATCAAAAATTCTCCTTGCTCTTTGCAATATAATTTTCTCACAACCTGGCAATGTTTCTTTTCTGCCTTAAGATACTATTTTTGGACATCTCATTATGAAGTTACCTCTTTTGCAATGATGTGATGCTACTGTACAAACTATAATTGCACTTCCTTGCAGTGCATCATCAGTCCTTCCCAGCTTCATGTCAAAAAGAAATGGAATGAGCATCATCCTAGTCATTAACTGAAATATTGGAAGGATCTAAAAGTTGCTTGTAGGATGAGACAGGCACATATTAGAATGATACAATCATAGAATAGTTTTAGGTTGGAAGGGCCCTTTAAAGGTCATCTAGACTAAACCCCCTGCAATGAGCATTCCTTTCCATTTCAATTCCCTTCCATTCATTGCTGCTGAGTTCTAAATTTGGCATTACATTTAGGAAAGAAGAAAAACAACCCAGGGACAGTTCAAATTAAAGGAAGAAAATGAGACAGGAGTTCAACAAATGGCATGTAAGGAAAGGCAGAAATAACTGGATCAGGTTTTTACTTGAAGGCATACATAATGGAGACCACTTTCCACCTTCACTGTCAGAAATTTGTGCACCATTTCTAGCTTGAACTCCTGAGGCTTTAATACATCTCTAGTGCTTCTTATGTTTTTTTCTTTTCCATTAAATTAAAATGCCACTCAGTACTTAATATTTTCTCCTTGTAAGGAAGCTATAAACAGAAATTACCTTTAAACTCTTTCTAATAAACCAAACAAATAATCCCTTTAGCTATGTCTTATTTTCAAACCATTGATCATCTTCATGCAGCCTATCCCATTTTCAACATCCCTAACCAAATGCATAGTAGCATCATATGCAGTGTCCTAATAACTGGTCTAAGATACTAATTACTGGATGCAAATTACCTTTCAATTACTGTTGATTCCTGTTTTGGCACATTCATGAATAAAATTAGTCTTTTTCCCTTCTACATCCTCTGGCATTCAGCTGTTGTTCACTGAACTCAATCCCTTAGTTAAATGTTTCAGAATGCAGTTTCTGTGCTTGTAGGTCCACATCTATTGCTTGTAGATTTAGGGACATTACCATATCAAACTGCATTTTGTTTCAGAGGATCAAATACACCACCTGTCCCACTGCTTCTAAGTGCAACCTTCAGCCTAACACAATACACAGCACTTCCGCGAATCAAATCGAGCATAACTCCTAGAAAAATAACCAATATTGTTTTAAAATATGCAGAATCAATACACACAATTCTTTTAGGGGACAATTACTCTTTGCTTTACCGCCAATCTGAATATTAATAGCCTCAGCTTCCAGCCCAAACCATTCTGGGAGTCTTTGATTCCGTGCACTGAGGAGCACATCAGGGAAGAGCGCTGGTAGTCGGCACAGAGCTGCGGGCACTCCATGTATGATACAAGTGAAACATGGGATGGAAAGGCACGTGTAGCCCATAGAATGAGACTCCCATGCAACAGAGCAAGTAGGGAGAACATACATGTATGGAATCTCTGCTCCCTTGGTAACTCTAACAACAGGGTTTTTGCAACTTTAGGTACTTACACAAACCTTGTTTTTGGACAGCCAAAGGCTTGCATTTGAGTACATCAGTCTTTAAAATGTCAAAACGTCCTTATGAAGCTGTCATTCTCACAAGAAAAACTGAGACCTTCCCTAAGCCATAAGGGAATTTAGTTTTTGATGGGAGTTCCTTAGCTCCAGAGCAAACTTCCTTCTTCTGAATAAGGTTTCTACTGTAATAATGTAACAATATCATTGGGTATGGCAGCAAGAGTCTTTGAGTATTTCTCACAGCAAAATAATAGACAATTGTCACACTCACGGTAAGAGACACACCAGGCATAACAGCCAGGTTGTTGCTTTTAGGAAAACTTACCAAGTGCATCCTCTTTGGGGGTGCTTAATTTTAAACATAAGCCATAGGAGATACAGAATACTAAATATGTCCTAACTTCCTTCGGGAAAAAAAAAAAATTATTTTAGATTGAACAGCATAGCAATATTTGACATTCCCCTTTGACTATGTGTCTCCCAGTGTGTGGCTGACACGTCTATTTTGGCCCAGGCACCAGCCTGGAATGAGCTGCCCAGGACCTGCTGGAATCACCGTCCCAGGAGGTGTTTAGGAAAGACTGGATGTGGCACTCAGTGCCCCGGTCCAGCTGAATAGAGGTTGGGCTCAGGACCTCAGAGGTCTTTCCAAGCTGATGGGTTCCGCGGCTCGGAGCCGGGAAGGGGTGGTGTCTCCCGCGGCGCCGAGCTCGCTCTGGGCATGACTCTTCCCGAAGCAGCCACGCCATCCCCTGGGCCAGGCCCCGGCAGCGCTCCCGCCTCTCCCGCAGCTCTCCCCGGCAGCCAGCAGCGCCGAGGACAGCGGCGCCGCTCTCCAGGCGCCTGCTGCAGTGGGTGGATCCTGGGAGGTGCCAGCCGCTTCCCTCCCCTTCCCTTCTCCCTGCGGGCTCGGCGCTGAGGAGGCGCCCGAGCGCGGCAGCATCTTCCCTTGGCTCGCCGGGGCGGGGGAGGAGCCGCCGCCGCCGCGGGGAAGGGAGGTAAGCGGGGGTGGGAAAGGGAGGGAAGGGGCTTGGCTCCCCTCCTTCCCTGTGCCTCTCCCCCCCTCCTTCCCTGTGCCTCTCCCCCTTCCCTTCCCTTCCCTGTGCTCCCCTCCCTGGCGGCCGGCGGTGGGCGCGGGGCCGGGCAGGGCGCGGCCGCCCGCGCTGCGTCTGCTGGGCCGGGCTGGGGCTGCGCTCCCCGCGGCCTCGTTTCTCGGGCAGCCGGTCCGTACATGGCCGATGACGCGGATGTCTGTGTGTCTGTCTGTGCGTCTGCTCTGTGTCTGTGGGTCCGTCTGCGTGCGCTCCGCTTCGGTCAGGAGTCACGCCTGTGTGGTGCCGGAGCGCGCTGCCCGCAGGTGCGCAGGGATGTGATGGTGGTGGCCGCACCACAGCCGGGTGCCCGCTTGTGGCTTTAAGGAAAGAAGGGGTACTTTGGAAACCAGTCACCGTTTGTTTGTTGTGTGGGAGATGGGACGATCTCATGGCGTTTCCTTGGGCAAGTGAAATTGCTAATGTCAGGCACAGTCAGCAAAGAGGTTTTACTCAGGTTACGAATAGAGTAAAGTCTGTAGAGAGTGATGCTTGTGCACCATCAGAAGCTCTTTGGGCTGGTGAACCGATGTGCTTTCCAGTGCATGAAGGGGACTTCCAGGAAGGATGGGGCAAGACTGTTCACAAGCGAATGTCGTGACAGGACAAGGGGGAACAGGTTCAAATTGAAAGGAAGTATATTTAGATCAGATTTTAGGAAAAAATCTTCACTGTGGTTGGTCAGGTATTGGAACAGGTTGCCCAGAGAGCTGTTGATGCCCCATCCCTGAAGGTGTTCAAGGCCAAGTTGGATGAGGCTCTGAGCAACCTGATCTAGTGGAAGATCTCCCTGCCCATTGTAAGGGTTGGAACAAAATCATGTATATGGTCCTTTCCAAGCCAAATCATTCTATGATTCCATGTTGGAGGATGTGAAAGCAAACACAGCATAAAGGAAACATTTAGAAGTAATTGTCCTGCTCAGTGTTGATAGAATTCTGAGGTAATACTGTCCAGATAGAGGAAGTAAATGTGACAGAATTATGTAGGATGTGAATGATGTGATGGACCGTAAAGTAGCAGGAAGAGACTGTGTGGGTAAAGAAAAACATTCAAGCATATCATTGCTTTGAAACAAGCAAATTCTAAGAGCTTTTGATGGTGTCTGCTATAGACCACAGGAGTTGGATTTGGACGAGAATATCACGTACTGAGAGATACTGTCAGAAATTCTGGATTTCTTTCTTAGATTGTAGAAGAACTGTTTGGTTTGGAAGAGACCTTAAAGATCTGGTTCCACCTCCTGCCCCCCACCATGGGCAGGAATGCCACTCACTAGACCAGGTTGCCCCTGACCCCATCCAGTGGCCTTGAACACTGCCAGGGATGAGGCATCCACAACTTCTCTCAGCAAGCCATTTGTGGCCTCACCACCATCTGAATTAAGAATTTCTTCCTGGGATCTGATCCGAATATGTTCTCTTGTAATTTAAATCCATTCCCCCTTGTTCTGCCTGTATAAAAAGTTACTCTCCCTCCTTTTTATAAGCTCCCTTTAAGTACTGAAAGGCCACAGCGAGGTCTCCCTGGCGACTCTTCTTCTCCAGGCTGAACAGCCAAGAGATACAGATGATGGCATCATTTAAACACACAGTGATCCAGATGATCATACATACAGCTGCTGTAAGCTTGCCCAATAGGCACTGAGTTGCCTTAGACTTGCTTTCAGGTAAGCGGTGTAAAAATTTTGGGAAAAGGTAGTTCATTAGTCAGCTTGTGATCTTGGATCACATTTTTATTTAGATTAAATAAATAGAAATAAAATAGCTGACTAAACAGATTTGAAATTCTTAGTTTTAGAAACATGGAAAAATCAAGATGATTAATTAGTGATGGTTATACAGGAGTCCTGAGGGTCCTAGAAAGCTGTTTTATGCCAAAGGTAGAATCCATTTGGGATTTATGCCCAAAAAAAAAAAATTTTAAAAGGTGTATTGAAAAAAACTTATAACCATCAAAAAGGATTTTAGAAATAAAGACTAGAAAAAGAATAGTTAAACAAAGTGAAAGTGAAGAGGTAACCTGCCAATTTGGCAGTAAGAACTATCAAAAGTAATTCTGAGTTAGTTACAGACAATTGGTTTTTTTAAGCTTCTTTAATCATGTAAGTGAAAACAATAATAGAAATAAGGCCGCTGAATGATAAATTTGAGATAAAATGGCCTTGGCATCATGATGCATATCATCTGTTGCAGTTTGCAAGACACTCTATGTTAGATCCTCCAACTTTTGCCTTGAAAGAATAACATTTTGTCTCTTAATAATTGTTTAAGGGTTGAGAAACCTCTTTGTGTTATGTGTGATCTTGCCAAATGTCCAGTAGTTGCAGTATCAGAAGGCTGGAAGAGTACATTTGGGTATTTAACAGTATCATTTGTTGGTAGAGGAAGTGGGGAAACTTTCCTTTCTCATGCACATTCTGTTTACTGTTTTCTCTCTCTCCTATAACATGCAGTATCTTCATAGGCAGACAACATTAAGAATATTAATGATCAAAATTCTTAGCTCCAGATATATAATACCTGATATACATATACTTAGGTGAATTCTGGTTTTGTCAGGCTCCAACGTGCAGGTACAATGCCACCTGACACCTGGTACATGATTTATCCTGAACAACTGACCTGTTGGTGCTTAAGTTCTTAAAGCTTTAATATTTTCTGTACTACAATTCCTTAACCTTATTAAAAAAGTTATTATATTGCTTACTTACTGCACTATTCTGAGTGGTTTCATTCTGTTGCATGGTCAATGTTTTCAAGAAAGTGGTTTTTTCTTAAACTAAATCTTTGGATTAATATTGTTTCCCTGAAGCTGGTTCCTTGACCTCTCATGTTGGAAAGTCAAAATGAAGATAAGTTATCAATTCTACCAAATGAGTTATATAGTAAATGAAGTTTTATGTAGAATATAAAATAGCCAAGGGCCAACAGTTGCATCAGTTGTATTTTATGTTTGTGTTTCTGTATGGATTACAGGAACTAAAGTGTATTTAGAGTTTGGGTAACAATTCAGCAAAGAGAAGGAACTTTTCAAGTTAGTTTTCTGAATATCTTGGATTATCCATATCAAAATTGCGAACAAATGTTTTTCTATAGCACCTTAGGTTGGATTTAGGTTACATTAGGTTCGATTTTGATGCAGGAATGGTATCTTGTTCCCGAGATCTGGGATTCCCAAAATTTTTGATTATTCTAACACATCTCAGGGTCTAGAGATAATGCTCATTATGTTTTTTTCCTTTTGCTCAAGAAGTAGACCAGTAATTATGTGAAAGTGACTTCAGCATCTTCCTGTAATACTTTTCAGCACTTGAAGTAGTTCTTGCTATTCAGATCATCGTTTCCATGATCTGAAACACTTGTTTGCCTTCAAAAGGTATTTTTGCATGTGTAAAAGGAAGTGTAAGTATGCGAGAGGATGGATTGTAGGGGAATAGACATAGTGCAAAGGCAATCTCATCCCTGAGGAGTTGCAGCTGGATAATTACCAAGGAGTAGGAACAGCCTTGCCTTTAATAGGTCACAGCTGTATTCAATAAGGCCTGCCCTTAATAGGGCTCAGCTGTGTCCAACAAGGATGGCCCAATGAGGAGCTGCCCCTGGGAACTCCCAGAGAGAAAGTATGAAAGTCTTACAGTAAGACAATAAAACTAACAGTGGCAGTTCCCATCCACTGTCATTGGTGGCAAGCACTGATGCCAACAATCGGTGGCCCGTACGGGGATGGATCCCGACATAAATACTTCTAAGTGAAAGTGTATTTTGATTGACATTTTCTTACCAGGCTTTTTTAGCTGTTGACTTTGACATTTTAGTAAGTCTACTTGGAGGCTTTTTTTTTAATAAACACTACTCTTTTCTTGTCTTTGTATTTCTGTCTTTTATTTGTTTGTTATGTAGCTTCTCTTTGTTAGTAGTTGACAGCCTCTTTCTTCCAATCTTTTTTTAAAGTCAAGTAGATAGATAGCCAAAAGTGTGGTATTATTTTTTCCAGATTGACTCTAAGGTTTATAGAATTAGAAAAGTATTTTGGATTATTTTTTTATTGCTGCATTAAATATTTTCTTTCTGGTAAGTGGTGATGATGATTTTTTCCAGTTGCTTCCTGTGTTGTTGCTGGCTGGTCAACAGTCCACCATTCTACATCAGTGATGGTGACAATACATTTCAAAAGGGGGAAAAGTAACTGGAATAGGAATGAAAAAAATGAAGAAACTTAATATGAGCACTTGTTTTAGCATCACTTAGAATATGCGTGCTGCGTGTGGATCTCTGTAAACTTCAGTGGGGTCATGCTGGAGGTCCTGGAGCCAACAGGTGGAACTGGATATCATGCCAAAAGACAGGTGACAAGATGCTTTTGGCTGAAGTTTTGCCTCTGGAGATGGAGCCAATAATGAGTTTTTTAGATCTAGCCTCTAAACTGTGTGTTGGTTTGCTTGTGTAATGAGTAGGCACACAGTGGGACTTGTGTCAGGAGCAAACAATTCAGTCTGATATCATGAAGCAAGAAAGGAAGATTATACTTTAGTTGGAGTTAAAAGTTTTTCAAGCAACCACTCGCTGTTTGTCAAGGTCTGCAATTTCTTGGTAATAGAAAATGCCACATCAGTGGAAGAATGAATGACAAGCTGAGTTCTGTCAGTTTATTGTCAGCTCTGGGTGTAGTAGTGGCATTTCACTGTACATGGAGAAAGAAGATAATTTTGGAAATATTCTTCCTAGAAAGGAACATGACCTGTTCAATGGGAGTCCATGTTGGCAATATTGCTGATCTAATCTCTCCTGCAAAGTTGACTGGACAAGTTAGCATCATGTAATGACTACTGGTAGGAAACTGCTGAGAAATCAGGAATATCAGAGAAGGTTAGGTTGCTTTTCTAAAAGTCTTATCAAGTCCCTTTTCTCTGTGACTTTTTCTTTGTAATCTTACCTGAGCCTGTGGTTAGAGTCCTTGGGGAAGAAGCTGCAGACAGACTTTTGAATGAGCAGATGAGGTTCATAAATGCTCAAGTTAAGTGGGAGGAAATACTAAGTAGAGTTCTGAAAATTTTTGTTTGCTTGCCAAATTCCTAGAGAGAGAATCCACAAGAATGTTTACGTTCAAATGAGTTGGTGAACCTGTTTAAATATTTAGGGTTAAATGGTCTTGGACTGCTAATGAAGCTTGACAACCAGATTTAGAATTTATGTTCTTTAACTCAATCTTATGTGTACTTCAGAAAAATGTGTGTCTTACCCAAAGACCTGTCATGGCTGGACCAGGGTCAAAGCTTCCAGTTTCCAAGTCATAAACTCAGACTGCCAGAGTGTGCTATCCAGATTCTTGATTATACTTGAATTCCAGACACGAGATTTGTGGAAGTTTAATATAAATATTTTTGCATCAAAAGGCTGTGCATGTCCTCAAGAAATGGAAGTTTACAGTAATGATGTTTTCTCCTTTAGATTTGCAGTTCAGAATTTCTTTTGGGAAATACAGATAGTGAAAATTATAAACAGTTTTCAGGCATGAGAAATATTTCTGGCTTACCTTTTTACTTTCTAAAATAAATATTGCATTCTTTTTAAATGTAGTTGCTACCTATTTTAAAGTAATGGGTTTTAGCAGTTGTGCACATAGTATAAGATTTATTAGACAAACAATCCCAGTAACTTGTCTGAAATAGCTAGGATATACCTGGTTTACTCAAATATACAGGTTTTTGTCTTTTCATTTTTGATGAAAGTACTGTTTTTTCTTTGTTTGACTGCCTTCAAAATGGTTATTTTTTCTGGCAGAAAATTTGTGCAAGTAGGAAAATATGAATAATTGCTAATATTTTAAAGGTATATGGATAAGAATGGTTCTTAAACAGGCTTAATTTTTTTCTGTCTTTATTTTTGGGATCCTCAGGTGGATATATACTCTTAAGTCAATTACAGGTTTTTAGAAAGAACAACTTTGCAGATACAGATATGTGGCACTCAGTATGTACTTTTATGTGAAGACATGAATTTGAATAAAAGAATAAACTGGCATAATTTACATCACCCCGTGTACTCCTGTAGGGTTGCTCAGAAATAAGATGTCTATGTTTGAAGAGCAAACTGAAAATGGAGTTGCAGGGTAATTTTCTCATAGTTATGTATCAGATAAAACACATCCTAGCTTTTGAGCTGGGAGGGCATGGAACTGCTCTTTGTTATTGAAGAGTCAAGGGGAAAGTGTTGGGAGTCTGAAAAGTAATGAAGTGGAACATTTATTATTAATTGACTGAGGTGGTTAGATCTCTATGTATTTTTATACTAACAAATCAACTGCTTTTAAGTGAAACTATGCTTTTGTCTGAAGAGCTGCAATTGAAGTGAAATACTGGAACTTGAAGAATCATGGGTATCAGTTTTGTATCAAATGCCTTAAGGAAGGAAATATGGAATTCTGCATTTGTTTGAGCTAGAAAATTCAGTAAGTAATTATTCCGTTGGGATCTGAGTGTAGGCCAAAGATGGTCAAGAAGTGGGTAACATGTCAGCATTGCTAGGGAGCGCTGCAAATTGGTGCTGGAAAATATTGGATAGCCTTGATAATCAGTTTCACAGTAGGACTACAGACATACTTAAAATTAAATGGTCAGAGCAGTTCAGTACTACAGGCAAAGACCTTGATTATTGGAGTTGTTTCTACTTGAAATAGAGATAATGCACAAAAGATCACCTGGTTGCATTCTTGTTGTTTGAACAAGTATGTTGAAGAAAACAAGCAATTGCTTAACTGCAAGAGCTCAGCAAGTTCCCCCATTTCCATGAAGGTGTAAAGCTTGGTGAAAGGCTCTGTGTGGTTATTCAGGGCTCTGCTCAGCTGCACAGGCAGACCTGTCTGGTGCCATTTAGTTCTTGGCTGCTGCTCCAGCTTGGCATGGATGTGTGGGTACCCCGTGGGTCCTGTATCGTATCTGCCAGTGCCATTTGGTTCAGGGATCCCCAAGGTCACCTCAAGTACCAGTAGGTGCTGATGTGTAGGTGACCGAGTCAGCCTTTTAGTCTGTTCTAGTTGAAGGAGAACATAACTTGGCTTCCAGTTGTTTCAGTTTGGTTGTGTGTTTGAGCCTTAAGCTCAAAATCACTGTGGACTTTCAAATATGAGCTGAATTCTTCATGTAATGTGTCAAACTAGATGTGTAAAATAGACTCTGTGTGTAGATTTGTGGGTTTTATTAAAAGCTTAAGCTTAACAGTTATGCATATTTTGTATGGTTGAGCTGCAGCAGTTATTTAGGTTTCTATTTGCTTCAAGAAAATAATTTTTGTTTGCTTATTCAGTAGCTTACATGTTGAATCATTAACATTTATCATACTTAAGTCATACTAATTTAATGTATTTTGTGTAATTGGATTAGGTCTCATGACATGAAGTCTTACATATGAGACATCTTTAGTAGGAAGTTAGTTTTATGCAGTTACATTTTATACTAATTTTAATGTGGTGTTAGGCTGAAAATTAACTCAGTAAAATGGTAACTTGTTTGTTGGATGTTATTCAGCCTGTCAGAATTTTAGACATGATTTTATGGGAGAAGTAAACAGATTTTTAGCTATGTCTGAACCAATGTACCTCAAAGAAAATTATATGTATAGCTTTCATCACTGTTCAGTGAAAGAGGCTTGTACAGCTTCAGAGCTGCTTCTTGTTTTTATAGTTTTACTGAAAACAGAATTGCATGGCTTTATGTTAGGAAATAATTTTAGGATAGAGTTGTGCATATTTGTGAAGAAACATCTGGTCTGAAGATCTGTTTCTATTGATAATGTGCATCATAGAAATTATACAGGTAATTTACAAGGCTGACAATATTTTCTGAAGCAGAATGAATTTTTTAGCAGCTCTCAGTAAACCTGAAAAGACACAAATGTTTTTCTAACATTGGTTTCAAAATGGAACTGGAATAAGTAAATTTGAAGGCTTAAGCCAGAAATTGAATTCTCTGAGCAGTGTGCTTTTTCTTTGCTGAAAGAAACGTCTTAAAGCATTATGTCAGGAAGGTTACTCAATTTATTTTTACTGCAATGAAAAGACATTGGAGTATGGTGCTCATAAAACATCTTTCTTTCCAATCACAATCTGATTAAGTTTTTGACTGTTTTAAAAAAATGTTTTGTCCAAGAATTAATATTTTAGGTAAGAATACAGAAAAGCAGAGTCTATTTAACTGATCATTGTGTAGTTGAATGTAAAAGCAAAACTGAGAGAGCTTTGCACTTCTTGTTTTTATGCCCCATAGAAGAAGATAGTACTGGCTTAATATTAAGTGTGCATAGTTTCAGAAATTATTGTTGCCGCAATATGATATGATTTTAACTATGTCTCTCTCTCTGCAGGGGGACAGAAGCACAAATCCACATGGAGGATGAACCTCCTCCTCAAGGAGTCGGTGCCAAGGTCAGTGTCGATTTGTATTGGGAATTCTGTACTGCTCTGCTCAAAAGGTTCCATTTGGCAGTAGCTCACTACATGCAAGTACTTTTCAAGGTAGGCAGAAAACAAAAGCTATGGTTGGAAGAAATTATACTAGCTGAAGAAATCTTGCTTAAGTCATCCACAAAATATTAGAACAATGTATTCATACAGCATCTGAGATTCATGACTGTGCAATATAATGAGGGAACTGATAACTTATGGGTTATAAATGTTGGTAGGCTAAGAGTTGAAGCTGGTTTTCATATTTTTGAAGCAAAATATAATGTGAAACTTGAAAAGTGGAAGAATATCTTTTACTGTGTTGAGTGTAACTAGTAATTCCAGAGACAGGATTTAGAGTATGGAATTTTTTTTTGTCTGATAAATTTTTGGTTCTTTCTTTTTTTTTAACATCAGTATAATAAGTATTTCCTTGGATACTTTTTATAAGAGTAATTGTTTTTTTTTTTTCTTTCAGTGTTATTATTTTAGTGTTAAGAAATGCTACAATTTCAAAGGTTTTTTTAACCTGTTAATTTTGAGGGGAGGACATGAGTTCTTTGTAGAATAAGGTTACAGAAAAAACCTTTCTATATAAGGTGGTAGGTTCTGACCCACTGACTACTTGGAATTTAGAGCCCACATTATAAAGAAACCAATATGTTATTCCAATAAAGGAATCTGTAACATTGAAGGACACCCTGGCTGTCCTTTTGAATGTCAGATTTCTTCAGATTTGAGCAAAAGCGGGATGCAGTTTTGCTGATGCAGTTGGAAGAACAGACTGTGATGCTTTCAGTATTTGTTATTATATCTTAGGAGGGCCTAAAATTCTGTGTTGAATAAATGGTGACCTCTTGACATAAAAGAAATTATTCTTCAAGCAGCAGATGACTGAAGACTGATTCCATATGGATTCTGGTCCTTCGTCCCTGATAACCCTGCTATGTGTCACAGGGAACAGTGTCTGCTAGGATTAGCTTGGACCTACTTGCTCACTGACTTATTTCATAACATAATGTCTGTTTGTCCAGCTGCCTGCTGCCAAGCTGATTGTGTCAGCAGAATCTTACTTCCCTTTCACTTGCAAATTTGGCTGAAATTGGTCAGTTATTTGCTGCAAGGAGATGGTGAATGAACTGGTGTGATCAAAACCGCAGCTTATTTTCCTGCGAAGATGGCCAATCCTTCTTTCCCCTCCTGTGAAGTATATAATAAAGAAATGAGTGATGAGCTGGTATTTGTCTAAAGAATTTCATTTAGGATTAATTTAGGGTCTCAGTTTTGATTTTCTAATGTTATGTGTATTTCTGTGTATATTTTTTCATAGTGATACTAAATGAAAAATAAATATTCTTATGGCTTATATAACATACTTCAGACTCCAAACTAGAATTTATTCATATCTTTGTATAATTTGGAGGGCATATATAAAAACAAATATATATATTTCTCAAAGATAAGTGTATTCTTGGGCAGAGTACTTCTATGATTTCTTTTTTTTAACAGCAATTTTAGCACCAAGGGAAAATACACAGATTTCAAATATTGAATATACACTTTACACTCTATATTGGAATGCTGTCTTGCAGAATTCAATTTAATTCTGTAAGACAGCGTTTATGTTGTATGAATATAGTGAAAATGCAACCTTACCATTTAACCTCCTACATACTTCTCTCCATTAATATAGATCCTTTATTTCTAGATCATGGTATATGTTATGTGTTTATTTAATGTCATCCTTTCAAGTACTGTTGTAGAATTAAAATACTGGTTTGTGGTGATAAAGGAGATGTGAAAAAGGTGGTGTTTATCTAATTTTTTACTATGCAAAGGCATATATTTTTCTGTGCAGGCATTTGATAGCTTTTTTTTATAATACCAGGCCTTGGAGGCAACACTCTTGTCAGCCCTGAAGATGCTGGATGTTGGGAAATGGCCAATTTTTTCTCTCTGCTCCCCAGAAGAGATCAAATTAATTCGTCAAGCCTGTGTATTTGGCAGTGCTGGTAATGAAGTGTTGTATGCAACTGAAAATGATGAGGTAATTGTCCAAGAGTGTGTATGAACGTGACATGTTTAATCAGTTATGTATCAAGTTATTCTAAAGGCCAGCAGTAGAATAGTACACCTAGAGAAAGTTGCATGCAAAAATGTCTAATGGTTTTGTTTGCTACTGAAATATTTTGGGTTTAGATTAAAGGTTTCTTGCCACAATCAGAGAATAAAGAGAAGATGGAGTTAGGCATTTGTTGCAAGTGCATAGTGACAGGATGAGAGGCAGTGGACACAAACTTTAAGACGGCATGTTCTGATTCAGTACTAGGAAAAAATTGCCGTAAGAGGGGTTAAATCCTAAAGCAGTTGTGAGGTTTGTTTTCCTGGGACATGTTCAAGAATCTTTTGGACATGGCCTTGAGTCAACTGATCTGTTAAGATCTCTGTTGAGCACTAGTGTGAACTAGTTGACTTTTGGAGGAGGCTCTCTGCAACCTAAGTTATGAGTCTGTGGTTCTTTTATAACAGGTTTTTGTGCTTGGCATGAACTGCAGTGGCTGTTTGGGAACAGGAGACATGCAGAGCACTATAGAACCAAGGAGGTTAGATTCCTTGTGTGGCAAAAAGATAGCCTGCCTGAGTTATGGAAGTGGCCCTCATGTTGTTCTTGCTACAGAAGGTAAAGTATGATCCGAATATTGCTTTTTCAGAGAGTCCACTTAAATTCATCCAGTAGGTGTGAAAGGTCTGGGCTAGTAACATAAGAGACAGAGCTGAGTATTCTGGGCTGTTAAATAAAAAGTATTTTAATTGGCAAATACGACATGTCAGCTAGCTTGTTATTTTCAAGAGTTTTTCAAGCCCTACTTTGATCTTGTTGCTATTTTTGGAAGGGTTTTTTCTTTTACTTCTCCATTAAGTTTGAAACTTCTGATTGCTCTTAAATGCATTAGTGGCTACATTATTGCCCTTATGTTCTTGTGCCAACACTGTCGTTCAGCTAAAATGCATCTTTTCCCTCCAGTACATACTTTTGGATGTGCTTTAAGGACCCATTATGTTGCCTTCCAGCCTTCATGCTTCCTGCACTGTGCTTATCCACAGTGTGGTAGGGGCTTTTATGTTCATAACTAAGTACATTACTCTTGAGGAAAAATTAATGTTGTGTTCCCAGTGAGGAACACAAAGCCTAATTGATGATATTCACACTTACCTGTCTCTGTTAATGAGAGGAAATTTTAAGTGTTCTAGATTAAGACTAAAAGTAGGTGCGGGGAATTATGCTGTAAATGTGTTCTTTTACATTCAGTTGTGTTCCATGATTTTCTGCAGTCTTCGTGGTAGACTGTTCTGCCTGCTTTTTTTTATGTATGCATCTGTATTCCTCTGGGCTTTGTTACTGGCAGATCCCACTGACACACTCCTACTCCTTAACCTGATGATGAAGTACTGCCAAAGACCAGGTCAAGCACTGATCTTTGGTTTTTACTCATAACTCCATTTGCATGAATAGCTTTTCTTCAGCACAGCCTTTTTTGACTTACCTTTTAGAGGGCTGTTATATGTTACACAATTCTTGTGTTAATTATCGTAATTGCCACTTTGCTGTATGTTTTGCATGTTTACTGAAATCTGTGTTCACATGCTGGTGAACTGAGGAAGAGGTTGTTCACTTTTGATAGGATACAGTTGTTTTATTTAACCAGATATTACAGGGATGTGTTGGTTTAGTGTAGTATATTTTGCCTTTGTAGTTCTGAGGGAATCCTCCTTAGGGACTAGGCATATTGTAAGAGAATGAAAGTTTATATTTTGAATTTTCCAAAATGGGAAACTGTGCCAGGGCATAGGCAAGAAATTCTGATTCTTTGTCAGTAACAAAGAAATTGTATTGAGGACCCTGACTGTCATTCCATCCTTTTCTCTTCTGTATTGCGCCATCCCTTTTCTTGCACCAGTATGTTTTCCTTTGTTCTTATTATGCTGATACGATCAGTTTGGATTTCTGGTCAGCACTGTGTGAGCCTGGTAGCATTGGTACATCCATGGGCTCAACAGCCCTGTAGGTCATATATGTATTTATACACTTAAGTATGCATGTTTTTACTGAATTTGACTTTTTAGTTTGTAATTTTATGTTGTGTACTCATTGGAAAAGTAGAGATTTTTCATCCAGCTGTTTATATTTTTCTTGTAGAAGGAGAAGTGTATACATGGGGTCATAACGCTTATAGTCAGTTGGGCAATGGTACAACAAATCATGGCTTCATTCCCTGTCAAGTCTCTACTAACTTGGTGAACAAGAAAGTCATTGAGGTTGCCTGTGGCTCTCACCACTCCATGGTGTTAACCTCTGACGGAGAGGTGAGTATAGTGGGAACCAGTCTCTGTTTTCTCATAATGAAACTCACATATGTGAGAAACAGAAAAACGCTCTGCACCTCTAGCATTAAACCTTGCTTCCTGCAGTCCTTACAGTGCTGATGTGACACAAATGTTTCATAAAAATTGAAACTTGTGAGAGTGTAGCTGTTTTGAAGTGTGTGCAGAGCACTGGTTTTGTGCCACATCTGCTTGTAATAATAAATTATGCAGCCAGTTCCTTCCTATATACTCTACTTGAACATTCAGCTTTAATGCCACTAAGCATTTAATGTAAATCACATTCACTGTAAGGAATTTTACCTGCCAAAGTAAAAAGTTTCCTGGAATTTGCCTTGAGGTACCATTTATGCCACTTAGATATTCTAGTTTGAGTTCTGGGAAAGTAGCAATGTATTCTTCCAGCATTAACTGCAGCCACCATGTTCCCTCTTACCTTTGAATGGAGGAACCCAAAAGAATGGGATATATAAATGCTTAGGTTGGCATATTTTTGTTAGAAATAGTTCACTTGTAAACCTATGAATCTTCCAAGGTCTGTAAAACAATGCATCCACTTTCACATAAAAAATGAATTTTTTTATTCATACATCTTTTTCCTCTCTTGAATATGTACTTTGAACTGTATATTATAAAGCTATCTTTGGTGACAATTCTTTTGCAACAGGTATACACATGGGGTTATAATAACTCAGGCCAGGTTGGATCTGGTTCAACAGCAAATCAACCAATTCCTCGAAGAGTTACCAGCTGCCTACAAAATAAAATAGTTGTTAATATAGCTTGTGGACAGATGTGCTCTATGGCTGTGGTGGAAAATGGAGAGGTAAGACATTTTAAGTGACTATTTGGACTGAATTTTACTTCATTTAATAACTTTGTATGTAGATAATTTCAAACCTGGTAGAATGAGCTATTATTCAGAAAGGAAGTTTACCTTTCCAAACTCCTTTGAGTCTAGCTGCTTATACTGCTCATAACAACCTTTGGTATTATAGCACTGCTGTCTTTTATTCATAGACAAATAAATTATTGTCTGTACTAGAATCTGAAGTATTGTATGTGAGATGTGTAATCGTGAATGTGAGAATAATCACTGAATGATATTTTAATTTTCAATGCTCATATTCACATATCTTAAGAGGAAACAAGTACATTGCATATATTTTTTGTACTGCAGTACCTCTTAAATCTCTCTCATACTTTTTTATCCTCTTTGCAAAGATACAAGGAAGTTGTAGAGTTCTAGATTTTGTTCATATGAGCTGATGATGTTGGGCAGTATATGTCATGCTAGCTCTATTTCTCCAAACACTTGAGTTTGGAATGAAGTAGCTATTACAGTAGCTACCTATTAAAATATAATATCACTGAAATTATGAGAGATCATTATTTTCCCTTCTTATGTTTTATATAAAGCTGCCTACTCTAACCGTTGTGCCCAGCTTCTGTTTTATAATTGTCCTAGTGTGCTTTCTGTTAGAAGATTTTGGAATGAGAAATCAGCTCTTTGAAGAAGGGAAGTATTGTGCTGGATTTATTCTGTGCTGTCAAGCAGCCATATGAGTCGCTGATTTTCTGTTCTTCCTATTAAAATATTGTCGTCCTACATAATCTAACTCCTAAAGAGCATGAATGTGGAAGTTAAGAATTCTAGATGAGTATATAATTGGCATTTTGAAGAAAAACGTGTGTGTGTGTGTATATATGCATTTATATGTATTCACATGTGTGAATATGTTTGTGTTTACCTAAAACAAAAAAAGTGAATAGTAGCAAGCAGCTAAAAGTCCCTGTCTCTGTTTCAAGGTCTATGTCTGGGGGTACAATGGGAATGGCCAGCTGGGGCTGGGCAGCAGCGGCAACCAGCCCACGCCGTGCCGGATCGCAGCCCTGCAGGGCATTCGTGTGCAGCGGGTATGTCTGTGCTGCTCCGCCTCAAACCCTCCAGGAACCTCAGCCACAGTCCCATAGGCAGCATTTGCTGCCTTTGAAGGAGATAGTCCTTTGTTTAAAGTGACATCAGAATAAAACACCTGTGTCCTAAAGTGGACCTCTCCCAACAGAGGAGAAATGGTGACCCTGTGGGGTTCGGTGGAAATTTTACCATTGACTTCAGTGAGGTCAGGATTTTACTTAGAGGACTAGACCATTTAAAATGTTTGTTTTGTTTTCTTCTTTTTCCTCCTGTGAAAGTTAATTTAAAAATATTGCTGTTATTTTAGTAAATAACAGTGTCTTTCTAAGGTATTCCATTCTTCATTAACATCTACCTTTTTTTTTCTGGAAAAATGCTGCAGTTTAGCATTTTGACTATCTTGTGGATTGAATTTCATTTTAGAACTGCACTACAGCCACCGTTACTTACTGATGTTTGGAGTCTGAATAAATTGCCTCCACTACATTTGGTTAACATTTGGTATGATTCCACAGTTAGACTTGACCTTTGGAGTTATTGCACTTTACCAAATAGCAGGGCTGCCACCAGTGTAACTAGCAAACCGATAACTTCTTTTGGCTAATAAGAAATATTTACAGTGACTGCAGACTGATACTGGAAGTTCTTAATTGATTCATGTGAAATAGAGGATACTGACAGGAAAATTATACAAGCTAGATGTTAGAAGACATTGGTTTTGTAACTAGTGAGAATTTGCAAGAGCATTTTGAACTTTGGATCCTATTTATTGCATTTACTCAGGAAAGCTGTGGATTTTTAAAGTATTTTAAAAGAAACTCATTAAATGACATCATTTTGTATTCAGTGCCTAGGATGTAGACAGTAGCTTTGCTGATAGCAACTACTGTTTGATAGTAACTTAATAAAGTGAGTATTATGTTCCCCTCTATTTATTCTTCTGTTTAAAGAGTGAATGCTCCAGCAAATTTGGCTTAGATTCTGTTTGCATCCACTTCATTTACTTGATATCGATTAATACCATGTTGTAGATCTCCAGTCAATAAATAACTTGATGGTTTATTTCACTTGAAGTACATCACATGCTTCGTGGATGTCAGTGGAGTATATGTATGGAGTATGTGTATCTTTGCAGATAATGTAAAGATAGGTGAGCTAGTTATGAGCAATGTAAATTGTTTTTGGTAGATGTCTATTTCTCCTAAGCTACACAAACCCCTGCAAAGCAAGAATGCTGCTTGTAGTGTTGCCACTGTGTATCTGTTTGTATGTGGGGCATGTGCTGCATATATGAAGTGGATTTTTTGAACAATCTGATGTGCTGCATATATGAAACTGATTTTTAGAACAATCTGATGTGAGGAGGCAGCTCAGCAGGACCAAGATGGTTTCTGGGAGAAGTTGTGAGTTGATACAGTTGTGTGCTGCCATCAAAATGGAGAGTTTTGTCTCTTCCCCCTCTTTTCTGGCTGATTGCTCTTGTTGCTTATCTTGTGTGGTTCTCAGCCCATACTGTGAGAGTTTTCTTCCAGTGATGTAAGTTTAGAGAATGACAGAATGGCCTGGGTTGAAAGGAACCCTGAAAACCATCCAGTTCCATCCCCTGCCATGGGCAGGGTCACCTTCCACTAGACTGGGTTCCTCAGAGCCCCAACAAACCTGGCCTTGAACACTTCCAGGGATGGGGTCTTACCTCAGCAGAGGGTCCTCTGAGCAGGAGAGCTGGCACAGGCAAGCATCTGTTTTGTGTGGCTGTCAGTCAGGGATGAAAAGATCAGACAGGGAGACCTTAGCTGTTTTTCCAGTTGTGAAGGTATTCATATTGGAGCAGTTGTCCATGGAGCAAGGTCAATATAAGACAGACAATCTTCACTTTTCTGCACATTGTTCAAATTTGTCATATAGATTTCCTTCTTTCTCAGTTTCTAGCTATTCTTTTTACTCTGCTTTTGAAATTATCTGTCAGGGTTTCTCATTGGTAAATGTTTTTCAGCTCATCTACTTTTCTTCCATTTTTAATAAACTTACCTGTATTTTTAATTTTTACACGAGTATAGAATCAATGGCATTAACCTAGAGCATAAGCGTTGATGTGTATTAATTTACTATTACATAAATTGAGATTTTCTTTTTTTCTGTTATTCCTTACAGGTTGCCTGTGGCTATGCACATACATTAGTGCTAACAGATGAAGGTCAGATATATGCCTGGGGAGCCAATTCATATGGCCAGTTAGGTACTGGGAATAAAAGTAACCAGTCTTACCCTACAACAGTTATTGTGGATAAGGACAGGTAATACTTACAGTCTTGCAATCAGACATTGGTTGACATACTCACAGAAGAACTACATAAAATTATGGTATCTTTTAATCCTTTTTTTTTTTTTTTTTTTTTTTTGGGGAGGAGCCTATAATTTTTGCAATGGTTCATCTGCTAAATGTGAACAGAATTTTCACTGAAACTGCTTGAATCTGTCCCATAACCATCCCTGTGAAAGAGAAACTGAGCATTCTGAGCCTGGATATTCTATTTCCTGCTTCAGCTCACACTGTACTTTACAGGCTTTAATTGCAGTTTCCCTTCAGTGGTGTAGTTTCATTGCTCGAAATCAACAATAAAGGCTTTATTGTCTGTGAATATAAATTGTATTTTAATATGCTACTTTTGACAAGAAATATACTTGGAAAAAGTGAAGTGTGGACATCTGCAATTTGTGTTATTTCTGCCATTAAATCTGACTCATAATTCAGGAGAGAAAGGGAGGAGTTCTTTCTTGGTATTGTTGCCTAAAAGTAAAGATTTTATTTTTGCAAGTTAAATATTTTCCTCTAGGTCCTTGAGGGACAGTGGGGCAGTTGTTTCTGTTGCTGTTGTAAAACCATGTATGTACATGGTCAGAAATCTTGATTTTGGGCTCCTGTTGTGAATAAGAAGGAAAGTGAGATGTCCCTGTTAACCCTGTGTCTGAGTGTGTCATTGTGCAGAAGTGGCATCTCTGCTGTGCTGATGAGACATGGCCTGATCTTGAACATTGCTATTTCTATGTGTGCACTTGTGGTTTTGCTTCAAATGTTACTGATTGTTTTTCTAGACACTTTTAAAATGTTACAATAAGAATTTAATACAAGTTTTAATGTTGCATGCTGCCTTTGGCTTTTGTTGGTCAGAATATGAATTCCTAGTGTCAGTGAAAATACTGCCTCACTAAAGCCTGCAAGATTTGTGCATACAGCTTTAAACAAGTTGTTCTCCTGCCATTATCCCCAGGCAGCTGAGAACACAAGTAAACAAGCAGTAGTTCAGACTGCAAAACAGTGGATTGTGTAATGCTGTACACAGTGGGAGTTCTGAACTCTTAAATCAGTCTTGGGATTAGAGACATAGCCTAGCTAAAGGACACTTAGAAACAGCTTTAAGTAGTGTTTGGTTCTAAATTTTAGTTTTCAAAATGGAAATCCTTTAAACATAAGTAATAACAATAATATGAGTAAGAAGAAGTATGTTTAACTTGTTGGTTTGTAACTGTTACCAATAAACAAACAGAAAAAAGCCTTTCATTGTCTTTCAATTATAAGCCAAAATGCAATTTTAATTTTTTTTTAATGCCTCCTTATTGTCTTAATCATTTCCAAGTATTTGTTCTCTACAGCTTAATACAGCTAGTCACCTTATTGCCCAGCACCACCGAGGACATTCAGAGACTTGGAACTCAATCTGGCTTTGCTTGAGAGAGCTGAGGGGTCAGCAGAACATGTGCTGCAGCAGATACAGGGCTCTGCTACAGCTCTGGCTGCTCACTCCCAAGATGCTTTTCCAAAGAGAAACTTGGAGTGCACGCTGTTTGCAGAAACACTGCCAGTCCTTTTAATTTTGCTATGTGTGACCAGAAAGCATTCTTGCTTACATGCATGCTTAAAAGTATATCTTGCACTAGAGAAGGACAGGAAGCAATGAGCTTATTCATTGCGTTTTTCTCTTGAAAGTGACTTGCTTTTCTCCTTTTGTTTGCTTGTGAGTTCAGGGTTGTGGAGATCGCCGCCTGCCACTCGGCGCACACGTCGGCGGCCAAGACGCAGAGCGGCCAGGTGTACATGTGGGGCCAGTGCCGGGGGCAGTCCGTCACCTTCCCCCACCTCACCCACTTCGCCTGCACGGACGATGTGTTCGCCTGCTTCGCCACCCCCGCTGTCATGTGGCGCCTGCTCTCCGTAGGTGAGCTCCAGAGGTGTTTTTGTTCTGGCACCTTCTAAATGGAACCGCGAGCTCATAAAAACACAGTTGCATGTGTTTGAAGCCTAAACATAGTTCCTCACAAAAATTTACACCGGGAAGCGTAGTCATAATGACATGTTATGCATATGTAAGTGGTAATGTGGAATGGTAAAACATTGCTAAAACCTGAGGGCAGGGCTAAATAATTGTCTTTTTTATTGATGTGGCTTATTTCTATGGGGAATGGCCTCAGGTTTGGGGAGGGTTTTTTTGTGTAATTTCTGTGTGTGACTGTCCAGTGGCTCTGGGTGGAAAATCCAAGTTTGAATTTGGAGATTTGAGTTGAGGAGCTCTGAAGATTTCTTTGATGCCCTTAAGTAGACTACTAAGAATTGAGAGATCCAAATTCCTGTGTTCTGAATTGACTACAAGCATTCAGTCTCATCACAAGTGATTGTGACCTGGTCTTCTGAAGAGACAAATTGCTGGATCTCAGATATTTGACTAGCATTAAGATCTGTCTTGCTGGCCTTGACTAGAAAAAGTTATGTATACAGCATTGACACCAGAGAGCTCATTCTTAGCTACAATTTAATCCCATAATGGCTTCTAATAAAATTGCTGGGGGGTTGTTGGAATTTTTGTTTGGTTTCTTGGTTGTTGTTTGGTTTTGGTTTGGTTTTTTTGGGGTTCTTTTGGGTTGTTTTTTTCTTTTTTGGTTTTGTTTTTTTTTTTGGGGGAGGTTCTTTTCGTGTATTTGTTTTGGCTTGTTTGTGGTTTGGGGGTTTTGTTTGTTGTTGTTCTTGGAGGGTTTGTGCATTTGTTATTGTGTGGCTTTTTGGGAGGTTTGGGATTTTTTGACCTAAATGTCTGGGTCTCTTTGGAATAGAGTTACAACACTGTAGCAATGTTGTACCAAAGCATAAAGTGAAGCCTTACAGGAGGAAAAGGTTTCTTTACTTTTAAACAAAACAAATTTCAGGTGCACTTTCAAAGCCACTTTTTCATAAGTGACAAGTAGTCTCTCCAGCATCCTGGCACTTTTCAGGAGGCCTGAGCAGGTTTCCTTGTGATGACACAGGAAAAAGAATGCTGGCTATCGGGCCTCCTGGGTTGTTTTTAGTTAGGTGACTCTGTGCTGGTGTTGGTTGTGCCTTTTTGCATACTCCAGGAGCTGAGGGTGACTGGCCTCTTCATCCTGTCCCACCCTGGCAAGCTCTCAGGGCTGACTCACTGCTGTTTGTCATCTGATGTTTGCATGGTGAGAATCCTCAGGCAGCTGTGTCCTGGGATCTTACATCTGCTGACCTATATGCCATGGATATCTGCCATGCTTACAGCCCTTCTCTGCCCTTTTTGTTCTGGTGCTTTCACAGCCAGGCATTCCCATTATCTCCATGTTTGTGGCCGTTCTAACATTTCTAATACAATTCTTAGCACTGGCTGATAAGGAATTTTCTTGGCTATGTGCCTTGTCAGTGGGAACTGCCTCTTAATTTCCTTGCTCAGGTTCCCCTTTCACTGCTGTAACAAATAGAAGCATGTGGTTTCCCTCTAAGAGTTTCAAAGCTGAACCCCACTATATTCAATTTTCCTCTGATGGCAGTAGAAGTCAACTGGAGATGTGTCTTGGTGGACATCTGGATTGCCAGTTAACTTTGAAGAAGAGTTTCACCTTTGCATTAGTTGCTAAAATGCTTACTTAAGTTTAATAGCAGAGGTCTGAATAAACAAACCACACATTGTACAAAATAAGAGCTAACAAAGTATTTTACAGTATCATTGTTTCAGAAATATTTTTTTTTAATCATCACTGTATTGGATTTCTTTCCCCCATCCATTTTACTTGTACCTACCCAAATTGTGTATACCTGACATTCTCTAAATGAAGTGCAAAATGACTGTGCTAAACAAAGTGTAACAGTATTGTAGTGTATGTGTGTGTTAAGCTTTTTTAGAGCTTGTGGAAATGGTCTTTCCATTTCCAGCAGAATACTATTCTAATTTCTAGCTTGATAGGTTACATGACCTAGCATTTATGTTATTTTCTGTAGAGAACAGCTAATTAGTGACCCACAAGATCTGTGTAAACCTATAATGTGTATTTATATGTAAGAAGACAAAATGTTGTCACAGTTAAGAATGAGATTTGGGGGTAGAGTGGGTTGTTGATTTTTTTTTTAGTAGTATTAAAGAAGACAGTTCTCTGAGGCTTTGTGATGGAGATTTGGATCAGTTCAGGAGGTAAAATATTTTGTGTGCTGATAAGGGTAACTTTTCAAAGCTGTTTGGTAACATTTTAATGCAAATATCATGTGCACTGTGGGATATACAGACATATGACACAAACAGGAATATGCAGACCTTGACACACTGTGCTTCTAACACCATTAAGTCCAGGGAAAGCTATTCTTTTAGAATAAACTTGTAAGTGTTGGTATTTACTTTTAGGGACATTGCTCTGGGCAGTTTCACTGCCAACCAATATGTTATTTCTGTAATAGATTATTTTTTGCTGTAATATAATGTCTCCTTATGGAAGCATTTCAGAAAATTTTATTATGAATTTTTAATGATCTTTTGAGGCTCTTGTAATAACAGTTTCAATTTGATATAATTTACTCACTAATGTTGATAGCATTTTATATCATATGGAGCAGTAAACTTCTGAGACTTTTTTTTTTTTCTGCCTTATATAGGTGAGTTAGAGGGTTTTTTCACAGGTTTTTTAATAGAGATATTTGCTTGGAGCAGGAAGCTAGAAAGGACTGAAGAAAGCTGTCCTTTCTTTTCTTTTCTGTCCTAGACAGAACACATGAGCTGCTGGGGTGTTTTACTAGCTTTAAGGAGATGTATTAATTAAGAGTTTTAATTGCTGACAGATACCCAGAATGTTGTAGTGAGAGATATTTGTATTGCTTACTACATTGTATAAAGTCCCCTACTTATTCTAGAGCCTGATGACCATCTAACAGTAGCCCAGTCACTAAAGAAGGAATTTGACAACCCTGAAACTGCAGACCTGAAGTTCCTAGTGGATGGAAAATACATTCATGTTCATAAAGTTCTTCTTAAAATTAGGTAAGAAACAAACACTATAAATTGCATAAGCTAAACTGTGTAGTGTAGTCCCCTGTGCTGAGTCATCACTGCAAAACAATTCTTGATTTATTCTTACAAATTCCCTTTTCCCTGAGTCAGGGACTCATCTGCTTTCTTCCCTGTTACTCTCTCTGTAATTATCAGACATGTTGTTCTACTGCCTGCCTTTCCATCACTGCCCTCCATCTGATATTCTCCTTTGTGCTTCTAAATGGCCTTGACCTTGATTTCCAATAACCTTTCTCTGCCCAGGAAAAGGCTCACTTCCTTCTGCTGTCTTCTCGGTACTTAGAATCAGTTTTTTCCTCCTTTATATGCTTGACTTCCTCCACCAGAATGATTTGAGGAGGTTGTGTTTATTCTTGGTACTCTTTCCTTCCACAGGACCATTCAGATGTTCCAGCTACTTCTGTAGATGCTATCCAGATGATCTTTTTTCCCCGTCTATGACAGATTTGTTCTATGTGTTTTAAACATTCTTATCAGTGAGTTTGATTTTAAGTTGGGTTTTTTTTCTGTTTTTACAACTTTTTTGCAAGTTAAGGCCACTTTATGGCAAGATTTTATGTAAGCAGATCTACAGAATGGTCTCATTGTTATTAACATGCAGAGAGATTAATTTGTTACTGCTAATGTGGTTTCTCCAGTGATATTCTAGAGAAGCTGCTTTAGATCACTTCTACCTTGCCAACTACTTCTACTTCATCCTCCTCATTATTATCATATTTTTTTATTTGCTATTTTTTTCTCAAAATGCTTGGCTATCTCTCTGTTTATCACTACTTTGATCTTCCTACTTTTGCTCTTGAGTCCTGTTAGTGATTTCTTTTATATTACTGTGTAAAATTAAAATTCCCTGTTGAGTTTTGCCTGTCCTTGTTTGTTTGGGCTTTTTTTTTTTCTACTCTCCTCTTACTGCTCTGATTACCTGTATTACTTTTGTCTTCCCTTTACTGGTTTCATTGCTTGTACATTACATTCATGCCTATAGTCCACCCTCTTCATTTGGAATGCCATATGTTCTCCATCAGATACCACACCAAATCTTGTGTATGTCCAAAATGTTCCTGAGGTTCATTTTCCTTATAATCAGACTATATGTAGCTTTCCCTTATTTCCTTTTTCTTGCTCTGCTTTCCTCACATTATGTGAGGAAAGCAGAGCAATTCTGTGAAGAAAATGTGTCTAATTCTAAAATGGATTTACATATGTGGTGTTACCAGAATACTGTGAAGGACTAACAAAACATCGGGCACACACTGTAAAATTAATATTTTCTTTACTCTCATGGTGCAACTGGATCAAAGTATTTAAAAAGGTGTTTTGCAACATATGGCCTGTAGCACTATCATGAAAGCAATGCTGGTAAAATTCCCTTCTATTGTTTTGTCATTTCTTTACTGCTCATGAGGACTTGTTTCCATCTTGTTTCATTCCTGTTCTTGAACTGGATCCCGTTGTTGGTGGTTACTGGCTGGCAGTGGTGGAGGAATGCCAGGGAACACCCAGCTCTGTGAGAGCAGCCCAAGGCCAGCACTGCCTGCAGGAGCAGAGACATCCCAGTGCATGGATGGGATTTACCAGCTCTGCATTCAGCCAGCCAGAGCTGGGTGTCTGGGCTGTGTCTGCTCAGGGATAGTGACAGGGAAAGACACTCCAAAGGATGAGTCACTCCAAGATACTTTGCAGACCAGAGGATGTGTGCTAACCAATTTTTATTTTCATTTACTTATTAATTTTTCAGGGATCAGTGTGTACCACCTTCTCTCTGACGTTTGTGTGGTGCCATTGGAGCACAAAGCATTCCCAAGGTCTGATCCATGTTGGATGGATAGCATGGTCATCACTACTTAACATGGGGCTCTGGGAGGCAAGACAATGAGGTTTTGTCTGCCTCTCTCAATGCCAGAATGTGGTAAAAAATGTGGCAGAAGCTAGATAATGACTTTATTTCTTTATGAATTTGAGAAGAGGTTCCATTATTTTATTAAAATCCCCAAACAATAAGATAAAATTCTCTCATTAACAAGTAAAATGTGAAGAACTTAAGTAGTTAGTTAAATAATTTTTCATTTGGATTTAAGTGATACTGTCTTTAAGTTCTAGTTTTTTCTCAGAGACATTAAAAGGAAACCATCTTACTTTTTACAAGGAAGTTTGAGTAAAAGAGGAGAAAAATTCAGATGTGGGAGAGTTACAGATTAGTGTAGTACAAAGTATGATTAAATTGTGGCTGTAGAAAAAGTTATCAGAAGTGGAGATTTTTTATCAACAAACATTTTGAAAATAATGCTCATGTTAGGACGCTTTTTTGGGAACAAGTAAGTTCCAGTGCATTGTAAATTACTGTGAACTGGTAGTTGCAGATTACAGCTACCAAAGGCAGTGCTTTGTCCTTGTTTGTATCTGTCACAAAAGTGTTCAGACTTGTAAGGAAAAGATGTTGAAAGAGCTGAGTGACAGTGTCTTCACTTTCAATAATTTAATCCTTAAATGTAATGATTAATGCTAAATTGTGTATGAACTCAGACACTTGAGTAAATGATATCTAAAATTATTAATAAATTTCCTCTTCATTGGGAAATGCTGGAGAAATCAGGGTCGAATCTCAGAAATGTCTAAGTTGATTGTAAACTTCATGTGCTACGAGACAGGTAATAAAATTGATTGTTAATGTATAATATATTTAAGAACATGGCATCAAAACCAGATGGATAATCCTTGTAGGTATTGTAAGTAAAAATTGAGCCTGCCATAAAATATTAACAACAGGAATAAGTTCTGAATTATATATATCAGGCTTATGAGGCTTAAAGAAATGAACATGTTCAAAGCAAGAAATCATGTAGCTAGAGGTTCTGCTTTTGTATTTAGTCTGTAGAACTGACTTATTGTTTTTACCAGCTTCTTGCTGCAGCTTATCTTTCAAGCTTAATTCTTTGCAGTGTACAATCTTTGTTCATGTTTTGTAGGTGTGAACATTTTCGCTCCATACTCAATAATGATGATGAAATTATAGAAATGAGTGAATTTTCTTATCCTGTTTACCGAGCCTTCCTGGAATATCTGTATACAGACAACATTAGGCTCCCTCCTGAAGATGCAATAGGTATTTGCCATAAATGGAAATTACTCCAGATTACTGTTTTTGAAAAGTTCAGTCTATGTTTTATTACAGAGTAAGGAAAGTAGGGCTTGTTGATTTTAGTTTCATTAGCACTTTAATCTTGATTTTGGCAGGTGTCAGGAAGAAAGGATGCAGTAGTAGGAAACATGCCCAAGGAGGATGAGTGGTGGGCATGCAATGAGATCGAAGGTGAAAAGTTTTCAGAAAGAACTTGTTGCTGTTCTTATTAAGAACTTTGTTTTATTTAGAAAGGCACTAATGCCATCCTGAAAAAGTTTACTTGTTTGAGTAGCTGTAGCAATTTTTGATCCTGAATGAAAAGGGAGATCTTCCCTGCATGAATTTTAGAGGATGCAAGTCAGTGATTGATGTCCACAATGAGAACAAGAGAACAGAACATTTGCACAGTAATAAAATGGTTCCTTTTTTGATAGGTATATAGGGGATTTAAAAAATGCATGCATCATCTAGGGAAAAAAAACAGAGCAAGTCTTTGATTAATTCGGCCTAAAACAAAAGGGTGATTGATTAATTTGAAAAGAGAGTAATATATTTTGCACCAGAATAGTTAAAGCTGTATAAATTTTCACAGGGCTGCTGGATTTGGCAACGCTGTACAGAGAAAACAGACTGAAAAAGCTTTGCCAGCAAACGATCAAACAAGGCATTTGTGAAGAGAATGCCATTGCTCTCCTTTCTGCCGCGGTCAAGTACGAAGCTCAGGTAAGAACTTCTCTTCAGGTAACAGTTGTTTTCTGAGAAATGAAGCTGCCTAATGTAAACATGACTGTATTTAACTGATGAGGCATGATACTGTAATTTCCCTTTCTGGCTTAACAAATGTTTTTTTCCCCTTTTTAAGCTGTTAAATAAAAAGTTTAAAACACCCAGTTTAGTGTTTTCTTCCTGCCCTTTTGGCTTGCCCTGTGAGTCAGGGTTCTTAATCTGCTTCCTTCCTTGTCATGTGGCATTGCAGGGCATGGCATGCAAATTTCTCACTGCCATTTGCATCTCTTCCTTTGGATTTTGTTCTTTCACTTCCTGAGTTCTCCACCTGGTAATTTTGTCTGCTGGAGTCTGGTACAATCATTCTGGTACTGACTTTTATAGGTAGTGGGAGAAATTCCCTGTAAAGTCCCTGCATATTTATGCTTGTGCTTTTATTTAAAAAATCCACGTTTGCAGTACTGTTTACAGTGAATTATGCTGACATACAACAAATTAGCTATTGTTAATATTCCTCCCCCACCCCCTGCCATATCCTGTCATCTGGTCTGCCCTTTTTTCTGGAATGAGTCACTAGCACTCAACCTCTTATCCGTGCTTTTTTGGTATTCAAAGACATTTTCCCTTTCTCATCTTCTTAATGCTGTGGTGATTGTGGAAATAACTGTGTGGTGAGTTTTATTACTCAAAAAGTCTGCTTCTGTATTTTAGATGTAGGGGACATTTTTATAAATACTTTTCAGGTATGGGAGGCAAGTAGAAGAGACTGAAACAAACTGAATTAAAAATGTTGCATTAGTGCTGTATGGAGACAGCAAACTACAGGAGATGAATTTGTGTAGGAGTTGCAAAGAGGAGACTGGAAGTCAGGGAGTTCTATGCATTGAAAGAGGATAACAAGAGATCAGTAGATAGTAAGAGTGCCAGCTGCCAGTGACAAAGCATTTGTAACCCAGGTATCAGAAGCAGAGGGCGTGGAGGGCTGGGTCACAGAGGATTTGTGCTTTCAGTGTGGCGTGCTGCTGCAGTAAGCCCACCATAGCAGGGAAGACTCTACAAGAAGGCATGATGCAATAGTTTGGTTCTCTTAACAGCAGATTTTTCATTATAATTTTATTCTTTAGTTTCTCCTCTTACAAGCTTTCCAAAATTTCTGAACATCTTCAAAGCCGAAGTATTTTTGGTTGGTCTGTATCTGGTGAAGTAGTTAAAGGTATGTTTAGGTATTTTGTGAGGTAGTAAAACTAACCTGAACAAAGTAGCAGAGTTCACAAAGCCTGAGACACAATAAAAGGGGTGTGGCTGGATAACTAAATACATGTTATCCTCCTCTTCCTTGTATGATTCAGTGTTTTGCTCTTTCAAAACATGTAACAGTTTAACACAATTGTCAGATGATGAATTGGTTCACTTGCCCTGGCTGCAGCATGTGCCAAACTTGGCAGTGTATTGTTGCCCTCCTCCCTACACCCACAGCTCAGAAAGGGGTGGAAGTGCAGCAAAGATTTCTTTATCAAAGATATAGGGATAACCTTTGTCTAAAGAATCGTGGGATAAACCAGGATCTTCTATGTACTACATTAATATAGTAAGTCCTGGTTTGAGAACCATGTGCACTGTGTCAGGACTTCAGTAGAAAACTGCCAAAAGAAGGATTATGAAAGAGGCTTTGTATTTTGGAAGTTTGAAAATACAGAATTCCATTTTTTGTCATTAAATATGAGCACTGCAAGTGAAAGATTATAGTGGTGTGTGACATGCCATTCACCTTGCAAATGAAGACTGAGTTGACTACTGTATACATCTGTTAGAATTTAAGAAGTATGAAAATATATTTTCCTCTCCCCAGAAAATAGAGTTTCTACTACAAGTTGTTTTAAGGCATATTTCTGACACACCTGTAGCAAAGTTTAGTCTAATCATCTTCTATAAAACAGAATTAAAAAGACAGTATTTCTTGAAACTCCAAAATGAGTGGTCGGGATTCTCTATGAACTATGGTCCTCTTCATACCAGCATCAGAAGAATTAGCTGCTGATCATTTTAGCTAGCATAAAAGTTCACACATTGACTGTAAAGCAGCTCAAGTTCTCACAGTACCATTTCAGAACACTGCTGGAACTTAAGGTGTTACTGTCTTTGATTTTTTTTTTTATTTCCTCTGATTTTGTGCTGCTTCTATTCTCATTCCTTTTCTACTTTACTTTTCCAGTAGTTTTTGATGAGAGATACTTGTTATACTGTATTTCCTCTTTAAAGATATCTTGTGCTTTAGTTACATCTTGCAGCATGGAATCTACTATTAATCCTAGGCTGCAATGTTTTTATAGTTAATACAGGATCAAATTGGCATGGGTTACTCTTTTTGCTGTAACCCTTGAAGAGTTTTATAGTTTTTGGATCAATTCTGTCTTCCTTGCTGCTGGCTCCAGCTCTGGCTGCAGAAGGTAATTAATTTTTTTTCACAGAAAGTTGTTGCATAGGAGCCAACTAAAGGAGACTGAGCCAGTGCATGGAGAGAAGAATTGGCATTGTTGTGAGGAGTTTGAGTGGGAAGAATTTTCTGCATGCAGTCCTGGTTGTTTGGCTTGATGGCTTGTACCCATCCTGTGCTGAACAGCTGAGCATTCTCTTACAGTGAGACCAGGACAAGACAGAACCTTTGTGCTATCTGGGAATCCCATTAGACATAGGGATTCAATTCCTAGGTTTGCCATGAAATATGCATGTATCCTACCACACAGTTTGTGTTCAGCAAGCATCATCTCCTTTTTCATCATATTTTGCTTTTATTTCCAGCATGACAAGCAGATCTGCTGTTTTTCACAGGACCACTACTAAATGCAGTGCAGGGAAGACAAGAAAAGAGTTATTAATGCTCTAGTAGTTCTCTTTGGGGCAATTGGATGGTTTCACCTGTTGGTAACTTTTCTAATGAATGTGTAATAAATGCTAGTAAATGTGATGAAGTTCTAGACTCGATCTAGGTGGCTACTCCTGTTTTCTCCAAGTTTGTTTATTGAATAGTTTGTATGAAAAAAATTCATCCTATCATTTGTGATCTCATCAAAAGGATCAGAAAAGGAATTGATAATGGACACAATCTGGTATATTCTCTTCTAATTAAATGACAGATTTGAAACAAAGTAATAATGTTAATAATTTTATCAGTCATTCATATTACAAATTACTCAAATTTGTTCTAGGACTTGGAAGAATTTTGCTTCAGATTTTGCATAAACCATTTGACTGTTGTTACACAAACTCAAGGCTTTGCAGAAATGGACCATGACCTCCTGAAAAACTTCATTAGCAAAGCCAGCAGAGTGGGAGCATTCCGAAATTGAGGTCTGACTACTACCAAGCTGAAGAGCACGTCCTCTTCCCTTCTGGAAATACTTTTCCTTTGGAGAACTCCTCCAAGGTCAGAACATGCAGTGGTTTGGAAGGACAGTCTCGGTGCCCATCAGCTTAGGGAGTGTGTAGAAGTCCACTAACATGTAGGCTTTGTTGTAAGGATGGCTACAGTGTAGGTGTGTGGTGACTGTTCATTGCCAAAAGCCAGAATTTAACACAAAAATCTAATGTAATAACTACCCTTTCCTACTCAAAGTCAACCAAACCAAGCTTGTCATTATCTAGTCTGTCTAATTTTTTTTTTTTTTAACTGTGTTTGGATTTTATGGGACAGTGACCTGTTTGCTGCTAAAACTTTCACAGAGTTTTTTTTGTCTCAAAACTCAGTTAGTGTGCTATAGTGGGCTCCTTTTTATGATCCAGTGAAGATACAAACTTGTTTTTCTGGACATATGGTAAAATACTGTAAGTTCTTTAGGATGAGAGGCTTTCTGATTTGTAGGCAGTTATGTCTCACTTGCTGTTTATTTGGAGTTAATTAATGAGGAGCTTAAGCAGGCTATTAGAGTTTTGAGTTCCCAGCACTTTTCTCATTGTTTAGCCAGAATTAACAGGATCTCCTTTTCCATTACACCAGATATGTCCCTGGCACCCCAATGGAAGCACTCACCAAGTTTGTCTGGATGTGAATTGTCAGGCTGTGAGTTTAACTACTAAGAAAACCACCTAGTTAGAAACCTTAACAAGCTTTCAAGAAAAGGAAGTTCTCCTTGAGGCTTATTTATTCCTGTTTTACTATCTCTCCTCAGACAGATCAACTTCAGAAAAATTGAGAAAAAGGTGATTTTGAAGTGGTAACTTCAAATTAATTAAATTTTAAGAGTGAACTGATACTGTATTCCAAATGGTGATAAAGATGTCTTGTCCAAATATGGTATTTCACATTCTCCTGTGGTCAGAGCTGTGAGATGACTACTCCACTTTCCTTTCAGGACTGTTCAGGAGAGAGGAGATGCCCTCTGGACATGCCTCTCTCCCAGCACTGATCATTGGTGGCTAAGGTAGAGTAGATGCTTCATTCCTAACTGGCTGAAGTAAATTAAGGTGAAAAACCCACCCAGTGCTGCACAGACAGAGATTTGCCCCATTACAGAAGATGTGTGGGGCTTATGGAGCATTTACTTGAATTTTCTAACTGTGAATTAACCCTGAGAATTTAAGATTTTGACTGAGTGAAGTGACTTCAAGTGCCTTTTGCAGTATTTTACAAAGGGGGAAGACAAAAAGCTGGATGACCAGGCTCAGTACACAAATATAATTATGTAAGTAGTCATGCAACCTTCTTGCAGGTCCCTGCTGTGCCACAGCATCCTTTGATGACCTGTTCTAATCCTGAAATGTGGTTTCCAAGAACTTAATTCCCTTAAATTGTCACAGCTTCATGTCTAAAAGTGGAAATAGCTGTTCTTTACTATATTAGAGGCTCATTTCTCAAACAATTCTGATGTTTGTGGAAGAGTAGGAGAAAAAAGAGGAAGAGTAGTAGTGACTAGTACCCCCTACACCCCAGGCCCTGTGTGTGTGAATGGAAAGGTGAAGCACACAGGTAGCAGAATTTACTTAGGAAGAGGGTGATGAGCAAGTACTTTAGAAAATGCTGTGGTAAATATTTACTTGTGTTTGAGACATTTGCCTCAGACCCTCACTAGAAATATATTGGATTATCTACTGCTAACAAGCACATTCTGCCACCCCCTCAGTGGTGAGTACGACTTCCTCCAGCAGCGTAAATCTGTTCTTAGCAGCTGTGTCAGTGTTTTGTATTCAAACAGAGGTGGTCAAACCCTTTCCAATAGATAATGCAGATTCATCAAAAACACAGCTTTGCTGTGGGAGGAGATGGGTTTTGTTAAGTTTGTGTTGAGAAACACTTGACACCAGCACACAGACAGATGTTGCTGCAGACAGTGAAACAGTGTCACAGTAAGGCACACTTTTAATGCCAACCCTGTGTGCTGTGGCCCAGCACTGATCATACCAGTATGGACACAAGGGATTCCATGTAAGCCAAGGCTGCACATCCCTGGGTAAGTCTGAGATGCCAGAGTCACCTGCCAGCACTTCTTTCAGGGTGGCAGTGCATGGAATGAGGGCGTACAACCATGTCCCAGCCTTGGGGCAGCAGCTGCCACCAGCCGCTGTCCCACCCACCCCAATGGCATCACACTGGCACACAGCCAGTCTCACTGGGAAATGGAACCAGCTGGGCACCTCCACCCCTGGTACTGGCTTGGCAGTGGTCACTCCAGCTCTCCTATGGTATTATGAAAGGTCTCTCCACATGTTTGTGTTGTTTTACTCGGAAGAATCAAACAGAAAACTACAAATGTGACATGATGAGGGGTTTTTTGGCTCAAGATCTATCAGAAACCTTCTCTGGCTCTCTGGGGATGCTGCTGCATAGAATGATAGTACAGGAGAGGGACACCACTCTCCTCCATTAGCTCAAGTTCAGAACAAAGTAGTTGAACAGAGATTGCAGCTTAAACGGCATGCTGCTTGGAACAAGACATCTTTGGCTTTTAGAACCAAATGTCTTTTTTTTTCCAGTTTACTTCCTTCCTGCTCATTATTTCCAACCAACCATATGCATTAAAGCCTACTTGCAATTTCAGAATAATAGAAAAAGCTTGTAGTTATGAGAAAAAGCATTTCTGGACTGAATGAGGGTGATTCTAAAGATGCAGTGTGTCAGCATTGGCTTTTATTCTGTATCATCTGACCTACTTGTGATAGTGTTACTTTCATAGAAACATTTATTTATTTAAATTTTAATTTTCTGTTGCATGTGTTAAAAAAAAAAAACACACCCTTACTGGCTTAGGTGGTTAAATGTGGGTGCATGGATGTAAATATGTGCTTGAAAACCAACCATGGGACAATTCAGAAGTTGTTAGGGATTCATTTTACTGTGGTGAGACTGAAACAACCTTGTGTTTGTGTATCTTGCAGGTTAAGTACTTAATCAAGTATCGTTCTGTTTTATGATACCACAGAAAAAAGGTATTTATTAAAAAGTGACAATTTGGTCAAGCAGAAACTGTGTCTGGGGTTTAAATAAAGAGCAATGTTCCACTTTCCAGAAAGGAGTCTGGAAAGTAAAACAAATTACATGGGTAGGATCATTTGAAGGTTATCCTAAGTTACTGAAGCTAAAAGCCAGCACTGCTTTGTCATCTAGTACCCACCTGTAGAGTTGTTACAATGCTTGGTAACTATGTGAACTGCTGGTTTTCTATTATCTGAACACTTTCCATGGGCCTTCCTTGTAAACAAAGCATTTATTTGCCCCAGAGAGACAGGATTCATTTCCCACTACTCAATGACATAGAAAGTTTACAAAAAATTTACAGCCTGATTTTACATAAATGATTTTTTTTGTTTCCTTGTAAGCTTACCTGGTTTAATAGACCATTAATAAAAATGCCATAATATTTAAAACAGTTTGAGTGGGACTTTTTTCTTTTCAGTAAAAATGAAGGAAGTTTGATGCTTGTAGACTGAGTTGACTGTGTGTGGGGATAAAAAAAGTAAACCAGATAATATTTCACAGAGGTACCTTGAAGGCTATTTGTGTTCTTATGAAATCACTGTCACCAGATAACACATTTGTAAGCTGGAGAATTTCTTCAAGTCTATTTCCACCTTTAAAATAAATCAATGCCCTGGTGACTTAATAAAATGTAATTAATAAAATGGTCATCAGAACAGAACACCAATCATTGTTTCTTAAGCAAATGTACATTATGACAAGCTTGTTACATTTTAAAATATTTCAGCCTGTACTGTGTGCTGGTGTCACACAGCCATGATCTTCTTCAGCTGCTTCACATGTGACACAGGTGTCTTCCTGCAGCCACTCCTGTGCCTGAAAATGTGCCCTTACACTCCCTGTGGCTGTTCTGGTACCTCTGAGGAACCTGCTGTTCAGTACAGCCCCTCTGCATGAGCGCTGCCTCGGCACAAAATCCTTCATTTGCAACTCCAAAGGCAGGGGAGAAGAAACAAGCTCCTATGACATTTAGGAACAAACAGCATTTGGAAACAGTGGACAGCAGGAAGAGATTAAGGTATAAAACATCAGATGAAGAGACTGGGAGTTGGCTCACCCACCTTCAGATGGCTACAGAGCCAAGCTGATAGATTCCATTCCCTTAAGCATCAATGGACAGAAATGGGCCTTTAAAGGATATCATTTACCTGACCTCATCTTAGACCCAGAGCTTCAGCTTTCTACAGAAATTGATGCTTGATGGTAAGCACCTAAAATAGCCATCACATTTTGTGCTCAGCTTCTGCTGTGATTCCAAATTTTCATTTTTCCTGGAACAGTTTCAATATTCCAGGCCATTTTTAGTACAGCAAGGTCTCACTCTAAGAAAAGTACTGTCAAACGCAGTAAGATTTCCATATATAATAAAAAGCCATTAATTTCAATATGTATTTATTTGGATAGGTACCATAGGAAATCACCTAATATAAGAAAAACATTGACTATAAATCCTTTAAAAGCTATTTTATTTATCTTGAAAGTCGAGAAACTGATTAGTTGTATAAAAGAATATTGTACATTTGATGTAAAGCCTTCAGTCTGTTTGAACCAAAAATAATTCATTGTCACAGTAAAGAATGAATCTATTAAATACTGTATCATCCCTCTTGCCAAAGGACTGCTGTAACGGGGCTTACAGTCAGTGCACCCCACTGTTAACATGTATCCTTTCTATAAAACTGCAGAAAGTGAGAAAACAAACATAACATACTCTGGAAAGTTGTGTGCATTTTTCAGTAAGGAAGCTGAAGCCATACTGAGTCTAAAAAATCCCTCAATATTATTTTAAAATTAATTCATAGTTTTTGCTGCTCATAGAATTTTTAGTAGTTCTAGGGTTAGCTTTGAATCAACACAAGAATGGATCGTTAAAAAACTTCCTACTCTAAGTATTCTAGGATCAGCTAAACAATTTGTAAATAAGTTCCCTGGAAGACATTGGTTTAAAACATTTGTGTCATGAATAGCATGCTTTTTTACTGTACTTGTTCTTAATTTAAAAAGCTGCAAAAGCTAAAATTCATAAAAATGGGTAGTTTTAAAGCAAGACTATTTATTTTCTGTATTTTAATCCTCTGGAAATAAAGCATGTGCTTTTGTTAATTGGCTATTTTAACAAAACTTCCTTGTTACAAAAAAAGTTCCAGTATCTGAATCAGTAACTTACAAATACAAAACATGAAAAAAGTATTGGATGGTTTTGTTTGGGTTTTTTTGCTAGTTGCAACCATTCATAAGTTGCCCAGTTAACTGCCTTTTCAGTAAAGGCAGATGGATTTTCCCAGCGTGGGTTCACCCAGGTCAGGTTTTTGCAGAGGCTGCAGCAAGGTCAATGGGGGATGCCCTGTGCTTTTAGAGACCAGGCTGCTCTTACCTGGAACCCAACTGGAGACACTCAGCTTCCAGCTGTTCCTCAAGCTGTTTGGCTTGGCTACAATTAGGTGAAAATTTGAAGAAATAAAGAAAATTCTGCATCATTAGAATTTTGGAATCTTGTGTATACCAGGTATGGTTTAAGTTTGTTGTTTTTTGAGGGGGGTTCAGGTTTGGTTTTTTGTTTTGTGTTTGTTTGTTTGTTTTTGGGGGGGTGTGGTTTGTGGTTTTTTTTTCTTTTAATACTTGAGGTTTCCCAAGATAAGAAAGGGCACATCAATTACTCTGCATATGGGAAGAAGCTTCAGCTTCTTGGAAGATTCATTGTGGGATTCTGGAATGAATCTTCTTGGGATTCATAATCCAAGAAATTCAAACTGAGGGACAGTGTAACTGCCCTCTGAAATGACACTGAAGTGAGAGCTGGGGAAGCAAAACTACAAAATGCCAAGTGTTGGTTTCAGCAGTAAGGCTGTGATTTGAGCTCACTTTGAAATCGGGTACTCCTGAGGCGAGGCCCCTTCTCTGCAAGGCCCCCAGCTGCTGCCCAGTTTAATTTAATGGGAATTTGATGTGTTAATTATGAACAGAGACAGAAATCTTTGCAGTAATTGGCCCACCATTTTCAAAATTTGCAAGTAATGAAAATCTAAAAATCAAATCTAAGAAACAAAATTAGTGCATTTCAAATCACTCTAGCTAACTTTTCATCTTTAGACATAAAAAACTCAATCCAATGAGACTGAACTGACTTAAATCAGTAATGCTGCAACAGGAAATTCAGACACTTTCCAAGACCTTTTAAAAATTCTCAAAAAATATATAAATTAAATTCAGTGGCTTGCATTGTATATATGCTACATCATAAGGCAATGTATCATGGAAAACATTTAACAATTTAAAAAGCACAAATGCTTTCAACTAGCAGTTTGGAATAAAAAGCAACTAAAAAGCAACTCTATTAGTGAAGGCTGTAAAACAAAAACAATCTTAAGAGGGCTGGTGGTGCAGGCCCTGGTCCTGAGAAGAATCTCACTTTTCTTCACTGGCTGAGGTATCATTTCCATCGTTCAGCTTCTGCTTTTGCATTCTTGTTCGAGTAGATGCTACAAAGAAAACCCAACAAAGAATATTTTCTTCATAATTACTTCAGACTGATTAAAAAAAATTGTAATGATGGGATAGAAGTACATTATTCTATTGTAAACAAACTGAATTCCTCATAGGATGGACACATAATTTTGCACTGTTTCAGCCATTCTTGCTCAATCTTACAGATCTTATGAAATTCCTTCCACCTGTTCAGTTCTCATTGTCTCTGTCCCCTCATTGTGTCCATCTCCATCCTCCAGGTGGGCAGATGGTCAGTGTCACATCAGGAATCTTGCCTTGTAGCCAGGCAGAGGCTGCAGGCTGAGCAGTGCTCACATCCCAGAGACAGCCTGCCCAGGAATGTCTTTTCCCCTCAGTGGCACACACCAACACCTCTGGACGGAGCTCCCTTTCTTAACCCTGCCATAAGTCAACACTAAAACATTTTCTATACCTTAAAAACAGAGGTACCTGGATCCACACTCACACCTATCTTGATGAGCAATGTAAGAGTTTTTAATGGCCAAATCTGCTTAGCTGCAGAGCTCAGATTCTCAGAGAGTGAGAATGCCTGGCCAGACCAAGCATGCTCCTTCTCACAAGTGGAAAACACAACTCAGATGTGGGGCTGGGGCCATTTTGCTTTTCACAAGCTAGATTTAAATTTCATTTCAAAACAGAAAAGTGATGCCATAAGATCTGAAAGAAATGCTGACCCACTGTAGAAGAAAAAGCAGTCTCAGACATTTACCTATAAAAGCAAAGCAACAAAAAACCTACATATGATTTTCCTGTATACATAAATTTCCATTTTGTAATCTGCATTTTCAAGATTATATGCAGGAAGTACAAAAGCTAAGCAAATTATCCAGATCACATCAGTGTTGAACAGTGTTTTCATCTGAGTGGGCCCAAGCTCTCAGTGCTCTGCAAATTTATAAGCAAAGTAATACTCACTCATTTCTGCAAGCTTTTGTTGGAACTTGGACTCCTGAGGTAGGTGTTTACTGCAGAAAGAAAGGATAAGGTTAAATTAATAAAAATAACTACCTTCATAACCTAAACTTTAAATCAAGTGAGTTGCTTTTTGACATCAAAGCATGTAACTGAGGAGCTTCATGCTTCCATCTCTCATTTGATACAGCTGCTAAAGCTTGCAAATTAACACAAGATAGGATATCAGGAAGAAGTAGGATGAAGGCCCCAAAAACTCAATATGTGCAAGATCTCTGAAAAGCCCAGGACAATCTCTCACCTTCCATCTGCCTCATCTGTCCCCTCTATATCGAAGCGCAGCCTCTTCAGTGGCTTTGGGGCAGCAGCTCCTGCTTCTGCACAGCGCTTCAGCTGGTACTCACTGTTGCACATCATCTGGTTTATTTTTTGAAACTTTTCATAAGTCTGAAGTGACAAGAAAATAGGAAAGGAATTGCCAATAAATCCTGAAAACACTCCAACTTTCCAGATTCTCCACAAAAAATTAGGAGTTCTAAAACTCTGGAGGTTTTAGGAACCCTTATCTTGTGCCAAAGCAACTAAAATAAATGCAACACATTTTGAAAGTGAAGGCTGGATATTTGAAAGGAGTTTACAGAACTTCCCTGTAATTACTATATTAAATCAGGTACACTCACTGGCCTACTCTGGAGATGTAAGCATGCTATCCCATTCCTCTAAAAGTTACATGCATTTTAAGACCAGACATAAAAGATGTTAAAACTCACCCCAAATGATTCTCCAATGGACACCAAAATTCTGCCAAATGAAGAAGAGAAGTTTAAGCTGCACTTAACAATGACAGAAGCATCAACTAATTTGCACAGATTAGCACAAGGCATTAACAAGGTCTCTTCCTCTCTCTTCCTGCTTTAACAGTGCAGATCCATATTGTGCTTTACTGTGTTGAGCCAGTGAATGCTCAATCACCAAATAAACTGAATCACACAGACAGAAATGAAATTGTGGCTTGAAAGAACCAGATGTCCCCATAGTCTGTCCTGTATCAGCAGAAGACCCTTCAGTGCTGGGTACCCAGACAATAATCCTCTTATCTCTAACTTTATTTCTGCTAATCAAAATCATGCAGGACTTCAACCTAAAATACACAATAACATTTAAACTTTTGTGCACAGTGGGATTCACTTGATCCTAGTCTGAATAGCCACTGGAAACTTGTACATTTACTGTCATCCTCATCTGCTAAGAACCAGTGACCAACCGTTTAAAACGTTCTGTTCAGCCAGCTAAACAAACGTTTTGTTGCAAAAAAGTATTTTCCCTTTAAAGAAGCTGACAAAGCTCATCTGTGCTTTTCAGGAGTGTGATGCAGGGTCAAAGCCAACAACTTCTAAGCAACCAGGTCAAGAAACTCCTCTCTGGTGGGGGGTAAGGAAAAAAAGAGAAAAAACCAACAAAAATCCTCCTTGAGCACAACCCAAAAGTGGTGAATGATGAATAAAGATTCCAAATACACAAAAAAAAACTATTAATCAGAAATTATATTATGGCCACAGACCACTGACAACCTAGACTGCAGTTTTCCAATTTGCTTCCACTAAAATCTCCCAAATACCTTAAATTTAGTAAAAAAGGGTTTGTCAACAACGTACCTAGACCTTGGAGTCATCTTTGTGGGTGACTGAAACCCATCAGAGAATTTGTATGGGCTCTTCAGAGGTGAGATGTAGATGTTATTGCCAGCAGGGACACGCCGAGGAGAGTTGGAAAACTGGTATGGACTACGAGGAATGTGTGGGATAGGTGACAGAGTGGGAGGCTAGAAGAATAATAAAATAATCATAAGGTTTTATTGCCCATATATTTCTAGTCTATTAAATAATGAACAGAGATAATAGCTTACCCTGCTGGAAGCATACTGCAAAATGTTTGTTTTCAGCTTCTGCATAAACACTAAGTTGTAAAAGACTATGATGGAGTCATATTTTTCTTCTCTGATAAGAACACGTTTGAAAGTCTGCATAGAATGGGAAAATCATGCACAGATTAAAAAAAATAAAAGGAATGAAAGTTTTCGATTTGACAAACTCATAAAGTCACTCAAAGTCTGTGTTAGTTTAAGAGCTAGGATGGCACACGAGTTGTATGTAAGCCATTGTAACTTCTCTAAAGTGTTGGGGATTTTTCCAAATGTCTTTGAACACCAGTACAAGCACCTACTTCATTAACTGGCACAGTCCCTTGGTGTGAACGTAGTTCTAACATTTTCCAAATTGAAGAACAATTTGCTTTTACACATGTGTCAAAAAGTCTAGACTACCGTGCATGCCTTGGAAGGCTAAAAAACTCATTACTGACCTGATGGGGATAAAATAGTTCTATAGGCTTGGAGACAGAAGTCTGGAGTTTAGCCAAGATCCACAAATAGACTATGAGAAATTCTGCTACTGAGAGGATGCTACAGTTCCATTAACTGGTGAGGCATTTTCTATTAATTTAATTACTGTGCTGTGCAAAAATTTCAGTACATTGAAGTTCCTGTGAAGGAAGGAACTTCTTCATGTTAGAATTAAGCCTGTAACTTTAATACATACACAGCTGTTTGATATATAGCCATACATCTCTATTGCTATCAAACCATGTTTCTGTTGAAAGCTTCTGTAGAAAGTAAGCTGCTTCTCTTCCCTAAATGCTCCAAGGAAGTCAGACAACTCAAAGAAACTTGTGTTACTTTTGAAAATCTTATAAGCACTAGATATATAAATTTTTCATTTAGGCTCCAAACACAGTCATAAACCACTATTACATATTTTTAAAAAGATGGAATGAAATTTGTTTTATGAGGAAAGTTACTAAACTATCTATGCAAGATGTTTAAGAGATATTTAGTATTAGAGTCCATTTCCTCCTCCACAATATGGAGATGCAGTGAAACAGAAGTTTTCTTTTGTACGTTCAAGTGTAGTTTAGTTTGATTTCAGGGGAAAAGAATTAGTTTTTAAGATTTTTATGAAGGAATAACATTTAAGAACTTCCATACCTCTTGATTTGTGTTGCAAAGCTCCTTGTATGCTGAAACTATCGTTTTAAATTGAAGATCTACATTCTTTACTTTGCATATGCCATACATGGAACACATCATGATCTATTAAAGAAACAAGACAACTGAAAATTAATTCAGCTTCTTCATTTCAACTTATGAAATAACTTTCTTTTACTGACTGTGCTCTATAAACTAGCAAACAATTCAGAAAGAACTTCTAGAACTTAAGTTTAACATAATGCTACCTCCATTTGTATGTGACAAACGACTAATTGGAGTTGATAGTAACTTCTCAAACTCCTACCATATGCTGTAATTTTAGGGTAAAATAACAAAAAAATTAACAGCCACGCAGGTTGTCTTCACAAAGAAAATCACTATATTTTTATGCAAATTATTAGAAATTGTGGTCTGTCTTCATTAATTTGAAAAAAGGTCAAAATGCTATTTGAAGGTGCCATATCAAGTAATTGCCAGTGCTTAAAAAGGTGAGATGACAGACTTCAGTCTAAACTAAGGCCTCCTTTCTGTGATAAATACATTAATAAAAACCTCAGAGTACAATTTCTAATGGCTAAAAACATACAAAGAACATTTTGTTCAGGAGAGTCTTTTTAACTTCTAAAAACTTTTCTGTCCATGTTACCTGGTCCAGGTGCCTGTCTCTCATTAGCTCATACTCATTTTGCAGTGTGTGCTGGAAGAGGGTCCAGATCAAGGGCTCCAGGTCAGGATGTTCAGAGAGAAGGTGAAGGAACAGCGTATGGAGTCGACGATAGGCCAGTAGATACACTTCAGAAACAAATAAAAATAAACTGAAATTGTTGTAACAGGAGTATACAAAATGAAAGGAATGCAATGAAGGAGGGACAGCATTGCACTGTTCACTGTCTCCAAGAAAAAAAACTACCAGACATCAAGTGAAGGTAGTAGAAGGCAGGCTCAAAGTAACTGGAAAAGGTTTTCATACAAGAGACAGTGGACAACATGGAAGGCCACCCCAAACAACACTGCACACATATGTCTATGTCAATTCAAACAAGCACAAACTCTGCTGAGAGTTACTAAGCAGATACAGCACAAAAGGTTCAGAAAACTTCCCCAGGTGGGATAAAGATCAAGCCTGAGAAAGCACCAGCCATGTCTGCCCAGTTGTCTAGCTTCACATGACCTCTCCTTATGGACACTGCTGGGAAAAGGATGCTACAATAGAAGAGCCCTCCATCTGAGCCCATATGGACATTCTTACAGCCAGGATAGGGAAGTTTTCACTTCTAACTTGCAGAGTGCACATTGGAACCACCTGCTGGCACCATTTTGCCCTTCCTTCCAGAGGTTTGCCTGGTTTTCACTACAGATTCCACAACAAACTTTTCAGAAATGCTGGGTGCCAAAACCAAAAAGGATAAAGAGCAAGAGATAACTCTGCAATGTCAGCACATGCAGAAGGAACAAACCTTTCTTGTAGAAGAGAGAGAGGGAGGTAGATTTCTGCACTTTCTGTGTTTGGGGGGTCACAGCAGGTTGAGCATCTGGAGGGGAAGTAGCACTTGGAGGAGGTCCAGATGCCTTCTTCTTAGGAGATTTCACAGGAGAAAGATAGCTGGAGGTTCAACATGCATTAAGCATTTAACATCACAGGATGAAGAAATTTCATTATTCAATTCTATATGAATAATACTTGCAAGAACTCTTCTCTTTTCCCCATTAGAAGAAATAAATTGCTATTGTGACCTGTTATCCCCAACACCTCATAGAGGGACTTGTTTATTCCTAGGCAAGTAATGCAACAGTTTACAATTACACATTTGATAGGGCTGGGGGAAAATATTTCAACATTTGATTTAACTTTCAATGTATAATAAATATCTGCAAATACAATGGTTTAACAAAACTTAAGTACCAAGCCTAAGAAGTAGGAAAACAGAATACAGCAGGATTTGAATATTAAGGGTAATATCAACTTCACATTTCCCTATTTCCCTGGACCTCAGGCATTCACTTACAGGTCTGCAGCAGTGTGGTTATGCTGGAAAGGCATATTGGGAGTAGAAGTGGGTTCAGGCTGATCAGTTTGGCCTTCTCGCTCTTTTGACTCCTTGATACGATCAAACAGAGGCGACCCCTGGAAAAATGACAGGAATCCTGCATCATACTAAGAACAGACAACAACTCTCAATAAATTTTGCTCCTTCTCTAAAACCAACCACCAAAATGTGAACCTCAACAGAAGATTAAGGCTTTGAAATACTTCAGACCACTCATACTTTTCAAGAAGGATTTTAACCATCTAACTTTGAGTTATTAAATATATCAAATGCTTTTTTTCCTGTTTCAACAGCAGTCCATTAGATACAAGTTAACTGCAGATTTGAGACAGTTGTATTAGCTGTATTCTAGAGTCCCTTACTACTTCTATTAAAGCCACTTCTGAAAAGAGGAGTAATCAATACAAGAAAACACACAGAAGATCACATTTCAAAAAACACAGTACAAACAAAAAATCCTCCCAACCACCCCAGAAAATCCAAAACCAAACCAACCAACCAACCCTCAAAAAACCCTACCAAAAATAGCTGAAGGAAACCTCAGCCCATTGGTGACTAAAAGTTACTGCTGTACCTACTGTCAATCTATTTTTGCTACAACATCTAACCAATATTTTGCATTTGATAATTTAAACCACAGTCACTTAACTGCACTGGGGACTATTTAGTCTCTGCAGTATCTCTCTAGAAAGAGAGTGACTCTAGATACATCAAGTCTCTGCCCTCATGGCCCAAAGCAAACCCTAATTTTGCTTTGAGCCTATCTGTATTTTAACCAAGTCCTCTGGAATATATCTGAAACTAAGAGCTCGAGGTAGGAGGTGAGAGAGTAGGAGCAGAAAGAACATAAGTGGAATGAAGGAGGTTCTGGCTGAAACCACATCAGCCCTTCTGCTGATGTTAGTAATAAATAGCAGTCCTGCAGAAACAAAATCTCAGCCTGCTTGTGTGTCACACGCAGAGTAGAATTATGCAGACAGCAGGACTACATGGGAAAATATTTTGACACCATATTTATAAATAAATTTGAACACACAGGGCTGATGGTTTCTGTTTGTTTTATTTTCTTTAAACAGGAGACTCATCCTTGATTACAATGTTGCCTCTCACCAGTGCAGCATCAGAACTCCTAAAGGAACAGAACATTTCAGTAGCAAATATGTGCCTTCCTGAGAGTTAGAGGCAGGCGAAGCAGCCCATAAAACTCAGGATTAAGTGAGCAAAACCAGATATGCAGCATTTTCCTCAAACGACCTTCCCAAAAGACAGCAGTAACATCTGTCAGCTCATCACTCTGTACACAATGCAGTGTTTGATGGTTCCTGGTATGTTTGATCTTCTAAATGTACATTTTTAATATTAATATTCACTGGCACAGATGAGAAATCTACAGCTGTGAACAGGAGCACAGCACACATGGAACACATGCAGCATCACCTGGCTAAGGCAATAAGAAATAGCCTAGTAAAACTATACTACATTTACTATAATTAAAACTAACATTAAGACATTCCTTATTTAGATTTATTCCTTAAAAAAAAAAAAAACAACACCTTTTTTTAAGTGCATTAAATAGAAATTCAGAGTAACAGGATGAGAGTGACAAAATTTACAATTTTTCACACTGCAATTTTTAAATTATGATTTTGGCAATACTGGAGCTGTTTCATTCACAGCAGAAAAAAGCAACAGTAACTGATTTATAACCACATGACTGTTTTGCCATAATTTCTCAATCAGTTCAGCTCTTGAGCTGGTTTGCATCATTTTCCCCTTAATTTCCTTTCTCCATTTAGGAGTGCACACACTTCTCACTTGTGTGCTGCCCTTACTGGAAACACAGGCACATGACCTCCATTTCTCTTTCTTATGGCTACTTGGCCTCTTCCGTTTTTATTATTCTCACTAGCACTTCACTTTGCTCTGAGGAATCCAAATTTATTTCCCAGAGCAATCATTGATGAGATATCTTGACTAAGAGTGAACCCTACTTCACTCATATCACATTTTAGTGATTAATTACTGGAAAAGTATTTTTTAATTAAGGAGAAAAAGGGGTTGATAAAAGGGAATGAGAGGTCTAGAAAGAGAAGCAAAGTTACTATTCTTGAGTTAGCACTTCAGACCAGCAGTTCCAGGTCCTCTCTCACTCCTGCTCCAATTTTGCTCACATTATTCCGAGTGTGATTCCATTAGATAAGGTATGGGGACACAGCAGTTTTCTATACACAGAAGGGATCTGCCTATTTCTGCATCATTTCCACTCCTCTTCTACCTGCCAGCCTCAACAGTCAGTCAACCTCCACATAAGTCAACTAAACCATCAGAAAGCAAACAGAGAAAGCAAACCCAGATTTAAGTCTGCTCTGCAGAGAATCACAGAGCCAGAACAAGCACTAAGAACAGGGAAGCCACACCATGAAGGCTGGGAGCAGAGCAGAACACAAAATACAGATGCTGTGCATTTACTGACAACAACATGTTGCATAACCTGATTAGTGTGTAGAATTTTATCTCACAGGAATGTACAGAACTGACTGCTGCTTTCTATCATTTAGCTGGGCTACCTTCAGCAAGAGGATGTTTTTGTGTAGAAACATCTACCTATAGAGCCCAAACAGCAAGATGCAGTGAGTCCAATACAGCTCTTTTGGTTCCCATAAATACTAATTGATGCTGTGGTTAAAAAGGTGGCAGGACAAAGAGGGTGCTGCAACCCAGCTGGTCCAGCAGTGCAGAGCTGCCAGCACCAGCAATGGCAGGGTGTGAGAAAGCCCCATTCAATGTATGTCCCTGGGCAAACCACAGCCTTGTCACCTCTGCTGGCTGCACAAACTTGTCAGCCCTGCGGGTGCACAAGCAGAAAGAGGTTATTTGCCTTTCAGACCTGGTGACATTTAAAGTGGATGTTTTGCTGACCACCACGTCCACCTTTTTCTCAGACTCCAGGTGCAGCCCCCTCTGCTCTTTCCCCAGGGACCCAGATCACTGTCACGGGTACCTTTCCAAGTGCATGGCCACATAGTTGGAGAAGTTGCTGCTGCACTGACAAGGTTGATGCCTCACAAAAACACTGTGTGTGCCACAATGCAGAAACACAAAGAGAGGAGTTTTCTCAAGTGCAACTACCCCCACGCTGTAGAACTGATGCGTTTAATTACAGCTGTCTCTCCTTTCTTTATCCTTAAACACAAAAAAACGCTTCCACTCCGTGAATTCAAAGTGCATCTGCAGCTTGCAGGGCGTTTCCAAGCTTATCAGGGCAAACTTCAGCTTCAGTCCCGCAATTTGGTATTCAACACTCAAATGAGAGAAATACAACATCATTTACCAGGCAATTACCAGTCCTTTAAGTAATAATCACAAAAGAACTTTAACCCTCGGGTCCAGCTTAATTGGACAGGAATGTTTATCAGGAACTCATTTCTAAAGCGATGTTATTCGTGCTATCTTTCGCAAATTTCATATTGCTTTTTAAAGCTTTTAAGCAGCACTTAAGGTGAACTGGTCACCTCCAAAGCATTCCTTTAACATGAAAGGAGATTGCAATTTTTTGCTTTAATTTAATGCTCAGTAAGTGATCAATGTTACTAGATGCAGCCATAGAATAAATTTCACTAATTAAGCAAAATGTTGATTTTCATAGGGGAGCTCCCTGTGATAGCTACAGAAACCCCATTTTATTAGTCCAAAAAATGAGAAAGCAAGAAATGAACACTTAAAATTTATCAGGGTCAAAAGACCACCAGCACCAGAATGAAGAATAAGGATGAAATTTGACTCAGTTCCCTCTCAAAATACTCAGGGCTAAAAAACTCTCCAAGGCTAAACTCTGTGAATTAAGTGGGGCTTTGTTAAGAGTGGCTTTTCAGGATGCTTCCCTGCAGCACCACCTCCATCACAAGCATCTGCAGTGGTTTTTCCCCATCTGAAAGCTCCTTTTATGGAAAAAAAAAAAGCAGAATTTTTTATTTGCTACTCTTTATTTGGCTACAGTTAAACTACAGGATACACATGTGCTTCCCTGCTTCCCCATCTTTGTATTGGCTCTATCCCAACTACACATTTAATTTGACTTTGGTTTCCATGAAAAGATTAAAAAACCCCTAAATCCTTATATATGGGGAAGAGCCACCCTGGGGTTTGGGTGTATCTACTTGACCACAGAAGGAAAAGCCCTGAGTAGTTTTACTCTAAAGAGTGCTATTAGTAGCCCACTAATAAAAAAAACTTTTGTTTTCTATATGCTTTATGTTTTTGTTCTTGGCAATAATGTCCTAATATATTTTCAGGTTTTAGTGATCTGTTCACATTAAATTTTAATGCAGTGTTTAGCACTTAACTATGTATATATCTCAATGCCAAGGTCCCTCAGGTAGTGAGGTTATTTTTGCCTTGGGCTTTCTTTTTTTCTTTTGCTTGTTTTCAACTTATGAAACCAGTCAATACAACACATAATGTTAAGACATGTTCTTCATAATGTCATAAAAGATGGCAGTGATTTTGCAAGGCAAAACAGGGCCAGTTTAGAACTGACAGCTTTGGAATAGAAGTGCAAGGAGTGGATCAGCACAAGCTATTTCCAACCCTCTTTCCCAAGGGAGAACTGCATGCCCAGAATGCTGGCTTTTACTTGCAACCATGTTTTCAGAAGTTTCACGTGACAATTAGTTACCAGAATTCTGAAATAATTCAGACCTGCTAAGTCAAAGTAGACATCACAGTCTAAACTGGAATAGTACTGATCATGAAAAAAATCAACAAAATTAAGGAGTGTGTCCTAATTTCACACAAGAGTTGTATTATATAAATTATGTTTGTACTGGGGCTTTGTTTTACAAAATTTATAAAGAAAAACATTAAAAACTACAGTGTTAATAGTTTAATTCATTTATGAATACTGGCAGATCTGCTTTTAACTCCTTACAGTGTGTGTATGTTTAATACAAGTCCTATTCCTATCCCACTCATCTTGAGCATTTAAGAGTCATCCAGCTTTGTGAGGATCTCCTTTTATCTAGTGATAAAGGAGTGCAAATCTCTCCAGAGAAGGAAAGCCAGGCTGCCAGAGTCTGGATATGCATCTTACACTTCATTGCTTTAAATGATGCTGCAAATCCATTCTCCTCACAGCTTTGCAATAGTCTACTCTTCCTCAGAAGTCTCTGGAAAGACCTGGCAAATCTTGTTAAAAGTCAGACATTATTTCAGAATAATCAATACCATACTTTTCAGCCCCTCTACTCCTGAAATGACTCTTCACCAAATGAACACCAGTTAACCAATTCTCTGTGATTAAGAGCATCTCTTAGCAAAGGTCCATGGGACCCACCTCACTCTACAAGAGCATCATGAAAATACCCTTCCAAGCAATGCAGAAGGAATTATGTGAAAACACTTTTAAACCATAAAGATTATAGACCTTCTGTCAACGTAATGGCTAAAGCTATTGGTTACGTTCAAAAATATTACACAAACCATTGATAATGCTTGGCAAATAGGGAACTTCTGACCCAGTTACTGGTTTGTGGCTCTGCAACCAATCACCAGCTGAATACTGAAAAAACAAACCCTGGTCATTAGGACTGCTCCTGTTTGCCAAGCCTGTGAGACTAACATTTTAAAAATCACTTTGGAAGGAATTTTGCAAGACAGTTTACAAGCAGAACTATGCTTTTATACAACTGTTTTGTTTACACTGCTCAGGATGACTCTGGGCAGGCTGCTACTACATCGTTTGCAGCTCTTGCACCACTTCCTTCAGCAGACTTTCTGCTCAACTCACACAAGTGCATGTGCAGGTACACAAAGCATGATAAAATACAGCAACCATTGCTTTTTTTTGCTGAACATTATCCAAGAAAATATAATTTAGGCTCATTTGCCACACCTTTTTTTTCCCAAAAATAATTGCTATGAACATCTTCCAGAGGGATCTGTGTTCTGCACTGGCAGTGCTGCTGCAGAAACAATCTGTATCTGAAGTAATTAGCAAGTTTATTATCTAGCTCCCAGGGCAGCCAGGCTTCAGTATGACTAATTCTTGGACATATCTCAAGATTCTTAGGCAAGAGACAAAGGTCTCAAAGACAACTGAATCAATACCAGTTTCCTGCCACTATCTGCACAGGAAATTGTGTACGACTAACCAAAACCCACCTGATGTGAACCACTTGACTGTTGGAATTGAAAATATATATTAACAAAATATACAAACAATATATAGACAATATATAATATATCTATATCAGCAATATAGTATATTGATATATATTGACAATATATATCAACAAAAAAATCTTGAGGTTGAAAACTTTTTCCAGCAGCTTTAAGCTGTGAAAAATCTACAGGGTGTAAAGATTTTTAGCACAGGAAGCAGAAGAGAGTTGCTTTAAGGGACCATTATGTAAACTAACACAAGGAACTAGAAATAACAGTTCTATAGTTATTTCTATGCAGGAAAAATTCTTACACTGGGGAGCAACATAGCACTAAAGCACTTCTTTCTTCAGAAGAACTCTGGGTCACAAAATTACTATCTTGGTAAAGACAACTTATTTACATAATTACTATTGTAACAATCAAATTGTCATAGTATCACATCACATTTTCTATCAGTTTCATTTACACAGTCTCAGGCCCCAGAACAACAATTAAGTGTGGTTCTGGGAAATATTTTCACAAGTACAAGTGGAAACATGACAATGAAGTGCCTCTGAGACTTTCAGTTAAAGCCTGTGATTCAGTTTCAAGATTAGTGTTCTTTCCAATTTCTAGGTACACTGTATCATAAACAATTCTCTTATCAACCTAAAAGCAGTAAGTGTGCCAGGAAACTTTGTAGACAGCAGTTTTTGAAAGAGCAGGAGAATATCTTTTAGCAGTGTAACCAAGGAATCAACCAATTATGGACTGAGCAAAAAAAGATATAACAGATAATCTGCAGAGGATGTGACTAAGCTGCATGCTGAGCAATTCCTCAGAAAAGTTAGTACTGGATAGGAGCTGTTACATTTCTTCAAACCATTAAGAGCAGACTGCTTGTAATATTTAAAAGAAAAAAAGGACTATAAATATCATGTATTGTACTTCATATAATCTAGAAGAGAAAAATGGCACAAATTGTAGTTCCAAAAGCAATATGTCATGTTTTGTAAGAAAACATGACAACATGAGCATGAAAACCATGTTAGGTCATAGATTTATCAACCAATTCTGGAAAACATTTCAATATGAAGAAAATTTGACGTGACGAAGAAAAACCTGAAGCTGTAACAAAACTATGTTACAACATTTCAGGCAGAAATCCACCCTTTGAGAAGAGTTTTGATCTCAATTTAAACCAGTACTTTTATGACTATCATTATGAGATATCTCAGACTCAGTAGTTTATACCCAGGTATGAGCTCAAGGCAGACAAGACCTGGCAGAATTTAAGAAGATATTTCCAATTAAGCATCTCTGCCTTACAAGCAGTTATTTAACAATCAGTCAAAATAACAGCGTAACAGAGGTAAGGAAGATTGCACTGGAAATCAAATTAACAAGAGAATGTTAAAAAAAGTCTTGGGCTATTATTTAGAGTTCATTAGAAATCAAAACAAAGCATTCTTCCTAAACTGAAAAAAATATATTAAATTTTGACAGTGTGATACAAAATAGTATAAAAATCACTAGAAACACCCCAAACTTTTCAATAAGTTACCTTATCAGACCTGAAACAAAAACTTGGAAACCATTTTTCTTCTGTTACACCTGTTTCATACTCACTTTTTAGTAATTGTACACCTCTATTATTTTATCAATTGTTTTTCTACTCTGCTTTCTCTCAAAGTGTTGCAGCTAATTCTGAGGCAGATCACAGAATGAGTTGGGGTTGGAAAGGACGTTAAAGGTCATCTAGTCCAACCCCCTGCCATGGACAGGGCCACCTTCCACTAGACCAGGTTTCTCAGAGCCACATCCAGCCTGACCTCAAACACTTCCAGGGAGGGAGCATCCATGGCTTCTCTGAGCAACCTGTGCCAGTCCCTCACCACCCTCACAGTAAGGAATTTCCAACTAATATCTAATCTCATCCCAACCTCTTTCAGTTTAAAGCCATTTTCCTTGTCCTGTCATTACTTGTCCTTGTTAAAATGGATAAAAGATACTACAGAGCTTTCTACTAAAAAAAAAAAAAAGTGCTGATCTCCTTACCACCCCAGTTGTTTTGTGCTTATTTCTTCACTTCCCACCACTCATCTCAAGGGTCATGTCACTGATCTACAATATTAGTTGGCTTCCATAACTACAAAATGTAAATTTGTATAACCATAGGAGAAACAATGCAAAAATTACTATGTCAGCAGAATTACTAGGCCAGCATTAGTTCTGCATAGATCTGAAGAAGAGAAACAATTCTAACTATTATTATCAAATGTAAGAGCATCTCTTAGCAAATAATAAGGAGTCAAAAGTATCTTACACTAAAATGCAGAATATTTGGAATATCCATATACATGGAATATCCATGAAGTTATTCTAGGATCCTTAAAAAGAAAACTAAATAAACCTTACAACAATGCAACATACCAGCTTTAAGTTTTTGTAAGACCAACAAATGTAGCTGAACTGGCAAAGAAGGGCTAAACCAATAAAAAGGTGCAAAAAAATCTAAACAATTTATCTAATACCTAAATGAGTGTGTGGATGTGGTAAATGCAGACCACACTTGGACCACATCAACATCTGCAAGAAGTTTGAGCTCACATTTCTGCAAACCAGGCCAGTACTATTTTTCAGAAGATAATGTAAGACGTGCTATTCAGTGCCTTTTCTCATGGCCACACAAGAATCTTTTATGAAGACTGATCAGTGATGGCCAGATCAGGCTCTGGAAAAACACACTTGAAGGAGCAACATTTCCCCCTTGGATATTTAGAGCAAAATCATGTGGGATATTAGAGAACCACAGAATGGTTAAGGTTGGAAGGGAACATAGCAGGGCATGTGTTCCAACCTCCCTGCTCCAGCAGGGTGTTTAAAGCCCAGTGCATTTCTATTTGGATGCATTCATAGGGATGCAGGAAAACAACATTTATCTTCAAGGTTTAAAATCAACAGCTCTAAAAAGATAAAGATCATGTTTGGTTGGTTTTTTTCCAAAACACCACAAACCAGATCCGCTACCCCCCCTTTCACATTTGTGTTGCACCAATGCAGAAACCTCCCTCCCCACAGGAAACCTTTGTGCTATACATCTCTGCAGTGAAGGACCCACACTCAGCATCCCACCTGCAGTCCCTCTGCCCACCCGCTGTGGAACCTGAAGGCAGAACTTGGGTTGGAAGCTTTGTGCAAGACTCATGAGGGCAACCAGTTGCCTCAGAGAGGCTCTACAAAAGCCATATTGAGAAGCACACACCCAGCTGGGGACTAAAAAGCCAAATCTTGCCAAGGCACAGACATGTGGGTCTTGGGCCTTTGTAAAAATAATGAGGAAGCCAAGCCTCCTCTTAAAATGCCAACATTTCAAAAGAAAGGATTTGAAAGACTGTCAAGACTTTTTTGATGCCCCTCTTTTTTATTTTTTTTGGTGCTCAGATTCTCCTGAGTAGGGAGTGGATTTAAAATCAAGAAAATTTGATGGCCTCTGCTCTCTCCTTCCTCTGTACAATGTTTGCTCCTTTTAATTATATGACCTTGGCATATAATTAAAAACTGCACCATGTACATAGAAAGAACTTATGAGACTCTCTGAAGCAATAAAACAATGTCATTAGGCAATACGTGAAGAGTACATATCAATAAAGCAGTAAAACTGACTTAGGTGATAAGGTGCATTTAATTACTAAATTACCAAAAAATGTTTCCCCGATCTCATTAAATACGAACATCCTGCTAGAAAACACAAATGAAAAATTGAAATCCTTCAATGACAATGTGCTTTTATATCAAAGCTCTGCATTTTTCTTGTGAGAAACTCTTGGTCATTTGTAAACAAAATAAAGCCTAAGTTCAGTATTTCTGAGGCAACCACTATGCTTTGCATCCTAATTTGAGAAAATTCAAGTCTTTTAATACTAGTTTTTCTCCCTTACATTTCAGGAAAGCTTAATCAGCTTCTCAAAACTTTTCTTTTGCTTCAGTCAGCCTTTTTGGAAGAAATTTCATTGAAACATACTCCTGCAGAAACCCCACATATGCCAATGATTTCCAACCAAAGTATTTTGACCTCTCTGCTAGTACTACCGATCTGCTTGTAGCATCTCTTTTAGGAATTTCAAAACAGAAGATCACCAAGCAATGTTTTAAAAAGCATCATATGCTCATTTTAAGTCTTGATCACTCCATGAACTGTCATTGTGCATGACTTAATCCAAGTATTTCACCTCTGTTTTACTGAAGTTACAAACGACCACATTGAACTTGTCCTGTGGGGCAAGCAAATACAGGAAGGTTATGATGACTGGGAATATATTCTCTCCTGACACGATATTTTAAAGTGCTTTTAAACCCCCCTAAAATGTTTCCCTTTATCTCTCAAGCTACAGAGTGTGTAAAGGTCTCACATTACATAGACAATAATGCAATTCCAAGTTCTGTTTAATTTTACAGCTTCTCACATTTGCCCTAGAAAAAACCTGAATTGAGTTCAGCCATTTCTCCCAAACTTGCCTCTCACATACTTTCACATGAGATTAAGAAATCCTAACTCTCATAGATCTAGGTTGCATTTTAATCAGGATAATATGCCTACTTCAGAAAGTATAAAGAATAAAAGAAAAATTTAAAAACAGAAGCTGACCTTGAGATTTTGCCACATTGCTTCTGGTAAAGAAACAGACCATTTTCACACTGACTTAGGGTATATATACTTAAGTTTTTCTGTGCATATATACACACTCATGATATTTCAGAGAAAGATGGACAAAGAACACATGGAAACAGTTGTCAAATTTAAAGGAGTTACTTTAATTTGAATGCACTTTTACTCTGCCATCTTTACTTTCATTGTAAGGAAAATGCTTTTAGTTAGTGTAGGGTCTGTAATGGACAGCTCCACTGCCTTCACCACAAACATACTGGTGTCAAACTCATCAAGAAGCCAATACCCAAAGTGAGCCCACAAGCACAGCAGAACAGCAGCCAGAAGCCTTAGACATAAATGACTTGTTAAGAAAAGCTCATACAAGGCACATCAACTAAGGTATTTCAATCCAGTAGGAATTCTGCTTTGTAGACTTCTGTATTTTTTTTTTAAGTATCCAACTGTTTCTTTATTTGTCATTCAGTGGGAATTTTCTATAGCTATTCTGAAGCACAGAAATCAATGACTGAGTGACAGCAAAAACAAATCAGATTTTATAATTTACTTCCAAGGAAATAAGAGACTGCAAACTAATGCCACAAATGACAATCTCAACCTGAATCCTTCTCCCTGCTACCCGACTCTCTATTCTATCCATTTTACAACTGCAAGTGATACGACGTACCTGCAGCATATTTATTTGTCTGTAATTTTCTAACTCTCCAGACTGGTTGGCCTGAGACAACAAAAAACAATATCAAGAGTGAAGACTGTTGGTCCAAAGCATCCAACACTGCACTCTGGATTGGATATTTGCCTAGAAAGCTGTCATTCTTTATCACCCTATCAATCTTATGTAAGAAAGCATGACTATACATACTGTGTCTTTATTACTGCTCATTTTTATCCTATTTTGTGAAAAAATCAATTAGGCATACATGGCTGTCTTTTAATACATAATAAATATCATCATTCCAAACAGTTTACATGAAAATAAATTATAGAGTAGTAGACCAGGAGCACAGAGCTCACTCTTGAGTTTAACTGAGGCTTTTAAACCTCACACCACCAAACACTAGGCTAATGTCTGGCTAAGAATCAAAACAATACAGAGTTGAAAGCCTCAAAGCTGAACATTGCCATAACACGTCCAGCACAGTTTCACCCCTGGCTTAAATCAGCTGAAGCACAATGGTGCTTCTCCAAGTTACACATCTGCACTTTTTTGCCTCATCCCTTGCTTTAGCATTAGCACAGCTATGACTGCAAATTATTTATTTGTTAGGATTAGTTTTAAACCAAATAGTTATCCTCATTTGCTGACTGCATATGCACACACAGCACAAGGGAAGAAGCAGAGAGGCTTAAATGGGCAGCAGTAGGATTACTTCAAGCAACAGCCCACAATTAAACTGTTTAAATCAACCATAAAAAACTGTATCAGAACCCAAGGAATTCAAGAAGTACAGAGAAAGTTAAGGGAACATTTGTGAGCAGAAGGAGGACCTTTGTGATCCTTCCACAACAACAGGTACTTCAAACCTACTAAACCACCACAGACAACAGCTGAAGAAGTTTGGCAAAATGCAGAGACTTGAGCAAGGTATGTGCAGGACATTGTAGGCTGCACAACACTACTTGGAGTTTCCTCTACCACCTCCATTGGAGGAGCAAAATACTATTCCAAGGATATCTCCCCAGGAGCTGCAGCACAAAGCTTCTGTTCTCACTGTAGGGCCTTTTTCTGAGGCTAAATAACATTATCACAGAATGGTTTGGACTGAAAAGGACTTTAAAGATCACCTAGTTCCAAAACCCTCACCAGAGGCAGGGACAGCTTTGCCTAGAACAGGCGGCTCAAAGCCCATCTCCCCATGGGCTTGAATACTTCCACAGAGGGAGCACCTTTTTTTCATCCACTCCCTTATGGTAAAGGACAAGAATGCCTCATAACAAGAGCATTTGCTCAGGGCATGAGATGTGGGTTCCAGCCTTCCTTCTCCTGCCACAGTCAAAATAATGCCTCTCAAACTAATGTCTCCCAGAAAAACACCGTGCCACTTCCAGGAAGGTTATTAACAGAGATTCAATGAAAAAGGACCATTTATGTTTTGCATTTGAGAGCATCATTCCATTTCTCCAAGACTGCAGCAGAAAATATTTTAATTATCATATGAGAAGCATGACCTTTGTCCATCCTCCAAAGTTTTGACATTTCCTTTCTTATGTTCTAGGTATTAGCTGATTGCCACATTGAAAAAGCAACTGCTAAATGTGGTCAACACTGCAGTAAAATGGTTCATAAAGTACCAAATTGGTTCCATTAAACTTTGGGATATGGGCTGGAAGGAAAGAGCAGTTGTAAGTGAAAGTCAGCTGAAGTATTTGTAATTGCTGTTTACCAGTACTAATGATATGCTAAATAATCATTTAAGTGATCTTATCATGCAGAATTTAAAGAGGTTATTTGCTGACTCAAACATTTAGAAAGTAATAGTTCTTCACATTAATCAAGCACAAGTTCTGCTTTTTGGCAGCAGTTCTCCCCTGACAAGCATTTTCATGTCAGTATTTATCTAAACTAATTAGCTTACCAGCTTGAATAATTCTTGCAAAACTTTTCTTCCCCCCTTAACTTCTTACATTCCAGTTTTGTGAAGGAAACCAAATTGATATCATGGGGTTTTGGGTTTTTTAAACAATATGAACTCACATAGATCTCACTGAACACTATGGCAAACTCTTTCAAATAACTTCATAATGTTGTACTTTAAAAAGAGCAGTATAGAAATGTGCCTGTGAGCTTCTGGCTGCCTCTGACAAATAGAAGTTAAAATCCTCTGCATATGAAGTCAGAAGCTTCCATTTGACCAAAACTGAAAGAGGCTGTAAACACTGGATGCAATATTTGCAAGTAATTTGGCATGAAAATAAAACATAACCTCAAGAACCAGTGCAGTACCACCAGTAATCCTGACACAGAACCAGACTACCTTAATCCTGCCCAGAGCACACATGCTGGGCAAAACCTTACACTAAAAATACAAAAAATAGTAAGCAATTGCTTTAGAACTGCACAAAATACAGAGGTTCTTCTTAAAGTTCTGTTACCCCAACCATTTCACCCCCTAAGCTTGGAAGTGTTTCCAAAATAATTAATGAGCTTCTTCTTTCCTATAATTTCTAATATTTGTTTACTATAGCAATTGATTTTTAAATTTATTTTAGGTTTTCTTAAAACAGTAATGTTCTGCATTTGAAAAGTATTTTGAGTAAAAAAATTTAGCCATGGAACATCTGGCAAATTTCTGCCAACTCAAACTTTGAATTTTTAATCCTGAGACTTATAAAGTATAAGACTGAGTAGAACCAGAACTTGCCACAGTGTTTGGGAAAGGCATTTAACTTATTTCCTGCATCTACAGCAGACAGAAAATTCAAGTATTGATGTTCTCTCAATCACATTTGCAGAGTAACTGAATAAACACTTTTTTTAAGTTAAAAAAAAAAAATGCAAAAGAGTTTAGAAACTCAGGTATTTTGTTCTAGTTCAGGCATTTCTCTTCCTACCTGACATTTTAGAGATCCCTTTCATTCTATTCCTATCCACTGAAAAACATGCTGTTAAGATTGTTTATAGTCTTTTTTCCATTTTCCTTCCTTCTGAAGAACATAAACATCCACTTTTCATCATCCACTTTTAATCTCTATGATCCTTTCCTTTGCTCTTTAGTCCATCTCTTTTAAACCAACCAATCCACAGATTAAAGCTCAAAAATATTTCATTAGGTTATCTAACCTCTACTAGTCTACCATGAGACCAACTAGACTTACAACATCAACCCAAGAGCATAGGGGGAAAAAAGTACTCTAGCCTAAAAAGTCATACCAAGGGAGAGAAATTGTTTCCTCTATCCACAAGCAAGTGAGGAGCAGCTGTGTCTCTTGTAAAGGAAACTGAAACAATTTCAAAGAGGAAAGAGAAGCATTTCAAATGCACAAGAAGGAAGAAGTCTGGAATAATTTTATTCTGAGCTTCCTTTTCCCTTTTTAAGCAATTACACAACCAATTTTTACTTGTAATTTGTATGTGTGATTTCATATGCATTAAGCTAGCAAGTTTCCTGACATGGAGGAGCCTTTAACTGCCTCTGCAACAGTTGCAAGGGATTAGGCTGGCTAGCTAAAAATACTCTGTTCATCTTAAGTTTTATAATGCTCATTTGAAGACTTGCCTGCCACACCAACACAAAAAAGGGAAATGATGATAATGAGTCAGAGTCTTCTCATCCCATCCTGCCTCGACAGCGACATTTTAACAGCTTCACTCTATCTGCATAGGTGGAGACCACCACTGCCTTTTAAGACAGCAGTGAGCCAGTTCTCAGAAGCAGTCTTAGAGTGACTTCAGCCTGAGCAGGCAGCCCCAAAAAACAGCTGAGAAGACCAAAATAGCCAGCCCTGCTTCCTCAATACCTATTTTTTCCAGAGACTTATGGAGGTGAAACAAATGAAGTCTCTTAATGGATCCTTTTGCTTGGCTGGAATCTAATCTAAAAACACAGAATTTTAATCTGTCTATATTTTTGTCACATTCAGTAGCCACTGTAATCATCTCAAGATGATATTTAATAGAGGGTTCTCTATCCAAGGGCTCCAGCTATATTCAGCAATCAAGACAGCCTCACATCACAGTGTGGAAGTGAATGAGCTCTTATGTTGAGGGAAGCTTGAGGACCAAGTCATAGAAAACTTTGCCAGGATTGGAACAGAAAATCTCTGGCACAGCCAAAAAGATTTCTTGGCTCTCAGCCCTACTTCTCAACCATAACAAATTCCTTCCAGTACATACACATGTTCAAAGAGAAGCTCCAGTAAATAGACAAAAAAACAACAACAAAAAAAAGCTAAAATCCATTAAAATAACTAGATAAATAACAATACATAGGTCAAAGAAAATATCATCCTGCCAAGGCTTGTCTTCCCTGCACCAAACACCACAAGTTCTTCTGCATATGACTGCTTAACCCAAGTGAGAACAAATGCCTGTACCATGACACAGGTGTGCCTCTAAAAGCAGTAACAGTAGTTAGTGTACCATGGTCTTACACATAGCATTTTGTGCACCTGACAACCCTCATTTAACAGTGCCTCTTCTGGCCTTGGAAACACTGTAAGAATTGATTACAATGCTATTAATGTTGAAGTTGCTTTTCTTCCCTCTAAAGAACTTTCAGTATTAGCATCAGCACAGACTGAATGCAGTACATTAGACAAGTTCAAATGAATTTCACCTTGGACAACAACTTTGGTTTAATTCTAGCTCTGAAGGTGAGGGTACCACCAAAGGAACATACAACACTGGTCAGCACAATTCCAAAAGCTTGGAAAGCCTTCAAGTATTTGTTTTATTTCAGTGAAGTGTTTTTTTGCCACTCAACCTGGACTTCTGAATTTAAGGAATCCTGCTGCCTGCATCCTAAATGACAGCAAGTAATCAAATCTGTGGCATCTTGGGGAACAAAGAACAGTGTTCTACAGCCACTCTAGAACACTGCTAAGGTTATAAGCACTTTTCCTTCTGAACCCCTGTGGTGGAACAGGTTTGTCACACAAATCCAAAATTGGCTAAACAGGTATCTAAACTCAGAGAAGCAAAGTTGTGTGGTAACTGCCTGAAGCCATGCAAAAAACTTGCTCGTTGCTGAAGTGAGAAATGATTTAAAACATCTCGTCAGCTCCTGGCTTTAAGGAGCCCATTCTTACTCTGCCTTTGGTGCCTTTACGAGAGCCACAGGAAGCCTGTTGATGGAAATGCAGGCTTTGCTCATATAGAACTAGCAACAAATGACAGGTCCTAACTCATTCCCATCTCTGATGCAGAAAGGCAGACAGACTCACATATGCATTTCCCTGCAGCAATAGCATTGTTTCCTTTGGAGACAAAAACCCCCTCAGTGTACAAGGCCTGCCCTGCAGCTGCTTCCTCCTGCCTACCCCCTCCTTCCCATCCTAAAGGAAAATGGCCTGTGGTGAGGGAGTATAAGCAGGGCCATTACCCTTTCAATTCTTCTTCCATAACTGTTAAACTTCTTAAAATTTAAGGTGTTGGGGGCTACTAAAGTCTTTTCTGGACCTGTTGGCACAAAGCCCAACATCTTAAAACATGATCCAATACAAGGAGAGAGCAAAATGAGGCTTCTCCCCAGCTCATGCTGGAGCCTGGCCAGAAGGGAAGCCACTCCTGACTCCCAGCTGCTCCCAGTGCACTAACACAGGTTCTTCAGCTTGGACAAGCTCACAGAAATTAAAACACTGCTTGGTAACAATCAGCTACATCAAAATTAAGAAAGTGGATATACAATTCATCTTTGCCATTTACACTTTTACACTAAAACAACTCAGACTGCCTGCTCAGTCATAACTCTCCTTGCTGAAACAAGAAGGGAAGGAAAAACCTGTCAATTAAGGGGTTTCACATTTTCATCTGCAGGTGGTAAAACCCTGCAGCTGATGCTATTTCTGGACATACACAAATATCACTTCAGTCGTCAATTAGTGCAAAGTGCATGTACTGCACTGCACCAGAAGGGTCCAGGGGCAACACAGCCCTAATGACAACAAAATCATACACATAAAGCTCTAAAATAGGCTCTGAATAGTAACCATGCTTGTAATAGAAGCAACAACAAGGAACTGCAGCAAGGCAGGAGCTCTGACAGATAGAGCAAAGGCTGAGGATGCACCTTCACCACTGCTTTAAAGCACTTTTACAGTGGTAAAATGGACATCCCACCCTGCCTCTGTGCACCCACACTTTTGTCAAAACACCAAATCAAGTTCTAATCAGTGAGATACACACTCATTGCCATTAGTTTCTCTCCCTAAACATGAATTATTGCTTGAGGCTTTGACCTGTGACACCAAATTTCTGTACTGCAGGGATTTTCATTCCAGTAACTGAGCCTGCCCCACAGAGTCTTCATGTGCAAACAAAGTTGGAGTAGTAAAACTGAGATCAGAGCTCCTGCAAACTGATGCAGAACATGTGCAGGAAAACCCTTCTTTTACCATGCAAGGTTGCCAGGAACAGAAACAAAATTTAGTGTGGGATGACTGCTTTTGTGAGAAAAGCCAGGAAAACCTGTATGCTAAGGTACATGTTAAGTTGGACATGAGAGAATCTGTCAAGCTCACATTTTCATTCCGACTAACTTAGAAGTCCAAGATGCACTATGCTTTACATTTAAGCATGGATTTCAATAGTCAAAAAGGTTTCTTGTGGCTATAGCCTATTGAAGTTAAACTGCTTGATTTCACCTCAAAATCAAGGTGAAAGTGTTTCACAGAAAACTATAAAGAAAACTTGAAATAAAATAAGCAAGACCTACTTTTGCATGTTTCTGAATTTCATCTAACATACCTTACGCTAAGAAACTGTGCCAAAATCCTGTGAAGTGCTATTATTTGCTCTCCTTCACAGCAAACTAGAAAGGTTTTGCCCAGAGCCTTGCTTAGGTGCAACTGATTAAAATACAGTTCAAAAGAACCATGCCACCCAGCCAGATATGAAGAGAGTTGTTATTCTAAGACTTAGAAATAGACTGGATTTGATGCCAGAAGTGAGTCTGTCCAAGTTGTTTAATAAATGAGTCTGTCTAAACTGAGATTTATCTCATATCTGGCCCTAAAGGCAATAAGAGTTGCTTTTTTTTAATATTTACTTAACAATGTAATTAGTTACAACATGTTTTTGTTTCAATTATTAGTGACTAATGGGAGTATTTTGTGCATATGTGGTAACTGTCCCCTTTGAAATTACCAGAACCAGTTGCACAGTACAACTACATGTGCACAGTACAACTATATGCATTTTGTTGTATTAATTCTGTGATTATATAGTCAAGAAAATGCTTTCTGTATCACAACATTTAAAAAAACCACTGGAGTAATTTTTTTTTTTAAAAAGAACCACCTTTCTGATTAGAAATAAAGCTTGGGGTGTGCCTTCTAATATGGAACAAGTTAAAAATATCTCTCTTCCCACTGCAACACATCTCAGTCCTGTGACTATCCAAGATCAACTCTCTCTTTCAGAAATTATTTGGTGCAATTATTTAATTACCTATCAGTGTTACTTTGTCCTTCTTGAGGTTTGTACTGGTATATTGGGGGAATTTAGACAGAACCACTCAGCTGATTTCTGGTGATTAATGTGTTCTCTATTACAAGCAAAGCTATTAACAAAAGGCACAACGTTAGTAAAATCCTATAAAAATCCCACAATTACTACTATTGCCAAAGGAAAACACAAACTTAAGGCCATGAGAGTTTAGACACTGCAAAGTCTCGTCATAACTACAAAGAAAGGTTTCTAGACCCCAGCAACATTGACAAAGAACCTCTCAGGGAGCATGGAAAGAGTTAAGAAGCAGCTGCAGCACTCTACAAGCTACATCTGCAAGGTACAGCAGAGACAGGGAAGGCAAACAAACCAAACTGAAACCATTCTTCCACGCCCAGCCTCTTCTTCCTGTGATGTCATGCTACAAATTGCCTGGGCGCTCTGCTCTGCTCTCCAGAAGGAGCTGGGCTGGCAAGAGCTGCCGAGGGCTGCAGGAACAAACACGCTCTGGAATTTGGTTTCTGCCCTGGCAGGCAGCTCCCTTCTGCTTCTGCTTCCCGCCCCATGGGGCCAGCCAGCGAACCGACGAACTTGTTGTATAGAAAGAAGGGAGAGGGGGAAATGCAAGTGCCGGCACTTCGCAGCGTCCAGGAAATCGTTTCCTAAAGCACACTCTCCCAGTAAATTCGGATGGACAAGGCTTTGCTGTCACAATCTGCAGCCAAGAGTAAGGCAGAAAGTCCTACAATGGCTTCACTGAATCGAGGCGGGAAATGGAACTAAGCAAGCTTTGGGGTGACCTCATCTGCCACAAATGATGTGTTTTCTGACTTTTGCAGACTGGCTATGTGATTTCAAATAGCACTCAGCAGAGAAGAGAGACTTCCTGGTGATTTCTGCTGGAGATGTACTCCCCTGCCAGAGAGTTCACCTTCCTTCCCTGAAGCTTCACAGCGTAACAAACTTGCCAAAGCACACTGTTCAAATACATCTGACCAGCAAGTTCTTCTGGAATTTTAAAAAAGTTGCAATAAAAATACCAGAGAAGACACCAAATCACAGGAATTTTTAACATACCATTATAATGGTAAGCTCTAATTGTTCCACTGAGGACTCCTTTAAATATACTTTGTATGGGTGTATCTTTAGCATGGTGTTTGTTCTTGGCCTCATAGCAAACTGTGCAGCGATCTACATTTTCACTTGTACTTTAAAAGTGCGAAATGAGACTACAACTTACATGCTTAATTTAGCCATATCAGATCTGCTTTTTGTGTTTACATTACCCTTCAGGATTTATTACTTTGTAACCAGAAACTGGCCATTTGGAGACATTCTCTGCAAGATTTCTGTCACTCTCTTTTACACAAATATGTATGGGAGCATTTTGTTTCTGACTTGCATCAGCGTGGATCGCTTTTTAGCTATAGTACACCCCTTCCGATCCAAGACTCTCCGGACCAAAAGGAATGCAAAGATTGTCTGTGCTGCAGTATGGATAACCGTGCTAGCAGGCAGCACACCAGCAAGCTTTTTCCAGTCCACAAACCGCCGGAACAATACAGAACAAAGGACGTGCTTTGAAAACTTTTCAGAGGACACGTGGAAAACCTACCTATCCCGGATTGTTATCTTCATTGAAACCGTTGGGTTTTTTATCCCGCTCATCCTGAACGTGACCTGCTCCACTATGGTCCTACGGACCCTGAATAAACCGCTTACATTAAGCCGGAATAAAGTAAGCAAGAAAAAGGTACTCAAAATGATTTTTGTCCATTTGGTGATATTCTGCTTCTGCTTTGTGCCTTATAACATTACCTTAATACTTTACTCCCTGATGAGAACACAGACCTGGGTCAATTGCTCAGTGGTGACTGCAGTCAGGACTATGTACCCCATAACTCTGTGCATCGCTGTTTCAAACTGCTGTTTTGACCCCATTGTCTATTACTTCACATCAGATACCATTCAAAATTCCATAAAAAAGAACCGGTCCACCAGACCACAGGATGTCAGATTCTCTGAAAGGCCAGCTTCAGAAAGTTTCATTCAACATAGCCTTCAGACCATAAAAATGAAAATATTTGACAGTGACTCTACAATATAAACTACATTAAAAGACTATTGGGACCAAACTGGAATTAGAAGCCTGCACATTTCTTCAGCTGTGGACATATATTCTTATATGCAAAGGCTGTGCTTCCTTCACATCTGAAAAGTTTATTACAAGGCTGTAAAAGTGTGCATAGCAGCACACAGAAAAAGTATTTTAAAAATCTATGTCAAAGGTCTGTGACAAATTGTATGTTAGAAATGAACTTTTGAGTTTAGAGGCTAACCAAAGTCCAAGGACTGTTTCTTAAGTCAAACACAAATGAAAAAGTAGGTTGTTTTCCTTCCTGAAGTTAAAACAGTTGCTCAATTTTATAATGATATCGGCTTCCAAGTTACTGAGGTGAAGTTACCTGCTCCACACTGCAGGAAAATGGCCCCATATTGTCATATCACTTCAGCTATACTGTGTCTTCCCCAGTTTCCACTTGCTTCTCTTGCTCATCCCCTACTGTCTTTTTCCCCTGTGCACCTTCCTTCTTAGGGACCATTATGCTCACAGGAGGCTTCAATCAGTGGGTTACGATAGCTTTGTTTCTCCCAGGTTTATCTGATAAAAATACATGCTCTCTCCACAAGCCTGGCCCCCATAAAGCAATTATGTCTCCTGGTAGTTTAGAGCATTTGGAAATGTCTCAGACAAACTGGTTCTTCTTCTCACCTCTCTCTCAGAAGCCTGTGTGATTAAAACAAAGTAACTTGTGATGACTGAAGTTAATGCTTTAGGTACAGTACCACTTTCTAAACTCTTTTGTGAGGAGTTCTTAAACTCAGCATGACTTTTGAGGAAAATAACATCCTCCGAATAAGTTAATTTGATCTCAAAGTACAGTTGCTTAGTAAAACAAGACCTTTTATAACTAGAAATAAACATGTGTATCAAGTTGATTATTTCTTCCAGGAGACTATCTGATGTCCCATAAAGAAATTCAAGATGCTGTAATTTTGGAGTTCAACTTCATCTTAATTTTTGCATCCTAGAAATCATTTTAACATGAGCATTTAAAACTTCAAATTTCCTTTCAAACTTTAAAAAGTATAAAAATAAAGTACTTGGGGCTACATGCTGGCAAAATTAATCAAGACACTTGGAAAAGTTAGCACCATGTAAAAGGAGGAATCCAAATATGTTACTGTTACAAACAGGAATACATAGACAAAACTGCTTTAAAACATCCTGCTATATATACATTTCCCAGCTACTAGAACACTGTGTACATTTTCCTCAGAATTAATTTAACATCACTGTATAATAAAATAAAATTTAAAAGGTAAAATAAGTGTTGTTTTTTCCTCCCCAAAAACAATGGAGTCAAGAATAAGAACTGAGTCTAAACAAATTTCCACTTAAGATTTCGGGCAGTGAGCTGCAACACACATACAGCACTGAGATATTTTTACACCAGGGCTGTATACAGAAGAGTGAATCAATGTAGGAAAAAATGTATACTGAGCCATCAAACTATATGATACCTTGTTATCTGAATGAATTTATTTCCTTATGCAAAGCTTCTGTTTAACTGCTATAAATCAACTATACATTGCCTCCTACTACTGGGAAATCGAGTTACTCAATGACTGCTAGGAGCTAGTGTTGATTGAATTTTAAATTTAACAGCATTTTCAATCTTTATCCACATAATTTATGATAGGAAAATTCATATAGTATGGGCTTAAGCTACAAAGATAGCATAGATATAAATGTCTGCATGACATCTGAAATAAGCAATTATCTTTCTTGGGAATCCTAAACTCTTCTGATTCATATCCAACTTCAAAAAAATGTGCAAAGCTCTTGGCATAAGTGGAAATTCTCTGTTTTCCATATGCCAGTAAATCCAAAGTCCAAAACCAGATATGCATCTCTAAAGTCCCAATGCTTCTCTCTCTCTAAGGGGTGTGTTTATATTAGACTGCCTCCAAGTAGTGTGAGACAAAAGCCCCTAATGTCCCTGCTGGGCTATGTTTCCAGGGTACTACTCCCCTGAGCTTGTCATAGCTGTTACTCAATAGAGTGACAACTTGTTCAGCAACACCCTCTCTGCCTTACAGTAGTGAGCACCCCAGAGCCTCATCCTTATAAACAGAACCTACTCTTTCTGAGACTAAAAAATGCAGGGGAAAAATAAAAACCCATCACTGACTTAAAAGCAAAACAAGCAGACAAAGCCACATATATGAGTACTCCCCTTTAAACCATATTACCTCAAGTAATATGCAGAAGCAGAGGCAGTAGCTCTGCTTTGCATTCACTCTTCAGGGCAGCAACTTCTGTTTTTTAAAGAGCACAGTGCAACACAGTACAATAGCTTTCTGATCCATTAATAGCTCAGTGTCCAGAAGCTATTTGAGGAAACTTTATATTTTTTATTATTAAAATTTTTCACAGGAGAAAAAAAAAATAACCACAACAAATATCCTAACAAAAAATCCAACACAGTCAAAAAGCATCATCTGTAATGCTGAAAATCAGACCATTACTTGAAAAATTCCTGATCTGGCTGATTCAGAAGAGGGGAAGTAAAACTGTACCTCCCACAACAAAGCAATATAAAGACAAGGTACCAGCTATTCAGGACTGGATGAGGCTTTCTCCACCTTTTCTGGTTCTGCAACAAGATTATCCTAGAGAGCTGTGGATGGAGCAATGCCTTCACTGGTATATTCCTCAAGAGATGCACACCCTCTCTCCGCTCTTGACTTTGACACCAACTCTTCTGTCTCTCTGGTAAGATCTTATGACAAAATTTAAATGTAAAATCTAGATAAGAAGTTACATTCCTAAGTCATGCCAAGACATTTCAAATAAAAAAAGGCTTACATTGTCAGAGCTCCTGAGGATCTGGATGTGTTGCAACCAGTACTTCCTAAAAGTGCATTATTTTTACTTGTATGCCTACCCAGGAAGAGCTAGCAAATCAGTTTTTGAGTCAAAACTTTAAAAATTGTTCTTTGTAGTGTAGTTGCTTTGTCTACAGAGTGCAGAAAATGCACACTTCCTATAAAAGCAAAAGCAGGGCAAATTTAAGTTATTCTGAGCGTGTTTTTGATCTAAAGGCAGCTAGATACTGATAACTAGTTAATTAACCAGAAGTTTTAAAAGACAAGGAAAAAAAAATTGCTATAAACACCTTAGACTTACCTCAACAAATGGTACTTCAAAATCAAAAGATATCCAATTTTATACTTTATGTATTCAGCTTGAAGTTTTAATTCTGGCTTTCATAGGAACAGAATGCCAGGCAATATTTTTACCTCAGTATACAAGTATTTCACATTTGATGAAATACCAATACCAAGTTTATATATGTATTTATATTTTTCATCTAAAAGTATGTAAAAAGAACCCTACAGAAAATGCTTCAGGCAGGTCAGGAATCTGTAAATGAAATCAACCTCCAAACTTTTGTTTCTTAAGGAAGTAACCTCAGTCACAGAAATGCAAAAATTGAAAAAAAGCTCTTGAGACCAGGTAAAATATAAGAACAGCTGATCAGACCCCAAACATGCAGCTAATCTACAATCCTGTCTCCAATGGCAGACAAGGCTGGATGCCTGGAGAACAAGATAACAGTAGGAGAAGCACACAAGGCGTTCTCCAGTGCTGTTCCACTTCAGTCATATCTCGGCACCTACTGGGTCAGATATATTTGTGTGTTCAGCAAAAATTTTTCTTCTGTGAGCTTGTTCTCTCTTCTTGTAAACATGTGTAAAGTTTTTAATGTTCACAGCAGTAAAAAGTTCACATTGTGTGTGTGCATAGGGGGAACAAAACTAAGAAACCCAAACATCCTTTTGTTTCAAATCTACTAGTTTCACTAGTGCCCCTCACATTTCTTTGGAAAGAAGCAGGGAGCACTAGATTGTCATTCAATCTTTCCATATCACTCCTGATCTGACAGTCTTGCATCATCTCTTGCAAATGAGAAAGACATTTTCACTTGCAATTTCAAGCACCATCATATCCAAAGGTGAGATTTCTAGAATTACACAAAAAACTCAGCTAAAATTAGAGAACCCTAAAATTTGAGACTGGTAATTTTGAAAATCCCACCTGAGCACAGTATCCTCTAGCCTTATTCATTCAAGTAATTTTCTAAGACTTTTATAAATTAAAATGAATTTTTTCATACTTTTCCAGAAGTAAATGTAATATTACAAGGTTCTTGCATCTAGGCAGGCCTGTGAATCCTATTTTGGACTCCCTAGGGAATAGGGACAAGTTGCCTGTTTTGCTAGACTATCATCATTTAGACCTCAGGATTTCTGGCATTTGAGCACCACTGACAAAATGCAAGATGATTCATTTCAAAAGCTAAGGCAAAATGTAGATCAGAATGATTCTAAATCTAGAAGACAGAAATGCCTGGTCTGCATTTGTCATCCAATTACCAGAATATTGAAAACACTATATAAACCCAACTATCACTACATTAACACTCTTACAGAACATACTCAATAGGGCTCATTTAAGATGAGCCAAATTCAGAAAGCCAAGCTTGCACAGTCTAACACTTCTGCAAGATGATGCATGGAGAAGTTTTGTTTTCACAATTCTGGTTTGATACTGAAGCCTTTCATATTTATCACCTCATCCCCATCCAGTTCCTGTCATACAGCTGCTTCTAAAAGCAAGCCCAGTTCTTCCTGTAAGAAAACTGAACTTACCACAAAATTAAAATAAACAAAAAGAACCCTTCACACATTTTCTGGTCTTTTATATAACCTACCACATTGCTGGAAAACTAAAAATTCCAGAGCTGAGAATTTAGATTTTAAGTAATGCTTTTTTTCTACTTAAGAAGCAGTCTGCCCACTCTAGTTCTATTAGAACTAAAAGCTGTCCAGCAACAGGAAAGGATAATTTTTTTGTCGTTTAAACCTGAGGATCAAGCCACAAGCAATGACAATGAAGGCCATTAGAAAAGTTCTTTTATGATGAGATAAAAAGAACATCTTTGCACACACATAGTTTTAAGATTTCCCCTAACTCTATCTTTTTTAAACAGTGAGTTCCTGCCTTAAAGGACAAATGCTAGCAACAGGAGACACCCAAAATTAATGCAACCACCTTGGGAATAATATTAACTTTACCTCACATGAAAACAACTGTGGCTAGGTTAACTCTGCTTTTCAGAAGAATTCTGCAAATCCTGCTGCTTTACAAAAGTAAGTAGATTGGAAAAGTTTATTAAGTACATAATAAAACATGGACAAAAACGAGAATACCGACGGTGAAGCAAGTACCAAAATATCTACCTTTTCAGCCTAACAAAAAATATGTTTCACTAATGAAATCAAATCTGAAAACTGCTGGTCTACTTAAGCTATTTCACACTTCTTACACGTGAAAGAAAGTTTACCACATATACTGTATGTTATTGTACTTCACACGCTTCCCTGGGTAGCAAATGCAGGGGGGGAGGGGGGTGGTGGTGGAAATATCAGTACTGCTGTCCAGATAAGATCTGTGAGCTCTTCCCAGCTGCTGGAAGGTGCAACAGGCATGCAGAGAGCGTGCCAAAGGGAAAGCACAGGGTGCTGGCAGTCCAGGGACATACCTGAGCCAAATTCAGACCAGGCAGAGCCTACCTGGGTGAGCCTCCAGCCTCTGCTCAGGGGCTCAGCAGAACACCAAGGATGCAGCTGCAGAGGCTCCACACTCAGCTGTACCACAGGCACTTATCAGCCTGCACCTACCCCATTCTGACAGGCAAACCCAATTACCTTTCTGGAGGGTGCTGAACACTATGCCTGCTCAACACCTGTGAACAGGGGCATCCACATCCCCCAACAGGGTTTTTTATTACTGGAAAGTTACTGTAAGATAGTGATACAAACACGTAACTGACATACTAGATATTTATACAGTATAAAAGCAGGCACAAAAACACTTACTTGGCCTACAAAAAAGCAACTCAAACCCCACGCTTTTATGCATACAATAACTTAAAGTGCAGCAAGAAAAGAAACAAAAATATCTTCCAATAATATCTAATTTGACAGTTTGATACAATACTATATCACCTTAAGAGCTTGAAAACTGAGCACACAGCTGGGAAAAAAAACCCCAAACCTCCACATTAGGATGTTTGTTTGGCACCCACTTTGCTTCTTAACATAAATTAATTTTTCCTTCCACAGAAAAGTTAGCAAGAGTGAGTCAAATGACACAGCAGTAAGGAAAGAAAGAGTAATAAAAGGTTATCACAACTATTCAGGACTTTGGCTCAGATAAAATAAGCCAGACCAAAACAAAAACAAAACCAACCAATCAACAACAACAGCAAAAGCCCCAAAACCAAAAGAAAACTTTGTTTTATTAATTCGACCGGTTTCATTACAGAGATTCCTAAAACTACAAAGCTGGAGAGCATAGTGCCATCCAAGGAAGGAGCAACAGGGATACAAGTCACAGAACTCAACCTAAGCTTTATTTATATTTAAGGAGACAGTTACATCAAATTTGCCACATTTCAGCAAGATTTTACAAAACTGAAGAACTGCCGAGATACCTCACTGAATTCTAATGCATTTTTCCCTCATGGACCTTTAAACATTCCTACAACATATTTACAATGCAGATATAATAGTGTTGCAGGAAGAAAAGCTGAAGTTCAAACTACCTAGAAATATAGGCCTAAAATCAAATTCCTATAGCTGAAATATGACCACCAAAACATTGAACAGTATTAAAGTAATTTTTTAAAACCCCAACAACTTGAAATCAAGGATTTATAGAAAACTATTTCACTATTCATTGTTACTTATAAACACCCAACCTTAAAAGAAAAACAGACTAAAGAAAAGTCTACCATGTTAATGCAGACTTATTTCTGTGATTAAATCTGTACTTAGTACTGGTGTACAGACAAGATATCTTTATGGGGCACCAAGAGAGCTGGTAGCTCCACTAAGCACAGCCTGTAAGTCCCAGCTGTAAATCTATAATCAGAGCTATCCTGACACAGCCTGGGTACGTGACCTCCACGTGAAAACACAACAGCAACTAAAGGCAACGTACAGCACAAGCAGCCACCTAAAGCAAACCTAGGCATGCTTACACAACCACCTCTTGCTAATTTCCCTTCCATGCTTTAAGGAAGGGGGAAACAGTTAAGGAAAGTAGAATTAAGCATATGATTTGCTTCTACTAACCTTAACAGACAAAACTATAAATGTAGTTTAGGTTTGTCGTTGAGAGAGATGACAGTGGAAAATTAATAATCCCATTGTAAAATACCTGTTTAAAATAAATAGAATGAACTGCCTCCTGGAAGTACAGATCAGTCTCAAGTGCAGAGGAAACCTAAATATCTAAGGTATGGAAGTAGGATTCATATTCTCTTAATTAGAGAAACTGTATCTTAAAGCAGTAGATGATAAAAACTTAACATTCTTAATCAAGAATGGCATCTAGATGTCACAGAATGAAAACTCTGCATAGTTCCCATGTCTTAGGTAATCCCTTTGGTCATGTTTGTACTTGAAGCAAGAACATCTTAAGGGCTGGGCTGACTTGGTATACCTACAACAGATAAACCTGTTAACACTGCTAACATAACCAAAATCCTCCAGTCCTAGTGAGTGCTTTATGCACTTTGTGAGTGCCTACCACGAAGTGAACACACTGTCAACACAGACAAAAGCAGGAAACACAGGACCTCAGCTTTAAATGTTCTGGCTTCTCTTCTAGTAGCCTGGAGGACTTGTTCAAATGGTAACACCCAAGCATAAATAACAGCTTGAGTCATCCTCACAATAAACAGGAGTGGCAGGGAAGATTTTCAAAGTGATGGGAGAGACACTGAAGACTATAATTCGCTATTCTTCCTGGTTTTTCAATTTGCCTTCAGCTGTTAAGACAGATAAAAGTTTCAACCCTCAAAAAGCACAGCATAGTTTACATTAAAGGAAACTCTTCAGGAGTACTAGAAAGGCAAGCATTTATTAAAGAGTGTCTGTATATACACAGACAAAATATAAAAGCATATAACCATAAATATATTAATATATTTTTATTACACTATGTGGTATACCCAAATATAAATACCCAAAAAGCAATCATCTTACAGACTTCTAAAAATGTGCCCTGTATGATAAAGGCAAAATTGGTTGATGGTTTTCCAGCCACAGTTGTGACAACTGAAATGTCACAACCTTAAAAAAATTTTGAGCACATGCAGCAGAAATCAGTATGAGCCTTTAGCACTATCATGCCAACAAGCAGTGGTGGTCGTGACCTCTCTCATCCCACATGCTGCTGGAACACACTCATGATGCAAGCAGAAATATATTTAGTATGTACAGACAGAAAACCTCAAATATGTTCTCAGTTCCTTTCTGAAGGTTAAAGCTGCATACTCCTAATGTAACTTTGTCAAAAGGAGCATGGTGAGCACATGACAAGCCATCCTTTGGTGACCCATGGTGAGCGTGTTTTGTCCCCTGCAAGAAAAACCCTAGAAAATTCCATATTACAGTTCATTGCAACTTCCAAGTTGAGACAAGATACTAGGTGCCTAAAATCCAGAAGCTCACAAGACATGAGTGATGTCTGCATGAGCAATCTGATGCCTGCAATTCCTGAGGTGCCTGCCTTTACATCGGTGAAGCACCCTTGGTAGATTGCATTGCCAGTGAGCATGCTTGCAGATGTTGTCCTTCTGGACATACTCAGTGCTTTTTTTTGTGCCTAAGGCTGTCCCCCATTGACAAATTCAGTATTCCTGTATCTGAGGAAAGGCAAAATTTAGCAGGCATGGAAGGAATATGCCTGACATAGACTAGCTTTCCAAAGAGAAGGCAGCTGCTGTGCAGAAACGGGCACGAGTCCCACAGCCCAGAGGGAAGACAGCACAGGAACGCGTGACTCATTTGCCAGCACTGGAGTCACTCGTGGTTGAACCCGCGACTGCATCTGGGGGTGGCAACACAACGAGCCACAGCCTGTCCTGAGGCCCCATAGGCAAGTGGCAAAGCACAGCTTGCACCCACATAACTACACATTCTCCACTGCTAATCCATACCAGCAGCTGAAAATAGTCCCTGAGCTGCATCATGCCCCAAATCTTGCCTAGGCATTTTCCAAAGGAGAGCTGACAATGCCAGAACAGGCATGGGAACATGTTACCAAGGAAACACTCCTGATGACTGCAGGGCAATACTTAAGCCCAAACTATTGTCCCTTTGAGGGCAGTAGTACAGACTCAGCCCCAAATACCCAGCCCTTGCCACCTGGCCTTACTTGGTTGCCTATCAAAAAGATTTTAGATTCATACTTTTAACACAAAAGTAAACCACTTATCCAGCAAGCTAATGTATCAAATGTTAAGTGTGACCATTCCTACTTCCTGATTTAAAAGAATCACTCAAGATGTCAAAACCAAAGAGGATTTTAAACTGCATGTAGACACCTACCTTCAGAGAAGCTGTAGGACTTCAGACACACCTAACAGAAATCCCTAGTGAGAATGATTCAACAAACAAGAAAATATATTAACTCCCCTTTCTAGATGCTCAATTCCTCCTTACAAGGAGCACAGAAACCTAATTTGAAATTGTACATCTAAGGAAAAAGGCACTAAGCCCTTAAGAACAGTGAAGTCCATGGTAACTGTGTCCTTGTACAATCAAGGACCAGGAGGTTGCATAGCTAAGCCTGCACTATTCCAAAGTACTAGGGAGCACTTGCTGACCTGTAACTGCTCACAGCTTTACCTTGACCTGGATTTGCCTAACGCTTTTTATGCAAATCTTAAACATATTATTTAATATTTTTTTCCTTAATGAATGATCAAAGTAGGTCTCCTGTTATTCCAGCTCAGTGAGTTTGTCATATTAATGCAATAATATATTCTTTGGGAATACATGGTTTTGAGCACGAAGGCACTCTGCTGCAGTGAGCTGCATAATTTAAAACCAACAGAAGTCTTTGGTGTGGGATGAGGTATTTAAGTAATAACACTGACTACATAGTTAGTTGACAAATACTTATTGCAAACATCGAGTTATATTTATCAATGCTGCGTGATAAAACAATACTGTAGATTTCACTGCAAATGTTGAATTGACAATAGAAACCACAGAAAAGAAGAAACTAAAAAAGGAGAAACATTATGGAGCACAGTTTAGCCAATGCTACATTAAAGATGTTATAAGCAAAGCAAAGCACATTTGCCTACTTCTCATATTTTAACCATTGAGAAGTAACTTCATGAAGCCATGTTTTTCTTGCATTAAAACTCCAAAACATACTACAACTCCAAATTACAACACATATCAATAATGGTGTTCCTCCCTCTTTATAAAAACTAAAACACTAACTGGACAGCACATATTATAAAGCAGTACAACCAAAGAAGGCTACAGCATCAAAAGCTGCAGTGAGATGCACTGCTTTGGTTTCACATGTCTTATTCACACAAAAACAAACATGAATACCACACCTGAAGTTACCAGACCAAAGCAGGCTGGAAATCAAATTCCCTTTAGCCTGCCACAGTGAACCCTCACATTCTGTTCTGAGCTGTTGGAGGGTTGCAGGTGGTGATGCAGCTGACCCTCATCCCTTTTAAGAGTAAGGGCTACCACATAACCTTTTCAAACTCCAGTCCTAAGAGAAATACCACTTGGAATACACCTAGTGCTCACATGGACGAGCTAACAAGCTAACAGAACACTATGGTCTGTAGGGCTAAGCAGGAAAGTGTGGAGTGCTTCTGGCTCTAACTTGCTTCACCTTCAGACAAGGCTGAGGTTGGCCTGCAGCTCCAGTGCAGAAGAACAAGACCCTTTCACTACCCAACACTGTACATGTGAAAGGGCATTTGCAATGAAAACATTCTCTAAGCAGCAGCATGAAAAACACAGTACCTTGCTTGTACTTCCCATTCAGGGCATGTGAGCAGAATGGAAGCTGAGAGGCAGGGCAATACAGCTTAATTGCTTTTCAGATACAACAAATATACTCCACAGGCATCTAATTCCTTGAATGGCAAAACCAAAAACACCCCACAGGTATTTCATTCAAAATAGATTGAAAACAGAGACTTTGTGTTTGATTTGCTTGCCTGAAAATCTGTTCTTCCTTGTTTATTCCTAACAAACTGCAGCAAACAGCAACAATATTCAAAGATGTGACATGGCACTTGACAAGGCTTTCTGCAGGGGAAATTCAGATGTTCTGAAATTTGTTCACGTAACCTTCTTATGAGATATTCAAAACAATTACTTTTTTGGATGACCACAAGGGAAGTCAAATTGATAGAATTATGGAAAAGGATGAGCATGAACTACCAGGCTGGGAGGTAACAAGCCATCCCTTTCATAGGAAACAAATTTTACCTATGTAAGGATTTAAATAATATTTCTATAAGTAGGATAAAAATTAAGCAAAAGCTGTTCAGTATCTTTGAGTCTAAATTTCGGTTCCCTTTAAAGTTACGAAATCAAAATAGTGCTCAAAATACTGTGAGCACAAATTCAAAGTAAAGAATATTGTACAGTCTATTTCTATTTTGCAAATAAAAATTATGCAGCATTATTGATATATTCTAAGCTGATCTCCACATAAACTTCATCTGGAAGCATCACAACTTCAATGGTAAATATTTGAGTGGTTAAATAGGACTTCTCTCAGGGTTCAATAAAATTTAAGGAAGTACTTTTCACATTATTTAGTCAGTATGTATTTGCCCCTTTTTAAAATCAAGAATTATTAAGAACCTTCAACTGGTTCAACTTTATTTTGTCTAGCTATGCTTTTTGTTGTTCAAAGAAAGGATGACCTAGAAAAGTTTCATTTCCTTCCTAAAGCACAGATGACTAAATCAGCTAGCTATGCAAAAGCCATAAACATATTCACAATGAGTAACTAAGGAGTAATATATTATCTTCAGAAAACAGTAAAAACCAGAATCTTTTACATTCATTTGATATAGCTTCCCAAGTCAGGTAAAGGTCAGGTGCATTAGAGACCTTCAGAAAAATTATACAAGGCATTTTTCCTCACAAAAGCTCCGTGACAAGTAAGACTGCAATAAATTCAAGCTATTTGGTATTAAATTGCTCAGTCCCTTTAAATCGCTCATCAAAGCCCTGCTTTTTAAAGCAATCAGGAAAATGAGCAACAACTGAAGCAGATAAGCCTTGTAATGAAATGCACTACCTGGGAGAGTGGAGGACACAAGAACTAAACAAAAACAGATAGCAAGTAAGTGGGGAAATCAAAGTTGCATTAAGCAAATATTTGTAAATAAATGTTTCTCAGAAGCTTATATTCTTATTTACTAAGCTAGATGTTTTTGGTGTTGTTTTTTTTTTGGTTTTTTTTTTTTTTTTTGCATGAGCTTTACTCATTCCATGCTTTTCTTCTTCATTTTAACACTTTTTTGGGGAGGGGAAAAAAAAACCAATTAAAAAAAACATAAAACAAAACCATTCTCTAACCATATGAAGACACTTGAACTTGATTCCATCTTTCTTGCACTGTTTACAATTAACCCAAAGAAACCACTTATGGTGAGACATTCTTTAGGAGTAAGAAGGCGACATCTGTCTTTTCTCTACTCCTTTATCAATTGTTTGGAGGTTCAGAGGTATTTACTGGTATGAACTACACTTCTCTAATTGCCTGCCCATTCTTGAGAGAATTGCTAATTAAGCAGACATTTGCAAACCTTGTACACCATTGCATGGAGGCAATACCCAGATAAGGAATTGCAGAAGAATAGAGTAAACCATTATTTTGTTCACCAGCTAAGCCTTTCTGGGATACCTCAACAACATCCTGAATCAGCCATGTAAGCATTTGCTCCTGTTTCTAATCAGTTAAACTTTTCAGGCAAAACCAGCCAACATTCAGATGTGAGGAAGGGGTAGATTTTCTGCACTTGAGGACTCTTGGCGTTACATTTCTATGTGGGGCTTCAGGTCCCTTGCTGCAGTGACCCAAAGACTCAGCAAGACATTTTGGCACAGATAATATTTCACTAGTCCTCCTCCTCCTCTCCTGAGCACTCTGCCATTTACAGCTCACATCCATTCCTCTCCTCATGAGCAGCCAGAGGAGGCCAGCACAGAATCTTGGGGTGCCTGTCCTGGCTGCCACAGCTGCCCTCAGATTTTAAGGGAAACCTGCTGTGCCCTCTGGTGCCAAGCCTCCAGCAACAGGAGACACTGCCTGGAGCCTGGGGAGACCCAGACCAGGTGATATGGAGGTCAGTGAAGCAGCAGGGCCCCAGGATACATGTCATGCACATTTCTTTTCATCCCCTCCACTGGGCTTCACCACATCCTTCTCTGGCACTAGGTGATCTTTGTAGGCCTCTTCCAACTGAAATGCTCCATGCTATTAACACTCAAATCAGCACCCCAAACTAGTACCAAACATGCCCCTCTAAAAACTCAAGAAGAGAGAGTCAAAACATTAAAATACATTCAAGCAGAGCACTCAAAAAACCTGGAATAATCCTACACTTGTTGGTGACATTACCGTTTGTTTCACAAACAAAAGCCTGCAACACCCATAGTTTTTGAAAACACAATTCTGTGGATTTTCCCGTCTGAAAGTCCAGGTCTAAATTAGATTAGCCTGCACTCTTTGTTTGAGTTATTGGGTAGAAACTGGTGGATATGGTATACTGCTGATCAGCAAGCTGGCTTCAAGCTGATTTGTAGAATTTAACAGGAGGCACTTCTTGCTGGTAGAGAGTCAAACCCAGATATCTGTACCTCTCATCTTATGCCCTCTTAAGGCTATAATTCCCAGACACCTTTTGCATGCTTGCAAGTTTCCTAAAATAGTATCTGCCTCTTAAAATACCCCTTCCTCTCCAGAACTAAAATATATGGGATCGGTTCTAAAATGGTTGCTTTAGGTCTCTCTGGTCAAAATTACCAGCCTCTATAGTCTCCTGCTTTGTGGCATAAATAGCCTATTTCTCGTTTATAAGTAACAAACAATGAAAAGAAACAAATGTTTGATTTACTGAAATACAGCCTAAAAAAGCAATCCAACCTTCCGGCATTTTATTTTAATGGCATCAAAAAATACCAAAGTGACTAAAATGCAAAGGACAATGCAAAACAATATTTTAAGTACTACTAGTAAACATATCCGATGCCCAGAACTGAGGCCCTATTGACAAGAAGGAATAGCAGCTGGATAAAAATTAACTTTCAAATTAAAAATTGAATTTATTACTGACTTTGATACCAAAGCACAATTAAGGGTATTACCCCTATGATTTGTGCTAGACTAGTAAAATGATGCTGGCTTACAATCACATAAATCAGTAGACCTATGTTGACTTCTTCCTCTGATATGCTCCCTTTTTCTAAAACCAGAAGACATGCCAAAATTAATCCTTTTTTGATTTCTTAAATTTATTTTTACAGAACCAAATCTCAGCAAGGCCAGACTTATTCTACAGAGCTGGGAGTGACTTCTGTTTTTCTAGGCAAGTACATTACACAAGGGCAAATTCTACTTTAAAGTGTTACTTACAGATTGCCATGCGAGAGACTCCATAATTCGATGTTCACAGTGTTCTAGATGCTTTATCATTTCCCGTGTTAGGCTGGGTTCTGCTCTAATAAAGCTTTCAATCACCTTGTAGAAGTCAAAAGCTTTTAAATCAAATACATTGAGAATCCATGGGAAAGACAAGTCTGTTTCAGCACTGGTATTGTCACTTTGTGAAGCATTTCCTGAAGGGAAAACAGACTAAAATTATCACATATTCTATATTCTTCCACTTTTGATGTTTTTTTCCTTTTTGTATTTATTGAATCATTGTTAGCTCAGACATTTCAGCAAGTTGTTTTTTGTGTTTTGTGCGGTTTTTTTGCTATTTATATTAGAATAGATAGTAATAACTACCAATAAGTAATAATGCAATTAAGGACTTTAGATTTAACTTACTGCCATATGTAGCCATGACAACCTCAACAGCACATGCCAGGAGAGATGTGTGGAAGATGTTATCATTCAGAAGTTTGCTGAAGAGAAAGGAAGTTATTAGTACTTGACCCAAGACTTCAAATAGCAGACTTCAATAACAAGTTAGGGGCAAGTACCTGAAATTTTGCACTGAGAGACGCTCTTCCTCCTGAAATAAATAAATCAGACCAAACTTGTGAATATTCTTAGTAATTCTAGAGGTACTGCCAGTACTGAGATAGCAGCACTAAACTTACCGACTTCAGCATGGACTCCATTACTCTGTAATAGAGACGCACTCCAAGCTTGTACCTCTGTTAGAATGAGAAATTCAGGAACATTACAAGAAGTTTTGACAGAATACAACAGGCATACTCTTGTGTTTTAACAATCCAGAACATTCTAGTTTTTGACAGAGCCACTATAACCAAGTTACTGATCCCAGTTCCAATGGCCACTAATTCTGGAGAGGCCTCAAGGACTACTAAGGTGTGTGACTGCCCCAGGCACATGAAGATTTAACCAAGTTTAACAACATGAATTGTGTTCACACTGATTCATAGCTAACAGGATAAAAAAGAAGGGCTGACAGACAGGAAGGAGACTGTCAAGTACAAACTTGGTTGGGTTTATTCTCTAAAATCCATGTTGAAAGCACAGCTGCTCTCCTGACTTTATAAGGAAGTGAGTCACCTTTGGCAGTTTTAGGCCAAGTTAGCCTAATGAATGCCAAATATATGTTTCAATTAATGTACTTTGCCCAAAAAATTTTTCCATTCTTCAGTAAAGTACTTCCAACATACTTCCACCCAATTCCTAATGCTCCTTACAAATTAAAAGAATGCTTACATGCTATCTTTACAGTGCTTCCTCAATTTGAAAAGCACACTGTTAATTTTTCCCTTTACCGATATACACTGAACAAGGACAGTCAGTCAGGTCTCACACCAGCTAGTGCTAACTAACAGAGCTCAAGTGAGTGATATTCAACCCAAATACTTACCTGTGAGCCAGTTTCAGCCCATCCCTGTCCAACTGCTTCAGCAAATTTCTTTTTGAAGATGTGGTCAAAACTTTCCACCCTTTTCAGTATACTATCCTTAGGGTTTACTGTGCAATTCTAAAAAAGTACAGGAAAAAATTAGGAGAAGGAAAGACAAAAGACATTTTACTTCAAAAACATTTCAATTATTTAAATGATTAAAAGTCCTTCTTTCCTTTGTAACACCTTTCAATAAGGTCATCAGCATAAATAAAAATGGAGTATTTAAAAGAGTGCTGTACATTTTTTTCTCCTTTTTGTTTCCCTTCTATATCCCCTTCCTTTTCCATTCAATACACACACAAAAGAATTTTAATATGTTGCTCAGTAACTGAAGTATTTAAGCACTTGAAAGGTTCCAGTACACAACAGTTAGAGGTAAGTGCTTTCTAAAATGACTGATTACACTTAAACCAACCCAAAAAAAAAGTACTTTTTCAAAAACATGTGCATCAGATCTACAGGTATATACTTTGCTTGAGTGATAATTCCAGGAATCCTACACAAATCTTTGTAGTCACTTACATTGAAGTACTTGATGAGAGTATCTGATGGTTTATCAGTCGCCGAGTTTAAAATCATAATCAACTGCTGAATGTTATTCATTGCCGCTCTGGAAAAAGACAATAAAATGCACAATAAGCATTAAGGTTGGCTTGACAGTTTCCAGTAAATGAACAGCAAATCCACACACCAAAAAATTATGATTCCAGTTCTCACTCCAGTTATCAAACAAACTGTTGGGGAAAATCTACTGCACTGTGGTAACAACTATGAATTCTAACAATGAAATTTAATCAATTACTTACACATGGATTGTGATAACCAAAAGAATGGCTTAACTAAGAAATAGTTTGATTCTTCTATGGTATTGTTACTTCCTGAATTTTTCATTGTTGTTTTCGGTTTTAAGTAGAATTCTGTGTGTATCATGGTTTAATATAGTTTAGTTTTTGTTAAGGAAAAAAATCTGGGAGTTATGGAAATGATTCCCTGTAAGGACCTCAGCAGCTTCCTTTGGACCTGGCAGAACCAATCAGCTGGCTAGTTTTGAATATTGACACTCCATTAAACCACTTAAGAGAGCTGAATACACCTGTGTGAAATCACATTTAAAGGTGAACAAGCCCCAGGAAAATCTCTCTTGCTTCTGGCCTTTGAACAGGTGCCTGGACCCTGGCTGAGCCAGGCCCCGCTCCGGTGCACAGCCAGGTCCTGCTCTGCTGCTGCCGAGTTCCAGCCACTGCCAGAGGGCCAGGCTGGCTCTGCTCGGCTTCGGCTGGAGCTGAGCCGGGCCCTGCTCCGGCTGTGAGCTGCTGAGCCATCCTGTTGGCATGGCAGAAAAGAGAACAGAGGCAGCCCGGCAGCCCTGCAGCTGGAATTGACCGTGGCAGGGGCCAGGAAACAGCCATGCAGCTGGAGCAGCCACCGCCTGGCAGACAGCACATCACCATCTGCAGGACTGGGTGAGATAATAACTCTCTCGGTGCACAGATGAAACTTGCAGGCATCAATCCTCTCTCAAGTGACAGAAAAAGCAAGGGGTGAAGACATGTAGAGAAAGCATGGAGACACCAAGATGAGTGAAGGAGTCAAATCCCATATGGGAGGAGAATGAGGAAATGCCTTAGTCTTGGGCTGAAATTCTCTTGTAAGGCTATGGTGAAGATATAATCGATACATCAGATTTGACTTTTCCCTGTAACTCTTGGAATGCACTGGGGGCATGTAGTGTTCACAGCCATGAGCACCTATGTTGAAGCAAGCATATGTTGAAGCACCTGTGCTCCAATGGGAAGCTTGAAATGAGAGAAATGAAAAAGTTGAGAAACCTTGCCCCAGGATAGAAGGGATAGAAGAAGAAAACCTCTGTTCCCAGAGATAAAAGAACTTTTTGTTTCTATACTACAACAGATCATCCTTAAAACTCTACCCCAACAAGCAGAAATGCCCCATGGTGGTAGCTGTGGGAAGACTACCAAACTATGGGAGGGACTTCACCATTGCAGATTTTCCGGGCAGCTGCTATTTGTGAAAATTAAAACCACACTTTTCTTGTGGAAAAGTCTCCATGGCATGGCAAGAGAGACTCCTCCCCCTAAGTGAACTGAAAAAAAAAAAATACTATTTTAGAGGTGGTAAATTGACTGAAAGTTCCAAGTTTTGTCTCTTTACATTCTTAGTGGGAAAGAAAAGAAGAGCTGCGGAAGGAGAAGTGTTCTGAAGGATTATGAAGGCTTATTCTGATTTTTTTTTAAAGTTGTGTTAATAAAGCTTTCTGTATACCCTTTAGAGTTTTAAGCCTGCTTTGCTCTCCTGCTAATCCTTATATCACAGCAAAAAATGAGTAAATAATTCTAATGGGTGCACTGGCATTTGGCTGGCCCACTACAGTTTGTCTGCTTCAAATTTCTGTATCATTTAACCTCAATTTGGCTCATATCACCAGTCAAGTAAGTACAAACCCAACAAATATGTTTTCAATCATGGCAACATAATGCATTTTTCTTTAATCTACATTTTACAAAGTATTGCTAAAAATCACTTCTGCCACAACTCTCCTAGTGATAAGGAAAAGCATAAGAACACTGGAAAAACATAAAATTAAAACATACAAACCATTCTCATTATGCTCATAACTAGTACTTACACCCTTTTTATATACTAGTCTCTATATAAATGACCAGATGCAAATCCACTGATAAAAATTATTAGATTCTCTCCAGTTTCAGGGGGCTTTAAAGCAGATTCTGAGCCTAGGTTCAGAACGACAACACTAGAAGGTAATTCAAAGGAATATGCCTGGCACTTGCAGCATATACTATACAGGGAGAGATATAAGGATACACTTTCCACTCTAAGCCGGTGATCAAATCTCTGCTGCCATCTACTGATACTTCTCTGTGGCTTCATGAAAAACAATTACTACTGCCTGAAATCAGTGCTGGTAAATAGACCTTCACATGAATTGCCTTAAATAGCATCAGTTAATGTTATACCATAGTATAGTTTAGGGAAAAAAAACAACAAAACCAGGGCCATGGCTCCTTAAAAATTTAAAAAAAGGCTACTCTAAAGATTAATATTTTTAGCTATGATATTTAAAAAAGAACACATTCAAGAGAAAAAACTCATACCGAACAGGAGTCTGTGGAAGTATAATATTGATTTCCTCATCTGGATTGTTTTTTAGTGGTGTCCTCTCCAGCTGTGAGCTACAGAAATGGAAAACACACTTATGAAAGACTAATACAATTCAAAAGACAATGTTTTCTATGAAGACTTATTAATCTGAAGAGAAAAATGTGTAACAGATTTTTAGAAGATCTAGATGTCCAATTACTCCAGATCTTTAAATTCCCAAGTAGATCTGCTTTGAGCAGAATGTTGGACTAGACAAGCTCTAAAGTTTCCTTCCAAGCTTTTTTCTTTTCTATAATTCTATTTACCAACAGCTTAATTTATATATAGAGATGGTATTAGTTGTATTTTAATCCCATTCTAAATTAGTATATTTTCATAGCATAGATAAATTCAGACACAAGTGGTGAGCTCACATTAAATTATAGAGCAGTTAAATTGTCACAGATCGCTAGCATGTAAGTGTAGGACTGACAAAAAAAATCAAATCAAACAATCATAGAATAGTTTGGGTTGGAAGGGACCTTTGAAAGCCATCTAGCCCCATCCACCTTCAATGACCAGGGACATCTTCAACTAAATGAGAATCCTCAGAGCCCTGTCCAGCCTGACCTTGAATGTTCCCAGGATGGGGCATTCACCACCCAAACCATTCACTGCCAGCTGGCTTAGAGCCATAACACTACCTCTGGCAAGCTAGCATGACATGCCTCCTGATGGTTCCTCAGCTTTCTCTGGATGAAAAGTGCCTTGCACAGAGGAAGTGTTAGAGCAGAGCTTCCAAATAATTTCAGGCAGTCACAGAGTCACAGTCATATGCTCCCTAATTATTTAAGGGATGATGTAAAGCAAGGCTGGTGATGCCAGAAATACCTTAACTGAGCTACAAAGCTAGCAAGTCAATGGGATAGAGAGATCTCCATTTATAACACAAGGGGGCAGAGAGCAACACAAGTTCACATTCTCTGGTATGGAATGAAAGCAGTAAATGGAAATATTACCATGCTCTGACATCAGGCTGCAGAGTCTCATCGTGATTCAGAAATAGTCTCGCATCTATATCTTTGTTCTTGACATAGAGCTCGTCATACTGTTTCAAGATAACTTCAACCTCAAAAAGACATTGAAAAAAACCCAAATTTATTTTACAGGAACAAGTTCGACAATATACTGAATTCCTACCTCATTACTGCAATGCTGAAATGCTAAAAGAATGACCTTGGAGCTCACAAAGTTACTTCTTATTCAACAGCTGAAACATACCCAGAGGAAAATTACTGTTTAAAAGAGAAAACAATCCAAGATCATAAGAATATTTTTGATGAAATGTAGGTCTTGACACTGTAAAAATAGCTAGATTAGGAAACAGACCTGCAAACCAAACTAATATTCCCACATTTTTAAATCTTTTTTTCCAGAAAAAGGGGAGTCTCCAAGAGCAGGAAATGTAAAATGCTTGCTCTTATAACAGCTGTTGGACAATTGGCTCAGTCCCTGTCTTTGCTGGTTTGAACAACAAGGCCTAAACTCAAACCTTCTTTTTCTCAGTAGGAGTTTCCTCATTTTATATTAATATATTTGCACTGGAGTAGCTCTCAAGAGACGCACCTATTGTTACAAAAATACTTATTATTTCACTGTAGTTTTTTTTCTAATTGTTAAAAATTTCTTAACTGACTAAATTCCAGATTGATATTACTTCATTTTGCAGAGACAAGTTTATTGAATTTTTCTGATTTTTTTAAAATTACTTATTTTTATTTTTACTTTCAAAGACTAACATTAACTGCAAGTCTGCATTTTTTTTTTTTACCTGGCCCTCCAAATCTGCTGCTGTGCTCATGCAGAAGTATGCAGCCACCTCAATTATCTGCTCCCTGAACTCTTAAACTTATAAATAACGCTGCACTCTGGCAAATTCCCACTAAAAAAAAAAACAGGCAATTATGTGTATGAACCCAAATTAGTCCCCTCTCAGTCTGAAGAGAGAAAGCTGCAAATACCTCCTACGCAGCTTTGCTACTTACCCTCTTCTTTACCTTTGCCAAATGGATTTGTGCCAAATTGATCTCACAATTAAAACTTTGGAATTAGAGCTACTAGACCAAAGATTATATTTCAATTCTCATTATCACTATTATTTTTATTTACAAACTTAATTATATTTTCACTTTTTTATCTTCTTAAGGCTTTATGTGCTCTATTCATCTAAAATACTTCAGTATTTCATAGATTTCTAAAAAAAATTGGCATCTCTTAGACTCGTGGTTTGTACTGGGCTGACTTGTAAGAAACCTTCAGTCAAAAATAAGAGTTCTGCATCAGTCTATTCATCAGTGAATAACGCCTGACCAGCAAACACAGGGAAAAGACAAACAAAATACCAACCTTAAGCCTCAAAAGCTTTTCTTGCTTTGGAAGAAACTTTAAAATTTTTCAAAAGCTTGGTGTTTTTTTTTATGGAAGTCAATTTAAATGTACCACATTCCTAGCTATTGTACTGATAATCTCATCCATGATTATTGGTTAGCTGATTATATGTATGAACCAACTACTCTGAAATACAGCTCTCATTTTCTGCTCTGGAACTCAAGGTTAAGGAACAAAGATCATGTGACTTGATTTTTCTTCAAGTGCATCCTTTTGCCAAAGTTTCACCAGCAAGTCTTATGCTAATAATTTTGATATTGTGCTTAAGTTGAGCAGCCTTGGATGAAAACCCTCTGGTTTGAGAATAAGCTATATAATGACCTTTACCTGGAAGTTCAATATAGGGTTTTCCAACTAGACATACACACAGAAATTAAAAGGTCTAAACAGGCTACTGATACAATGAAATTAATTTAGGAAGAGATTAAGATCTTCAGTGAATCCCGTACTTTGTTCCCCACCCAACACACTATGACACTGAACAGAAGATACATTTGATTGAGCCCTTCAGACTCACTGCTCTGATCAGCTTCAGAGCTGCTTATTTTCAGGTTACTACATCTATTGGTGACACACAGCTAAACTTACACTTTTAATAATGATGAATGTAAACACACTGCAAGAAGTCACCTATTAAAATGCATGCTGGATGCAATTGCATAGAGTAGAGCCTGCTGCACCCAGGCAACAGCTCAGCAAGATGAAAGTAATTCTGCACAGACACAGCAATCCAAACTCTGCCCAGTTGCGAAACCGAGACTAATCTTCTGGATATCTTTCCAACAAAACTACAATAACATGTCTCATTTATATTTAAATTAAGGTGTGTAATTTAAGACTTTAAGCATTTATAGAGTGACTTCAGAGACCTAGTATTGTAATAGTTGTATTTGAGATGAATGGCCTTACTGAGGTTATGGATATGCAACTCTTACATTTTGCTTGGAGCAAAATCTTTTTGCTTTGAGCAAAGCCTGGCTTAGCCTTAGGTGATTAATTTATTAAATTCAAAAGTATAAGCTAAATATACTTTATGAATACTGGAATCCCTGCTAGCCCACATTCCTAAAAAACAGTTCATTTTGCCACATGATTTTAGCAGAACCTATTAGAACTCCACCAGTGGGTAGGGCATCTTAAGCAATTTGGCATCAAGTAAAACACAGTTGTTGAACTATCTGTATTGGGTTTGCATGGGAAGGTTTTGGTAGCTGGGGGTACTACAGGGGTGGCTTCTGTGAGAAGCTCCTAGAAGGTTTGCCCATGTCCAGCAGAGCCAATCCTGATGGCTCCAGGACAGACCCTTTCTATCGGTCAAATCAGGAATTATAGTAGTGCCTCTGTAATAACATATTTATGAAAGGAAAATGTTATTACTCAGAAACAACTGCTGTCTGAGAAAAAAAGGTGTGAAAGTATGTGAGAGGAGCAACTCTGCAGACACCAAGGTCAGTGGAGAAGGAGGGTCAGGAGGTGCTCCAGGTGCCAGAGCTGGGATTCCCCTGCAGCCCCTGGTGCAGACCATGGTGATGCAGGATGTGCCCCTGCAGCCCAGGGAGGTCCATGGGATTCAGAGATCCACCCACAGCCTGTGGAGGAGGTGGGTGCCTGAGAGGAGGCTGTGACCCCGTGGGAGGCCCATGCTGGAACAGGATCCTGGCAGGGACTTGCAGACCCATGGAGAGGGAGCCCACCCTGGAGCAGGTTTCCTGGTAGAACTTGTGACCCTTGGGGGAACCCACACTGGAGAACTGCTGCCTGTGGAATGGACTCATGTTGGAGAAGTACACGGAGGAAGTTCTCCTGTAGAAAGGATCCCCCAGTGGAGCAGGGGAAGGACTCCACTCCCTACGCAGTGGCAGGATAAACTGACTCCCAATCTCCTGGCACTGCTGACAGGGAACAGGTTGAGCCTGGAAAGGAGGCAGGGGTGGGGGGAAGGTTTTTTAATACTTATTTTACTTCTTATTATCCTGCTCCGATTTTGTTGGCAGTAAATTCAATTAACATCCCTAAGCTGACTCTGTTTTGCCAGTGATGGTATTTGGTGAGCAATCTAAACTCATGAACCTTGTGTTATATTTTCTCTCCCCATTCTGCTGCAAGGAGGAGTTAAAAGAGCGGCTTTGGTGGGTTCCTGGCACCCAGTCAGGGTTTCCCCACCTCAATGTCTTAAATTCCTCCACTTACCTCCGGTAGTCCATTTGAAGCTAAAATACTAGCAGAATTCAGGAAAGGAATGAAGCTTGTGAAATACACATTTTTGACCTAAAAAAAAAGGAAAAAATGTAACATTAACAAGGTAGAGAGTCAGCCGTGCATGCACTGCTTTTGCATCTTTAAATCAAGAAACTGAGACAGTTCTGTAATGCACTGTGGTTTGTTTACAATAAAGCAAGAAGAAAACTTGCTATACATCCAAAACACAGTGATATGTAAGCATGCAAATACAATCCTTTGCTGGAATACTAAGTGATTAAACTGGAAAAGAACAGCACTCTTTCCAGCCCTCTCACATTTCTGCTTCCATCATCCATTTGGATATCCAAAAATCAGTCCTTTTTACACAGAAATAGATTTAACAGCAGAGGGAAAGGTGAATGGGGTCTTTTAAGATCTCCCACAGAAGCAATGTGCTTTTTGCATACATTTTCTCATCATGGGATGCAGCTGTGAAACTCCATCAGATCAGTCCTGCATCCATATGCTACATGCTGTGATCAGCCTGTAACGTCATATTGTATTCTTCACAAAACAGTTACACTGGCAAAATTATCACCCATACAAAAGGGCTTGTTTTGGGTGGTTTTTATTTGTTTTTTAAGCTACTGACTGGAGAAACTTGGTAAAATGATAAAATAGCTTCACTACTGCAGGTAATTACTTGACAAAATAGTTAAGCTGGCACAAACAATGACATTTTTTCAAAAGACCATTTAAATAAATACATATTCCAGATGGAGCCTAGCAGCAAGATCTATCAGACTTTGAAGTGCAGGTATTACCTCATCTAAATTACAATCATGCTCTTTACAAAGGATTTCGATAATTTTTGTGTCGGTATCAAGCTGCTTTGCAGTACGTGAACTCCTGTTCTGACCTCTTCGAGGAGTGCGAGCTGAACCATTTACAGTCACTGCAGACACAGAAGACTCTAGAAAGATATTCAGAACCATCACAATGTTAGAGCCATCTTAAGAAAGAAGAAATTTAACTTATTAAACCTAGAAGATTCTACTTCTTATATACTTTTTCAGGTCTTCCGCTTAAATATATTTTCTTTTTCATCCATTCAGCTAGGTATGAAACCTTCATTACAGAAAATCTATACAAACAGAAAATTAATTTTAAAATTCCTGTATCGGTATTTGGACTCATTTTGTTTTTAAGAAGCTACTCTACACAGAATGTAACAGCACTTTCTGCAAGTAGCTTTAACTGAGAATCTGTTTTGCAAAGCTAAAAAAGCCTTATCTTTTCACAGATGAGTAACTATTTTTTCTATTTTTAATGATGTATAAAACAAGAAGCTGAAAGACAATAAATCAATGCAGGACATAAGTGATGGTGGGAACCTGGAATACAGTCCTGGCAGGAATTCCTCCTTTCCCCAAATACCCCCAGGCACAGAAGCAGAAACAAACAAATCCACTTGTTTGTTCAAGAAAGTATCAAAAAACCTTAATACTGTGAGATAAAGATATTTCATTTTGTAAAACTCAAAATAGATGGCTTAAATATGAGAATTATATTAATAACAAACATTAATATGATTAAATATTGTTGGTTTAAACCTGACACTGTAATCAGCATGCTGTTCTCACCTGTAACTTCATTTGCATTTGACAACTGTTCTGAGAAATTCTGACAAGCTACACTGCAGAGGTGGTTGCATCGTAATCCCCTCAGTCTTAGTCAGATCATAAAGCTTGACATCATTTATCACAATATGAAGCCTCTTGGTCATGAGGGTTTGAACAATACATTGTCTTATTTTCTCAGAGAACGCAGAGCTGTTTGACAGTTCATACAAAGCTTCACATTAGAAACTCAGTGTTTTGCACTTAGGACAGTGACACTCATATCTGCAAATTATTCTCAAGTGTCAGAATTTTTTTCAAGATATGATGCACAGAACCAAACTGTTTCTAAAACTGAGCTCCTATTCTGCACAGTTTCACTATGAAAAAATAAATCAGTGTGAACACAGAATTCAAAACCAGTTAGTTTCAATTCAGTGGTTTTTGAAAAGAACCTGCTTTATAACATCTGGAATAAGCAGCAGCAAATATGTCTGTCCTACTAGGAATGACAAATTTAAATTTAAAATTGTACTGGAAGAAAGCAGGGATCTCTTGTCCTAAATCCATCCTTAATTCACAATAGAATAAGACTAAGGTTATTTTTATTTCTCTGCAATAAATAATCACTAGGTCAGATAAATATCTCCAAAATACAGAATTTTAAAAATATAGTAGTGAATACCTTACCTATTATATGACGTTATAACCTAGGTGAATGTTTAGTTGCCATAGAAAGAAATAAAGCATATAGATTTAGGCTAAGTATACTAGGGTTGCATCTTAACCCACCAGAAAATAAACTAATTACTAAAAAACTGAGTCACATCCTGTGGCTCTAAATATTTCAGGATATTAATTCCATAGCTTGCTGAAGAAAATAGTTAACTCCATGAGAATTCCCTCTTTGAAAGTTTTTATAAATATTTACTTTCTCTAACCTTTTTGTGAGGTTCTCCAGGTTTTAAATATAATAAAACTTAATAGGTTATTCAGCTTACTGCTGAATAGAAGTTTTTACAGAGAAGACTCATTATGTTTTTTACTTAAAATAGTGACACTTGCAATAGTAAATAGGATGTAAGAAAAGCAAAGCTGTCTAAATTTTACCTCTACTCTTATTCTGAGCTGCTATCTAGTGCATATTTGTTTTAAAATCTGTACAGTCCAGTATCTTGTAAGTTTCTGATGTTGTCATACTGTTAAACATCAATAAATTAAGAGTCATACCACCATATTTCCCTTTTATAACTCAAGACAAATCTAAATAATAGTTCTCAGTTATAATCTATCCAGAACCTAAATTATTTTACCAAATTAGACTTGCTGTCTTAATAAGTCTCTAAACAACTAGTATGGGGAGCAGACATTGAAAAAATTGTATTAAATATACTGCCACATTCAGGTAATTAAATTCAAGCTCATGATCATGTAAATTTAACTAAAACAGAAAAAAATGCATTTCAATAAGCTTAAGAAGTTTAATTACGAAAAAACCAAAAACATTCTTACTGTATGGTTCCTTGAGCATAGCAGGAGGTGACAGTTTGATAAAATAATCTAAGACACACAGCAACAACTGGAAAGAAATCACCAGGTCATCTTCCACTTGCAACACTTTACCTGCAAATATTTAAAAGGGTAAAGAAAACCCTTTCTGAGAATGGTTGACTTAATTCTAGAAGTAAATTTGCAAAACAAAGATTTGGAAGTTCATATAGTAGAACACTACCTCTATAATTCAGGAAGTATCATACAGGATGCCAGTGCTCTTTAAAGGCTATTGATTTTATAACTCATGGTGCTTCCCTTTGTGGTTTTAGAGATAGCATACACACAAAATTATTGTGTACAAAATCCTGCCCCCAGTGCTCAGCCTGATTTTTATTTTTACTGTAAAAGAATAACCTCTTACTTCTGTGTAATTCCTCCCTGCTTTCTTTTTCTGTGGTCTCATGCAAGCTTTTTGCAAGCTGCTAAATATTCAGAAAGCAAAAGCCACTAGTATACAGTGAAGAGAAATTCAAAACATGCTATCACACTGTAGGCTCAGCCTGTCAGATTTTTACGAAATTACTTAAAAGTCACAAGTAATAGCATGAAGAGCACTTTTAGAGCTGCATTATTCCAGTTTTTCCCAAATTATGACTCATATGCCAGAGAAGATCTACAGGGCCATCCCAAGATAGTGTGCATTGCCACAAAAAAATATCAGGAAGTCGACAGTGATTTTCAACAGCTACAGATCTTCCTGTGCTCTACTTACACGTGCAATTTTTGTATTTATTTTCTATCAGAAGTAGCAAGCATCACTCAGGCTCTTCTGAAGCTCCAACTATTTTCTAGTAAATTTCAGCTTCTTTGGTCTCAAGAAAAGGCAGGCTAAAAAACCTTTTGCGGGTTTTGCTTTATGCTTACACTTGTAGAATTCTAGTGGCAAAGCCCCAAAAAACTCAGCTGATCCAAGTCTGATTTTGATATCAGAGATGCATAAATTTCACTGATAACACACACCTGCAGTAAGCAGCCCTTGAGATACACGATTCATTCCTTTTAGTAGGAGTACAATGAGACAGGAACTCCACAGACTACCATAAACATTTCATCACTCAGCAATAACTGTAACTTACAACTTTTCAAGAAAGATTTGTAGCATTCAAAGGACATGCTTTCAGAGACTTACTATAATACCTTATTATTACATTTATTTTATTAAATATAATTTATAATATATATAAGTTTGTTTTTTAAAATATGCCAGTTTTTTAAGATAATCATCCATTATTAAAATGCTGGCAGACTACAAAGCATCTCAGAATAGACTTAAATACAGAACAGCAAGCTTTAAAGAAAAAAGAAACCACAGAAATTTTAGAAAGCTTAAGCATATGTTTATATACAGAAAGTATATCAGTGAAAAGAACAGCCAAACTGTATATAAAGAAATATTACTAAGCAGTTACAAAAGCCAGGCAATTAAAACATTCTGGGTCTGTAAAATACTTATTTGTAATAAGTATACTAGTCTCACATTGGATATGTAAAACAAACACTCACTTTAAAAATATTAATCAAAATTACTCACCTTTTGCCAGCAAAAAAGTAATCCAGTAATTTTTTAGGACTAATATAGAACTGAGTTCAGCAGAAATCCTGCAGGGAAATAAAAATACTTAGCATTGATAGCTCTGTAATAATTTAAACTACAATGTTTGAAAACATGCTTCTGTCAATGGAACTATTTAACAACATGCAACATTTCCCATGGACTAAAAATCTCATTCCATTCCCTCTGTAATTAAGACTACACATTTGAAAAACTTAATCCCCTGTAAAGCCATTCAAGAATCGGGAAATATCTGTATCATCCTTGGGAAAGAAACAGTGTAGACAATTCAACTGCTCTGAGCTGTCTTCTCTTGTGTCTTTGACTAATGCCCTACTCTCCAGCCACAGCATCAACTCAAGCTCATTGGGGAGCTATTAAGGCATTTTTTAGTACACTCATTTGTTGCTGTGATTAGGAAGCTCACGCTCCATCCCAACGCTCATTTTCATCATGCCAAAACATACGCCATTGCATAGCAATATGTCATGGATGAGGAAGAGATATATAAAAACATATATATGAATACAATATGATGCATATCTACTTATATATACATACACATATATAAACACTATTTTTATAATAATATACTTATATAATATGCATAACATGTATAGATCACATATATAGAGATAGATATGTATGTAACATATATATAATTTCTGCATCAAAGTCCACACTAAATGTAACACACAGCATACTACAACTTTGGCCAGTTCTGGTTAAAAGGGTTAAAAGATAACACACCATCATGTTTTACATCTTATCTTGACGAACACAATTTAGGAAAATCAAACTTACTCACTACTAGGTTGTTCCAGATAAATAAGGCCACAAGTCCTAAAAACCAAAATAAATTATTATTTTTGAATGTGCTTCTGCAAGCAAACTACGCAGTATCTTTGATTTCAACACAGTAAAAAACTATACCAGTTCATAAAACATTTTTCTAACTTTAAAAAAAAAACAGCTGACTCAACATTTAACAACAGATCAACTATAGCCCTGCCAAGCCTGAATATATGTTGTTGTTTGCATATTTATGTCAAAGCTTAGACAGCAAAACAATTTCAACTTGGCATAATAAAATTGCTTTCTTCCAAAAAGACAGTATTTGTACATTGTTTTATTACAACAGTATTTTTTACAACACAGCCAAGTGTGCTACAGTTGCGCAAAACACACTACAAAAGGGCACTTAAAAAAATTTAATATTTCTTTAGTGTCACTGCAAGCCTTGCAGCATAATGTTGCTTCCCAATTACTCTAGGTACCTACCATTTCAAGAAAAAAACCTCAGTTTACTCAAAAACAAGCTAGGCTATATAGGCCTTCATTCTATAAACTATCAAAGGGTGAACTCCTACCTCTTTCAAAGGTTATTTAAGAGATATTTGAAAATCTTTTGTGATTCAGAAGGCAAAATGTTAAGTAAAAAAAAAAATATTTAGATAGAAAACCAATCCTCTTTATATCTGTAAAAAGCCTGAAGTGAATAGCTATCACTTGTCATGCTACTCTTACTACTTACTGTTTGAACTGCAACAAGGGGGTTGTTTAACACAGCATTGTTATACTTAGGGAGTAAAATGTAAGAGGTGTTTATTTAATGCATGTAAACAGCTCAATTTCACTGTTCTGCAAATATTAGCCCATACAGTGTAAATGGGCTCCTATAACACACAATTTAAAAAATTCAAATACTTAAATGTTGACAGACAAAGAAATCAATTTCAAAATGAAAAAGCATACACTACCTTTCAAACTTGTGGTATAGTGCAAATAATACATCATATTTCTTTTTCAGCCTTGATGCAGTGCTATCAACTTTAGTGCTTACAGTATCCATGTTAACATCCACCTCTTTCAGAAACTGAAAAAATGTGCATACACTGAAAAAAGGAAAAAAAAAGATGACACGTTATCATAACTTGTGAAAACAAGTATTCTGAAATAGCTCTTTAAAAAGAGAAAATAAAAACACATCCCCAAGAAAACCCATTTCTTACTTCACTAGACCCCAGCATGTTCTTACTTCTATTACCAGTGACTGAACCCTTGCCTTGGGAAATGTTACTTGTTCATTCGAGCCCCACCTTCACATTTTCCAGACAGCAGGAATACTGTTCAGAGGTATCGCACAATACAGGCCCTACTATAGAAGGAAAATTTTCTTGCCTAGCACAGATATTATCTCTGGAAGTCAGAATTTTCTAACTAGACACACCTTTGTTCTTGCTGGTAATACCACAAATATCCAACACACATCTCTCAGCTATCCTGCTCTACTTTAGAAATGCTTCTACTACTCCAAGAACATGAACCTTTAGCATCCATGCTAAAGAAAGACCTAGGAATGAAAACTGAGGTGGATGCCTTGAATTATATAGAATTTCAAGTCTTTCAACACAACATCTCCACACTTCGGAAATATTATTACACAAGGGCTCAAAGTTTTCCCTACCCATCTAAGTAATATTATGGTCACTAAGGAAGCATTTTGTTACATTCATAACTAAAATGAGCAGATTGCTAAAAACTAAAGAGGAGGAAGCTATCAAATATTTTCAATATTTCAACTGTATCAAAAATATTTTGATAGTTTATCAGAATATTCTGAGAAATGTTTTGATCTTTATCAGATTAAAGATACAAGATACAAAACCAGTCAGAATCTCATTTAAGAACACTTATCATGGAATAAAAGATCTTTCCAATATATCTGAAGTCTCTAGAGGATGACTAGTAGAAATCTCTGCCAGTTCGACCTTATAGCTGAGAAAAAGCCCAAGGCTAACAAGCAACTGAGTACTGCATCACAATCAGCAGAGTAACAGCTTACTCTTTGAAAACCTAAGGGGAAAAGTCTCTCACTTTTGAGAACAAGTTTGTCTGTGGAACTGGGTGGAACACGCTGGATGTTGCCACACAAACGTAATTGGCCTTCACATGGTTCCAAGGCAGCCAACACTGGAGATTAAGTCAAAACATTGCACCTGACCCTGCTCTGGGAGATGATGTTAGGTGGAAGAGGGCATGGAGAAGTCTAACCATAACAGATGACTTCAAGGAAAAGGATATTCTGGCCCAAGCCTGAGGTTATTGCTAGGACTTAGCCTCCTGCCCTAGAGCATCGAGAGGCTCTGCTCCTGATTACACTTTCCACAGCTTCTAGGCAGATGGCACTGAAATTCTTTCCTTGGATGAATGCAACACAAGGTTGCTGTTCCCACCTAAATTTACTTTAAAAGCAGGTACTATAATCTTAATTTCTGTATTATGAACTTAATTAATATACAATATAAAAGTAACACACCCTCAGCAAAGAGAGTGTATGAAAAGTACGAAGTTTAGCTTGGCATTAAAATGTTTGAGAAAGAGCAGCATGCTAGTAAACTGTTTGAATAGCAACACTGCTTTTCCCCGCTTCTTGATTTAGCCTAAGCCTAATGCTGGGAAAAAGGTTTTATGGAAAATCATCACAGAGGAAAAGACAGAAAGAAAGAAAAAATATTTTAAGTAATTTGCACCAACCTAAACTGATGAACACTTTAGGAAGAGCAAGAACAAGAATGAGATGAGTGATACAACCAAAGCCAACCACAGATGAATCAAACAAGTATCACTGCTTCCTCAACTAAAATATGACAGCAAGACTTCTAGTTTACCAATATATTCATAATTTCCTTAAGTACCCTTCATTGTAAAACCAACTAGTCTGATATGCTAAGATTCACTATGCTTTAAGAACATTCAATTTATAAAAATGTTGAGAAGTGTTGAAATCTAAAGTCACACACTTAAACTTACTTACCTCATGTTTATACTTTTCAAAAGCTCAGTGAAAGTAAATGTAACTTCATCCTGATCAATTGCTACAATAAAGATACATACACCCCATGTTTCCTTTTTCTTTGTGCTACAAGCCTTTTTGAAAAAAAGAGAAGAAAGTTTTTATTAGTCAATAGAAATGGATAATGCATGGAAGGCAATATTTTATCCAAACATGTTTAGAAATGGTTAAACAAAACATCCTCAAACAAACATTTGACTATGACAGCCAATTATTTTACAGTAGAAAACCATTCCAGGTTTCACAGTATGGGTAAAAGACTGAACATTTCAACTCTTATTCCTACAATACAAGATCAATTTTACCCATACAATTCAGCAAAGCTTCTAAATACACGTTTTGGTTCCATGGAATGTTTATGCAAAGCAGAAGTCATGATTTTTTTTTTCCTAAATTACCATATTTGATCATAACAAAACACTGAAAGTTAAGGAATAAGAAGCCAAGTCATAAAAAACATAATTGAAATCTTTACAATGACAGGTAATAAACTCATAAATGAGTACAGCTGTGTCAACCACTAATCACTGTGGTTTGCTGAACCACAAACCCATCTCTGCTTAGTAAACTGTGATAGTAACAAACACTTCCAGCCATTCTCCTACCACACATCTACATTTAAGGTCTGCCTTCTGCTATTTTAGAAGGTGCAAGTTATAACCAGTCATCCTTCATCAAAAGAAGCCAACCCACAATGACAGACACAGCACCCACATGGAGTAGAACTCCTGATGATGGTTCACAAGCCACTCACTCTAAGCCAGAGAGGCATCACCTAAGATTCCAATACCCTTCCACCAAAACAGCAACTCAGCGGAAAACCCCTGAAGAACTTGTAGAATTATAGAAAAAAAAAAAAATCTTAAGCAGGAATATTCCAAGTTTTGGAAACAAAGCTATCTTGAAGACAAAATTAGGCATGGGTGCAGGCCAAAACTGCAGAAACAGCAAACTTGTAAAACACTTCTCAGACATCCAGCATCCTTGTAAATAAAACTGCAACACCACCCAGGCCCACAGCAAAGGAGCAGGATCTGAATGCATTCTCCACAGCTCTAGGTCGGACATGACATCTGTTGGAGGACAGAGGTGAAATGGAGCACCAGGAGCAAGTGAATGGAGACACTGCATTCCTACCCTTCTACACTGCTTAGCTTTAGCCTACTCCCTGGCCTATGTTTTTATCCTTTCCCTGATCAGTCCACCTAGCTGCCTCCTAGACAACCTCAGTGTGAGTTGCAGCAGCCTGTTCACTCCAGAAGATGTTTCCCAACGGCAAGTAAGAGTAAGATGGTACTAGGCCTAGCTCACTCCAAACCTGCTCCAAAATCCTCTGCACTGTCAGGATCCACTCATGTCCTTGCTTATTCAGCAGTGTAACCACAACCAATAACCCATAAATGTGCCCATAAATTACACAATTTCCACTAATACTGCCAATAGCTTGTTTTGATTTGGTGTATTTCTGTGTTCTGTGTATTTCTTGGGAACATCAGGGAAGAGTGGCTGAGGGCTTTCTCCAAAGAAGAAAAACTTTGACTGGCTTATGCAATTGTTAATAGTTATAGAACAGGCTTCAATACAAAACTAACCAGCCACCCTCAACAACATGACAACTGACAATTATTTAAGTCACAATTTTCTTCCTACATTCCTATTTGAGTGTTTCTACAAATCATGAGTCCTTGCACAAGAGAAAATTATTTTGAAATAAGCTATTAACAGACTGAGATGCATTTGTTGATATATAAAGGGATATAAAAAATTATGAAGGTTAATGCTAGCTAGTGAACTACCAAGAAGGAAGACCACTCACACTGAACAGCCCCTGGAGTCAGCTGACCTTGTTTATTAAATAAGTTCCTTTCACTCCATGCTCCTGCAAACTCAGGCCATGATGTTGTCCTGTAAATACAACACCTCGTAGGGCAGGAGGTCTGAGTGCTACCAAGCGATTAAAGCGTTCCTGGTTTGTTGCCTACCCAAACAAGCCTAGCTTTCCTGGGCAGCCTAGCTCAACTCTGGCAGGATGAATGCTAGAAGGCCACAGCAATGCTTTATTTGATAGAAGAGAGGTCTGGTTTTGCAAGAATGACCTTTAAACTCCTTGTCCAGTATGGTTGGGGGTAACAACTCATTTGTTTCTACAAACAAGCAGGCAGTTTCAGAGGCAGCCTAATAATCCATGAGATTGAAACCATTACAGACAGCCAAACTCCAGTATTGGGACTATTCCCACACCCATTGTTGATGGTACAGGGTGCTTTGGACACCTTCTTCTCAACACAAGATGTTAGATGACTGCTGGCCTAACACGAAAAATTACACACAACCCAAGATAAATAGATTATGGGTTGTTTTTTTTTTTTTTTTTCCCAATAGCAAAGAAAAGGTGAGCAGCACCTGAGTATGTCTGCCTTATAACATAGTTGAGACAGGATGGAGATGAAAACATGCAAGAACACCAGACTGGGACTACCCCACTAGCTGCTGCTGTTTAAAACAATCAAAGACATAGGTAAACTGCAGTCTTCTCAGAAAATAAGGTAACTTCCATAGCCATGCATGAAGATTCCAGTGATTTTAACCCATAAATATTGTCATGATTTAACCCCAGCTCATAACTAAGTACTACACAGCTGCTTGCTCACTTCTAGTCCCTGCAGTGGCAAGGAGTGTCAGAAACCAACCATCACAGCTTGAGAAAAGAACCATTTAATAACTAGAACAAAATAAAACACAGCAATAATAACAACACTAATAATAACTGCAATGGAAATAAAAGAGAGAGGCATAAAACCTAACAGAAACAAGTGATGCTCAATACATTTGCTCACCACACACTGAACAATACCCACCCAGCCCACCCCTGAGCAGCAATCAGTAGCTCCCAGCACAACTCCAATGCAATTTATATAGTGGGAATGACGTTCTTTGGTATGGAATACTCCTTTGGCCAGCTCAGGACACCTGTCCTCATTATGCTCCCTCCACATCTTTGTGAGCATGCCCATTGGCGGAGCATGGGAACCTGAATGGTCCTTGATTTAGGGCAAGTACTACTTAGCAGGAACTAAGCACCAGCACTGTCAACATTCTCATGCCAAACATAGCACTATACCAGCTTTATTCCAGCTGAAACCAGAACAAATATAAACATCATGGGGCAGAGGAAGAGAAAAGGAGATGTCTTCCTTCCTTCCAAGTCACATTCATAAGAACTCTCCTCTTCACACCCCTTCCCTCCCCAAGTTCTTTTCTATACAAACGAGTTAAAGTTGACTGCTGAACAAAAACCGCAGCATCTTGTTCCAACTATTTTGCTTTGTTTACAGTCAAAGCAGATGATTCATTCAGAGGGACTTCAATGCATGGGAATGAAATGAAGACAAACTCATAGCCAGAATTTAATTTCTGCGTGTTTTCTTCTTCACCAGTCTGACTCAAGATCGTTGTTGATACAGCATCACTACAGAAAATGGGCAGGACAACAGCTCAACATCTGCCCTTGGCCATCCCTCAGTTTCAGTAAGATGACTTGCAGTGACCTTAATTCAAGTCATTACGAAGCAAAGTCTACCTACCAATCACTAGCCCTAAGATTATTTAGCATCTAGTAGCTCACATAGATTTCTCTTTTTATCACCTTTTATATTTAGGATTTCAAGGAAGCTGCGCTATGAGTTTGGGCAACGCAGGTCAGTTCTAGTGAATCAATATAGTTTTCTATAGGAAAATATCTAAAACTCTTAAAAAATCTTTCAAAGTATTTCTCATTCTGGACTTATCACTACCTTTATTTGATTTGATTTTTACCAGATGACTAGTTTATTTAAAATCTAGTGAAAACAACCTGGGAAGACTCATTAGCTTAAAATGCTCATCCAACAATTATTGTAAAATGGGATTCTTGCCTCTCTTCTATACAAATGCAGCTGAAAGGTGCTAAAAGTACTAACAGGAATAACTTCTATTCTATGCCTCCAGAGGTTCTCCAGTGCTAAACAGTCCCAAGGAGGAGATGGTCACAGGAAGTCACAGCTCTAGTATGCAGTTAGAGATGTTTACTCTTCTGACAACACTGATATCAATTTTGATGACAGCCTACAAAAGTGATCCAGGAATAGAAGCTTCAAATGATGATGTGTAAAAGAAGGTCAAGGGAAATGTACATGAGAAATATGCAAACACAGATGGATACTTGAATCAAATGGGATATAGGATGTCTCACTGTAAATATCAAGCACCTGATTTTCAAAGAGGAAGATACAGAACTTGGCTTCTTAACATAAAATCTCAGTTAGTACATTCCAGTCAATATAGAGGAATAGCTTGATGGTACAAGAACACAGATATTTGTTAGAGATAGTCCAAAGGCGGTTACAGAGATGATCTGGGGGCTGGAGAGAGTTGGGGTTTTTCAGTCTGGAGAAGAAGAGACTTCAGGGAGATCTTACAGCATGTTCCAGTACCTCAAGGGAGCTATAAGAGAGCGGGAGAGGGACTTTTGACAAGTGCATGTAGCGACAGGACAAGGGGGAATGGCTTCAAAGTGAATGAAGCAGGTTTAGATCAGGATTAGGAAGAAATTCTTTTTTGTGAGGGTGATGACACACCAAGACAGGCTGACCAGAGAAGCTGTGGATGCCCCATCCCTGGAAGGGTTCAAGGCCAAGCTGGATGGGGCACCAAGCAATCTGGTTTAGTGGAAGGTGTCCCTGCCCATGGCAGGGGGGTTGGAATCAGATGACCTTTAAAGGTTCCTTCCAACCCAAACCATTCTGACTTTACATGTTTATGACTACAGTGAATGGAAGATGACTGGAGGGTAGACTCAAGAATCTCTCACAACAGAAAACTGTTCAGAATAAAAACCTGCAGGAAAAATATCCCAGTGGAAAAAAAAAAAAAATCTGTGACCACTATAAGCCTTGTCCACATATAAGAAGTTCTTTGTAAAGACAGATCCTTCATTTTTCAGCAATACCAGTTTTAAATTTTCTATTGAACATTGTCTGGGATTGAAGATTACTATTAGCTCACAACAGAGGAGATCAAATTCAAATATAATACTAGCTGAAAATAATCAAGTCAATGGAAAGTATTGAACTAGTAAAAATAGTTCATCTGATATGCAAAGTTCCCATTACACTTTTACATGCAGCAAGACTGGAAAGGTCATCAATCTCTCTCCAGGATAGGCAGAAGATGAGTAAAAAAAGAAACTCTATACCAGTTGCCTGAGCTTTTAAAGTCGAAGGGCACATACAAGCAGTACATCTGCTGCTAAGATACTGAATATCATCAGCAAGAGGCCATGGAGATGATTTGTTTGTTTTGGGACTTTCAGTAGCTCTTCTTTTTTTAATAACTGAGGATCCTAAAATATCTGTAATTTTGCTCATCCATTCAAAGCTTCAATGGATTCAGGTTCAGTTCAGCTGCAGTTCTATAAAGGAAAGATAAAGTCTAGACAGAAAATACTTTGTTAGCTCATATGTGTTTCATGCTTTTACCAAAAGCAAGAGGCCTCTGTCTTTTAACATGAGGATGAGGTGGCTTACCAATTAAAACATTATCTTTTTAATAAGAAACCACAACCGAAAGGAATTTATTCAATTTAAATGTGAAATTTTATGAACTGGGGACACTTGGCCTGCTGAATATGAACTCTGGTCTAAGCAGACCAACATTCCATATTTAAGTAGTCTTTATTCCATTCTTAAACTACAGTTTACCTTGTACGTTTTCTTCACTAAGAAAGCAGTTCAACTCCTGCACAAACCAAGTGCTCTGCAGCATCTGTATACCAGTGTAAGACACCAGTTGGGGAGAATTTCAGGATGTGAGAAAAGTAATTAGAGACAAGAAAAAAACGCCTAGAATGTCTTCATATGCTAGAGACTTTCTGAAGGAAAGGAAAAGGCAGCAATAATTCATCTCTCATGGGGTACAGACTTGGCTGGTACAGAATTTTACACCACTGGATTGAATTATAACAGAAGCAAATTAGTACAGTACTTGGGGGAAAAATAAATGGGCAAACAAAGCTAAATTAGGAAAACCTAACTATGCAGACTGCAGATCTTCCACCATGACAATTTTTTAATAGCAGGTTAGCCAAATACTTGATAAAAATGGCTCAGGAATTCCAGACTCTGAACAGCTGAACTGCAGCAGGAGAACAGTGAGCCACATTTCCCAAACAGTGCTATTAACAGCCAACAAAAAATGGAGCTCCTACCCACGCACCACATATTACAGCCAACTAAGCCAATGAGCTTGAAGCATACCAGACCCTAGGCTTTAAGGTCCTTGGCAGACTCCAAATTCTATCGATTTCTTAAAGCACTTCAATTTTCTTTGGAGAAATCTGGTTCCAATCAAACCATATCATCTGTTCCTCACATGGGTTCTTTCCAATATATTCAGCAACAATTTGTTCAAGCTTTTCTTTCCTGCTTATATCACCCCATATTCTACTTCAGATTCTCATTGTGTTGTTCTATACCAAAACAAAGAGTAGCAGAACAAAACAAACAAGCTTCTTCTTAGCAGTATTAGTATGGCTTCCTCGACTATTTCTAATATCCCTTACACCAACAATCACATACTGCTCACCAAAGTACATTAGTAATTCCACTAAATCTATTCATTCTATCTAGAATTTACAAGCACTATTGGTTCATAATAGAGATTTCAGGAGAGTTACAAAAAGTTAAGAGTACAAGAGAAGCAAGGATCAGAGCCAATGTTAAGCCAACAACAATCAGTGTGTAAAAGTTTTGAAACTAAAACTGTAAAAACTACAACTCTAAAAGATTCTGTTCATCTAGACAGCTTGGTTTAATAAAGAAAATAAATGATAGAGAGGACAGAAGTATTTGTGTGACACCAATGAAACGCTCTCTCTTAGATAAACACTTCCATACTCTCAATAAGCTTGTATGGGAGTTCACCAGATATCCTAAGATATTAAAAAGAAACATCTTTCTGATTACACATCAGACACCTTCCTTCATCCCACACACCAAAAGTGTTGCTTCAGCATTTGGGGTTCTCAGAGATGTTGAGTTACCATTTTATTGTAGAAGAATGTCATTAAACTTGGCTGTCACAGAGGGAAGCTTTAATGCTCTCCTACTATGAAGGAAAACACCACCATATTTAACAGACAGCTGTAGTGCTTTTGAACAATCCCCCTCTGCAGACTTGTTTTTTACAACTAGAAGTCAGCCACATTTTCCAGAAAAGTTGTGTTACCATCTCTCTCGTCACCTTGCTCCTCCTCCACACCTGTCAAAGAGGTTCAGCTGTTTCAAGGACTCACAGCCCAGTTGCAATAGGGTGCACCTGTATATCCTTGACTCACACGCTGTGGAAACAGGTAACTGCAGACCACTGCAAGGAAAGCCAAAGTGCTTGGAAAGGAAGGGCAAGATAAGAAAGCTGAAATTTCAAAGTATCACCACTAGTAGCTCCAATGTTCAAAAGAAAAAAAAATATCAGAGTGGAAAGCTGTGACATCTGATGGAAAAAAAAGCAGTGGCTCCAATGGGCATTGGCATTCATTCCAGGGAGTAGCAGATAACAGGTTCTCTCCTCCTGGCTTACGCCTGCCTGGCCAATAAAATGTCTCACTGAAGCACAGGCACATTTAGGCTGCTAGGTCACGACATTCTAGCAATTTATTGTGTAAATGCCTGCCAAAAATAATTGCTTTATACTTCTAAGCCACATTTACCTGGTTTGCAGAGTCTCTACACATGCACCCTAAGCAACTCAAAAAGGACAGTATGCAAGATGTTTTCAAGTCATTAAATGTGCACTGAGCAAGGATATGGCAGATGTTCAGACTGCATCCAAACCCACATCTGCACCCTGAGTATCTGCCAGTTACCACGGTACCTAAAGTCTTGGCCATACTGCTTTCTAGTTACCCGTACAAGTGCCCTTCACGTCCTCAGAGATTTGGCAGGCACAATTCTAGTATCAACCACAATAAAACAAGGCCAGTGAGCCAAGAAAGGCAAGGTTTCAGGTCTTTGTACTTTGCAAATGGCTTGAGAGGTGGATTCGTAGATGCTACCTCTATTTCCATCAGCAGCCTTATGATTTAAGCTTTTTCAAGTCAAACCAACTACATTGCTAAACAGAAGTGTTCTGGTAAGTATTTGCCTCAACTGGTGGCCTGCTGTTTAACTTTTTGCTTGAGAACAGAAAGCTGCTACATAGCTTCTGCTCCAGTTCAGAACTGAACAGGTTACTACTGAACTTCACTGATCAAAACACATGCAGCTGGTGCTTGCAGGACAAACCCTGGGACTGCCCCTCCAACATAATACCTTTACCAGAGGGAAGAAAAGAGCAGCCTCCGCCTGAATCCCTGCAACTTGAAGAATAGAACAGAGTCGTCCTGAGAAGCCAGGCTTGCCGTAAGAGCTTGACTTGGGAAAAGAAGCAGCAACTAGCCAGGCTGTTACTTTGCTTGACTTCAGAGTCAGACAAAGCCTGCTCTCAGCTAGAAGTAGCAACTCCAGTGCCTTCCAGGTCCCCATGGAGGCACACAGTTGACAGCTTACTCATTTCAACACCCTGCAGATAGAGCTCTAAGTCTGAGCGAAAGGCCTTGGACTGAAATTAAATGTAGATTTTTTTTTTTCCCTGTACATTGAAAGACTGTCAACAAACAATTGCAAGACAACAGGTATTAGTTATATATCATAATGAAGGTCTGGTTCTGAATAGGTAAAGGAAGCAATCTCCAGATGCTGAAAGGTTTCAACCACCATGTATCTTATCTGTTCACTGCTAAGTAATGATCAGTGAAAACAAAACTTTACCTGTAAATGAAATTTTCAGGATTATATTGCAACCTGCCTTGTTTTTTTTTTTCAGTCAAGGGAAATGACTACTCCTGTTTTCATTCTTATAGAGGAACTTGACTATGATTTTAGGTGAATGTTTCCCATGAACACCCATGACCAGAAATTATATCTGTTACTGAAAGAGCTGTGCAGTCTCCCTTCCATTATATTGTTAGTCCATTATGTGAATGTATCAAGACCTGGTATATCCACACTGCAGTTTAAAAAACACAGATTACAAACTATTAGTAGTGACAGCATAGCTGTGACAGGTCAGCTCAAGTTGCAGAAGGGTAAGCAGAAGTCAGAACACGTACATCAATGCAAGTCCACACGGTGGGAATAATACCCCAGCTAGATATTATGCAACTGCATCAGGACTCTACAACAAAGCTTTTGCCATGATTTAGCTGTATTACAGCTGTCCTCTGAGCCAGCTCATACTGAGGAGAAGGAAAAGCAAAAATCAAGAAAGGCTTTATTAATCTGTTTACACATGCCTAATGACTAATTTGAACGGAAATGCCTCATTGATAAGCACAGGTTAACATTATGCAACAAAAAGGCAACTGTCTCTGCAACAGTCATCTCAATACCCTTTCTGCAGCTTCATAAAAGATGCAAAGGGGAAAAAATACACAGAAACACACAGTAAGACTACCTGCATAAAGCTGATTAAGACATATTTGAAATAACTTGCAGTTGGAAGAATTCGCTGATCACATGGTGCTATTTTCTAATGCCACTTGTTAGTTATCTAAAAGGACTCCTGAGCACGCACTTTTATCACAAAATATTAACAAAAAAGAGCAATCTACAGAAGCCGGTTTACACAGACGTGAACATGGCAACACCCCACTTCAGTCTACCTTCGCTTGGAAAAAGCAGAGTACGTGAGCTTTGGCTGTGGGAGCCCCGGCCGCGGCTGCAGCGAAGCTAGGGCGCAGCGCCTGAGCTGGGGCACAGGGCAGACCGAGCGATGCCGCTACTCACCAGAGCTCCATCCGCTGCCGACAAGCTCTCGTACGTCTTCCACGCTCTCTCCCTCACGCTCTCCGACACCTTCAGCGCCTCACACAGCGCAGCGAAGTCCGCTTCGCCGACCTCGACCCTAGGAAAAGCATCGCACATCGCCAGCGGGGACAGGGACCGCGGGGCGACCACGAGACCCACGCCACCGGCTGCCGGAGCCGCCCCGGGGTGACACCGCCCCGCACCGCCCACAGCCCGGCCCGCCGGGCGCCGAGAGCCCCGGGGCGGCCCGCCCGCCTGCAGCGAGGCGCCGAGAGCCCTTACCGGGGGGCGGCGGGCGGCGCGGAGCCGCCGTCGGGGCTGGGGCGCTGCGCCCTGGCGGCGCCCGCCCTGCGCGGGGGCTTGGGCGGCATGGCGGGAGCGGCTCCGGGAGCGCCCGCCGCGGGCAGCACTGACCGGGGCCGCTGCCCCCGCCCGCCGCCCGAACCGCGGGAAAACGGCGTCAGCGCCACTTCCGTCACTTCCGCGCCGGCGGCCGCGCCCCGCCCCGCCCGCGGCCCGGGCTCGGGGCGGGACCGGGGCGGAGGCGGCGCGGCGCGGCCCGGGCTCGGGGCGGGACCGGGGCAGAGGCGGCGCGGCGCGGCCCGGGCTCGGGGCGGGACCGGGACCGGGACCGGGGCAGAGGCGGCGCGGCGCGGCCCGGGCTCGGGGCGGGACCGGGGCAGAGGCGGCGCGGCGCGGCCCCAGAGCCGCCGCGGGAACGGCAGCCGCGCCGTGCCTGAGACTTCAGGCACTCAGCGAGCACAGCCGGTACATCTTTTCCGTGAGCTGGGAAGGAACGCGGGCCGGTGTGTGAGAATAACTGTATGGAATAACTACAGGCGCAGAGCGGAGCAAGAATTGCAGATCCTTTAGGATCTGTCGGTTCATGGAGACCAAGTGCCGGCCCTGCGCGCCGGTCACAGCAGCCGCTGGCAGCGCTGCAGGCTGGTGGCACAGCGGCTGGGGGTGGCCCGGGGTGAAAGGAGCTGGGGGTGCTGGTCCACAGCGGCTGAATGTGAAGCCAGAGTGTGCCCAGGTAGCCAAGAAGGACAATGGCATCCTGGCCTGCATCAGCAACAGTGTGGGCAGCAGGAGCAGGGCAGGGATTGTCCCCTTGTGCTCGGCACGGGTGGGGCTATAACTCAACTGTGTCCAGCTCCTCTCGAGAAGAAAGTCCAGAGAAGGGCAGGGTAGCTAGGGAAGGGTCCGGAGCACAAGTCCTGTGAGGAGTGGCTGAGGGAGCTGCGGGTGTTTAACCTGGAAACAGGAGGCTTGGGAGACCTTACTGCTCTCTGCAACTGCCTGAGCAAAGCCTGTAGTGAGGTGAGGGTTGGCATCTTCTCACAGGTAACAAGTGACAGGACAAGAGGTTGTGGCCTCAGACTGCACCAGGGGAAGTTTAGGTTGGACACCAAGAGGAACTTAATCATAGAAGGGATTGTTAAACATTGGAATGGGCTGCCCAGTGAAGTCACCATCCCAAAAGGTGTTCAAGAAATAACTAGACATGATGGCATTGACAAGGTGGTAGGTGACCAGTCAAAGGATGGCCTTGATGATCTCAGAGGTCTTCTGAGGTCTTCAAATCTAAATGATTCAGTGACGTCTCAATCTGAATTCATCCAAGTCCTAACTGAAATGTTATTTCTAGCACTGTGCAGTAAAATTACATTAATGTAAAAAGTTCAGGTTGTGGACATCTGGATTTTAAGTTAATGAGATTCAAATTGCCAGTGCTCTGATTCAAAGATCTTAGAAATCTGCTTTGTTGTCTGCAGTTGCATACTCACATTTAGAAGGCCAATCTCTGCTGTAAACAAGCATGTTTATTTTCAGACTTACATGATGACAACTTCTTAAAAAAGGAAAAGTATTTGTATGTAAGTATTCTTACTACCTGCACGTATCTGTCATTCACCTGTAAAGCAACTGCTTTTAGTGAGACTGCTGTCAAAACTCTGGATTTAAGAAAATCCCAAACAAAAATCAGCATGAGCATTAATGTGTTATACAATTAAAATTCCCTAGTATTTTTACAACCATACATTCTAGTAATTTGTTCAGGCATGTCCTTTATGATTCTTAACTTAAAACAGGAGAACAGTGTCTGGCTTTCTGCTTTATAATTAGAATTAAACCAATTACAGAAAAGTGAATACAGAACAAATCAAAGTACATAAACTCCAAATTAAACATTTGAGTTGTAGACTGTAGTGGGATTTGGACATTCCTGATTATGATTCTAGTAAAATTGTGGCAGTAGCTTTACCCTGCTTCTAAGCACATTTAAATACTTTTTGTATTCAGATGGTACCAGATGCTGTGGAAGGTTTGGGGTAGGACTGTCTGTCATCAACCACTGAACCACAGACAAGTAGACAGACCAGCTTGGAAAAGTAAGCTGAACCCCTAAACCACAGCTGAGTCCATTGCCTTCTCCTCAGAACTGGCTTTAAGAGCACAAAAGAATTTAAAATGAGAGCAAAGCATCTCAGAAAACTTGGTTGCAGCCAGTGGAGGCCATGCCAGCTGTTAGCAAGACAAACAAACACACCCTCCTGGGTCGCTTCCCTCGCAGCTGCTTTAACATGCTGTTACAGCCAGGCCCTGCATCGTCCAGATGGCAGGCAAAGAATTTGTCTCGTGGCCCTCTGTGCATTGCTCCTTTTAAAAAGTTCACAAACTAGCCTCAGTGTAAATACTATTTTTAAAAAATTGTTAGTGCACCAAGCACCTTGTCATGTCAAATTTTAGGTACTTTTTCATCAAGCAAGGCTCTGAGGGCTCCCCTCCATAAATAGGTAAAAAAAAATATAATCTCAGAATGCTTCAACTTACAGCTGGAAGGAGGCAAAGGGAACAGCAGATGAATCAAGCAAAAATAACCTTTAATAATCCATCCCAAAGCCTTGGGTATAGTAACTACATCTAAACTGCAGTAAGAAGAGTTAACATGTATGTACTTCCAAAGAAAGGCACATCCTTGTGTAAAACCATACTTAAGTTGCTGCACCTCTTTCCCCTTCTCCTTTTAAGACTTACTGATTTGAAAGTTTTAATCCTGTATTCTAAAACATCTTCTAAATTAAGCCTTTAGACTTTTCAGTAAAATTACAGTAAAATTACAAAGGAAAGAAAAAAATCAGCTGCTATTGGGGAAACACAACGGAAACACTGCAATGTCAAATAAAGTATTAATGATAGTTTTTGCATCTGATCTGACAAAACCTTCATTCTAAGCATCTTACTCCAACTGCTTTTATAGTATAGGTCACGGACATATGTGAAGCATTGTCCAGTTCTGACTCATTGTTTCCAGCCTTAGGTAATTTTGTTACATAATGAAAGACAACCTTAGGTAATTTTATTATCCTAATTTTTTCACTTAAAAGTATTTCATGTTAATTGCAACTTGGAATTAAAGCCATTATTTCAATTATAGTAAAATCAGTTTTCTGAAGTTGTATGACCAAAACATCTGCATTTAAAACCCCACTAAATTGAGAGCTTCTGGATATAAGTCCAAATACTAAATATTGGCAGAATTTCTGCTTGAATAAAGCCCATAGGCTGTAAAACTCAAAGACTATAAAGATGTCTGCATGTATCACACCCATTTTCCTGCATGTAACAGGCAGAATTATCTAGGGAGGGGACAGAGGCTTTCCTGGCCAGCCTTTTCTGTGCATTCACATTCCTTGCACTGTTCAGCAGCCCCCAGCCCTCTGCCATCAGTGTCACCTGGAGCCCACCTGTCCTTCTCAAGCCCCAGCACGAGTGCTAACAGGAGCAAGGAGGTGCAGGCTAACTTTTCACCAGCTGCTGCCCTACAGGCCCCAGGCCTTAAGAAGAGCCTTTTTGGAGAAGCACCTGGTGCAGCAGGCAGACCCAAGTGACAGTCTTGCTGCAGGAGATCCTCAGGGACATTCAGGCCATGGCTTGAACAGGCCCTTTGCATTCCCCAGCATCACCTCCCCTGGTAACTCTGTGATTGTGCTGGCATCACTCTGCCTTTGAAATTGGGAAGGGTTTACTGGGGAGATGGGGTGAAACTGTTTGGTTGTTCCTCTTGGTGGTGGTGAGCCTGACCCTTGTGCCATTGTTTCCTACACAAATACACATCCTGCGATATGAAGAATAAAAACCCCCTCTGTAAGTTAATATTTCCACAGTGAGGTAAAATCCATAGGGACCATAACAAACATCTACCCGTTTCTCTTTAAGACGAGAGGGATCTGTCAGACGTTGCCACTTGTAAAAATTCAAAGCCTCTCTCTATACATTGATATTATTATTAAAAAGAATACTTTTCACTCCACAGTTACAGGCATTGGTGGCTTGCTCTTCTCAGAGCACTACACAGGGCACTGCTGGACTCTCAGGACTGCAGTGATAAGTTTAAGGCAGGAATCTCTATTAATAAAGCATTTGACCAAACTGCCAGTGGGATCTGAAAGGACACCACTGTTACTGGAT